>NC_012872.2:70361620-71015530 GCF_000003195.3 Sorghum bicolor
TCGATGTGACGGGGAATCTTGAAAAGTTTTTGGTTTTTGCGGTGAACTAAACAAGGCCTTAGTCCCACGGGGTATTTGTATATTTGCACGTCTCAATTATTCTAAGGTCCTGTTTGGTCTTCATTGCTAAATTTTAGCTATTTTTGAATTATTAGTGGGACTAAACTATTTTAGCTCTTTTTTAGTCAGTGTGTTTGAAAACTTTATGTACTAGAGCATCTCTAGGAGTTTGGTAAAACAACTTCCTATCTTGATTTTTTAGTAAAAAAAGAAAAAAAAAGTCTCCTCCATCAAGTACTTAAAAAGAAAAAGTTGTCAAATATCCTCCTTAACCCATAAGTTTGTAAAGTGGATAGAACTCTCTATTTCTCTAGTAAAAGATATGATCGGTTCTAGTAAACAAAAAAATAACAAATAGATGTGGACCCCAATATAAATTTTTAAATTTTAGAAAGTTATTATAGGTTACTGTTGGAGAAGAACAAAATTTAAAATTGCTATTTCTTTTATTAACTTGCTAGATCTATTAGTTTAGCAATTAAATTATATCAAACTTCTGAAGATACTCTAAAGTGACTAAAATTTAATCAGGTTCCCAAACAGACCCTAAGGCTTTTTGCTATTTTGTTTGTTTACGAATGTTTTTTTACTAAATCTTTTAGATTTCTACGCGCTTGATTGATGCTACAACTATCTATTGAGCCATATTTATATAAAAAAATCCGACATATTTGAACCATATAAAATATGTCAACTGATAACTAAACATTCACTTGTTGTAAAGGGTTAAGCGTAAATTCAATTCTTCACCACTTGTGTTCTTTTGCTTTTTTTTTATCTCTCGTCATTTAGATCTATGAACGCTTCCTTCGGCGGACTGTTTGTCGTGTAGCCTGTTCGTTTGAGCTTATTAGCCGAATTTGTCAGTCATTTAGTGTGGGGGTATAAACCTCTATACCCTTACGGCTAGACTTGGGCCAGAAGGCTTGGCCCATTACGAGACGAGCTCAAGGCTTGATCTGACAGCCTGGAGTTTCGCGCAAGGAAACAAGACGCGGAGATCAAGCAAGATTCTATAGAATAGGAATTGATATCGAACTATCTATGGCAATTGTAACCGACTAGGATTAGTTTCCAGATCTGTAACCATGCCCTCCAGACTATATAAGGAGGGGCAAGGGACCCCCCTAGGACACATTATTCTCTCAACACAAGTCAATACAACAAGACGCAGGACGTAGGTATTACGCCAACTCGGCGGCCGAACCTGGATAAAAAGCTTGTCCGTGTCTTGCGTCACCATCGAGTTCGTAGTTTGCGCACCGTCTGCCGATAAACTACTACCGTGGGTATACCCCAAGGTAGCCTGCCGACTAGCTTTCGTCGACAGTGGCGCGCCAGGTAGGGGGTGTGCGTGCAACTTCTCCGGCGAACAAGATGGTCACAATCCCAGCTTCCGCGACCGTGCCCGAAGGCCTCACGTTCACCGTCGGCCAGATCACGTGGACGACGCGCAGCGGCGGCCTCGCGACCACGTTTTCGGAAGAAACTCAGATCCAATCCGAGATCACGTCGTCTCCGACCACTCGGGTGACGGCACCGAGCGCCCGACCACCGTTCCCGCTCTATAAGGGAAAGAAGATCGACTGTTCGGACCTTCTCCAAGCGCTTGATCGCGCCGATTCCAAGCTACTTGAAGCCTCCCAACTAGTAGATGGAATCCTGCGTCAGCCTGATCAAGCCGCCCCCACAGATTTTTTCAAATCCCGCCGGCCAACTCGTGTCGTTACACACGAACGGCTGGGAACGTCTCTGACGATAACCTCAACTCCCTCAGGACGATCCGTCAAGCTCAAGGATAGCCCGGAGGAAGATTATCCTTACGGCCTGAACAACTCGGCCTCTCTCTACTCACGGCACATCCAATCCGTTTTCAGCAAGGCGGGTTGGCCGCCAAAAAGGAACGGTCGACCTGCTCGCCACTACGTCAACATGGTGACGATCCGAGAACTACGTGACGGCCAGGCTTCCAGCACCAACTCGAGCACCGGTTCCGTCCCCACCGAAGTTATAAACTCCGAAGACGAGGACTACGACCTGGATTTGCCTTCACATCCTCCAGGTTTCTCTCGTTTCCCGGTATTCCCCCCCCCGGCGAGGAGACATTGTTTTCAACGTCAGCGCCGACGAGCCAGTCGTTAATGGAGAAAGGGACGAGCAGAGGCAGCTCCGCGAGCAGCGTAACGCCGATCGCGCCCGACGACGCGCACCAGGAACGACAAATTCCACCGCATAATCTCAGCGACGCCTTTGACATGGTCGGGGACCAGCCAGTCTACAAGACGCCAAGCGCCAACGTGGCTGTCGCCATGGCTAATCTAGATCGACTCCCTGATACTCCTGAGTGCTAGGGAGTCTGAACCAGCGTCCGAGCGCACCTGATCGCCGCAATGGGACAGACAGCCACTCTGCTTAAAAGAGTTCAGGTCGTCTCTTACACGGAAGCCACCTCCGACCAGACTAATCGTAGCCGGACCTCACCGCCTCCCAGCAGGCATCACCGCAGCCGCTCTCCCGACAACCATCGAAAAGATTCGCGGCGTGACGATGGTGGTCGGGATGCTGACGGTCACCGAGAGCAGAATCGCAGGCGCGGTCAAGAAGTAAACCAGTACAGGGATCTCTGATATAACATCCCTCCCAAAGATGCCCGGGACCGCATCAACAGGCGCGCCACGGAGAGAGCAGTACACGAAAACCTGCGCCGTATTGAGTACGATGCAACGCACGGCCCCCCGGGCCTAAGACAGTTCTCCTCACACCTCCGCCAGGTCGTGTGGCCTCGCAATTTCAAGCTCGAGAAACTTAAAAAATACGACGGCAAGGAAAATCCAGAGAACTGGATCACTCTCTATGAAATCGCCGTCCGATCAGCAGCGGGAGATGAGCACGTCATGGCCAACTACTTCCCAGTAGTCCTCGACCAGGCTGGTCATCAGTGGCTTCTTGGCTTGCCCGAGGACTCCTTCGACTCTTGGGAAGAGCTACGCCAGGCTTTTATCGACAACTTCATCGCCACATGCGAGCAGCCTGGAAACAAGTATGACCTCGAAAGGATAAGGGACAGGAAGAACGAGCCTTTGCGCGATTACATCCGACGATTCTCGGATATGCGCCTTAAGATCCCGAAGATTTCCCACGACGAGGCCATCTCTGCCTTCATCAAGGGCCTGCGTTTCCATGAAGCACTGAGGAACAAACTGTTGCGCAAAAGGCCAACAACGATGGCGGAGCTCCTCGCCACGGCTAAAAATTACGCCGATGCCGACGACGCAACAGTGTTTTTCTCTCACAATAAATCAGTTAACGGTCATGGCTTATCAGCCAAACAAACAAGACGGCAATCGAGTAAGGCCCTGTTTAGTCCTATTTAAAAACTTTTCACCTCATCATTCGAATGTTTGGACACATACATAGAGCATTAAATATAGATTAAAAATATAATTAATTTTACAGCTTGTATTTTATTTACGAGATGAAATTTTTAAATCTAATTAGTTTATAATTGAATACTAATTATTATAGTTATAAATATACTACAGTAAAAAACTTTTTTTGACGGACTAAACAAGGCCTAATAATAGAAATCCAGCTGTTTTAGCTACTGCTGCTTGTGTGCAAGTCAGTGCTAACATGGAGCATACTATAGGCACAACGATCCACGTTTTTTTAGCAACAAAGAGCTTTCTATTAATCAACTGGAGTACACTCGGCAGCAGCTAGCCCCAACAACCAAACACAGACATAGGCCTTGTTTAGATGCAAAAAGTTTTGGAATTTTGACACTGTAGCATTTTCATTTTTATTTGACAAACATTATCTAATTATGGAGTAACTAGGCTTAAAAGATTCGTCTCGTGATTTACAAGTAAACTGTGTAATTAGTTATTCTTTTTATCTATATTTAATACTTCATGCATGTGCCGCAAGATTCGATGTGACGGGGAATCTTGTAAAGTTTTGGGTTTTTGGGTGTATCTAAGGCCTTGTTTAGTTCCAAAAAATTTTACAAAATTTTTCAGATTCCCCGTCACATCAAATCTTTAGACGCATGCATGAAGTATTAAATATATACGAAAATAAAAACTAATTGCACAGTTTGGTCGAAATTGACGAGACGAATCTTTTGAGCCTAGTTAGTTCATGATTGGACAATATTTGTCAAATACAAACGAAAGTGCTACTATTTCTATTTTGCAAAATTTTTTGGAACTAAACAAGGCCTAAACAAGGCCATAGTCGAGCTAAAACCAAACACTGAGTTGACTTCCCTGCACATCCATAACTCTAACTCTAGCCTGGTTCAGTTCGCAAATTTTTTTGGATTTCGACACTATAGCACTTTCGTTTTTATTTGACAAAAATTGCCCAATCATGGAGTAACTAGGCTTAAAAGATTCGTCTTGCGATTTATGGATAAACTATGTAATTAGTTTTTGTTTTCATATATATTTAATGCACCATACATGTGCCACAAGATTTGATGTGATGAGGAATCTTGAAAAAATTTTAGAACTAAACTAGGCCTAAAATCAAACAACACGACCCACGTTGCACCAGACCCGACCTGAGCTGGTCGAATAGAAAATTTAACGGCCTTCCCCGACTGCCCGCTGCCTGCATCCTTGCCTCGCCTATTTGCTCTAAAACCGTCAGCCAGAGTTTATGGCTAGGAAGGTGATCATATATATCACATGCATGGTATACATAGGCCTTGTTTAGTTCCCAAATTTTTTTCAAAATTTTTCAGATTCTCCGTCACATCGAATCTTTAGACGTATGCATGGAGTATTAAATATAGATGAAAATAAAAACTAATTACATAGTTTGATAGGAATTGACGAGACGAATCTTTTGAGTCTAGTTAGTTTATAATCGAACAATATTTATCAAATACAAACGAAAGTGCTACTATTTCTATTTTGCAAAAAATTTTGGAAGTAAACAAGACCATATCAATATCATGCTTGGACTTCGGCGAAGCCAGGACGGATAGTCGTGCAATGGGCCGGCCGGCGCCAGTGGTACGGTCTCGCATCTGGCTCTGGGCTCCTCGCAACTCGAAATAGTCACGCATGCACCACCCTAATAATAAGCTTGAGCTCGGTGACGCCTCGAATGAGAACGATCCAGGTCGTTCTGGTGAGCACTCGCCTGCGATCATGATTGGCGCCTGCATATGAAGGAGACCGCGACGCGCCCTGCGCCATGAGGGCGTGGTAGGTGTGGGCGGCGAGCTTGATGTTCTGACAGTAGATCTCCTCCAGCAGGAGATAGGAGCGAGCCGGCCGAGAGAGGAAGGTGTGGGGCAGATGCTTGGAGGTGATGGTGTGCCGCGAAACATGGCGTTGAGACCGCGGAGCTTCTCTCAAGACCTGCTGGGACGTCTCGCCGATGGGCTGGCGGAGATCACGAAGAGCGTCGGCGAGCTGCTTCAGTTTGGCGCAGTAGCCGTTGATGAAGAGCTACCCCTGGTAGAGGCTGCGGCCTGCGGTACTCAGCGTCGAGGTACACGGCTTGACGAAAATGGTGGCCGCTGAAGATGTGGCCGCCCAGACCGAGTGCGCGGTGGCGCCTGTCGCGCGGACGATCTGGAGAACGTCGCGGGACACAGCGGCATTGTAGAGCCAGTTGACCATACACTGACCAAACCATGAGACACGTGAGGTCGAGACGCTGGGCCGTGGGCATTGGGCGGCGGTAGGAGTAGCAGCTACGTGGGAGTGAAGCCCGAACTTGCCGATGACGGAGTCGAAGAGCAGCGCCGCGCCATTCGGGGTACTTCGGGTTGACAAGGTCGAGGACCCTCGCGGACATGGGACTTGATGTTCACCATCTGCAGAGAAGATGCAGGTGGAGCTTGGGGCTGATGGCGAGGGGGACTACTCTGGTAAGTGCCGTGCCGAGGGCGCCATCGTTGTCGCCGATCGACGACCAACGCAAGAAGACGACGTGTCGTGGACGGAGGGCTCGAAAGTTAGAAAATATCGTATATTTAAAGTTCATAATACATAATTAACAATCTTAATCACACAATTTTAATTACTTAGAGCATTAATTACTTTATAAGGGTTAGTGACATATCTTCCGTCCTCTCTCATAAACTCGCAGACGTAGAATCCACAGTGGACCAAGAAAAAGTACATATTTGTTAGTTGCAACATCGTCCTATGCGTATTCTATGTATATAACGAGAATAACTTGGTAAACTTTTATACGTACCGGCTACTTATAAAAGAATTTCAAAGGCTGCCCCAGTATTCCTGACTCGCACCTTCCCCCATTAATCTTATTAATACCTATATGTCCTATGATATCGAAAACATTCTGCAAGTTATTGTCAAACTCTTATAAAGTTCTGTATGCATATTTTACTTGGCTTATTGTTCTAAGATAGTAATAAATAGTGCATAAGTTGACGGGTCGTAGTTTGCGGAGTCTAAGACATGCACATGTCCAAGTCTGGGATTAATCATTAAGCAGATTCAGTGGTCCTGAGAGAATCAACTTTGTGATGAAAGTGCGCATGACACTTACCGAAAGTTGTATGCTGCGAATATTAATCTTGAAAATGTAGCATTGTCATGGCTAGGTAGAGGTTGTAACGAGCTAGATGGTTCTTTTCCATTTTTTGTATTTTGTCCTCACGCTCTTTTGGATCTAAATTTTTTAAGGTGTCGTGATTGTTTCGGATCCTGAATCTGTACTCGTCCTCACATATTCTCATTGGGCTCATGTACGCGACCCTTTTACTGGCATTAGTACTCGAATCCAGACCGTACCGCATCTGTTGGAGTTCACATTGCATTCTGCAACGCGCACTTGTATGTTAGTATTAAAATTTAATGGAACTCACAAATAATAACACATGAAAGCATTGTATGAGTGCCACTTACAATGCAAACATAGTATGAGCTGCACGTCGAGTCTTTGGAGGTTCATCATTAACCACATGTCTTCGAAGGTCACAATTGCTGTTGTACGGTCATTATTAAATGCCTCTGCTGGTATACCAGCCATGAAACCTTTTTATACCAGCTGGAACCTTTCTAAGTTTATCCCAAGTGAGTAGAGGCCTGCCCAGCTCGTATTTCTTACATAAATATTTATAATCATCTTTAGTGGGTGGCCTGATATTTACAAGAGCTGGTTCGGACCTCTTTGCTTCCTTCTCATGCTCAGCCAAGTCAACTAGTTTTGTCGTGCGGCTCATTGCAATTCGTGACAAAAATAGGGTCGTATTAGCAGACTTCCTCTTCTTTGGCTCGTACGGGAAAATCAATTTGGGCACCGAAAATTTTAACTTTTTTGGTGGCGGTGGTGTCGTCTCGTCATCTTTGGTTGGTTGTGGTGGTGTCTCGACATTTTTGGGTAGTGGTGGTGTGGAAGATTCTGGTGGTGCTGGCGAAGATTGTGGTTTAGGTGATGGTGGTGAGGATGGTGGGTGAGGCATTATAGGTGAGGATGGTGGAGGGAAGATCGAAGAGGGTGGTGGACTCAGAAGAGATATGGTACCACCGACAACTGCAAGGGATGACTCCTGAGTTAGCGGTACTTCTCAGGGTGACGGTTGTGGTAGCTCCGACAACAGGACGTCCCGTCGAGGCCAAAGAATGAAATTCTTGATAGCTTGTCCCACCTTCTCAATACCCTTAGGACCGGGAATGTCTAGTATATCATCCTTGTATCCTTGGACAACTGTCAGGACCTCCACCCTATAGTAGTCCTCTGGAATCTCGCTACCATGAAACTGGCGCCCATGGATCGCAAGTCCTGTGGCTATTTCCCTTGTACGATTATTGTTAAGACCGTACCTTATGACTAGGGAGCAAAGAACAGGACTTTCGATCTTGTCAACTGGATAGCGGTCCTTGTTTCTGGTAGACGCAACACTGCTTGGGACGACCGGAGCCTATTGTGATGTTGTTGGGGCGACGACTAGCTGCGTCTGACGAGGCTGACCACTCAATTGGCTAGACATCGCAGATGTCAATCACTGCATCAACTCAGGAGGAGGATCAGAGAGCATTTTATTCATCACCTGTTCGACTTCTTTCTTAGCCTCCTCCTTAAAAAATTAGACAATTCTTCCTTGTAGCGATCGCGTTTCCTATACATTCCTTCCCACTCTGGTCTGAATCCTTCTTTCCATCCTTCCTTGGATGAGATGCCTCATACACGACCAGGATGCTCTAGGTTACCTAGAGCAACAGTAAGAACATCCTTCTCCCTTTGTGGCTTAAATTCGCCTGCTTGCTGCTTAGCTACCACCTTAAAAATATTTTTTGTAGCCTCTTCGACCATTGGGTCAGCAAATGACAAGCCGGCCTTGGCTTTCTTTGCCGATACCCGAGCACAAACCCACCGCGAGCCCCTACGACCAAGTTGGTCAGGGAGCGCTGGTAAACCCTTAGCCCTCTGCGCTTCATCCTCTTGCTCCCATTGGGCAAGCTTGCATTGCTAACCACCTATGCCTAGGTGGTGGTGGTACTTGTTCCTTTTTGTGAGTTTGGATTTGGCTTCGCTCAAAGCTTTGAAGTCATCAGAACTCCTCTACTCTAGAAACAATGCCCACTGACCAGCCGAGACTCTATACCTCTGTGTCGGGTCCAACCCTTTCTTTGCCCACTTCAAATTCAACTCAGACTTGTAATTCCTGAAAATGATCGGCCATTGCTTCAATGTGTGCTCTTTTACGAGGTTTTTTGAACCCTGAGGTAAAACAAACCGCGTAAGCAGCATGTTCCACATTCTTGTAATCTCATCTTTGTCCACATTTTTCCACTCCCTAACTGTGATGTCAAGATGGTCCCTAACAAAGAAACCGAGTGCGTTACGCCACTTAGGTAAGGTCTCATCTAGAGCTAGGGGCTATCCTGTCACGCTCACATCTATAACTCTATAGGTTACTTTTGAAAACTGATTCAATCCTCTTTCACCTTGTTTCCTTTTGTTCCTGGTCTCAGTGGTCATCTCTGTCGTCGGCTCAAGTGCACCTTCATGTGCAACTTCTTCTTGGTATAGGATATCCTCCATTTCTTTCAAAAGATAGCACCTTCTATTCATGTAAATACATGTATTATTCTTCTATATATACTGAGGGGCATAAAAGTATAGAAACATATAATTATGGATGAGTAATTCACCTCTTCTCCCTCTAGGTTGTAATCGGGGTCACGTGCGTACTCACGACGGGCGTTCCACTCTATGCGAGGATTAGGAATGTCGCTTACTGAGGTCTCGTACAAAGGAGTTAACTCACGTGACCCTTCTGCATGCTCCGTGTTGTGGGACCCTTGTTCCTTCTCCGTGCGCTCGGGCCCTTTTTCTTGCTCCGTGCGGTCGGACCCTTTTTCTTGCACCGTGGGGCTGGATCCTGGTGCCTTCTCGGTGCGATCGGACCCTTTTTCTTGCACCATGGGGCCAGACCTGGTGCCTGCTTCGTGTTTTCACTTGGAGCAGTCATCATTGCGAGATTCTAAAGCATATATGTTATCAGAAATGCTATATTATATTATGAACAATGAAGATAAAACTCTAGTAACCCTAAAGCATAAATCTCGCATAAACCCTAAAGCAAATAAGTCAACTGTTGACTTATAAATAGTTGCATTATAAAAAAGAAATAATAATTTCTTAGCATATGCATCATGTATATACATAGACACTTAAAGTAAAAATAAATATTAATTATTTTATTATTTTTATACATATATATAACTACATTATAAATAATTACATTATAAAAAATATTAATTACTTAGCATAAGCATTATGTATATACATAGACACTTAAATTAAAAGTAAGTATTAATTAGTAAAAGTAAATATACATATTAAAAGTAAATATACACACACACTTAAACTAAAACGTAGAAGTTATGGATTTTCTAAGATTTCCTATAGAAGAATAATTGATTAACTAGTACCACAAAATTAAAAAGTTGCAAACTAAAGAAACAGTGATACTAACAAGTAGATCTCGCCAAGATGAATCTAACGTAGTTCGAACGGATCGATTCGGAGCTAAATCGAGCATTTTATGACCAAAATAGTGTAGTGGCAAACTTGCAAATGATTCAAAGTATTTTCATAATAAAATAAATCAGAAAACACGTTTTTAAACCAAGACAAGGACTGCAGGCGTAATTAACAAAGATCCGAGGGGCTCTTTAGCAAACTCGCTTGCGAAGGGGTATGGCCGACTCTGGGCCGTTGGATCTAGGATGGATGGGTCAGATTAGAAGGGGGAAGAGCTGGCCGGGGCCGCCGGAGAAGAAGGCCGGCACGGCTAGGGTTGAAAGTGGTATGGATAATCCTCCGCTCCGATCCGCTCCGAATCCGAATTTTAAAGATATGGATAAATATTTTTAATATCCATGCGGATATGGATAATCCGAATCCGATTATAGGCGGATGCGGTGTAGGATATGGGATTGGTGAAATATGATGGATATGGATTATCCGATAATTGAACATGGATTATCCGACGCTTATAATAGGTTATCCGAATATTTTAAAGAGCACAAGTAAAAAGAATATAAGTGAGCCTAGCCCATGACACAAGCATTATTATATTATAGCCCACAACAAAGCTTGTCTAATGAAATAATTCTACCAAAGTAAAGGACTAGTACAAGGCAAAGAGTGAAGATAAAGTTTTGCCTAATTAAGAATATTTACTCATTTCACATATTTTTTCTACTCTTAAATTCGAACTGCTAACTTGTATTATATTTCGAGATCTTAAATCGAAGTGGTTGATTGATGGTGATTATTTTGTGTTGCACAACCGTTTTATGATTTTCGTTAATGAATTGTTTCTTATCATAAAAAGCAACACATAAGCACATATTATACGATTTTAAAAAGTCCACTTCCGCTCCGATATCGGTCCGAATCCATACCATTTCCGACATCCTAAAAAATCCATATTCGTATCCGAATCCATGTGATATCCGATCCGCTTCGAATCTGATCAAGAAAAAAGGATTAGGATATGAAAAAGCTATTATCCGCTCCGATCCGATCTGATTTCATCCCTAGGCACGGTGGCGCAGCCATGCCCGACGGTGTGAAGGTTGCCATAGCTCTCGAATCGGGCGCTAAAGGCCACGGTTTTCGAAGCTGAGCGCGAGGGAAGAAAGCGGGGACGGAGGCGAACACGCCTAGCCCTAAAGCGCGACAAGGGAAGGCCTCCGTGGCACTTGCCACGGCTGGTGGCGGCACGGCTCGCCGGAGCTTCGTGGGGGAAGGCCCTAGAGGCTACGATTCAAGGGGCTAAGGGCACGGGGAGGAAGAGGGCGTCACCGTGAACTCACCCAAACAAAGAAACAAAGGCAGAGACGGAGGGAGACGACGCTGCGCGGTGAGCTTCAAGCTCGCCAATGGTGGCTACTGGCTAGGGTTTATGGCGGCACGCGGATGGGAAGAGAGGGCGCTGCATACCTGGTGGGCTCGAGGTCGGGCGCGGAGGTAGAATGGCGGCGGAGACAAGGTGGCGGAGCGGTGGCGAGACCGGTGGCGGCACTGGCGGAAATTCGGCAGCCTAACGGCGTAGGTTTGAAAAGAACTGGTGCCTTCGGACTTGGAATTTTTCAGGGGGGCGCGGCCTTTATATGGGCGACATCTCTACAGACCGTTGGCATTGAAAACCGTCTGTAGAAATGGTTTCTACAGACGGTTCTCAATGCCAACCGCTTGTAGAGATGCTTTTGTACAGGCGGTTGGCATTAACCACCGCCTGTATAAATAGAACTATACAGGTGGTGGTCAATACCAACCATCTATACAAAAGATTTTCTATATTTTCTATATTTTTGTTGGCACCTTTCTATTTTATTTTTAATGTTATATATTATTTGTATATTAATATTACAATATAATTATATTGTTTCTACACTATTTGTAACATAATTTTCTATATTCTTTATTTGTAACATAATTATATTGTTTATATATTATTTGTGTATTGATATTATAATATAATTATATTGTTTCTATATTTTTTGTAACATAATTATTTCTATATTCTTTATTTGTAACATAATTATATTGTTTATATATTATTTGTATATTGACCACTCAAATTTTCATCTAAGAGAGTTTGGACCACTCAAATTTTGAAATTTTAAATTTTCACAGCTACACAGGTTTTCAATAGCCTAGACGGCCCCAACTCGAAAAGTCATGAATAGAAAGTTTGTTCCACTCATCGAAATCTATATTTGATATACAGGACATTCTTTTTGCATTTGACAAAGCGTTAGGAAAGTATAGTTCTAAATCCATAGGTCTCACATATAGTTTCATAAAGTTTGTGTGAGATTCAAGACTTTGTGACCAGAGTTTATCAACCCTTTCTCAAACACAAAAATGTCCTATGTATGGAATGTGTATCTTGTTGAGCTCTAACACCCTTACAACGGTATCTGGACGCTTGCGGATCTTTTCTGTTCAAACGTTAATAAATACCAATAGGAGGAAACTTTTTCCATTATGTACTTGGGCTCTAGAAAAAGTTTTGATAGTGGAAAAGAGTCTTAAGTTTTGCCTCCACCCAAATGCCCGTTTTTAGTGTCACTTGGCACTTTTCCATGTGTGTGCAGTTCCTCCCAAATCAAGTTAACCCATGGTATGTCCATCCTATTGAAGATTATGCAGGTTTGTTAGGAGCAGAGCAAAATTTTGATATTTTAGGTTTATGACATCCAGCCCACCTTGATCTGTTGTCTTGCACACCATTTTGCAAGCAGCTTTGGGTGGCTTTCTTCCATTTACCTCAAATCCTCTCCAAAGACAATGTTTTTTATCTATTTGTTTGATTACCATCTTTGGCAACTTAAAAGTGCACATGTAGAAACTTGGGAGGGAGGAGAAGATAGGATTATTCAGACCTAATCTTCCTACTTGGGATAGGAAAGCCAACACACTAGCCAATATTCTATCGGGGAGGAGGAAATATTCAATCTTTGGTTTCATGATCCCTGGAGGAAGGCTCAGATAAGTGAAGTGAAGGAAACCTTTGGAACATTCAAAAGTCCTAGCAAGGTGTTCTAGTATTTCTTCTGAGATATTGATGGGAACCATCATTGATTTATTGTAATTCACTTTGAGACTCAGATTCTTGGTATTGTTGATTAAGGAATGAATGAAATCTGTTGTCAGAACAAAAGAAAGGGACGAGAAGGTCTACCTTGCCTTACCCTTCTTTTGCAGTGAAAGATTTTCTAGAGACACTATTTAATAGTACTACCGAGGTGCTAGAAGATATGGTTGCTTTCATCCGTCTGATCCATTTTGTTTCAAACCATCTGGCTTCCATTACTTTTATTATAACACGATGCTCGATCTTGTCAAAAGTGTTCTCAGAGTGCAGCTTTAAGATGACAATTTCTTTTCTTAAGTGATGACATATATGCAAATGACCATGCCAAGCAGGCTAATCAGTTATAAACAAATCTTGTCCTTATGAAACAATACTGATTGTGATGAATTAGCTTCATCTCTACTATAATTGAAATCTTCTCCAGGCAAATCCCACCTACTGACCTGTAAGATCAACGACTCACAGCACATATCCTACAGATTTAACGGCCTAGATTAGAACTATGATCATGACCTTACACACCCTCAGCCTCGCGCCAATCACACATCACACAAATTCACCACGCGTGCGGCTCCGTCGCTCGCCGCGAGCGCGGCCGCAGCTCACCCGGCCGCCGCTGCCCACTCCGGTGCTGCGCCGCCAGCCGCGCCCGCCGGAGCTGCGCCAGTCCGCTCGCCCGCCCGTCCTCACAGCGCGCTGCCCGACCATCGCCCGCCACCCGCCGCCCGGCGCGCCTCCCGTCGCGAGCGCGACGCCCGCCGTGAGCGCGGCCACAGCTCACCCGACCGCCGCTGCTTGGCCACCGCCCGCCGCACGGCGCGTCGCCGGTCACGAGCGCGACGCCCGACGCCGGTGCCAGAGCCGCGAGACCGTCGCCGTGCTCCGTCCGTCCATCGCCGTAGACGGAGAGAAAGGCATCCATGCAAATAGAAACTTTTTACCGTGTTCACTTTGTAAAACTGCTAGAGAGAAGAATTTTCTAATTTGGGTTTGATTAATTACGAGAATATTTTGTGTTCACTTTGCAAATAGCCCCAAGAAAAAAACACGCTTATGGTGATTTTATCAAGTTAGAATACTAAATTGTTGGAGAGAGATCTTTTTTTGATTTGCCAAATAAAATAGCGACTTGCTAAAATTAATGACTGCCAAATAAATCTTCATATCATAGCAGTAAAGGGGGTGGCTGCTGCTTTCTTGACCATGGTGGCATAGCAAGCGGATCCCATACCAACTTGAGAAGATTCCTGATTTTTTTATATGCTGCATTTGATTGTTCCATCTATTTTATCTTCCATAGTTCCTGCTTCAGATTAGTAAAGAAATAATATCCTGTCAATGGCTTTAGTATTTGCATAAGTTTGTTCATGCAGAATGTTATTTCACTTGAATAACAGAACCAGTTTGATGTGAGAATAGATGGGGCTCATTAGCTTTTTCAGTCAAATTCACCAGATTGTCATATCAATTTGTTAAGACTTGAAATGGTCTCAGTTTGAGTATTTGCGTAATACAATTATACAAATTGCTTATAGTAAAATATTATATCTGGTGATTGCTAAGTTTTGACATGGTAAATGTGTTTCTGAATTACAAAATTGGTGCTAATTTAGTCTTCAATATTCAGACCTTAATTAGTGGTTTTGCTCCTGGTTCAGTATTCAAGACTGAAAATTTCTTAGAACTTTGATGAACTTGGCAGATAGTCCTACCAGCGTGAGCACCAGCAAAAAATGGAGAAAATATAATGTTACACACTAGAATGACAACTTTATATGCACCCTTAATTCGTGATGGGAGAATAAATAAATTCTATCTGTATGTTCTCTTATCTGGAGCAGTTTTGTACAATGATCTAGACCATCTGAAACTTCTGAATAGGAATATTTTAATTCTCCTTTAGCCTTGTGTATGATTTAGTGTTTGCTTGTCTTCTTGGCATTGTGTGATAGACTAAAGATAGATGCCTGATTTTATCAGGCATTTTTTGTTTTAGGCCCTGTTTAGTTTGCCACCCAAAATTTTTTCATCCATCTCATCGAATCTTTGGACACATGCATGGAACATTAAATGTACATAAAAAAATAAAGTAATTATACAGTTTGGTTGAAAATCGCGAGACGAATCTTTTAAGCCTAGTTACTTCATGATTAGCCTTAAGTGCTACAGTAACCCACATATGCTAATGACAGATTAATTATACTTAATAGATTTGTCTTGCAGTTTCCTGACGAGCTATGTAATTTGTTTTTTTATTAGTTTCTAAAAATCTCTCCCGACATCCTTCCGACATATCCGATGTGATATCCAAAAAATTTTCATCTCCAATCTAAACAGGGCCTTATTATTCCTTTAATCGATCTCTACAATTTTGTTTTTCTTGCTTGTTTGTCCAGTAAGACAGGTATACGCCTACACTAACTACAATCAAGTATCTCATTTTTTATGGACTTGTTATCAAGGTTACAAGACAAATGATGGGTATTTGTAGATCAGCTGTGTTTCTCAACTTTTCTACATAGCATTTGTTAAAACCAAATATATGTTCCCAAATGAAGTACTGTAATTTTCATATAGACTTTTTTGTTAGTGGGGTAGGTTTGTTTTTTAGTTTTATGATTTATTTTAGTTTTTTTATTTTTTTTAAATGTCACCGTAGCGTTAGTACGGGCAATATACTAGTAATAGTTAGTTGTAATCTATTGGCTAAGAGCTTAGTGTGTAGTTTGATATAGGTGTTCAACAAAGAAATGGCCCTGAAATGTGACACCAGCTTTGCACTATCCACTTCTGCAATTAAAGTGATGTAGGGAATATTGATACCTTGGAGACAAATGCTGTTTTACCAAAAGCTATAGCAAAGGTTGTAGAAGTCTTGTTTAATGCATGGCCAACATTTCTTAATGAATCCGTTGCTACAGTTATCTAGTCCTGGTGATTTGTCATTAGGAAGACAGTCGACCACATTACTGTTTCTTCAATTGTGAAATCCTCCTCTAAAAAAATCACATGGTTTGATATCTGAATGAAATCATGTTGATTAACAGAAAATTGATAAACTTTAGAAACCCCCAGCCTTTCTTTGAAATAGGCCCAAAGAAGGTTTTCCTTTCCTTGGTGAGATGTGTAAGTTTGTCCATTGCTGTACTCAAGGCACTAATTGGGTTATTTCTATACTTGATGGTAGCATTTGCGTGAAAAACTTTGTGTCAACATCTCCAAGTTTTACCCATTTAATAGATCCTCTTCCAATAGCCTTTTAGGCCTTGTTTACTTCCACCCAAAAACCCAAAATTTTTCAAGATTTCTCGTCACATCGAATTTTTAGACGTATGCATAGAGTATTAAATATAGACGAAAATAAAAACTAATTGCACAGTTTGGTCGGAATTTACGAGACGAATCTTTTGAGTCTAGTTAGTTCATGGTTGGACAATAATTACTACAAACAAACGAAAGTGCTACAGTGTCGCGAAATTTTTTTCCTCTGAAACTAAACACGGCCTTACTCATATACTCCCTCCATTCAGGCAAGAGTTGAAGAACAGGCGCTGACATTTACTCTGTTCGCAACAGTTGCGATGGCCGAGAAGGACGCTGCATGACGCCTAAGAAAAGAGAATAGAAGAAATATTTGCTAATATATAGATTTATTTTTATTTGTATATATGTCATAGGCAGCAGCAAAAAACTATACACACAATTAACATACCATGAGAGACTGTTGTGTAGTTGATCTTCGCGTTTACCATGGGGTTCCTTCCTCCATCCCCAAATGTATCAATTCCTAGAACTTGTGCAAGTTAGACTATTGTTTGACTAACTTTATAAAAAAAGATAATAATTATTTTCTAGTTTTTTTAAAACGCATTTTATGATAAATATATTCTATGGTATATCTATCTAATATATATAATAATAATATTAATTTGAAGTCATAAATCTTGACATGTTTTTTGTTAGAAATTTGATAAAAGATTAAAAAGTTTATTTTAAGACAACTCTAGGAATCTCATATTCCGAGACACCGGGAGTAATTAAGAATCACGGTAATCATTTATTGTCCTGTCTGCTTTCAGTTTAACGGAAGGTGGTACTAACGGAACTTTGCTTAATCCATTGCCCACCCTGGCGTGCACGTGCAAGTTTCACGTTTGGTAATCGTTACCAATCGTTGTGGATTGGCGGAGGCTGAGCAACTCAAGAGAATAGATAAAACTGTTTTCTAAATTTCTTGAAGCTCTCCTTGCACAGCCACAGCCTGTCTGTGCCATGCCTACTCTACATGCATGCAGCATGTTCAGTACCAAGGACTGGAAATAGGCAAGAGAGGGATGACCGGCCGGCCGCTGTCCTCGCTTCGTGGCGTGGTGTCAAATCTGAGCGAACGAACAGCAGCCACGGCGCAAGCGTTTCTTTGGGCAGAGGACCAGCACTGACGGAAGCAAAGGAGTGCGGCGGCATACACGGCGGAGGTCCAGCGACAGCCACCTGTTGCTCATGGACTGCAGTGGCGGCGACGAGCCTTTGAGACGGGCAGCAACGTGCGGTCAAGGAACAGGCCGGGTGGCGGCGTGGCGCAGAGGCAGGGGTGGGTGATGTTTACCGAGCGAGGCATGGACCATTTCATCGGATGGATCAGCTCATCAGCCCGGGACATTTCATCGGATGGAGAACCCGGCAGAATCAGAGTTCTGGAAGCTGTTAAAAGAACAGAAAATAGCCAGCCAACTATTGGACTAAGCAGTAAAAACCCTAATCAGCAGAGTCCAAGCAAACGCACATTCATCATAGTAATTAAGATACTAACATCTACCGTAGAGAACAGAATTCAGCATAAAAGCACAATGTACTTGGAGCAACACCACATAAATCTAGTACTGAAAGGAAGTAAATTAGCACCACTTCATAGATATAACTGCCTTCTTAGAATGCGGAACAATGAACGTGGATACTAACACAAACCAAAGTCTAAATATTAATACATGAAGATAAACAAGTGAATTTGTGCAATCATCCTCGGCTCCGTTCGGTTATCTGAGATTGATTCCCAGCAAAACCTTTCCTTCAGGAATTTGTACTACGGAGGAACAGTGTCAGGCCCATAATAGCCTGTTCCGGGACAACCGAACGAGGCCTCAAGAGATCCTCTTTTCACTGACAAGATCGACCAAGTAACTTTGACTAGCATCCTGTGGCCACCACAAGTAATCTCAACCTTGTCTGCGCCTTTAATTTGTGGAGTAAATTCAAAGATTCTAGGGTTCAAATCACCACTGCGGGGATATATATGGAATATCAACATCTGATCGACAGAGACTGAAACAACATGCCGCAGCAACTTCAGAACTCTGTCATTACCAATGGTATTTGCCCCATGAACATCACTGTCATACAACAGAATATGACTTGGAATATCAGTGGTGCAAACAGTTACTCTTCCATAAAAAGAACTGGACCCTGACAATATTCTTATCTCAATGGTGCCCTCCAATGCTTTCTTCACATATGAAAACATCAGATCCACCTCGCTGAGCCAGCTAGAAGTAGTTTCCGTTTTAACCGTGTCGTTAATTCTTGCACTATCCACGTCAATCAACGTTTTGCAAAATTGTCTGTCCTCGCTCTCTCTATCCTGCTTGATCTTCAGATTTATCTCAAAATAAGCATCAGTGCTAAGAACAATACCTCTGGTTGGGCCAGTCAGAATCAAAGATTCACCCTACAAGCAAGTTCACAGGAAATGTCAAAAGAAATATCTCTTTATACTATCTTAGTAGGAAGCAGATTGTTCCTTATTGATTTTGCATAGGTTAAATGTGTTGGAGACTCAAAATAGCACATCATCACAAAAGTTGGCATAATGATAAACTAGAATGAGAAAACTGAAACTGCTCAAAGTCAGCCAAGGCCTTGTTTAGTTCCGAAAAAATTTCGGATTTCGGCACTGTAGCATTTTCGTTTTTATTTGACAAATATTATCCAATCGTAGACTAACTAGGCTTAAAAGATTCATCTCGTGATTTACAGGCAAACTGTGCAATTAGTTTTTATTTTCATCTATATTTAATGCTTCATGCATGTGCTCCAAAATTTGATGCGATGGGGAATCTTAAAAAGTTTTTGGTTTTCGGGGTGAACTAAACAAGGCCCAAGATACTTCATGGAATGTGGTATTATGATGATAGATTTAATGGCACCTATTTTAATGACAGATTGGAAGTGTCCACATGATAGTCAATGGGCCACCTCCGTGGAGAGCGTACCATGCCACTTTAATGAAAGCAACAAGATCATGCTATTAAACTTTCGCGACAGTTTTATTTGTCAACATTTCACATAATACACATTACTGTTTATTGACCATTATCACAGAAAATCCAGATTAAAACCAAGATCTTCCCTCTGGAATTAATAAAAAGTTGCTACTACAGTGAGAATGTGTGGGATAAGTATTGCTGAAATTCGAGTAAATAATAAACAGCAGATTCACAAGTGTTAACACCCATGCCAAAATAATCTTCTAAAAAATATATGCCAAAAGGATAAACTGATACAAATATAGGAACTAGTGCAACAGCACACTTTTTTGCACCAGAATGATAGAATGTTGCAGTCTTTTAGTAGTAGAATTCTAGTATTGAAGACTGATAAAACAGTTATTTGCATATAAACCAAAAAAGAAGAGGAAAATACTTCACGCCTACATTCTTTAAAGTTCTCTAAAATACCTCTGACTCAACAAGTTGGCAATTGTTCCTGTTGCGCTTGAAGATGTAGTTGCATTTCATATCCAAACGGTCTCTGACTATCACAGTCCCATACACATTGATAGGGTAACCAACATCCGAAGACCTTATCTTCAGACAAAGAACATTTAAAGAGTCGGTCAACATGTGGTCACCTCCGATAAGTGAATCTGTAAAGCGCATCGGTCCATATTGTGCTGAGGAAAAGGAAACAAGGTTATTTTACAGTTAGAGAAGAACAATATGGTACAAAAAATAAATACTGATAATCTATAAGGTCAAGTTTTATGTTTTCATGGCCTCATGTCAGGATTCTGTTTGAATGACAAGATTACTTACATTGCATAGAGCTAATCAGTGAAATGATGAAAAGTAAATTAACATCAACCTAATACTAATAGGAATAACAGTCAAGATGCTGCACATGTCCGGATAAAGCATACATTTCACAACACAGGTAGGCTAAAATGGGCGAGACATGAGAAACGGAAGGCACCCCACACCTAGGGCATGTTCGGCACACCTCCAAAGCCGATTCTGGGAAGAGGGGGAGAGCTATGCAAAACAACATTTTGCAGAGAAGTGGTTCATAGGCTGATAATATGAAGTGATTTGTTTTAATCAAAATGAGATGATTATCTGAAGTGAACAAAAGAGCTGGGAGCTGAAAAAGTAGCTTCTTATTTGCTTCCCACACGGAATCACTTCTTCTATACAGTTTATCCTAAAGAATCTTTTTTTTAGTCAGTCACAGAATAACTTCACACAAAGAATCAGGTGGAGTTGTACCAAACAGGCCCTAAGCATCAACAGAAAATGTCCTGCACATAGTCACCTCCATGGTCAAGTAGAGGCCTCATATTTTCAGTAGAGGAATGGGAGGTGAAAATATTTCAGTTTTGTCTGCTATACCAGCTTGTGCAAATCTGTATTCCCTAATGCAATCGAATCTGGGCTTCTAGTTATGCTACATTCCTGCCTGAGCACTGTGCAAATCTGCATAAGAGGTTCTGCGGGCAACCAAACACAGGTAGACTGCACTGCACAATCAATTAATGCAGGTAACCAAACAGACGCAGAACAACTAATGAAATGACACGCAGCTCTCCTGCGTTGTTTTAAAAAAAATAGTGCAAAAGAATTTTCTCTCAATCCATAAATTTACGCATAGATGGAATCATTAACATTGCATAATTGTCTTTCTTGACGTGAGCTTTCACAAAGTCCTTAACTATTACCAACAAACAGAATCATTTACAAATTTTCAATGAACAGACTCATTACTGGGCCCTCCTAGGTAACCATATAAATCTGCCTCTGAAGGAACTCACTATTCTATAAAAACATACATTGGTGACAACATGTATGTCTCTCATGCATATGATTACATCACAACATTCACAAGCTCTACAAGACATTATACCACATGTTTTTGGGATTTACTATTGTGTACAGCAAAGTTCTATGTATGATTAGAAAAAATTGAGCACAGATAGAAAAGAAAAGGTAGGCTTTGGTATGCATGTCTTTGTAAGTGACATCCTGCATTTAGAGGTATACTCATACAAGAAATATAATCATGTCCTTTTTTTGCAGTGAAACAGCACTCCATACAACAGGAGAAATTTGCTATTATAGGATCCTAAACGTGTGGGTTTCGCTATAATAGGATTCTAAACATCTACTTCGCTATAACGACTCTCAAAACATTAACACTTCGCTACTATAACATTATGGCCTTCAAATAGACAAATTGAACTCAAATCTTTTCAAATTCAAATATTTTCATTTAATCACAGAACTGCCCTTAGGGCGGCTGCTGCTGCTGCATGGCTGCTGGCCGGCTGTAGCCTGGCTGGCTGGCCGGCGCTGCTGCCTGCAACCCCCTCACCTCTGTGCCGGGGTTCAGCGACGCCATCCGCCGCTGGAAACCTGCCAGCAACGACGACGCGACGCGTCATCCTCGGCGACGACGCACACTCACCTCACGGCGCCGTACCGCTCCGCCGTCAGGACGTCCTCGTTCATAGTCGCGTCGTGTAGGAACCGCCGTGACAGCCTCACCATCGCCAGGGTCAGGTCCCCTGCGTTGCGCCCACCAGAGGAAGCAGCACGATGGTGACCAGACCATCTGCAGGATGTGTCATGTGTGTGCGCACGTGGCTCAAGAACTAGTTGCAGCAGCCGCCGCCCTAAGAGTAGATTAAATGAAAATATTTGAATTTGAAGAGATTTGAGTTCAATTTATCTATTTGAAGGCCATGATGTTATAATAGCAAAGTGTTAATGTTTTGAGAGTCGTTATAGCGAAGCAGATGTTTGGAATCCTATTATAGCGAAACCCACACGTTTGGGATCCTATAATAACAAATTTCTCCTTCTAATGAATATTACCCGTATGTTTGTTTCACACGAATCTAAACAATTTCTTTATTTTTTCTCTCAAAAAAGCATTTGATCCTGTCAAGGACCTGGTGATCTAGGGTAGCTGGCCCTCGACTACGTAGCTCGTAGTCTCGTGCCGTGTCTTCCAGAACAGAGGTTATGCTCCTCACGAGCTCTGGGCTTGAGAACGTTGGAGAGAGGATTAGAGAATAATAGATTGATCTTGCTTAACCTTTTAACAATCCAGGTACAAGGCTATATAGGCCCTTCGGCTAACTGAATTGGGAAACAAACTAACAACTCCTAATTCTAAGGCCTAATCTCAGCCACTAGTGTCGGCCCCGTCTGTTGCCCCCGCGGTGATCGCGGTCGCCGCGTCGCGCACGCGGGCTGCGGCCCGACGGACATCGCGCGCCCTTCGGCTCCTGGAGTAGACGGTGCCCCACATGACAGATCCCCACTAAAGGAAAACCAGATTACACATGGTAGTCCACATCCACATTAATAAAGATCTTTTTAAGCTGTATAAACATGCTTAGCATTGTGATTGTCACAATCACTACGCTGTCACTGCCTCTAGGAGTACAGATTGAATGGAAGTGACTTGGTGTGAGACGGACTACACAGGTTGAACACCTGCAAGATCTGACCCACCATTTTGCCTGTGGCTGTTTCCCACCATTTTGTCCATCCCATTCTCTATTTTTTTTCACCAAGATTACCCGATTTGCCCACAAAATACCCAAATAGTCAGTACTAGTCTGTGCAATTCAAAACTACTTGAGATTGTATCTTAAAAAAACGAATGGCCATTATATATATAATACAAAAAAAAAAAGGGGGGGGGGGGGGGGGGGGGGGTGAAGGTGAGGGATTACTTTCATCATCAAGGTTGAAGGTGATGAGGTTGACGAACCAAACTTGGGTGTACGAGCGGGATCCCGTCTTAGGGTCAAACTCGAAAAGCTTGTTCATCATGGTCCGTCTGAGCTCCCATCTCGCATTTTCCTCCGGCGTATCGATCTCCCACGAATACTTAAACGGCGGTTTCTGGCTCTGCTGCCGACGCTTCTGCTTCTCCGCTGCTGCCTCCTCTTCATCCTCCTCGATGTACATGGGAAGCCCATCGCAATCTTCGGCTGCCATCAGCCCTGGAACAGGAGAGGATCAAAGCGCGAAGGTCGTCACGGCCTACAAACCCTAGACCATGAGGACGATTGGGAGGGAAGATGAATATTGATGAAACACGAATCACCAGCCAGACAGGAGTGATGATTGAGAACGAAGCACTATCCTCACCTGTGCTGACGCTATCCTCCTCGTCTATCTGTATCCGCCGCCGCCCGTATGCTTGGGGGTGTCGACGGCGAGGGTGGATATATGGGGGATTGGTGAGCGGCGCTACCACTGCGTCCCTGCCGGACCGGACCAGCCTATAATGGAATGGACCACTAACGGCCCAGATTTAGACCTCAAATCGATGGCCCAGAACTTTGGCCCACTGTAGCCTATAGAACTCAGCTATCGAGGTGACCTGAATTTGATGGCCCAATTTGAGAGCTTGCCTTGTTTAGTTACTCCGCAAAAGTTTACACCATATCTTATTAAATATTTAGATATATACATAAAATGTTAAATATAAACTAAAAAATAACTAATTATATATATATTACGACTACTTTATAAGATAAGTTTTTTAACCTAATTAGTCTATGATTTAATAATAAAATGCTACAGTAACACATGTGCTAATGATAGATTAATTAAATTAATAGATCCGTCTCGCAGTTTCCTAATGGATTCTGTTATTTGGTTTTTTATTAGTATCCAAATACTTCATGCAACACCCCCTATATGACACCCACCCCATACTTTACAACATGAAACTAAACAAGGCAGTCTATCGAATGTTTGAACACATGCATAGAGTATTAAATGTAGATTAAACAAATAACTAATTACGTAAATTATGATTACTTTGCGAGACGAATTTTCTAAGCTTAATTGGTACATGATTTAATAATAAAAGTGATACAGTAACACATGTGCTATGATATATTAATTAGGCTTAAAAATTTATCTCGCAGACGGATTCTATAATTTGTATTTCTATTAGTATCCAAATATTCTATACGACACTCGATGTGACAACTCAAAACTTTGCACCTCTGGAACTAAACAGTGCCAAAATTTGTTTAATTTTGTGGTGAAGCTTGGATCTTTTTGAGAAATCTTGTGGGATTACCTTTACTGAGTTATCCAAGTTTTAGACCAAGTTTCATTTTTTTTTTGGGATGACTTGAAGGAGTTTTGGACTTCTTTTGAGAAAGTTTCCTAAAATATGTAATGGTAGGGCCATTCGTTTTTTCTTAGGGGACCCTATTTTGCGACATGCGGAAGATATCTTCTAGAGACTGGTTCATCTTATTGTTAATTTGTTATGAAATTCTGGTTCAAGTTTAGGCCTTGTTTAGTTTCCAAAAAAATTCTAGATTTCTCATCACATTAAATCTTGCGGCACATGCATGGAGTACTAAATATAGATTAAAAAAATAACTAATTGTATAGTTTGTTTGTAATTTGCGATACGATTTTTTTGAGCCTAGTTAGTCCATGATTAGATATTTATCAAATTCAAACGAAAATGCTATAGTACCTAAAACCAAAAGTTTTCACCAACCCAACAAGGCCTTAGTTTCAGTCTCGAGTATCTTCTCCTACTCTTTTTTTCCTGATTCTAAGTTGAGGCTTTGTTCGCTTGTCTTATAAGTCGTATTTTTCTACCAGTCAGCAATGTTTTTCTATTTTCAGTCATGGTTTTTCAAATCAGCGAACAAGCTCTTAATCTCTTGCTACTTGGGTCTCAGTGATACAAATGTCACACACCCAGTCTAACCCAGTCACATTAGACCTTATTTAGTTCTCGAACAAAAACTTTTTGTCCTATAATATCAAATATTTAGACACATATATGAAATATTAAATATAATTTTAAAAAATAACTAATTACATAATATATATATATATATATTGCACAGTTTCCAGTCTTGGTTGCTTGCGGGGATAGGTAGTGCTGACAGACACGTACCCCCCTGGACTTTGGTTTGGACGAGCAAAGGGCCGCGCTCACCGGTGGCGGCGGTGGCGGACATGACGCAACGCGTGCCCAAATTATTGGTCGTAGTTCTCCCCTTTGCACTCACCATGCATGATGAATAATCCGGATGGAAAACAAACATATCTTCATGTCCACGGCGGTCGACGTCCCATCTCCTGCAAGCCTGAAATTCCGTGAACCGAACGCATGGCGCGCCGGCGAGAGCCGCGAACCGAGACGGGACGGCGAGGCGATTGGCCGCCGTGAACAAACACGCGCGTGTGTCATACACGCACATGCAGCAGCGTGTGTCGTTCCTCGTTTTCACGCACGGTCGCACACCTCGACGCGGAACCACAGTTTTGTGCGGTAGCGCGCGGCCACCTGCTGCAAGCTCACGCTGGAACTGGAACGCCGCACATGGCTTTGCCCATAGTCCCCGGCTCCCCGCAGCGCTGTGCTCAGAATTCTTTGTGGAGGCTCGAGGCTGGAGGGACGCAACGTACGGCGGTGGCGACGCAGGGCCGACCCGGCCGGCGCCGTTTGCCGCGGCTCGGCGGGCGCACCATCGAAGACACCCTGCCGTTCCTGCGGAAATCCTCAGGTTTCTGCAGACACGGTGCACCCCTGGTGGTGCTGGTGAGCTTGGAGGGTAGCGCGCGTGGCTAAGGCCTTTCTTAGCACTTTCGTTTTTATTTGATAAACATTGTCCAATCATATAGTAACTAGATTTAAAAGATTCATCTCGTGATTTACAGGTAAACTGTGCAATTAGTTTTTATTTTCATCTATATTTAGTGCTCTATACATGTGTCGTAAGATTTGATGTGACAGAGAATCTTCAAAAGTTTTTGGTTTTTGTTGTAAACTAAACAAAGCCTAAGTACCGTGGACAATAACCTAGCTAGTGGGTAGTATGTAGGGAGAATATAGAAATCTATCAGATAACGAGCCTGCCATCATCGTCATCTCAGGCTGCAGTATAGCGCACGATCGCAACCAAATCATTGTCTGTATGACTGTACCAGTAAGATCACGCATTCGTAGGACAAAGTTACAAAAGTACATGACCGTCGCTCTCGTGTGTGGACCTCACAACCGGAGAATGAAAGTTTGCCGTGAGAGGCACAGGCACGAGCAGTACTGTAAACGCACATTTCCATGGAACTACAATACTACTCCCTCCGTCCCAAAAAGAGTGTCGTTTTAGGTTTTTGTGCCACAAGTTTGACTCGATTTATAGAAAATATGTGCAATATTTATATCTCTAAATAAATTTGTTAAAAAACTAGACTTAAAGATCTTTCTAATGATATTAATTATGTATTATAAATATTAATATTTTTTACTATATATTTAGTTAAAGTTATTTCTCGGGAAGCGAAAACGACACTTATTTTAGGACGAAGGGAGTACTTCATATCCAAAAATCCAAAACACCATTCGTGCCTGTGCCGGCGGCCCGGTTTGTCCTGCACCCTGACGTGCTCACAAAACCGCCGTGTTGCAAGTGAAGGCACGGCATTCTGTCTGTGACACCGAAGTGGAAGCAAAGCATCGATCACACACTGCACAGTGCTCAGTGCAAGTGCACATTTTCAAAGGCTAGCCTTTTGCTATCAGCTTACAGTTCCCGCGTCGCCATTATAAACCTGCTGCTGCTAGTCCTCTCTTGGCCTATGCCCATATGCTCGCCGCTCGGGCGCCGTGCTTGCACCGGTCTCAGTCAAACTCTCAAGTTGCAGTTGCCAGTTGCTTCGCAGCTCCAGCAGCCAGTCATTTCATTCGTTGGCAGCCAGGGAAGAAAATTTTCGTGGATAAGAGCTGCAGAGCTGAAATATCAAGAACGTAGGGTGAAGATTGAAACAAGGCCCATTTTCGATTAGCAAAAGCGCCAAGCCAAAGGTCCGTTTCTGAAAACGTTTACATCAGGTTTTATATGTGATCAGCAATAGTTTATAGTACATGATGACTGATAACAAAACTTTGGACAATATTCACTGATCCCTTGTCTTCTCACATTTTGAGGATTCTGTTTCTGAAATCTGTTCCTGATGAAAATGATTAAATGGTTCCATTCCATCCGTCCATGGTTTCAGAATTCGCCACGGTCAGAGTCGTTTTGGTCGTCACCTGTGGAAGTCTTCAGGGCCTACTGAACCACAGCTGCTGCTGGAACCATGGAGATGGAGGCCGTGGAATCAAATGGCTCACACGGCGCCGCCGATCGCCGGACACCCAAGAGGGACCACCGCATCTTCTGGGCCTCCGTCTTCATCCTCGGTAATATACACCTGAATTTTTTTTCTCCCTGATGAGCATCTGTTCATAACTTCATGTATGGCCTCGTCCGTCTCAAACTTTTTGGCTGTGGCCTGTGGCCTCTGCATGCACTCGTACATGGTGATGGCTGGACTCGGACATCAGCGAATAACTGCTTCCAGTGCATCGCCTACTTCGGCGTGTCGACGAACCTAGTGAACTACCTCAAGGACCAGCTGCACGAGGGCAGCAAGGCCGCCGCGAACGGCGTCACCAACTGGCTGGGCACGAGCTCCATCACGCCGCTCGTCGCCGCCTTCCTCGCCGACGCCTTCCTCGGCAGATACTGGACCATCGCGCTCTTCATGGTCATCTCCGTCGTGGTACGTACGTCGTCGTCGTCCACCATCATGGTCATGGACGTGCACGAGCACGACGACGCAGAGTTGCAAAGCAAACTCACCCACCCGGTCTCGCCGCCGTTCTAATGTCCGCACGTACGTGCGCAGGCCTACGTGGTGCTGACGGTGAGCGCAGCGGTGGCGCTGGAGAGCGCGGCCTTCTACGCGGGGCTGTACCTGCTGGCGCTGGGCGGCGCGCTGCAGCCGGTGCTGTCGTCGTTCGGCGCGAACCAGTTCGACGAGTCCGACGAGGGGGAGCGCGGGCGGCAGAGCTCCTTCTTCAACTGGTTCTACCTCTCCATCAACGTCGGCTCGCTGGTCGGCGGCACCGTGCTGGTGTGGGTGCAGTCCAGCGTCAGCTGGGGGCTCGGCTACGGAATCCCGGCGCTCTTCAGCGTGCTGGCCGCCGCGGTGTTCCTGGCCGGCACAACCGCGTACCGGCGCCACCAGCCGCCGGCCGGCAGCCCGCTCACCAGGGTCGCGCAGGTTGTCGTCGCCGCATTCAGGAAGTGCGGCGTCGAGGTGCCCGAAGACGCGTCGACGCTGCACGAGTGCGAGGACGTCGACGGCATGTCCGCGATACAGGGGAGTCGCCGGCTCGCGCACACCGATCAGTTCAGGTCAGTAGCAACAAGTCGTAGGTTTGCACTAGGGAATATTATCAATCGTAAACTATATGTGATCGTTAATAATTTTCCGTTTATAAGATCTAGCCTCATGCGAAATCTTGAACTATTCGTAGATATTTCGATATCCAGCTAAAGACGTTTTAGAAGTTTGCAGCATCCAACCACTCTGCCTCTGGGATATATATATATATATATATGTGGTTTTCATATTTACCCATACTGACAAAATGAATATCAAGCCCAAATTTTTATTACTGAAAAATCCAAAAACTAGACTACAACTCCGATGTGAAGTAATGGTAATTCTTTAACTGATCTGGACTATGGTATAGATAAAAATCTATGTGTTGTGAGTTCGCTATGGACACCTATCCATCCAGGGTTCCGTTATAATTTTTTTTAGAAGTTTGCAGCGTCCACCAAAAAAATCAAGACTGTTTTTTTATATTACTGTAAACACCAAAAAATTGACTACGAATCCGATGTAAAGTAATGGTAATTCTTAAACTAATATGGACTAAGATATATAAATACAAATGACAAATCCAACTGTTGCTAGTTCATTTTTATGGACCCTATGCATCTACCTTCAAATCCTAATTAAACTCCACATAGGTGCACAAAAATTTGTTTCAGATTTATTTTAGAAAGAAATGACACTATAGATGCCGTAGTAGGTGATGTGTCAATCGACAATGAGACACCTATAATATTTTTTTTCATTTTAATATCTTTCAGTCCATTCTCCAAATATACACATTCGAGTTAGGGGTAAGTTATGCTTACGTGAGGGTCCACTATGTTTCCCATCTAAATATCTATGGTTCTAAGAAAAATTAGGTGTGGGACTTGGTGGGTTTTATGTATATTGGTACAAGGGCACTCACAATGCAAGACTCTATCACAGAGTACAAGACAATTAATTATATATTATTTATAATATTTTGCTGATGTGACAACATATTTATTGAAGAAAGAGGTAGAAAAAATAAGACTCCAAGTCTTATTTAGCGAGTCTTATTTAGCTCTAAGTCCATATTGTTCGAGGTAATAAATAACTTTAAATTCTATGATAGAGTCTGCATGGTGAGTGCCCTAAATTCATAATCCTTAGAAGTTGAGTGATGTTATTGAATTGCTCTCTAGGCGTTACTCCAAAATAAGTTGATGAGAGTCATGTCATATTGTCATTGCTTACTAGGTGTTACTCGTTTACCTTAGTCAAAAGCTTGATAGCCTATACGACCTAGCATGACATGGGCCACAGTTGGTGCTAGCAGTGTGCGAGATTTCTTTCGGTTTGCAACATTATTGTACGTCGGAGTAACGAAATCATAAGCATTTTGACTAAGATACCGATGTCATGCATCTCGGAGCCCTGCATTGTCACTGTGCTGCTGGATTCTTCATTCCCAACATTATTGTCACCGCGGCAAGTTTGTCGTGTGCATGCCTAACTTTTTTTTTTTTTTGACGAAAGTGGAGGGGCCGGGGCCCCTACAGGGATTTATCAGTGCAAGAAGAAAGAAAGATTATTTTTCAGATCGTTTTCATTTCGTTTTCTCGCCCATACCATACCTTTCCTTTCCTTTTCGCGGCAAGCAGTAGTGGTAGTGGTCATTATCAGAGCGAGAGGCCACTAGATGAAGCAGCTAGCAGCCGCCAGCCGGCCGATAATATTAACATATTCGCAGCACGTCGGCAGTTGTCTGTTACAGAAATTTGAGCTATTCCATTTGCAGATTCCATGCAAATCTGTCTTGGACGTACGCTGCTTGCATCTGTTGTGAAACCACGGGCCCATGACCCAGCAACTGACGACGATACTGCGTGCAGGTTCCTGGACAAGGCAGCGGTGGAGACGGCGGCCGACAAGGCGGCGCGTCCGTCGAGCTCGTGGCGTCTGTGCACGGTGACGCAGGTGGAGGAGCTCAAGTGCGTGCTCCGCCTGCTTCCCGTGTGGGCGAGCGGCATCATCTTCGCGGCGGCGTACACGCAGATGACCACCACCTTCATCCTGCAGGGGGACACGCTGGACCCGTACGTGGGCGGCTTCCGCGTCCCCGCCGCCGTGCTCTCCGTCTTCGACACCCTCAGCGTCATGCTGTGGGTGCCGCTCTACGACCGCGTCGTGGTCCCGCTGGCGCGCCGCGCCACGGGCCACGACCGCGGGTTCACGCAGCTGGCGCGCATGGGCGTGGGCCTCGTCGTGCTCACGCTCGCCATGCTCGCCGCGGGGGCGCTCGAGGTGGCGCGGCGCGGCGTCATCGCGCGCCACGGCATGTACGACACCAACACCGGCGGAGGAGGGGACGACGGGCGGTACCTGCCGCTGTCCATCTTCTGGCAGGTGCCGCAGTACGTGGTGGTGGGCGCGTCGGAGGTGTTCACGTTCATCGGGCAGATGGAGTTCTTCTACGACCAGGCGCCCGACGCGATGCGGAGCCTCTGCTCGGGCCTCTCCATGACGTCCTTCGCGCTCGGCAACTACGTCAGCTCCGCGCTCGTCACCGTCGTGGCGCGCGCCACCGCGCGGGGCGGACGGGACGGGTGGATCCCCGACGACATCAACCGGGCGCACCTCGACTACTTCTTCTGGCTGCTCGCCATGCTCTGCGTCGGCAACTTCGGCGTCTACCTGCTCATCGCGCGCTGGTACACGTACAAGAAGAGTGTTGGGTGATGCGAATCGACGGGCCCGGGGGAAACAGAAAAGCGCTGTTGAACAATAACTGGGCTTGGCCCGGTCCAATAAAGCTTACTAGTTTAGTAGGGTTTGGCCCGGTCCATGGATAGACGAACTATCACAGTGATGATGATGATGATGATGCTGCGATACGAGTGAGGCTGAGGCGTGCAGCTGCAGCCTGCTGCATGTGCCTGCAGCTGTTTCAAACATCTCTGACAAGGCAAAGGGATCAAGATTCATAAGGGATCATCATCCAGGTTTCGCAACGCTGAGATTCCACTCAACATCGAGTTCGAATTAATGCAAGATTCATAACGGATCATCCGTGGTTTGTTTCTACTTCTACATATATATAAACCCTTCTCGTGCTTTGCGTTAAGTTGTGCAGTGTCGTCAGACGACGTGCAAAGACCTCATCAAGCACCTTCGACCTCATCGGTGGTAACGACAGGTTAGGGGTTGCTGATCGATGGATGACGGAATACGGACCAATGGCTCCGTGGTTTCGCCACGGGCGACACCGTAGCTTTGCGTCACTAGTGACGACCTGTTACCTGGTCCTACCTCTCACTTGTAGTATATAGCATATCAGTCGCCGTCGACACAATGCAAATGCATGCGATGGGCCATGCACGGAATTTCAGATTACTCTGCCCCGGCCGAGAGCGACTGTGTTAAGCTTGTGACGACGACGTGCGTGTTTATTTTTTGCTTCCTCAAACGCGCTACACGAAACAAGAACACGGGATTTTCTTTTCTGACCGACATATGTAGGCACGCACAAGGCCATTCATTACTACATACAGGTCTCTTTCGTTTTTTTTTTTTGAGAAATCTGTATAGGTCTCTTTCGTTTTCGTAGGCTGTTAATTTAATTAATCAGAACGTAAATCCAATTTGACACTCGTGATTTCTTGAGCCAACGCACAACGGAACGTATATGAGTAGTTTAGATGTACATTTACGGGATAAGTAAAAAATTATCTTTCATGGTGAGTTGGTCCTGCTCACTTGAGTATTAACCATGAAACAATGTTTTTCTTTCGATGTTTAATACTCAAGTGTCTCTTTTTTACAAGCGTCTCTTTTCTTTGTTATCTTTTCAGTGCGATCTTTAAGTTTCGATAGACAGATCAAAGGAAGAAGAGGACCAATCTAATCTTTGATGGCACTCTTATTTTTTTAAAAGCTGACTTGTTCTCTTTCTTTTGTACTAGTCTTTGTTTCCCTTGAGATATATGAGGTGTCATTCACATTTTTGAGTGTCTTTCTTAAAAAAAAATAATCTTAATCCGTAAGAATACCTCTGGTTTGATTAGTACTAGTAGACATAGAGCCGAATGATCATGAGATCCTAGGCATCACATTCAAACATAGTACACGATTTCATTTCTTACAAAAACCTCCAAGGATATAGTAACAAAGCGGTGGCCAAAGTAGGACTTTGGCATATTCTATTCACATTGGTCGAACAGAAAAACAGGAAATGACAACGGCGACGAATGACCGATTCTCGTACTCTTGGGATTCGTTATGAGCTGTAACAATACGGCTAACCTACTAGCTAACGGCAAATTTTATTAATATAAATAACACACATATACGTACCTACAGATCTGTGGGACCAAATCCTAATGCCTGATGACGAGGACAGATAGATTTACAGTAATTTCATTCTCTAGTCTATATAAAATAATGAACGTGGTTTTGTTAGGTCATGGGTAACTGAATGTCTGAATCTGCTAACCACTCACATTGACTAAGTAGGAGGTTTTCAACTACTGTGCTCCGTACTAGGGAGGGATTTATTACTGTTTAGGGACAACTTTTTCTTTTATACTGTTTGGAAAGGTACAAAATTATACTCTATGTCCTGAAATATAGTACAATGTGACTTCTAAAATTTTTACTGAAATATAATGCATTCTACGTAATGTCAATGTCTAGATTTGACAAAGTTTATTAAAAAGGAAATCATAACTTGAGAAACACCTTAATTGGTTTAATATATGGGTACACGCGTCATTTTAGGACCCTCTTAAGTTATCTTAAAAATTTTAGAGTACAATATACTACAGGATGGATGGAGTAACTTGAGTTTGTTAAGTGTAACAAAAATTGGTACCTATATATAGTGTTGGTTCTTAGCGTTCAAATCCCTTTGTCTTAGGCAAAATGCAATCCATGAGGATCATCTGATTTAGGTTTTGGGTTTGTGCTATTAACTTTCCAAGCTTATTATCTAGGCAACGTATAGGCGGGATGAGGTTCATATGCATTTTTTTTCTTCCATTGGAAGCCAAAGAAGACGTATTACTTGCTAAACACCCAGTCCTGATCAGTGCTTGGACCAGATTAAACAGATGATACCTAACATGGAGGAGATAGAACTAGAGAATCATGAATAGGAGGTCAGAGCAATCCCTTCTTGGAGCCCCGCCTATACAAATTACAAGATACTGAGTATCAGTTTGACAATGTAACTACTACTACAGAACTATAAGGCGGAAGAATGCTCACTTGGAGGAGCGTTTTAGTTTGATGGGTGACTCCATCAAGGCAGGTTGCGGCGGCTCCTGATCATCTTCTAAGGGGTCGTTGCCTTAGGCGTTGCAGAATGCGATGTACAGTCGCCCTACTCAGTCTCGATGGTTGCTTTCCTCTTCCTCTTCCTCCTCAGATGAGGAGGATATTGTTTGTCTCCTCCTCATCTTTCACCTTATCTCTCAATCCTCTAGTGGAGGGCTACTATTTCTAGGGAGACAGTGGTGGTGGTGCGTTGATGGAGATTTTGGCTCCTGCTCCTTGAATGGTCATCAAGAAGACTACTCAACATATTCAATAATCGAATGAAGCAAACTAAAAAAAACTTACCCTAATCAGGGGGGTAAGAGATAAGGGCTTTGGGTGACCAAAGTTCTTTAGGATCATTCCTAGGTCACTAATATGGTCACTACATGTGGGGTGACTTAGCACGGACTAGCCTATTATTAGTTCACTTGATGTGGCTGTCTTTTGGGTAAATACCATTTGGCTTATTTCTTTTTTCATGTACTTCATGAGTCCTTCATGATCTTTCTACACAACAATGAAGTGCTTTCACAGGGGTAGGAAGTTGCAGGATTTGGTCAACTCTGGTTAGGATACCATAAAAATGTTGTAACTTGATCATGAAGCACTATGGGCCACACAAAAAATGACTCCCTGGACATATAGGGGTTCATTGGGTTGATTAGTACTTAAGAGTCCGGCGTCTACTTGATGACCTTCATGGACTTGGAATACAACTATACAAGGTATAGATATGTTGCATATGCTAGGCTTTAATTGTATCAACTACTACTAGGGGACCAATTTGTAAACCAATGAGTCTAGAGATATATCTATAATCATATCTTCGGACCCCAACTCCAATTTCATGATCGATCACCGGTAACGAATCCAGCGAACCATCAGCTACTCCCGCAACTTTCCTTATTTGGAAATGATAATTTCCGCAACTTTCCATTTTTAGAAGGTAACTAAGTTATACATATATATGTTATAGAACATAACTTATTTCTATAAATTATACTAGCAACTTGGCATAACACTTTGCAAAACTTATTACCATATGACTTATACCATATAACTTACAACTTATGCTAAAATTTGAAACACAAAAGTTATAAAACATTTTTTAATTTTTCTTTTGTCATTTTTTTCTCTTTTTATTTTTTATATAAGTCTATCATTTTTTTCTTTTTATATATGCTGTCAACCCTTATTTTATTTGGGCGATCGTTCACTTAGATTTGATGTAACAAAGGTTCAAACTATCTCCCCTTCTAGTGTGCTTTTTCCATAACCACCACTGATGTCATAAAAAAGTAAATCATTTATTTTAAAATGCTAGATGTAAATTTTAACCATATAATTTGTAATTATTAACTTTCTGCACGTAACTTTTATGTCTAACTTTCTGTACATAACTTTTATATCTAACTTTCTACGTGTAACTAGTAGATATTAACTTATAATTATTATCTTTTATGTCTAACTTTTTGCAAAGCTATTTGATTTATTATATTTTATGCTTAACTTGCAGTTATTAACTTATATGTTAAAACTAGTTTAATTAAAATATGCTTAAGTTTTAATTGTAACTTTTTTGAACATTCGCTAAATTGTCTCGTCATAAATTATGTTGATAAACTTGTTCCATAAAATATTATAGATAAAAGTTATGCGTATAACTTTATCAATATAAGTTATATGTGTAACTTTGTCACAATGAAGGTATATGTTAAAGTCACGTATATGAGTTATACGTAAAAGTTTGTTCTATAAGTTATACGTAAAAATTGTGAGTACAATTTTTCAAAAAAGAAAAGCAGCGAATTTTTTTGCCTAAAATAGAAAACTTTCCAAAAATAGAAAATTGCGGGATTTTTTTTGCCAAAAATCGTGGAGGCTGTCTAATCGTTCGCTAGATTCAAATCTACTGAACGTTCGCTATTTAGTGAAGTCCTCCTCGGACAATATAAGGTGCTGTAAAGAATCCCCTGATTGGTAAATCCCAACATTTAATACTCTTTTTTTTGCGATTACATAGTATAACGCAGGCACTCACAACGCATGTACACTCGTCTCTATGAACATCTTCGAAGATTGGGCTAGTAAAATTCTCGATATTGACGAAGTCACCATAGACGTCTCATTGTCGACGACGGAAACGTCGCCTACCATGAAACAATACCGTTAAATCATGGAAAACTGTGAAAAAAATTCCCTATGAGGAATCAAACTCAGACCTGAGATACTACTTGAGGCTGTTGTAACCACTATGCTACACATGTCCTTTCGCCTAACATCTAATACTCTCGAATCATGTTGCACATAATAAGTAATACAATCTTAAAAAACATGAGGTACGACGCCCCATAATAACTGTCCGGTGGCGAAACACTGACATAGTTGCTAATGCGATTTTCTAAAAATAATTTGGTCACATTTATATAGGATGAATTGTGATTTAGGCCATAGATTTGTCTTTGAAAATACTTGAAAATCTTGTAGTTTGAAGCATATTAATAATACATTTTAGAAGAAACTTTTATAATATACTCAAAGATAAGACCATGTAAAATCAAGTACAACAAACATTTTGACGGAAGAGAGTACATCTCATTATCTGGTTGGGGGATAAAGAACAGAAGCTCCATACATACACATCTTGTATCCATCTACTTTGCGTTGGTGCCTATCGTGTGAGACGAGAGAGAGTGAGCTGCCGAGCTGGCGAGGGTGTGAGAAAACCAACGCGTGTTTCACAGCAACTATCACAGTCTCCTCTCGCCCCCGCACGCACGCATTGTGCCCAGCTGCGTGCCCGACACATCGAACTAGTCGAACCCATACAGCAGTACACACTGCGTGCGGCCGTACGTACATCTCAGCCATAGCTGACGGAAAAGCATGCGCCACCACCAGCAGCCAGCTGCTCCGGCGTGCATCGTCGATGGAGAGGAAAATCTAACTAATCATACGTCTTCCAGCTCCCCAGCATCCTCGGTGTCGTCGGGTCTTGGACCTCGGTCGGTCGGAGGCGTCCGCGATCGCGGCCGCGCCGGTGACGACGAGCCAAGATGGCGTCGTCGCTGACGTTTTTGTTGAAAGGCCCCAATATCCTGCAGTATTTTTCTGCGAGATCACCAAGCCACGAGACGATGCACAACCCAACCCACGGCTTAGCTGTTTTGGGCACTGCATGCCATTGCCTTGGTGTGGAACAATTAACCTTGCGTGTCTGATTACGTGCAGCAGCTGCAGCTGGACATCAACCTTTATTCTCTATTTTTTTTAAAAAAAAACAAATCCCTTTATTCTCTTCTTTGCAGGAGATCAGGTCACGGCCGGCGCGAGATCGCGAGCTTCCCAAGTAGTATCTGTGATCGTTTGTTATTGTTTAATAATTCATGCCAATGCAGGATCAATTGAAAGCTTTGCAGCACTGGACACAAGCATCCAGCAGTATCTGTGATCGTCAAATATCCGGTGGGCTCACCAGATTCTTGTGGATTTTTGGGCTGTTATTTTGCACTTGGTCGGCATTTTTTTTACTGCTACCCAGTTTGATAGATAATTTAGCACCAGAGAGCAGAGAGACTGATCGATGAATCAACTTCACCTGTTCCGTTCTCTTTCGAACCAGGAAAGAAAACAATGGTCGAATCGTCATCACTGTGAATGGACACAAAAATTATCTGAGCGGCAAACACTTCGATCCTAACGAAGAGACTAATTCATCTGTTAGTATTGCACTCAGCCAGTGCTGCTACTCTAATAAGATCCCATCGCGCCATCTGTTTTACAGCTTTCTCTGCAGCCAACCGGAAGCGGACTGAAACGACCTCGCCTTGGCAAACCTGCCGTGCCATGGACGCGATCCTCCATACATACCTATCGCCGCAGCAATCTGGACAGTGAAAACTACATTTTATTTTTACACTTGAATCTGTGTGCACGATTTTGTTATTCCATCCAAACTTAAACGCCGCCGATGGAATTTAACTGTGCTGAATGAATACATAGATACTCTGAATAGTTTTCTCCTGAAGCTAGATGATTAAATATGCATTTTCGCGCCGTACTATAAAATAAAACTTCTTTGTAATATACCTGTATATGGTCAGAGAGTACCAAGTCACTTAACAAAAAGGAGACAGGCAAACCTGAGCTGTGTTACATATATATATATACAAGTAGCTGTTTTTAGCTGGTTATTAGCAGAAAAGAAAGGAAAACACAGAGAGAGGGAGAACCAAGTCGTCTCCTGGACTACCTCTATAAATATGCTAGTTGGTTCAACCACGTAACGAAGTTAACTAGGCCATTTGCCTTCGCAACAAGGCCTAACTGACGCCAAAAGAGTAAAGGAGAAGAAGAAGCACACATGGGCACATCTGAGCAGCCATGCACGAGCAACTTGTTCACCGCCTCCTCCTATGGCACCTCCCAGCAGATTCATCATCTGCTGCCACAGCACGACTCCGTGATCTGCACCGAACCAGGGATGGGCTTCCCCTACTACTACGGCACTGATCAGCAGGACGCGGCGTTCGACGGCGACGAGGTAGAGCTCGGTTTCCAGGCTTCCAAGGCCACCAGGGTCGACTACTACAGCTCGCCTTACCAGCCGTCGTGGCCGCTGGCTCGCGCCGCGGCCACCGAATCGTCGCGCGTCAGGAAGCAGAGGTTCCGGGACGTTCTTGAGAGCTGCAAGCAGAAGGTCGAGGCCATGGAGGCGATGGAGTCCCCTGTGGCGTTCCAGGAAGGTGAGGACGGGCTTGCCGTCGGGGATGGTGGCGGTGCCGGCGCCGCCGCTGGCGGTGGCGCCGGCGCCGGCGGAGGGAACGGAGGCGGCGCGGATGGGATGCGGCTCGTGCAGCTGCTGGTGGCGTGCGCCGAGGCCGTGGCGTGCCGCGACCGCGCTCAGGCCGCGGCGCTGCTGCGGGAGCTCCAGGCCGGCGCGCCCGTGCACGGGACGGCGTTCCAGCGCGTCGCGTCGTGCTTCGTGCAGGGCCTCGCGGACCGCCTGGCGCTGGCTCACCCGCCAGCGCTGGGCCCGGCCAGCATGGCGTTCTGCATCCCGCCGTCGTGCACGGGCCGCGACGGCGCGCGCGGCGAGGCGCTCGCGCTGGCGTACGAGCTGTGCCCGTACCTGCGGTTCGCGCACTTCGTGGCCAACGCCTCCATCCTGGAAGCCTTCGAGGGAGAGAGTAACGTCCACGTGCTGGACCTGGGCATGACGCTGGGCCTGGACCGCGCCCACCAGTGGCGCGGCCTCCTCGACGGCCTCGCCGCCCGCGCGGGCGCCAAGCCGGCGCGCGTGCGCGTCACCGCCGTCGGCGCCCCCGCGGAGACCATGAGAGCCGTCGGCCGCGAGCTCGAGGCGTACGCGGAGGGGCTCGGGCTGTGCCTCGAGTTCAGGGCCATCGACCGCAGCCTCGAGAGCCTGCACATGGACGACCTCGGGATCGCCGCCGACGAGGCCGTGGCCATCAGCAGCATCCTGGAGCTGCACTGCGTGGTGAAGGAGAGCCGCGGGGCGCTCAACTCGGTGCTCCAGACCATCCGCAAGCTGTCGCCCAAGGCGTTCGTCCTCGTGGAGCAGGACGCCGGGCACAACGGGCCTTTCTTCCTGGGCCGGTTCATGGAGGCGCTCCACTACTACGCCGCCGTGTTCGACGCGCTGGACGCGGCGCTCCCGCGCTACGACGCGCGGCGCGCGCGCGTGGAGCAGTTCCACTTCGGCGCGGAGATCCGCAACGTGGTCGGCTGCGAGGGCGCGGCGCGCGTGGAGCGGCACGAGCGCGCTGACCAGTGGCGGCGCCGCATGAGCCGCGCCGGGTTCCAGTCCGTGCCGATCAGGATGGCGGCCAGGGCGCGGGAGTGGCTGGAGGAGAACGCCGGCGGCGGCGGGTACACGGTGGCCGAGGAGAAGGGATGCCTCGTCCTCGGCTGGAAGGGCAAGCCCGTCATTGCCGCCTCATGCTGGAAGTCCTAGTCCGCCGCTCGTCGCGTCACGCTGCGCCGGCAGCCGGAGAGGTATACGTATACCACCCACACCCAGCATGCTTGTCTGGCATGCACGCATATATACATACGGTACTACTACTGTATGCTGGCTGGCCTTTTTCTTTTCTTTTCTTTTCTTTTCTTTTCTTCTTTTCGATTATGCTGGCTGGCCATAGATGCATACACACGGTGGATGGATCTGTGGTGAGGGGTAGATGAATAAAGAGCTCAAGCTTAGAGATGAGCTCGCGCATGCTTCTGGTTGTTCAAGCTGCTAGTGTTTGAACACACTTGTATAATAAGGCCATCACAGTCACAGAGTGCTTGGTTGAGTTGCTTGACAGATTGTGTAGGCCTGTTAACCAACCTAACAGCATGAGGAGGTTTCGATTTCTTGCTGTATCTTCATCGTTTTTTTTTTCCCTCATGATCCTTTTTGTCATGGGAAACTGATGTAATGCGTTCTATAGAGGAATGGAAACTGATGTTCTTTATCCATGGAACTGAAATGATCCTCCATTGATAAGCAGAGATGCAAGGCAGATTGAACGCCTTGCGCAGAAAGATGACAGGCTTTAATTAGAGTTGCTTCTTCTCTTTAGTAGAGAAGAAGCAACGGGTTATAAAATGTTAATTTGTGAATCAAATAGGCAAAACTCACGTTCATCGGTCTGATCGTCAAACAAGATGTTTGCGTCGAGTTTTTGTGGAAACGTTGGACAGGTTTGACCAAGTAAAGATCAATGTTCAATGTGACAAATTAAAAGAACGGATGGAGTATTGTGTTTGTCCCCACACGATATTTGGAGTATTTTGAGCATGAATGTGTACATGTTTTTTTTTTCCTTTTTTTAGGGGAGCTCTGACTTTATTCAATCAGCAGGATAAGGATTACAAACTCCATCAGGAGGCTCCAAAAACCAAGCATGTCTACCTATCAATAAATTTATAGAGCTTCTAGCGACTAGATGAGCGTCAACATTCGATCTTCACACTTCAAAGACGAAATCTGCTCTTGTGAAGCTCCGTCTCCTTGCATTGATCTCCTGGAGGATGGTTCCGTAGGTTTGCACGTTTGATAATGGGCCGAGATTTTTGGCCTGCAAATCTGAAGTGCTACATCCAATAAGACTGGTCTGATTTTCGACTATGTAAATATACTAAAATCCAAATAATACATTTTGATAAAGGAATGAGCAACATCGTTGAGTCAAATAAACACGCACCCAATGTAAATGAATGTGAACAGATGCCTCTCAAAAAAAAAGTGAACAGATGTACTGTGAATATAAGAATCGAAGGCTTGAGATTTATGGCTACTTCCATTTCATCATAGAATTGTTCGTATACCATATTCTTTGATGGTCCCTATCCCTACTTCACCAAAAAAGTCTCCTGAGAAAACTTCTCTTTTGATTTCTTGATTTTGAAGCTGCATCAACATGACATAAGTTCAAATTAGTCCATCACTCCATCTCTCTATCAGAATGCACCTTACAAACAAATCATGCAGATTAAAACACATTTACCATTTTGTCTTCCAGCCTTTAACAATACTTCCTCAGCGATTGGTCTCCAATGCTGAGCGCACGAGAATGTAAGGCCCATGCCTACAGTCAACCCTCGCAAAAGCTGAATTGTTCGAAGCACTGAAAATAACTCTTCCGGGAAGCTCTTCACATAGGAAACGAATAGAATATGTCATTTAAGGAAGCAGTTTAGGAAGTCAAACTACACAATAATACATAGATAGATCGCCTATGTGCGTAGATAATGCAAATAAATGGATGTACACGAATATAGGACTGACTAAGAAAAACATATAGGTTATTTGTTTTCCTGTTTGAATCTTGAAGATGTGATCATACCTCCACTCCAATTTTATTAAGCGAAGAATCATCGGCAAAAGGTGACATAACAGTTACACCTGGTGGTAATCTTGTATCAAACATTCGCAGGGATAATTGAAACAATTCTTCTAGCTTGTTATCAGTTATGGCCCATGTTCGGATACCGAGCTCCCTGAAATATTTTATATTCCATGAGCAAAATAGGTAATATACTAATATATCAGCAAGACGCTTCAATAAGAATCAGCACCCATATTTTCATTTTGAACAGGAACCAATATGCCATATCTTCATTAGTTTGCTAGCTCAGACTGCTTTGTTACAGAAACGACATAAAATATTTCCGTTTACTGATTTGCAAAAACTCCAAGTGTGTACAAAGTAGAACATACACATAGCACGGCGTTAGTGTTTTGCTAAACGCAAGACAGTCGGCCACCTACCTTTTAGCCATAATTCAGGCAAAACTGCCATTTAAATGGGATAAATGGGTGATTAAATGGAAACGGTGTGCCACAGTGTAGTGTCTAAATGCCCTCAACGGCCGTTTAGACAAATAATGCATGGTGTGCAATTCAGGATACCTGAAACTTTCCTCAGCCCTCAAGAAATCATCATCAGCCATTGCAACTACAAGATTTGCATAAGCAAGCCGCAAATCTTCTGGCATTTCTTTCACTTGTCCATAATCAAGTAAAGCCACCTAAGAAAAATCACAAAGAACATTTAACTGGAAGCTGCCATTGCCCTGTAAAGGGAGATTGAAGGGTTTAAAAGATCTCTTACCTCTGTGTCCTTACAGATAAGGATGTTTCCTGGGTGTGGATCTGCATGGAAAAAGCCATCCTTCAAGATCATTTGACCATATGCAAGAGTAAGATCTGACAAAATCTTCCTACAACAGAAAAGGGGTACTTTTGAGATAACCTAATCATTAGAATTTAAAGCAATTGAAAAAATGACTACAAAAGAAAAACTGAATTTACAAAAAAAAAAGAAGGAATGTTTCTAATTATTCAGACCCTTTGTTAGGGGCATTGGTTTGATATCTTACAGCTTTTTCGTGAGGTATCAGGTCTGAAAACAAACTTTCACAAGAGCAATGTGCTACCTATCCATTGCACCGAGGACATCACACAGATACAGGACCTGATGCCATGTCAGTTAAGTGCTAGACTTTCCTGTATATATCTTGGAGTTTCACTCTCTAGAGAAACTGACCTAAGCTCAAATCCAACCCATTATTGATAAGAGAGCAGATTGGCTTCCAGGATGGAAGGCGGACCTGTTAACACATGCTGGTCAACGTATCTTGGTCCGATTTGTCCTCAACTCAATGCAAGTCTACTCGGCAATGGCCATTGAGCTTCCAGCATGAGCCCTAAAAGCCATTGGTCAGATCAGGCGGGGCTTTCTTTGGAGAGGACGTAAAGACCAAAGACACAGAAGCGGGCATTGTCTGGTCTCTGGTGACTTGGACTAAAGTACGTCACCCCCCTGAGCTGGGCGTCATGGGCATCTCCAACCAACAAAACCTTGGATGAGCACTCAGGATTAGGTGGTTATGTTTGCAAGAAACAGACCCCCATCGTCCTTGGTTAGCCTTACTTGTTCGAATTCATGGCTCCGCCCAGGCTTTCTTCTCCATGGCAATGGTCTCAGAAGTTGGTGTAATGGTGCTGCCTCCACACTGTTTTCAACTCACAGGTGCATCCACGGACAATGTATTGCTGACCTTGCACCTCAATTATTTTTTTTTTGAAGGAACAGGAGGGGTTTGAGGCCCCTACTGACCTTGCACCTCAATTGTTCTCTTTAGTGCCAAAAAATCTGATATTGCTGGAGCTCTAACTGTTGAAGTCATTACAGAATTTATTCGTCTCTGGGGCATGCTTTGTGAGGTGGTGTTTCAGCCCAAAGGTGAAAAACACCCACATTTGGTGTTTCTCGAATTCAGGCAACTACTCTGCCAAACTGCATAACAATGGAATGTTTCATGGTGCTGTCCTCTTTAGACCCTGGGAGAGGATTTGGAAATCCTAGGCTCCAGGAAAATGCAAGTTTTCTATGTGGCTGGTGGCTCATAACAGGTGCTGGCAGCTGATAGTCTCTCGCATGGGGCCTCCCACATCCTGCCCGTAGTCCACTTTGTGATCAAACTGATGAAACAATCAATCACCTGCTTGTTCTGGCATTTTTGCACGAGACTGGTTTCTCCTGCTGCAAAGACTCGGTTTACAAGGTCTCTCCCCCTCAAAAAGAAGATGTATGCTTTGATGAATGGTGGCAATGGCTGAATCCAGGGTGGATTGTCCCGTCCTGTCAGAAAAGGTCTCAATTCTATCATCGTCCTCGGAGCTTGGATAATTTGGAAACACCACAATCGGTGTGTGTTTGATGGGGCTTCCCTAAACATGGCTGCAGCATTTTTGCTCGCTAAGGAGGAGCTGTTCAATTGGAGTCTGGCCAGGGCTAGGGGTATTTCCCACCTCCTTGCTCTTGTGCAGGATGGAGAATAGTGCAGGTTTCTAGGCTTTAGTCAGGGTCGGTCTTATCTTTGTCAACTACGAGTTATAACATTATTTGTGTGTGTGTGTGTGTGGGTGGGTGGATGGGTGGGTGGGGGTGGGGGTCGTCTAAGGGCTCTTGCCCCCCTTCTGTTTTTCTTCTTAGATTTAATATAAAGGTACACAGCTCTCCTGCGTTTTTGATAAAAAAAACTAATTGCTTTTCGAGGTCTGCCAATCATGACTAAACTGAGTGGCATGAAATTTTATCATATTCATTGAATAGCATTGACCCATCAGTCCAACCACAGAATCTTAGAACTAGTATAAGGTTCTGTAAACTAAGCAAATGAGAATCATACTCTTTTGAGATGAAGGGGCTTACTGCTTTGCCATTGCTGCAATCTTACCACCAGGATCGATGCCCCTTTTAGCCATTTCATTGCCAAGATTCATTATTGGGGTCCCTTTGATGAATTCCATTACCAAAACCTCTCTAACAAAACATATAAACAAAAAAAGAACATTTAATAGATAAAAACTTCACATGTTGCTTATGCAAAGAAACACAGGAGATAGCAGGCTCAGTAAAAATTAAGCCATTACATCAAATCAAAGTTAAGTGCTTGTTCTATCTAACAGCATACAGTATAAAAATAAAGTTTCCTACATTTGGAATAAGAAAGAACAAAGAAAGGTATGATTTAAAAACAGCAGCAGACTTCTTGATATCGTGAAATGGCAGTGATAAATATTTCTTTGTTTATTAGTTCTAAAAATCCAAACAAGCCAGTACAACATAGTGTTAATCCCTAGATATCCAGATAAACAACCTAGAGGGTCAGGAAACGTAAAGTCACTGCGTGATGGGGGAAAACACACTAGAAAAACTTTGCATACAGAAGCATCATGCAAAGGGAAAATCTAGTGTGGATAAAAAATATTTCTTGTTCCAGTATCAGTAAGTCTGTAAGTGGATGATTTATAATTGCTCTGTTGAAACCATCAAACTAGAGACAACCATTCCATCCAACTGAACGTATGGTAGAGAACTAGGATTCAATTAAATAACCTGAAGAACACTTTAGCTCAGTGAGAAGCTATGGAATTATACCTGCTAACCATCCCAGGAATCACACGAGGCACCATAACTGGAGGTTTCTTATTGGTGACACGTAGGAATTCTCGTATTCTTTCCATTGCTCTTGCTTCACGCACAAAGTCAAATTCATAGCATATCTTCAGAAGCAAACATCAAGAAGAAAACATATTAATACTTTAATACTCCCTCCGTTCTAAATTATAAGTCGCTTTGAATTTTTTGGTACATCCGTTTTGCTATGCATCTAGTCTAGCTATAATAATATGTCCAGATACATAGCAAAATGGATGAACCAAAAAAGTCAAAGCAGCTTATAATTTGGAACCAAGGGAGTACCACACAAGGTTTGCACTCGTGTGAAATAGAGGTACTAACAAAGAAAGGAAACCCAACAGATATTCTCACATAGGAGGTGCATGTTTATGAAGACCAATCTATTTGAACAGCTAACCTCCTTTGGCTAATGTAAATATGTAACTGGTCAACAATGGTCCAGATACAAATAGGAGCCATTTCTTGTTTCTAATGGTCAAAATGTGAAATCTTGTCTTCTTTGTTCTTCCAGCTAATATATCGAAAGAATGACTGAGTTTATTCTTTTGTGCACATGCATATATCTAATATTTGAAGCTTCTATTAACCTTGCATTGCATTACTGCTTCACCAAAGATACATATTAGTTACCATTCACTATACTACGAAAACAATGTTAAGAGGAAGATTTCACATTTGCTCTAAGATAAGAGCTTAAAATTTCCATAGTGATGGTTAAAGAAAAAAAGGATAAGAAAAAGGTTGAACCTTATTTTAGTGGTCCTAAATTTGAAAGTTGCTGATTAATCAGATATAAGATAGTAGATATCAGAATTCCATGATGTGTACAACTCTATAAAATGATCCGCATATAGTACCAACCTGTGCAGTTCAATAGGGTTCAATAATAATTTGAAACACAGCAGACTGATTATCTCCACTTAACTATGCAGAAAGAGGCTCAACATGTTTCTTGGTGTTTTAGGAAAGGGTAGAAAAGTATATTGGATTACTGGGACAAGCGACAAAACAGAAAGCTATGGGGGTGCGGGATAAACCTGCTTTTCCATCTCTTTGGTGGCAGAGAATAGATCAAAGTTGATGTCATACTTCTGCAGAAACAAGGCCATTGCTTGCATATTCCGAATATCAACCATCATCAAATGCTCGGCTCCTGGATGTTGAACCTGGTCCATTCCTAATTCATTATGACATCGGAAAAATCTGAGGTTTGAAATGGCTGCTTACAAAGCACATAAGCATATTACTAACCTTGACAGCAACGTCTGCCTTTGATAATTTAAGCCTTGCTCGATGCACCTAACAAACATGGACCAAAATATAACTTGGAAAATTTAGTGAGAAAGTAAGTGATATTCCCAGTAAGTACATGATGTTATTATGTTACAAAGAAGTGAACAACATTTGCACAAGCCTAACATTGGCAGGAATGGTAGAAAATACAGATGTTACCCCACTCCCCAGATTACACAGATGAAGAGAAATACCTAAGCACGAACCTGTGCAATAGAAGCAGACCCAACAGGCTCGACATCGAAGAATTCGAATATGTCATCGAAGTTCTTTCCAAACTGTTTCTCCACAACATCTCTAACCACAACAAATGGCGTGGCTGGGGCCTGATCACACAGCGTGACAAGTCTCTTCACCCAAGCCATCGGTGCCAGGTCAGGTTTTCCCAGAATTTGAGCAGCCTGTTCAAAATCCACCGATCCAGTGTCACAAAGCATACTAATCATAACATGATGATACAAAGCACCACACCACAAGCACGATCACAGTTACCACCACAATCGGATTGCAGCTTCTGTCACACCACCATTTTTTTTGGGTGGGTGGAGTGAGGGCATTTGAAAATCAGAGAGGAGGAAAGAAAAATTAGAATAGGGCGGGCGAACCCAAGCGCACCAACCTTGAGGAAAAGACCGCCGAGCTCGGAGCAGAGGGAGTACATCTTCTGGGCGCCGAGCTCGTGCTGCTGCTCCCACATGGCCTCCCGCTCGTCCTCATCCTTCACAAACCCCGCCCGCAGCTGGCACACCTGGACCGACCAAAGCGATTCGCAATTAAAACCCCCCGCGCCTCAGAGGCATATCAACGAGCAGATAGAAGGCACACCAATGGAACAGAGGCTAGCTAGCCGACCTTATAGCTGGTGTAGATGTCCGCGGCGCGGACCCAGAACTGCGCGGAGCGGCTCCATGGGCGGAGGTGGTCGGAGATGCGGTCCCGCAGGTCCTGCAGCTGCGCGAGCGCCAGCGGCATTGCTGGCGGACGGAACGAGGCCGAGGACGGGTTGCGTGGGACTGTGCGAGGGGAGATCGATATACCGTGTACGTGTCCGCCGGTCGCTGGTGCGGGAGCTTACAGCCGCCGCCGCCGCCGCGGCTGCGCCGTTCCGTTCCTTTTGGCGCCCGGTGGCCGGCCGGTGGTGCCGTGGTGAAGTGGGGCGTCCGCGTGTTGTGTGGGTGTGGCTGGACTGGCTATCGGCCTACGACGAGGCTGGCCCACTAGGAATCTAGTGAGGGCTGAGGGGTTTCCTCTTTTTCGTGTCGGGATCAGGGTATATGGTGCGCGAGCGCCATTCGTGCGCCAGCACGGCAGCACAGCACGCCCCGCCACATGCCGCCGCGCCGTGGCGAGAAGAGATGGCGCGCGCTGACGGCGACGGTTCGCCCACTCGGCACTACCGCACTAAGGGGATGTTTGTTGTTAATCATAGTTTACCACAACTTAACTTTAGATAAGTGTGGCAAACTAAAAAAAGTGTGGCTAGCAAATTGATTGCCACATTTTGTTATGTCTAAAGGAATCTTGCCACACTTTTTAACTCTATGACATGTGTAGTCCAAAAGAATCATGCCTAAACTTAGTTGTCAATCAAACACTTGCCAATTTGATTAAACTTGCCTAAGATAAAGCGTGGCAAACTGTAGCTAGCAACCAAACATCTCCTGAATCTAGCATTACGGTGTCTAGGTGAGGCTACTAGGGCCTTGTTTAGTTCCAAAAAATTTTAGAAAATTGACACTGTAGCACTTTCGTTTGTATTTGATAAATATTGTCCAATCATGGACTAACTAGGTTTAAAAAGTTTGTCTCGTCAATTCCGACCAAACTGTGCAATTAGTTTTTATTTTCGTTTATATTTAATACTCTATGCATGCGTTTAAAGATTCGATGTGATGGAGAATCTGAAAAAATTTGCAAAATTTATTGGAAACTAAACAAGGCCTAGGAATGGATGGTACAGATTTGAGATTGTGTGGGCGTGCCCCCATGAAAACAGAATCTGCTGATCGGAAATACTTGCTACGCTACGCAATTTTTCTTCGCTGCGCGCCTTCCTTTCTGCCTTGAACAAACTTTGAGCTCAGCCTCACAGATCAGTCAGATCTTAATGAGGACTCTCTTTACTTTACTCATTGAAAAGCGGGTTGCCTTGATTCAGTAGTCTGATACGATAATCCTACCCGTTGTGGGAGTACTATTTACTTGGTATAATTCTATTTTTAATAGTCTTATTATCTGGTTGCTTGCCTTGCACTAGAAAGTGGCGGAGTTAGAAACTTTTACGACTGAGGCCAATATTACGAACTACCAACACCAGATCACATACTAAATGGACAAAATTAATGCTAGTAGATAGATTAGCCAGAAACATATGTCCAATATATTCATACAAACACCTTTAAAATACTAAATTGTCATATTTTAAAATTGATAAATTATTCGCTGCTAATTTTAGAAAAAATTTGTGAACACCATCATAAATCAATAAAATTAACCCAATGCAACCAATTACACGGTTCGATAGTTCATGTAGTGCACTACCATCATGTAAATCTTGGAGTGCAACGTTATATTTGTGCAAGAAGATAAAGAACACAAAACTAACACTTGGATAGTTGTGGATTATACTATTTATGTTTTATCTGCAACCCACTATTATGCAATTGTTGATTTCATCCTTTTACCCTATTGCGCCCGTTTTTGTTGCATCTCAAAAATAACATCAAGAAGACGTGCATGGGAACTCATAAATAAGAATGAAAGTGGCATGGATAATTCTTCGATTTGATCCAAATCCATATTTGAGGATGTGAAAAAAGAACTTTTAATATCCATATAAATATGAATAATTCAAGTTCAATTATGTGTGGATGCATTGTAGGATATGGTTTATCCGTATTTTATGCAGATTTAAATAGGATATTCAATAATTTGTCTCCCAAGAATAAAAACTAGCTGAACTTGGGATTTTAAAAAAAGCTTGTTAGTTTGAGAAATTTTATTTTTGTGGTCTGTTTGTTTCATATTCTGAATTGATAACTTGCAAACTATTATTACTTATTGACTTATACCTTATTATTTGTGGGTGTCGATACCCTGTTAAATGTTAATTGTGTCGGTATAATATCCACAAAATAGAATCCAGTGCAAGACTTTACTAAGTTAACTCTCGACAAATATTACACGACTATTTTAATTCATCTTTGATCCAATTCCGCTTCGTATTCATATCATCTCAAAAATATGCATCCACGTCCGTATCCACGAATCCGATAAAGAAAATTGAATTAGAATATGAGATAGACATTACCCGCTCGACCGCTCCAATCCGATCAGTTTTCTTTCGATCATTCGTCTATGCCCCCGGGATATAATCAATTGGGGGAAAATGAGGGGGGGAATGAAAACTCTCGTTGAGTCGTTCCCCTATGTATCTCCCTCGCTATTTCCCATTCCTGCGAACCAAACAGCGGAAGAGATTTCCATCCCTTCCGATTTCCCATTCCCTCCCTCCATATCCCGCATCCGTCTATGGCGGCTGCACTGGGCGCCGTGGTCCGGCGGCTGCACACGGCGGCGGCGCAGCCCCCGCGCCTGACGAAGTTCGCGCTGCACCCGCCCAAATCCGTGAGTCTCCGCTTCCCAGACGACCAGCGCCTCCTCCTCCTCCGCCTCCTCCGTAGATCCTGCCTACCTCAGGTCTTAACTGATTCCTGCGGCTCTCTAGTCTCTACTGCTCGCGTGGTGGATACTGGATGGTGTTAAATTTAGTGTGATCTACTCTAGAGTACCGTCCTAGGCTGAATGGCCAAATTCACGACATTGCGCGGGGGCACAGTGTTTTGCGGTCTGACTTCACCTGATTGTTGTTGTCACCTCAAGGAGTAGCTTTGCAGCTACTCAGATATTGCGTGCATTCTTTGGTTGTCATGCGTGCAAGCAAAAACAAAATGCTCCCTTAGTGCTATGTTGGGCATGCAAACCATGTGAATAGAAATCGTTCTTGTGCAAATTTATGTGAGACCATGTGTGGTCAAGACATAGCTCCCAGTCAATGTCATGGGAACAGTTCTCTGGCGTCGTTTTTGAAGTAGAATGGTCTTGCTGTCTTGTTTCCAAATATGACCTATCACATCCATATTTTAGGACCATATGCGTCTTATCAAGAAATGGGCATGTACATATTAGCTGGCAGCCTGGCACTTACCTGCCCAGTTGATGGACATATCACCACCGTAGCATTGCATGAAATTCTTTTGCTGGTGAACGAGATAAGTTGGCATGTATATCCTGATTGGAATATGTAATTTTCGAACATGATAACCTTCGAACATCGCATTGTTGATTTGCATATTTGTCTTCAAATTACAAGTGCCTCTTTTCCAATTGGCCAAACTTGCTGTGGAATTTACTCTGGCACTGGTTTGCCTGGTTCATTTGGGCTACGAGCTGTGTATCTGTTTTGAATTTAACCAATTTCTAGTTCATCCCAGGTTGAAATCGAATTCGCTGATGGTAGTTCATTTCATCTGTCAGCAGAATTTCTCAGAGTATACAGCCCAGCAGCTGATAGCAAAATCCGTTCAGTGGGTGGTGAAAAGGTAATTTCTAGTATACTTTACACACTTCATGTCACATTAGATTTTTTTGAGCCTTTTTTTTATTAGCCTAAACGACAGGTTTTCTGTTTCCGAATTACGAATAATACACTGCCATTGCTGTAAGGAGGAAATTTTGCTCATAGAGCCTTTTGAAGGGTATTTTTTCTGTGAATGAATCTGCAAATTCGCAGAGATATTAGGCCTTGTTTAGTTCCCAAGAATTTTCAAGATTCTCTATCACATCAAATCTTCGGACGCATGCATGGAACATTAAGGCCTTGTTTAGATGCGAAAAGTTTTTGGATTTCGCTACTGTAGCACTTTTGTTTGTTTGTGACAAATATTATTCAATTATGAACTAACTAGGATCAAAAGATTCGTCTCGTGATTTACAGGCAAACTGTGTAATTAGTTTTTGTTTTTATCTATATTTAATGCTTCATGCATATGCCGCAAGATTCGATGTGACGGGGAATCTTGAAAACTTTTTGGTTTTTGGGGTGAACTAAACAAGGCCTAAATATAGATAAAAAAATAACTAATTGCACAGTTACCTGTAATTTGTGAGACAAATCTTTTGTGCCTAGTTAGTCTATGGTTGGACAATAATTGCCAAATACAAACGAAAGTGCTACAGTAGCTGAACCCAAAATTTTTCGCAAACTGAACAAGGCCGTAGTCTTTAGTTTATGACTGCAGATCATTCATATAAAATATTTGATGACATCTTTGAAGATTAATATCTTGTACTGGATCTGCGGTTTCTATAAAATTCTGAGTTTTACAGCAGAAATTATGTCTGATCAGGTTATCTTTGGGCGACAACATGTTGGGATAATGTCAGCTGAATCAGTAGGAAACTACGGAGTCCGGTGAGGGTTGTCCTGTTTCATAGCATGTTTCTGTGCCATTTCTATCTATCAAATAAAAACAAAAAAAAAGTTTTGTCATGCCTGGTTCATGACCTGCTGTTGTTTGCGTGTAGGATACTCTTTGATGACTTGCACAAGACAGGGATCTTCACATGGGATTACTTGCACCACCTGGGTTCTAACAAATTTGGTCTGATGAGAAATTACATCAGAACTCTGAGAAAGCACGGTCTTAGTCGCGATCCCCAGAGAAGGAAATGACATAGCAACAGTCTCTAGACGACCTTGCCTCTTGACGCATGAGCTGCTCCATCAGGCCTGCCTGCCATGTAACGAAGCTGTTCAGTTGAGCATTTGAGATGTTAAGACACAACGCAAGGATACCATTAACTAGTGACCAACAGTAACCATGATACAAAGGAGTGATGAAAGTACAAAAACGTTCATATACTGGAGTTGATTGACTAGTTGGAAACTGGAACTGGACAAGTATCCTGTCAGGCGCCTTCAATCCTCATGATGTATGATGTTTTTCTTTCCTCTTTGTGAAGGAACAATGGGTGCTTACTATGTTTTGGTCGGGTGTACAATAAATATGCATCGTTTACTTGTTTATTAGTAGAGGCTTACCAAATCTTCACTCTCAGTCTCAGCCCCTGTGCTCTCCCATTTAAACGTAACAATTGATGCAAATTTGATGAGGGCAGCTCAACAGCCTACTATTGTTCATCGCGGAGAGAGGAAGGATAATCAATGATGAGGATGTGTCATTCCTGAAACTGATACTCCTTCCATCCTAAATTATAGAACGTTTGATTTTTTTTACCCCAAATTTAATCACTCAACTTATTATCATTTATGACTATTTTTTAGCACTATCAAACTTTATTTCTTTCAGCACCATATCCTAGTCGTCACTAAACAGCATGGTTCACCTAAACGATCATATACCCTGTTTAACCAGTGCCTATATGCTACAAAGTGGTACATCATTTCTGTCTAACTGGCCATTTAGCCCGTTAAATCAATTGTTAATAACTAGGTAAATGAATGATTGTTTAGAATATTGCTAAATAGCTAAATTTGAAATATAACGTTGTCCGGAGCAAAGAAAAAAATAGCTAACAGCGCTATAGCTGCTAGACAGGCTTACCACTAAACTATTTGTAATTTTTCCGCTATTACAACTTTCACCGCTATTACACTCTATAACACCGCTAAGTTGCATTTGTTACAATAAATTTCACCACTATCACGTGCTATAGCACCGCTATAATAAATTTTCTCAGTCTTACTCTCAACTCCATCTCATACTAGATTATCATTTATCATTTGCAACTAAATTGGTATTTTGGACAATAAAGATTTCATGAACCATACTGTCATATTGGTATTTTAATGACAATAAAGCTTTCATGAACCATAAAAATATACTTTCATAAACCTAGACTTATGAAAATATATTTTTATTCATCAAACTTTATATTTCCCATGTCTTTTTCATCAATTACTCGTGTTTTTCGTGCATTTTTTTTTTACAAAAACGCTACCTGTCATAGCGTTGCTATAGCACTGCTATAGCAGCATAGTTTCTGAAAAGAAGTTATCGCTATTTTTAATAGCCCACTATTTTAAACTTTGGTCCGGAGTAATAAAAGGTAAATCGAAAATAGGGGGAGAGGCACATCAAAAAATTAGAAATAAGAACACAAGGTAAGTTAGCAAGTCAGAAGTATCCCTGACCCTGATAATAAATGCCTGTTACATGACATTACAAGGTCGATCTTCAACACAAAATAGTTCAACCGCTAATTACACATTGGGTCAGATGAAAGCGCATAACATAGAAGGCAGTCAAGGTCACCATGGACGTCACGGCATGAGGTTACAGTTACAGCACCTATTTTGATGCCATTGCCAGACAAGCGAGGGGCTTGAGGCATCAAGCGGCCACAACATCAAGTAATTGTAGGGTTCAGCTTTCGTGGAATAGTTCTCCTGGCAGAATAAACGACAGGAAAGCAGCTTCTTAAATGACAGATTTGGGATTATATGCCTAGTTTTGGTTCAGAACATACCTTAAGAATGTGCATTCTGTGTAAACTGATCATCTCTGTTTTGAAGGCACTGTACGTGTCACAGTGGACACACCATCAACAAATTTTGTTCGGAATATCACATTGGCATTGTTGAACATACCCTCTTTTAAAGAGACAACTATGAACTGTAAAAAACAAACCAATAGTTCAAACTTTCATAACTTAGTGTTGCAACTGTCTAAACACAAAGACCAGAGCATCTGAATTGATACACAAGGAATCAACTGTCACAAATCAGTAATCGTAAGCGACAGATTACGTATATAGTTAATTGCCTTCCAAAACACAGTTTACCGACTCCATATTAAAATGCACTTCCCTACTAAACAGGATTACATATATTACCTGAGAGTGCGGGAAATGAGCCTTGATCATTCTACCAATGTTTTGGGTGTGGCTCAGATCAAGAGCAGCATCAACCTGCAGTGCAAGAACATCAGTCAGTTGAAAATGGTCAGTCTCAGACTCTCAGCACCAATCTGCAAACTATAAACGTTTGAGGCATCAGACATACAAGACTATAAGAAGTGTCATAATAAAATCGCCTTGCCCAATCCCTGACTAGATAGAAGTTTTCTAAAAAAATCTATCCATATGAACAAAAACACCAAGTACTGCTCAGCATCATTTTCCAGTTCTTTCAGTTTAAGTCATACCTTCTAGAGCAAATTCAAATTACCTAACAACTGAGACCTAGCATGAAACTAACTTGCAGTGGTACAATAATAAAACATTTCATTCTAATACATACTCCGTCCCTTTTTAATCGTCGCTTGCGCTTCCCGAAAAACAACTGTCGGCAATTATATATTAAAAAATATTAATTAATATTTATAATACATAATTAGTATCATTAGAAAGATCTTTGAATCTAGTTTTTTAACAAATTTATTTGGAGATACAAATGTTGCATGTATTTTCTGCAAATCGAGTCAAACTTGTGGCACGCACACCAACAGCGACAATTAAAAAGGGACAGAGGGAGTACTCAGTCTTCACCATACTGTTCATAAAATAGAACAAGGTTAAGATTTGCCTAGAGGGAACATATCTAGTGCAAACCACAACCTCCGTGAAAACCCATGCAAACCATGTCAAAAAAGTCATATAAATTCATCAAAAAAATCACACATGTAGATGATATGATGATACACAACCTTGTAATATATCTTGTCCAAACTCGACTTTGTTTGTGAGATATAAAAATAACAAATTTCTAACAGATCATGTGGACAACTTTCTGGCTTGAAATTTGTTATTTTTATATCTCACAAACAAAATCAAGTTTGGACAAGATATTTTACAAGGTTGTGTATCATCATATCATCTACATGTGTGATTTTTTTGGTGAATTTATACGAGTTTTTTGCCGTGGTTTGCATGAGTTTTCATGGAGGTTATGGTTTGCACTAGATATGTTCCCTTGCCTAGATGAGATGAACTTGTGCTCTAAATAGTTGCTCTAGCCTAAATTATCACAACCGATGACTAATTTTGTCCAACGTTCAAATATTTTTTAGCATCTGATCTAAAGAAATAAAGTATTGAGCTTCAACATCTCAAAGCTGAATTTGCCTTAAGTTTCAATGAATCTGCTTCTGGAAAACTGCCTAACATATTTACTCGCAGCACCATCTCATTCTTCCAAATACAGCAAAGTTATACTAGTTCAAGAACTGTATATTGCAGTGGTAAGGAATTTGAATAGTAAATCATATTCAGACATACCTCATCCAATATGTAAAGTGGTGCAGGTTTAAAAAGAAGCAAAGCCAGGATAAGACTAAGAGCAAGAAGGGACCGTTGCCCTCCACTAAGTTCAGATAGAGACTGCTTCCAAACTGTCCCAAATGCCACACGAACTTCAAGACCATCCAAGAAAGTGCCACCTTCTGGAGGATCAAGTTTTGCCATTGTACCAGGTAAAAGAGTACTGAATATAGATCCGAAATCCCTATAGAAACAGAATGTAGGAGTTAGACTCCAATTTGCACATTTATGAGTAGATATCTTCAACTATATTTAAAGGGGCAGTGCATCTGCTGGGATATATAATAAGTCACTAAACGGTTCATATACTGACTTGTTTACTTTGAGCCATGTGACTTTCAAGGTTTCCTTCTTCTTCTCATCCAACTCCTCTATCACGTTCTTGATTTTTGCCTTGTCATTCTGCAGATGAGAAAAAGGTTTTTGTCCAGATATCAAAATTAATTTCAGACTATCAAGAAAACTGTAATGATACGACATACCTCGATGATGTTTTTCTTTGACATCAAATCATTGTACTCATCCTCTGCCTTCTCAAACATTGCCATAACTTTCTTATTGACCCTCTTCTCAAGACTGCAGGCAGGTAACAACGATTGGTGAATACATTGCAAACTACAAAACTATGGAGATGATATGGGTACAACTACAGTAGCACTAGCAACTTGCCCTAAACGTCATGTATTTTTTTTTAAAAAAAAAGGAGTAAATTGCATAGCCGGTCCTTAAAGTATTGTGCAGTTTTCATCTGGGTCCCCAAACTATGAGATCGCATGTTTGGCTCCCTAATGTATTTAAGTGATTTCATCTAGGTCCAAAACACAGGCAACAAGGGTTAGAAGCTGAAGTGGTTGTCCATATGGACTTGATCTAAGCACAAGGCCCCTAAGCTTTGAGTCCCACGGTGCCCAGCGTGGCAGCATCCACTTGTCACGGTTAGCGGCGGTGTCCGCGGTGGTGTGCAGCCGGAGGTGCTGCTGCTGGTGCATGGCCCCCACCGTGTGTGGGTGAGTGCAACATTGGATGACCGCAGACCAAGCCCCCCCCCCCCCCTGTCTACCTCACCCTGCTCGGCAGCGTAACCGGAGGCCATTGCCGCATACATGACCGGGTCGTATGCCGCGGGCGCCATGATGTTGATCAAGGGCGAGCCAGCGGCCGCACGCGTGGGCTTAAATCAGGGGTCATGTGCTTAAATCATATCCAAGTGGATGACCAGATCAGCTTCTAACCCTCCTTATGTGTATTTTGGACCTAGATGAGATCACTTAAATACATTAGGGAATAGGGAGTCAGACGTGCGATTTCGTAGTTTAGGGACCTAGATAAAAACCACGTAATACTTTAAGGACCGGCCGTGCAATTTACTCTAAAAAAATGTTGGGAGTATTATGGTGGTTTATAGTGAATTATGGAGCAAATAGAAATATCAGATGTACCTGGATTGTTGAGCTTGAAGATTTTCAAGTTCCTCGCGGGCTTTATGTGGTTCACAAGAATGAAAATCATAATCTGTACCGCTTTTCCCAAACAACTGTTTCTCAGTTACAATCCAGCTATACTTCTCCAGTAGCTTATCAACTATTGAAGAGCAATCCTTCTGCTCTATCTCCATCCTCTTAACCTAATATGTTATTATCAGGTATTAAAGCATGTTCAAGCAATAAATTATAAAGTAGAAAATGCAGCAGAGATTAGAACAAGGAACTACCTCATTTTCCATTTTCTTCCTTTCAACATTTGAGTCACTTAACTTTTGCTGAAGTTTCTGCTGTTCCTTGGCCATACGGTTTATCTGTGAGTCACATTCCTTCAGTTTAGAACGCCCAACATTGAGCTCACTTTCAGCTTGATCATAATCTTGCTTTATGGAAGTAACCTGTTTTTCATGAGCACAAAGCATATTTAACTAATTAAATGCAAAAACTCAGGAAAAACACAAAGTACAAAGTAACTATAAAAAAACATCTTGCACAACCTTGTCCTTTTGTTTTTCCAAGGTTTCAGACAGAGATGTAATTTGAGCTTTTGAAGTTGTTAACTGCTCTTCCAGTGTAGCAAGCTCATTAGCAACTGCATCTTTCTCCATGATAAGCCTCTCCCTGTCACTTTCATAAGCCTAAATATGGGATATATTAAAGATTGAATTGTCAGGATGACTGTTGAACTAAACATAAAAGAATCAAGTATGGCTACTATCAGAGTAGAAATTCAACAGAACTGACTTAATATGTTGCTTATGAAAGAAGTCCAGCCTCTTCATCAAAGCTAACTGCATAGTTAACTTTAAATGTATCTTACTAAAGAATTTGCAACTAACTCATGGTAATGGATGAAATTCATAATTTTCAGCTATATGCAGCTTTGAGAAAATACCCTACCTATCTTCACCTAACCAAAAATACTCCTGCTCCAAATTATGTCAATTTAGTTTTGTCCTAAGTCAAACATTTCTAGCTTTGACCAAGTTTACAGAAAAAACATATTAACATCTAAATTTAAAAATAATTGTGCTATCAAGACATTTTATTGGTTAATGAAACTAATTTGATGTTAAGTGTAATTTTCTATAAAATTGGGTCAATTTAAAGAAGTTTGACTTAGGACAAAGCTAAAGTGACTTATAATTTGGAACAGAGGGAGTATGTATCAAGAAATAATACTGTCTATCAAACTGTTGTAAAAATACAAGTCAAATATGAGTTAGACCAAACATAATGTGGGACCCTCGTGCAAGGTGGGCTCCATGGTTGTAGAAGCAGTAGTAGGGTTTGAGCCCACAAACCCCCACCCGATGGATCCACCCCCTGCTCTTCAGTTAGTTAATCTTTTTTACTTTGCATTAGCAAGTTCTCGCGGAAAAGATAGAGACCAATTAGATGGAGTTATTTACTGCCAGACTAGCTCTACATGGGCAGGAAATTGGCAGTATTTTGCAATTAAGCAATCAGATTGACCATCGCCGCAGTTTCTTTTATGCCTGCATCAATCATGACTCCTAAGTCACACCAACAAGGTCCAGGGTCAACATCCAGAATTCTCCAACAACTATTCCCATAGATCGAGTCCTCAAATGGTGGCAAGAATAAGAAAGTAAACAACCTTTAGTTGCTTTGACATGGATTGCATCTCTGATTTAATTGATTTGATCCTTTTCTCCAGCGCTTTGAGTCTGCCCTCTCGTTCAGTGCCATAAGTCTTGATAGTTGTTTCTAACTCAGAAACTGTAGACACACATCTTTCATGCTGCACTTCCTTTTCTGTCAACTCTTGTGTTGATTCTTGAAGCTCTTGTTCAATTTTCTTTACAAGTTCACCTAACTGAAGCCCAAATACAAAAACTGTTATTTTAGGTTGAAGCTTTTACTGTGGTAAGACAAGCATATCGATTGTGCAAGCAAAAACCTTGTGATGTTCATTTTGCTCAACTCTGCTCTGAAATAGCGAGAGATCATATGACTTGAGTTCAAACTGAGATTTCAACTCAGTGTACCTTTTTTGCAATGGTAAAAGGGCTCCAATCTGGGAGAGGAGGGGGTAATAAATTAGAAAAATATAGAAAATAAAATTTAGCATAAGTTAAATAACCAACATATAACATGAAGAGAGATAACTGATAGTGACCAGCACAATAGTTCACTCAATTGACAAGAGAAATTTCTATTTCTATCATAGTGTATACTACTACCTCTGTCCAAAAAAGAAAGACCTTACAGGTTTATCCAAAGTCAAACTATCATAAATTTGACTAAGTTTATATTAATAAGTATCAATATTTATGACATCAAATAGTTAGTACGGAGTACATGTTAACGGCAACAAAGAATGTGTCCCATTACAAGAATTACTTGCAAGCAAAAGGTTTTTCCATTCGATAGTTCAAATGTGCATTCATGTCTCATGGTATTCTTTATTAATTCTTATGAGGAAACATAAATACTAATTCTCATGGTTAGTAGGACATGTATATTTTTACCCTGCAAATAAATTCATACGAATTCAAACAGTAATAAGGATAATAAAATTCATGTGTCGACAATGTGCATTCGCAGAATACCTGTTGTTCAATGACAGAGAGCCTTTTCTCATGATCAGATAGATCAGCCTCAGCTTTAGCTAGTTCGTCGAGTTTCCTTAGCAAGTTCCCTCTACCCCTGCATCATTATGGTATGCGTTACCAGGGAAAATGATGAATATCTTTATCTGACCACAGGACAGACATTTTGACTGTCTGGCAAACCATGTAATTAGAACCAATAAGAAAAAATGACAAGCCAACCACAGGCATCTATAGTGCGAATTTCATCTATCACCCAGAAAACCAAGACGATCAGAGAATCTAATGTGTATTCCCCTCCTAAGGATACTTAGAAGAAGCTTGAAAAATACTGTTCTTCGTAGAAAAGCATTTGTGTTATTCAAACAACAAGAATGCAAAAGGAAAATTGAATACTAAGTTTAACAAAAAAAATGATCAAGTCAAAACACTAGCATTAAGTAAAATATTGTATTGGTAACTTACCCTTTACTACCTCCAGTCAAAAGACCACTAGGCTGATAAGTGTCACCCTCAAGAGTCACACTAGTACTGCTAACTTCCCTATTAAACGCAACCTATATCAAAAGAAGAATTAACAATAACAATATCAACCACATATTTTGAATTATACTTTGTATACAGATTGAACTAAATTATATTATGTTAACCAAATTCCTGAAGACGCAACACTACCTCTTTTGCCGCATCCATATTACGACACACAAATGTTGAGCCAAAGACATAAGCCACGGCATTCTGCAATAAGATATGAAGATATCTATGAAACAGATAGCCAGAAGCATGCAATCTTAAGATTTGGGTTACAACAAAATTTTGAACAACACATGAGATGCAGAATGATTGTCAATCTTAAGTTTGAACCTTTAAGGAAAACAACAAAACACTGCTAGACATGATGTACATAAATCTACAAGAGTAAATAATTAGTATTTCTCGAAAATTAACAAAATAGTTGGAGATACCGACCTTCACTTCCTCACCATATCCAACCAATTCTAGAGCTAATGTTACATTGTCAGGACCAACCTACAAAGCAATTGGTATATACTTCTGATTTAGACAAGTCATCAATAACCAAAAGGCTACATCCATCAGTATAACAAAAGAGTAAAGGGGGGGAAATGTTAACCAGTCTACGAGCTGCCTGCTGAACTCTGTCAGGTATCGTGTATGTTTGGATTTTGTTCAGAGGTATGATGGTTACTCTACTACGTAGATCCCCATTCTTTAATAGCTGCTTTCCAGTTTCTTCTGTGTCAACTACGACATTATATAACCTCCCACCTGCGGCAACCTGCAATATTTATAACTAATAATTGAACCAAGATGACTAGGACAACTCCATCAGTCAAAACACCAATTAACTTCAAGCAAGCAGAGAGGAGTTTGCTGATACGAACCTCCAGTGCTGTAGCTGTTGAGCTATCCTTAATCCTAATAAGACGTGCAACAACCCCTTTGACTTTAGATCTGTCAAAATTCCTTTCAGGGTCTCGATAACTGAAGTGGACATTTGCAAGCTCACCAGAAAGCTTACGAACACGGTCCTTTAATTTCTGACCAATTTCTAACTCCATAGAACGGTCCTGTGAATGGTCAGGACAAAAAAAAAAGAAAATAGTCAACAATCAGAAGTATAGTCTTCATATTGGAACCTTTTATGTCACATCAACACTTTTTAGCTTCACCAGTGTATACCTTTTGCAAAGCTTCCATCTGGCCCTCATCATAATTAATAGATCCCATGGATGCCTTGATACCATCCAAGTCCTTTGTCCTTGTTTTCAGCTCATTCTCAGCTGCAATAGCCTCATCACGCTTGGACACTAACAGAGCTTTCTTCTCCTTCAACTCCTTTTCAGAGTGTTTTATTTTTGTGGCTAGCTGCTTTAGTCCAGATTCTGCATCTCCAACTGCAGCTTTTGCATCTCTGAGTTGATCTTCAAGGCATTTCTTCTCGCTTGCACTGCTTTTTCCTGCTAGCACACCCTGGGCAAAAACAAATTTAATATCCCAAAGTACACAGAACCAAGAGGCTATATGTTAATATTGAATACATTACATTTAAAGATGTCACCCGTTACATACCTGGTATTCTTTCTCCTTCTCGTCCAACTCCTTTGTGAGCTCCTCTGCTCTTCTTTTCATATCAGATGCCTCAATCTCTACATTTTTAACAGCAGCATCTCTCTCAAGTATGGACTTTTTTATGTCCTCAATGTTTGTGAGAATCTACATGTGAAATGTATAATGCAAACCTTGTAATTTATTCAAAACAAAAGTTAGCATGTCTAGTAACTGATATCAGTGCAATGTTACCTTCTCAGCACCCTTTTCCTCAGATTTCAGGGTTTCCTCTTGATTATTCATCACAGAAGTTTCCTTGATAAGTACATGCGATAATTTATCAACTTTATCGGACAGAAGCTTCATCTCGCCGCCTTCTTTAGCTTCTTTTTCAGCAGCCAAGGTAGAAATGTTATTGTCCATTTCTTGTATATCTGCTTTTATCGTTTCTGTATTTTCATCCAGCTCATCAATCTTTGCCCTGATTTGTTTGACATCACTGAGCGCACCATCTCGCACTCTCTCAGCCTGAACAAACTCATAGGCAATACAAAATCTTTTGAGCCTATCCAGTTCAGCATTGCCATTGGCCCATTTCATGTATTGGCACCGCTCCTTTCTAAGCTTCTCTAGTGCAGGGAGGATTTCAACATCAAGGAGTTTATTAATCTCATCAACTTTATTCTGCTTCTTCTCAAGTGTCTTAAGAGCAGATTCTTTCTTCATTTCATACATTCTTGTGCCTGCTGCCTCTTCTAACATTGACAAAATTTCTGGAGGCTTCATGTTCAGGACTTTTGTAATGCGCCCTTGCATAATTAGAAAATGAGGATTGTTTACATTAAGCTGCACTGAGTGGAATAGGGTCTGGACACGGGAAGGTTGTGCAAGATGGCCATTGATAAGGTATTTGTTCCTTCCACCAACAACAATCTACAAATATAAGACAACAACAATTAACTGATGCCCAGTAAAATTGGGGAAAATTTGGTCCACCAGAAATAACACAAAACTTTTTGGAAAAAAAATGGTGGAATCCAAGTGCAAAAGAACATACGACTGAAGCCGATCTATTAGCCATTTTACATTTACAAATTAATAAAGCAAATGAGATGAACAGCCAACATATGTACTTCAGTCATGCTAGATACATATCTAAAATATTGACAAAAATGCAAGCATAATGTCCAAGTGTCCATACACTACCAATAGACAAGTGTTCAACTCAACAAATGGATCATCTAGGGCAACCTTGAAAGAAAATAGAAAAATATAGCTTCATATATTGCAATCAAAAACTAACCAGACCAACCAACAAAAGCATCACTCCACATCAACCTAAATAGCACCATTTCGGTCAAATTAAACTCCTGGACCTAAAATAATTTCAAAATTTTAACTGCAAATAATGTCATGAATCACTGGGCACAAAACATCCACACACACCATTAAGAACCAAAATTGTGTCAGCTAGATTGAGCATCGACAAAATCTGAACAAATCCAGTTATATTATAAGCAACTTCGCAGTCCCTGATTACTCTAAAGAAAAATTAATCAGTGGTTAGAACACCAATTAACAGAATTCCAGATTCATATACATCAACTAAGTGTTTGACTTAAAATGAGTCAGGTACACATGAATTAGCCAAAAAAAACGTACATTTGACTAAAAATGCGCTGGCCACATTACACATCACATTCATAGCAAATTTGAAATCCCTGATTAAAAGTAGGTTAGCAGTACAGACATTACAAAGATTCATACACATCAACTATGTGTTTAACTGAAAAAATAGAAAGCTAGACATATTTGACTGAAAAATCAGCAAGCCAGACACAGATTTATAAATTCAGCACGCATAGCAGATTAGCAATTCCAAGCTCCCATGAACAGAACTAACTTGATCAATCTGAATACACAAAACCTAATAAACACATCCAGTTGAGCACTTGGATGAACATATTGAACAGCCACTAAACCTCAATTAGCTACCGTTTTTAGCAAACAAACAAAAAGTACTTCAAATCGAAATAATCGCCACCTCCAACCCTTCAGTGTACAAAAAATAAAAATGATTCCAGTTCACAGGTATGAAGAAAAACAACTTAGGCCTTGTTTAGTTCGCAAAATTTTGGTTTTTGGGCTACCGTAGTACTTTCGTCTTTATTTTACAAACATTGTCCAATCGTGGAGTAACTAGGTTCAAAAGATTCATCTCACAAATTACAGATAAACTGTGCAATTATTTTTTATTTTCGTCTATATTTAATACTCTATGCATGCGACTAAATATTCGATGTGACGGAAAATCTTGAAAATTTTTGCGAACTAAACAAGGCCTTATAGACGTGAAGGATTAAATCGCACAATCTCCTCAAAATTCCAGCTCCAGATACCGCAAATCACCATCTCCTTTTATCCCAAACCCCCTCATTCAGCAGCTCCTCTTCAGAGGGCAGCATCTTAATCCAATTTGACACATCAGTGCCGAATTCGAGAATATGCAAATCAAAATTGTGCGGCAAGCCCCAAAATCACCTAAAAAAATCCCCCAAGGAACTCAAACGCGCACTAGCAAGGATAGGCTTCAAGGCCGCATGGGATAACGAAGATGGCGACGGGATGTGTAACCTGGCGCGTGACAGTGATCTCGGGCGAGTCCTCGTAGCCGAGCGGGGAGCGGGAGCGGTCGGAGTTGTCGAAGACAATGGAGACGGTAGCCTTGGTGACCCCGGCCTGGCCCTGCTTGTAGACGAGCTCCTGGAGCGAGGCGGCGCGCACCTGGCGGAGATCTGTGATGCCGAGCACGAAGCAGATGGAGTCGAGGATGTTGGACTTGCCGGAGCCGTTAAGCCCGGTGATGGCGTTGAACAGCGGGTCGAACCCCGACACCACCGTCCGCCCTGCGTACGACTTGAACCCCTCGAGGGTTACCTCCTTGATGTGCATCTCGCCGGCCGCCGGCGAGGCGTCGCCGGCCGGTGGTGGGGCTAGGGTTCGACGGGTTGGGGCGGGAAAATTTTGGAGGCGTTGGGGTTTTCGCCCTTTCGGGGGTTGAGGAATTCGAAATGTTTTGAAGTGTAAGGGACGGAGGGGAGCGTCACTCGTCACCCCGTGTGGAGAGCAGCCGAGCGGCAGATCGAGTGATGACGATTGACGAGTGGCGAAGCGGTGTGTATAGTATACAAGTGGGCTCACATGACGAGTTGGGCTTTTAATGGACTTGGATGAGACTATTTGAGGCCTGTTTATGCTAAATTTTAGCTAATTAAATTTTTAGTAGCTAAACTTTTAAATACACTGACTAAAAAAGATAAAATAATTTAATCTTATTAGTCACTTAAGAGTAGCTAAAATAGTTTTAGCTAACTAAAATTTAGTAAGAGGAACAAAAACAAGGCCTTGGTCCAACCATCCGTTCATAAAAGACGTGTACTGGTATCAATTTTTCTTGTTCTCTCTTTTAAAAAAGGCTGTTAATAGGTTTCTGAGATGTGCACTGGTTGTATTGTACTATTAAAAAACGCTTTAATGGCCTTGTACTCCATAATCCTGAACCGTGCGGCTCTTGCGAAAGTATTAGAATACATCGAGGTGTTGCTCAAATAAAAAAAACTCTACATGGAGGTGATTGAACTCCTAATTTTGCCTCTCTTTTTTTTAGTACAGCGCTGAACTTCTAGGTTCAGATAATCGGTTACAAGAATTTAAGGATTTTGAAGGAAACAAGATTCGGAAAAGACACATATCAAAATCAAAATTTTGCGGCAAGCTCCAAAATCACCTAAAAAAATCCCCCGGGGAACTCAAACGCGCACTAGCCTTCAAGGCCGCATGGGATAACGAAGATGGCGAAGGGATGTGTAACCTGGCGCCGTGGCGCGTGACAGTGATATCGGACGAGTCCTTGTAGCCAGGCGGGGAACGGGAGCGGTCGGAGTTGTCGAAGACGATGGAGACGGTAGCCTTGGTGAAACATAACACAAATATCCGGAACACATGAAAACCCCTTTGACCCTCTTTAGAACATGTTCCCGCCGAGAACTGATGTCTCATGATGTAAATGATTCTCTTCAGATATAGTAAAGTGCAAACTTATTTAAAAAAAAGCAAGAATTTCATAGGAATCAGTTCAATTCCACAAAAAGTCACATGATTCAGGAAAAAGATCTCGCATTGGGTGAAATTGTTATGCACCACAGCCATGGGGTTCCAACGGAAGAATATATCTTTTGTTACAACTATATATCATTGTATTTGTATGCTCAGAAGATCACATGTTCTACAAATTGGCAGTTCCCGGCAAGGGAGAACTAATTAAGGGAAAGAAATAATATATGAAACTTTACACTATATAATGAAAGAACCTAATCAAGTACAACAGCAGTGGCACCAAAACCTGCTAGCAGTTTACGGGAAGTTTTGACAAAAGAGAAGATGCTTTCACAAAGGTTCAAATCCTTTGGCTTCTTCTGAACTCAAAACATATGTTAGCCTATACAGTCCCAGGACCATAACCCTTTATGTATTATACGTCCACAAAGTAACAGTTTGTGGATATTTGTCTATTCTATAGTCAGAAATGGTGTCGGTAGAAAAAGGAATACTCAGACATGGGCCTTTAAACTTCTAGAGACCCTAGATCTCGAAACATTTCTCCTTTGTTCAGTGAAAAACATGGAAATTACCAATAAGAACACCACAATTGATAATGCCCATACACCAATTATCCACATCCTAGAAGACCTGGCCAGTCTCCTTGATCTATGTAGAGGTTGTACAGTAACTGCGGTCCTTTCAACAGTCTTCTCACTTCCCTCATCCATGGACTCGTTGTTTCCTCTACTTGTACTTCTTGACATTTGTGCAACTCTCTCAATTTTGTTAGAAGCAGAAACTTGATCAGCTTTCTTAGATGTGCTGCGAATGGGGTCTAGCCGGGGGCAATTTCTGCGCTTATGGTGCAGGTATAGGGCTTTATTCAAAGCTCTCCCGCATTCAATGCTGAGAAGATCCCTCTCCCGTGCATCCAGATCTTGTTTCATGATCGTAACAGGATCAGGTGGTTCAGGGAACTTGGCCCAGCATGTATTTACCACATCAGCATTTCTCCAATCAGCCTTGTCAAAGCTCCAATTACCAACTCCAAATCTCAAACCATAATGGAAAACCCTGTATTTTGCCCCAGGCAGTGGAACATAACCTGGATATATCATTATGTCCCTCCTAATGATGTGTCGCAGGTTGATCTGCAAGTTAAATATAAGTCATACAGCAAGATAGACAATGAGTAGGGATGGATGAAAAAAATATTAATTGAAATGACACAACTGCTAACTGCACCAGATGACCAGAGCACCATTTTTCTAGAAAATATGAGTGCAACTTTTCTTACTACCTTCTCTAGAAAATACTAACGAAGCATATGCCGCCAGTAATGTTACACTTACAATGAAGAAAAAAGAGTGATCCTTGAAACCTGAAAAATAAAAATGAAAAAAAGAAAGTGCATATACCTCAGCTGCTGCAAAAGAGTAGCCATACATCTCGCTAATCCAGCCAGAATTATATATGTCGCCGGTAATGTTTGTTGCATAGTGAGCTTTGTCTGCACGAACCTCCTCTGATTTGTGAAGCCACAGCAGAGCAAAACGCCGAAGATCATCTATATGCATGATAATGACACCGCCAACCTTATCACATGCAGAGGGATTGCGAGTGTGTATCTTTGCAAGTATGTTATCACAACCAATGAGGTACCTGATACACATCAAGGGTAACATTACTACATAACCATAGGAAAAATCTAGAACATGGCCAAACATACGCTACTCTCATAGCACAGTAAAGTCTTACTCGTAAGGAGTAGAAACAGGATGACCACGTTTTGCACCATATTCCCATGGGGTGATGGGGCCTCTCATGATCATATCAGCATCAAGGATAACAAGGAACTCAGCATCAGTCTGCACATGGTTGAGCCAATGGAGAACTGCTGCAGGTTTGTTAATTGCAGGGTACCTAGCAAAAGAATTATATGAGCAGGTTGTCTTGAACAATAGCTTTAGAAACTAAGTTAAACCAAGAGGTTATACCAGTCCCCTGTCAGTGGATGTCGGCTCATAGATGGAACATAATGTGTTGGAGCAAGATCATGGCCTTTATAGTTCTTCAAGTCCTCATCCGTACAGCTCAATAAGCGTGTAATGTTACCAGGCTGTCCACTTAAACGAAAACTGTGCATAAGCCCAACAGTTTGCCAGTCAAAATATGATGAACATTCCGTAGAGAAAAGGGTGTGTATTTTTGGGTATTCACTGTTTGCCTTGGACAATGCAACATGTTGCATGGTCACTATGCTGTCAACCTGTTGGCCCTTCCAGTACTTTGGTTTTGTAAGCTCTGAAAACCTCCTGCTTTTAAGGAAACTCAGGTATTTTGACCACTGTGGTTTTGGGCACCCAACAGATGCATGATGCAACAAGAGCCCTTCATTCAAGGTGTTAATGCACTCTATGCTTAGAAATAAGCCTCGTTTAATATTTGGGTCAGATTCCATCATCTCAATCTACAAAGTTTGCAGCATCAAAAAATCTTCATCATAAATAGCTATAAATGAGCACACCCAAACTATGGTTAGAAATACTGTTTACCTCTCTAGGAAAAGGAGGTGGAGGGAACAAGCGGTTGCAATCATAAATTATTCCATCTTCATGGTGTTCTAATTTACTGAATGACCAGTTTCCAACTTTAAATGGCAAACCATAGTGCAAGATAAGTGGCTCAATGCCAGGTCTAGGAGTATAACCTGGGTAGATCATTATATCATCATTTATCTTGTGCCGTAGACCTACCTGTTCATGAGGACCAGATAATGAAGCTACAGGAATAAGTTTACAATCCATAACGAGAATTTTTTACTTTAGCAAAGACACAAAGCGAGGAGAGTGAAAGTCAGCTTACTTCTGCAGCACCAAATGAATACCCATACATCTCACTGATCCAACCCATGCCATATATATCACCAGTAATATTGGTTGACCAATGGGACTTATCCTGCCTCACTTCTTCAGTTTTTGAGAGCCACAGAGGTGCTAGAGCCCTTAAGTCATCAATATGCATGGCTAGAATTCCTCCAACTTTGTCACAAAATTCTGGATGTGCAGTGTGAAGCTGTGCTAGGATGTTATCACAACCCTTCAAATATCTAGTTAAGAGTAAATATAGATCGAAACCAGTTAGATGCTTGGTGTAAATCAGGCATTATAATGACCTACTCAGATAGCACTGGCATCCAACAGGCAGTGTTTAAACATATAATGCACATGTAAATGTATTTCTCAGGATAGAAATATCAAGTGGCACAGGCTTCCTCGACATACGGGCCAATTTGGAATGAAGGATTCCCAGAACGTGGGAATAGGAAAAGCACAAGATTCAAGCTGTTGGCAATTGCAATCCTACAGGAATTTAGAAGGCAGCAAACTTTCCAGTGGAGCATTCGGAAAGCTCCATTTGGAGCGAGAGAGAGAGAGAGAGAGAGAGAGAGAGAGGAAAGTTTCCAAGAGGACCTCATGCTAGATTTACTACAGAATTTCTATGGATTGAGCCATTCCGTAGGAAATTTGTAGGATTCTAAGATGGGCCAGTACTTTGGCATAGGAGAAATTTCCATGGGATTCTAGTCCCAAATTACACACTGATTCTTTGTTCAGAGGGGAAGGGTGGGGGGTGCTACAACTTTATACGGCAAATTTTCTTGCTGTTCTAACAGGCAAATGGAACCCTGGCCAGAAAATCACTATTCCAAACATAGGTAAGTTCCAAGTAGATGGAATGATGGATAGATATTCAGTGTCACTCCAGACTATTGGAACCAAAGGATAATTCAGTGATTTGTCGAAGTACCATCCTTTCCAAATAATTAAGACTGCCTTGGTACAAAAAGGATAAACATAGAGTTAATAGCTAAGCAAGTAAAAGACCATACCCATAATAAGCAGCAAAAGGCTTGCCTTTCTCTGCTCCGAGTTCCCAAGGAATAATGGGCCCTCGAATAATCTGATCTGCATCCAAGATTACAACCCAATCAACATTGTCGGCCTCTGGACTATGCTTTAGCCAATGCACTATCCCTGCTGGCTTGTTGATGGCTGGGTACCTTCACATGAAAAATGGTGGGATGCCCAATGAGGCCACTTTCATTTGAAACAAGTATCCTAACTTGAAAAATAGCAAGCCCAACTTCTCAACTGGGCGTATCTTTAGGATCTCTCATCACAATCAAAGTGTAAAACCACAGTCAACTGAACAGCTGTTAATTCTATCCAAAACTCATGCCAAATAAAATACCTCAACCACAGCACCTAAACCTACGAAGTCTACTTGCTTACATTGCACTGGAGCTTGATCGTTCATTTGGCATGCTGGAGCTTGACAGAGCATTTGGCAATCGATAGACAATCCTATTCCTAACATATAATTTCTATTCACCAAACTGAATCAGGGGTTTGTTCACAGAAATACTTCCAAATTTCTCGACGAGACAACAATTCCACCCAAAATGCACATTCCATTCCGAAGCAAGACAACAATTTTCACGAGCAGGACGTCTCAACTCGTGAAATAGGCAATCGGAATAACCAATACTGCTTGGCTCTTACAATTTTGCCGAAAAAAAAGGAGAGAGAATAGCACGTGTGCAGCGACGAGAGGAGTGATAGTTTGTGTATGTGACGGCGAGGGTTACCAGTCGCCGGTGCGTGGGTGGCGGCTGAAGGAGGGGACCTGGAGGGTGTGGCCGATGCGGAGGCCGCGGTAGGAGGGGAGCTGGTCCTCCGCGCAGCTGACGAGGCGGGTGACGCCGCCGGGCTGCCGGGCCTTGCGGAGGCTGTGGAGGAGCCCCACCGCCTGCCAGTCGAAGTAGTCGCCGCACTCCACCGAGAACAGAGTGTGCAGCCGCCGCCCCTCCCCAACCGCCGCCGCTGCCGATGCCCGGGCCGGATATAGAAGCAGGAGCGCGGCCACCACCGCGCCGGCGATCGCCGCCGCCATTGCTGGTGGGGTGGCGGATCTCACGCCCGGACGGATCCCGCCTTGGGCTGACCTTCAGTTTCGCCTGGGTAATTTTTCGAGGTGCCAGAGACTCTGAGCCAAGAAGTCGCGGGTTTTCAAAGTACGCCAACAGGCATGTTTCACGTAAAATATCTATTCACGTCAATCCATGCGTCAAAATAATATTTAAACTAAATTTCACGGCAACCACTTCAGGCCTTGTTTAATTCAGGCCTTGTTTACTTCCTCCTAAAAATCCAAATTTTTTCAAGATTCTCTATCACATCGAATCTTTAGACGTATGCATGGAGTATTAAATATAGATAAAAATAAAAAATAATTACACAGTTTGGTCAAAATTGACGAGACGAATCTTTTGAGCCTAGTTAGTCCATGGTTGGACAATAATTACCACAAACAAACGAAAAAGCTACAGTGTAACGAAATGTTTTGGTTGAGGAAGTAAACACGGCCTCACACCAAAAACCAAAAAAAATTCAAAATCCTCCGTCATATAAAATCTTGCGGCACATACATAAAGCACTAAATATAGTCAAAAATAAAAAATAATTGCACAGTTTATCTGTAAATCACGAGATGAATCTTTTGAGTCTAGTTAGTCCATGATTGACAATAATTGTAAAAAAAACGAAAGTGCTAAGTACCCAAAACAAAAAATATAGAACTAAACAAGGCCTTAATGCATATAGACTTAGACGAATACATATGCATCCAAACAAGGTCTTAGTCGTAAGCCAAAAAACTGAGAAAACAAATTTAGGCCTGAACGCAAGGATCGTGCAGGTTCATTCACAGGAAAACATAGGAATATTTTTTTTTCCGTATTCATGACATGCCTTAGGTCAACCGGGTTGCCTTCTAGCGCCCATACCAATTTAGGTCAGCTACAACTTCGATCTCAAATTACACCTGCTGGTTGAAAAATGTGCTGTCAAATATGCAGGTTCTGTATATGGATTGAGTTTTGTTAGTCTGCGTCTCTGTGAGGCAAGAATCGAAGCGCTGAAGAGAATTCAACTGCAGCAATTGCAGTTTGTCATAGCTATCTTGTTTAAGCGATCTTCACTTCAGAGGCAGTGTTCTCCCTTGGCATCACAGACCATCAAAAGGAAAGAACATTCAGATCATGACCATAGACGCAGAACATCATCCTGTCAAGTTAGGCCGACCGATCTTTAGATTGAGCTAAACCTTCGATGCATCACTCCTATCAAGTATCAAACTAAGTAAACGATCTTCAGATTGAGTTAAACCTAAAACATTGTATCCATATAACACAGCATATATCGTTTCGTAGAAGATATACTTTTATTTTTTGCAGGAGACATTGGAAAGAACGAGGTTTTGTTTGATCGTCAGTTATTGGGCAACTGACAGAAAGAGTGCACAAAACAAGGACTTATGCAAACCTGTCAGCTTCAGGTAATTCAGGTATATCACATTTCCAATATGAAAGAGGCTAGATTTTCGGAACAATAACATTCCAATCAAGTGTAGTTCTGGCAATACTATCCTCATTACAACCGGCGTCAGTAAATCTGCCACTCATGGCCTTATGTAATTCAACATCCATGGGGAGCACTGATGCAGCAACCGAGTATCTGTGCGGCCCAGTTTAAGTTGAAGAACTAGTCTGTATGCAAACTAGTTCACATATATATATATAGAGAGAGTATACACTATCTCTGCATCGGAATTGCACTAGAACTCTGCATACGCTGTATCACTATCACCTTCACCTGTATATTTTTTTTCAGGTTAGATCAACAAATAGATTCACATTTTGCAGCCCCTGCAGGAGTCCTCTTCGCCTATATTAAAAGTTTCCATTGGAATTTATAAGTCTCACATATGTGCAATGCCGCATCAGAGTAAGAATTTACTGCAAAAGTTAGTTGTGCAAGGCAAAGATTTGACAGTCTACATATGTAGTTTTGATCATCGTGAAGAGTATATATTGCAGTCATTGTACCATGGCACAGTCTATAATACAGACAATTATCAAAAGTGGAGAGACTACAAATTAAATCCTTCCACCACAGGATCAAGTTAGATTAATATAGCCCTACAGGAGGCACTATACGGGAACATACCAAAGAACATCATCCTTGCTCACATAAGGGCACTTATGCAAACAGGCCTCCGTCTAGCAATTGGATCTCCATAGTTTCACTGCTCAACTCTATATCATCATACCAGTTATTCTGTAGTCCAGGTAGTGCCCCCATTGTATCATTGCATTGAAATAAATCGATGCTATTCAGTCCTATATTGCTGAAGGAGACACCTTGATAGCCGGACAGGTCATCATGTAGCCAAGTCAAATCAGTGCCGCATATTATACTTGCCTCTTCTGAAGTAAGCAAAGTGGCTTGGTTCCTTTCCTGATCAAAGTCACAATCTTTAATGCTGGACAACCCCTCCACACTGGAAAACTTCTGGTCACTGTTAGTTGAGGTCACAGCACTGTCACTAAGTTGAGCAGAAACTGACTCAACTGTACAAGTCAGTGCTGGTGATAAGGACTTCATACAGGCAATAAGATCTGGTTTTACATCTGAGAAGTTTCTGGCATCTCCCTCCACCATCGATATTACTGGTGCTGGGGCATACAGATGACCAGGGGCAATTGGGTGCTCTAAGTCCGGTTTGGGCAAGCAAGAATAGTCTCCTAGCAGGTCGCAGCGCTCATGGTTATGCTTTGGATACTGCATGAACTGCTTTGGTGGCACACTTCCACTCCAGGACTGACATTCCAAAATCATGGTCTCTGATAACTTCCTGTCCTGATTCACTGGCATTCTTTCAAAAGAGAATACCCCACTTAAAGGTGAAGCACTGGTGATATTCTGAGGATCAACAGCATCACTTACTGAAGTTCCATTTTTATCTGGCACCTTCAAGGGCACAGAAGTCTTCGTGTCGTCCAGATGAGGATCGGGAATGTTGGTCTGAGCTTGGATCTTCTGAGAACTATGCTGAAATCCATTGGAAAGGTTGCCTGGTTGCTCTTCGAAGGAACTTCGGAGGTTAAGATTATCTGATGGTCCCTTGTGACTGAAATCTTGCCTAGCAGCACCCATTATCCTTTCCTCGTTCTGCTTTTGCAACCTACTCAAGTAGAGGCGATATTTCTGCACATAAAAAAAAAATCTATTATTAGGACAATCAAGACCTAAGTACAAGCATCAGAGGAGAAAAAAGTAATATTAAAGAAAAACTTATAAATTCTAAGGCATACAAGGATGTTAAATAAGTATTGAATCACATGATCTTTTTCAAACTTTGTTGGTCCCTTCCATGAAATCTCGAATGTCTTGATATTTCAGTTTTAAAGTTAAGGATGAAGTGCATGCAAATCGCTTGGAACAAAAAGCTTCATTGATGTTGTTGTAAGTTTTTCTTTAAAAAAAATGTTGTTGTTAGTTAAGGATGCAAGTGACTGTTGCTCGGAACAAGTGTATGTAAGGGATGTTTCATTTTTTGTAAACGGGGGTGTCATACATACAACACTAATGCTTGGACAGGATTTTTCTATCTACTAATAGCATGGACACGCAGCTCTGATTTGCGTTCTGAGGAAAAAAATTGCAGTTGCAAATAAGTTTTCAAGGCATGTGGATCGTTACAATCTTAGGACCTGTTTGTCTCAGGTTGCAAATTGTAACAACCCGCAAGCTGCAATCCACAATCTGCAACCTAAAACAGACGAGGCCTATGCCATGTCAAAGCTCATCAGAAATCAGCATAAAATCCAGTTTTTAAGGAAAGAGAACATAAAAATATTACTGTTTGAACATGATATCTGCATACCTGAAGATGGCTAGCCACATTCTCTCTTGTCAGGCCAGGAACACTCATAAGGTCCAGTATTTTCTTCGGCCCAACTTCTGCAAGAGAAAAATAGTTGCATTTAAAATTGAGATCATGCAAAATTTTAAAATTTATGAGGGGAATTGAAAAATTATCCAAACTTTAAAGAGCACTCACTGTCAAATCCAATTTGGTTGACAGCATTTACAAACTTCTGGTGAAGGTCAACAGACCAGACAACTCTAGCCTTCTTAACAGTAGCTCCATCACTTGAGTCCTGATCTGCATGGTCCTTATCCATGTCTTTTCTCTTCCTCATGGTATCAGAGTCAGCTCTCATAAATAGGCCCCTCTCGTCAAATCCCTCCACACCATTTCTAAATATTTGGAGATCATCACAGCTGTCATTACCTTCAATCTCTTTCACCTCATGCATTTTCTTCCTATACACATGTTGCCAAATGTTTCGAAGTTCCTTCATCCGAACAGGCTTGAGGAGATAGTCACAAGCACCATGCTGGACACCTTTCATCACTCTACTCGTCTCTCCGTCTATGGACATCACTGTGAAAACAGATTGGAGCAATTTAGTATTTTGATAATAGATACTGAATACAAGTAACTTGCAGAAAGACATGTGTTGGTATTGAATACTGACTTATGACGGGTAGATCCATCTCAAGTCCAATGAGTTCGAGAAGCTTGAAACCATCCATGTCAGGCATGTTGACGTCACTGATTACAATGTCAAACTTGTTTCTCCTCTCTCGGAGAATTTGGAGAGCAACGCTTGCTAAACCGCATGTGGTGACTGTAGGTAAATAACTATTTTAGTAGAAGGCAGGATAATTATCTATCATAAATATAGATGCATGCTTACAATACAATTTCAGCTGATAGTACTGATTATTTGCAATAGAGTTTATAGGGAAAAAAAGACCATTCAGTAGTGATACAATCGCTAATATGTCAGCCAAATGGACTAACAATCCTGTCCAGATGATAATAAAAGATGTTCTCAAAGAAATAAAATATGCTAGTTGAGTATTTCACTGAAAACTTTTCTGCTCTCAAAGCCAGCTATGATGCAACAAAAATATAGCAAGTAAATAGATTTCACTCTGCAGCACCATAAAATCAGAAGACAAGGAAAGGAATATATGTCTAAACTATAGTTCTTACACATTTATGCACGAGTGGAACTGAGTGCTTAGCCGCCGCCGATCTAAAACGGAGAGGAAATAATGATAACTCACGGTGAAAGCAGACTTAGAATGCCTATGCCGTTCCATGTTTCACCATATGAATTTTTGTCTGAAAAAGCTAATAGACTAGACCTATAGCTTTCACCCGTAAAGTGATACCATAGTTTGAGAAACTATATGAAAGGCAGAAATGCCTCCTGTCTGAGCGATCACGATCCGATCACTCATAGCGTCTACAAGCAAAAAGAAGAAGATAAAAGAAGCCCAAAAGTGGGAAATTTGATGTCATGTATATGTGCAAGGGAACTTCCCGAATAAGCTAGGAAATCAATCACCTTTACGATAGCTAATGCTAAACACACACTTAAATCAACAAGGGATTGGCAAAAGGAGACTGCTTATCAGAACGTAGTCATAAGCGCGAGATGTCACAAATCATTCGCTGTGCAATTTGAACGAACACTAGCTAGGCGTGGGCGAGTGAGCCTTCCGACTGCCAATCACACGAGCTACCATCTTTTCCGTTCCCAGACCCAACCCAACTTATCCATGAAGCTGAAGAAGGCAAAGAGGAAAGCAGAGATTCCAACCTTCGTAGGAACACTTGCGGAGCATCTTCTCGAGGATCTTGAGCCAAGTTGGGTCGTCGTCGACGACGAGGACGCGCAGGCCGTAGGGGAACGCGGTGGCGTCGGTCAGGGCCATGGCGCCGCTAGCGCGCTAGCCCCTCCGCGCCCTCGCGCTCGCAGCCGGGGGGGCGACCGGGCGAAGGCGAAGTGGGGAGTGTGGGGGAGCAACAAGGCAGGGGAGGCCGGGGGGAGCTTTAAAAAGCGGTTAAAAAGGGGAAGTGGAGGCGGAGGAGGCCGCCGATAAATATTGGCGCCCGTTGGTTAACTAACTTTATTCGCTTCCACTGTGGCCGCCGGGACGGTACGCGTCCCTGTCTCTCCCTCGCGTCGCCAAGGCTTTGCTTTGGAATAACACAAACAACTTCGGTTCGGAACGAACGAAGTGTGTCGCGACCAGTCTTGATCAAGTGGAATATGAACTAGTAGCAGCGAGTGCCCGGCCCCGGCTTCCTTTTTCCTTTCTGGTTGGGAAATGGTATATGTACTAGCCTTTCCTTGTTTATCGGGGTGAAATTAAGTTTATTTCCACCCAATAAAGCGGAGAGAACAATGCATATATACTCCCCCCAATCACTAGTGCAGGACGTTAGAATGGTCAAATTATTGTAAATTTGCACTAATTTAAATATACTCCCCCGTCCCAGATTTGTAAATGGTATAGGTTTTTCTAGATACATAGATTTTACCATACATCTAGAAAAAACAATCGGCTACCAATTTTTTTATAAAAACGACCGACAATTTAGGATGAAGGGAGTACTAATTAGCATCTTGTATCAGTAAGCAGAGTATGAAGAGAGTTCAAATTTGTAACGGTTAGCAATTGAAGTTGACATAGCCACGTGTATGGTTAAGGAAGAAATATTAGTAATACTAATGTGATTGTGGTTCATACCATCATGGTATAATAAATTCTAGTTTTTTTTTTTTTTGCAAACCTTACATTTTTCTGTAGTCATGGTCTTTAGTGTACGTTCGAGTAGAATCACATATAAGATCGCTAGCAGCATGGCTAACGATAACTATGTATCACTATAATTAAGGTTCCATTATATACTTTATAGAGGTTGTTATATAATTCTGGAATTTGAATGTTGTATATATATAATGGTAAAACATGGATTAAGGGATGTTTAAGATTACGTTCATCAAAGTCAACATAAATGAGTGCACTCATATCTACAAATTTAATTTGTTGTATCATGATCAACAACATATACCTTATCTTTTACAAACATAGGTATAAATACTTGCATCTTTAGAAATTAGATAGAATCATGATTCGACGATCTATCTCCATCAAGAGAATAGCTGAGCTTTTTACCTGTATGCCATTATAAAAGATTGACCAAATCAGGAGGCCACTAAAAAGTTGTTTTGCATCGCTGTGCCCAACTTCATCTTCGACTATACTCGTGTGCCATTCCGTTCCCATTCCGTTCGTTTTGTAACGTTTAAGGGGTCTGACACGTGGATCCTGGGTAGAAAAATATCCTTCTTGCCCTTCCGGTCCATAGACCACACGTTGCCGTGCTCGTGCTACTCTCCCTGGCCGCTGACGTCGCGGGCCCACCAACGTGGATGCGCTCCCAGTGCTCTGTGGCGCGGCAAGCGAGGCCCATGGGGCGCTCGGAGGTGCACTAGCGCTGTTGACGGTCCTTAAGTATCAAATTTAATTATCAAATAAATAAAGAAAAGGATCCAAATGAAATCAAGATCTAGACTTAGGGTTTTATCTGACAGAATTCCACGAGTTTTGGTGTTTGTCTATTTCTGCAGGGGGTTATCAGGAAATATGGAAGAAAGGCCCACATGTCAGGATTACGTAAAGATATTAACGTGCTGCGCAATTATCTTACGTCTAGAAGACTCCAGAAGCCACGAGACCGAAGCGGAGGCGAAACGGGGCCAGACCCTGGGCGGCCGCCCAGTTGGTCAGGGCGCCCGCCCACCTCTGGAGTCCAATCAGGACTCTGCTTTGCAGGAGATCTCCACCGACCTAAAGGATGAATCTAAACCATACAATCTATGTCGGTTTGATCCAAGGGCCCATATTCACTTGAAGGGACTATAAAACCAGACCCCCTGGCCCCTGGAGGAGAGAGCCTCTCAACCCTAATTCATTGTTCCATCAAGGGAGAAGAAGCCTCTGATCAAGATTAGAGCCACCACATCAATTAGATATCTAGATTAGCATAGCTACATAGGATTAGAACTAGAAGGAGTCAATCTTCGATTGGTTTCCGGATCTGTCAGGAGGATTCTTGGTAATTCTCTAATTGTGCTTCTAATTGCTTTCTAATTATCTTTGTTCTTCAATATTATGAATATGACTTTGTTCTACTTCAATATATTGCTTATGACTTTGCTCTATTTGCTTATATTCAAGATTATATTGTTCTTAGTTTATCATAGTTATGTACTTGGCTTAGTTAGATACGATCTATATACATGCTTAGGATCGTATAGCGTTTATCCATCGGATCCATGGGTAAATGATAGATATTGTGTAGGCGTGGTGCTTATACCGTATTTATCTGCGATTGTACCCAATATGCCAGATCGTGGGGTAGTTCGTGATAGTGACAGCTTCATTGATTCTTATATAGTCCCCCTCTCGTGTATTGGGCTGGCAGAGCAACATTATTACAGGGGAGTGATTGCTATGTTTCTCATATTCCTTGCTAATATCACTATGCATGGGCGTAGTCTTGTCTCGCAATGATTGCTAAGTATGCTTGCACTAACTATGATATGCTAGACTATATAGTTGAGAATAACTTAGGGAATATTCTCGTAGTTCGTTCTAATACCATGCTAATGACTTTCTAGAGTATCTAATTGAGGTGCTTATCATATTTATTATGTGGCTAGATCAGATTAGTTATCCTTGTCACTATTATCATTTCATATATCTATTATGTGACACTTATCCCTGTATGAAGAGTTAGATATAATGTTCTCAATTATACATGCAATGATAGATGCTCAATCTCATATTCTATTCTGTAATCAATAGTGATGATTGACTAATCCCTTCCCAGAGGTAAAAATATAAATAACGATACCTGGAATACTTCCCGGTTAAAATGCTGCATCGGTATTAATCTGTGCGCTTGCAGATCCCATTCATTATTTATTTAGAAGAGCAATTGCATATTTCAATACCGCGTCTCTTATATCATGCTGGGGATGACAACTTGGCTTAAGTGGTGTGAGGGATAGGTTTGGCATTTTTGGCACCGTTGCTAGATTTAGAACTTAGTCTACTTTTAGTAATGATGTTCAGAATATCCAACAAGCATTTTTGGCGCCGTTGCCCGGGAAGGTTGATTACCAATCAGGAATGGAATAAAAGATTTTGAGTTATCATTCGCATCACTAATATGATTGAGCTTATCTATTCTCTCATACAGTTTTACCCCGATATTTTTCTATTTTATCTTATGCAGGGGAATGTATGAATAGAAGACATCTTCCAGGAAATTTTGTTGACAATCCCGAAGCATTATTCAAGAAGACGAGAGCCAAGCTAAAGAAATCATCAACACTTCAGCAAGAAGCTTCATCCAATCAAGAAGATCACCGGAACTTGTCTTCAGAGTTCGAAGCCATGGCGAACAAATCAATCCGCGAGTTCTCAGCTCCCACTACGGACAACATCCGCACTGGACCTGCTGCAGAGATCGATGGCAACTTTGAGCTCAAGCCTGGACTTATCAACATGGTGCAATCCAACCAGTTCTGTGGGAAGGCACACGAAGATGCTAGTGCTCATTTACAACACTTCCTGGAGATTTGCAACACATTCACCATAGCAGGAGTTTCCAAAGACGCTATACTACTTCGCCTCTTCCCATTCTCACTGTTAGGAAGAGCGAAGCAGTGGTTCTACGCTACAAAGGAGAAGAATACTACGTGGGCACTCTGCTCAACAAACTTCCTGGCTAAGTTCTTTTCCATGGGCAAGACTAATGCTCTCCGTGGGAAGATTACAAGTTTTCAGCAACAAAATGATGAATCTGTTCCAGAAGCATGGGAGCGCTTTCAAGACTACATCCTAGAATGTCCCCATCATGGAATGGAGAGTTGGCTATTGATGCAGACATTCTATCATGGGCTCAGCAACAGTGCCCGAGAGACTATGGATGCTGCAGCTGGAGGAGCATTCTTATCACTTACTATACCACAAGCCACAGCTCTTGTGGAGAAGATGGCGTCCAATCAAAGCTGGAATGAAGAGAGGACCCAGACACGCAAGAGAGGTGGAGGTATGCATCAGCTGAAGGAGGTAGACATGCTGTCTGCAAAGCTAGACCTGCTCATGAAGAAGCTCGACGATAGAGCTGGAGACAAGAAAGAAGTTATGCACATCTACGACTCTCACATGACTTGTGAGGAGTGTGGAGACACTGGACACTCAGGCAACCACTGCCCTGAGATACTTAAGGATGTGAACTACATCAACAACAACAACTACTACTACAACCGTCCTCAACAAAATCAAGGTTGGAATCAACAGAGGCCTAACTACTCAGAGTCTGCAAATCTTGTAGACGTGTTTGATGCAGGTAATTGGAGTAACCCCGTCACTGAATTTTCTACTGACCGTCTGCCGGTCAAGAGAGGCGATCCAGGACGCCCCGTCATCCCGATCTCTATCGGCATGGTGGATGTCCCAGAAGCACTCTGCGACTTTGGCTCCAGTGTCAACATTATACCCAGGGTACTCTATGAGAGATTCTTTACATATCCTTTATTAGAGACAACCATGTGTTTGCAGTTTGCAGATCAGACGATAACTTTTCCAAAAGGAATAGTGAGGAACCTTTGTGTCCGAGTTGGTACCTTGTATGCACCAGCAAACTTCGTAGTGGTAGAGACCGGAAATGATGAGAGAGCACCTATCATCCTAGGGAGGCCATTTTTGAACACCACGGGAGCTATCATCTACGCCAGTGCTGCTAAGATCAGTTTCTATGTCAAAGGGAAGGAGATATTTTTCTTCAAGAACAAGACTACACAAATTCCAAATCAATCCAGACGTGAATCAAGGAAGAGGACCAACAGGAGGAACAGGAACAAGCAAGTGTGGACCGAGTCAGCTAAGATGGTCACTGTAGTCCATGGAGGCCAAGATCACCAACTGAAGTCACCGTTTTTGACCAAGAAGGACGACCCAGGAATGCCAAGTATTTACTGCTCCATAAATGGATATAACTTCTACAAGACGATTTGCGACACCGGATCAGGCGTCAACATAATGGCCGCAGTCACCTATCGGCTCTTGTTCGGGACCATGCCACTAAGACCAACATACATTCAACTCCAGATGGCAGATCAGATATTTCGAGAAGTTAAAGGAATAGTATCTGATGTCCCAGTCAAAATAGACGATCACTTTGTCTACACAGACTTTCAAGTTGTTGACATGGGAGAAGATGAATATGATCCACCCATCATCCTTGGAAGGCCGTTCCTCAGCACCGTTAAAGCAATTATCTACATTGGAACCGGAGAAGTCCATATGCACTTCCCCTCAGAGAAGGTACGCCGTTATTTTACTGACCCTAACTATATCGTTGAAGAATCTAAGCAGGTCAGAAAGAGACGCAACCGCAACCAGAGGAGGCAGATCATCAAGGACGGATGGGCAGACTATGAAGGAGAAGTTGTAAGGTCAGAAGACGTAGAGTTTAAACAGAATTATCCAGAGGAGATTGAAGCACCGAGTCAGGTATGGAAAATGAAGATAACTATACAAGAAGAGGAGGCGCTGCCGGAAGTACCGACTACGCCACCCAACGAACCTCAGGACGATTGAGAAAATGGAAAGTCCCGTTCGGAGGACTTAAAAACACCGAACGCCTTGCCAAGAGGTAAACTTGGTAGTTACCCTTTCCCTTTCAATTATTTTAAATAGTTTACTTAGTTAAACATGCTCATACTGTCTTAAAAAGAAAATAAAAATGTGAAAAACAGTAAGCCCCATGTGAGTAGACGAGTGGCATAAAAACCATAAGTACATTCACTGTGGTGGCATAAAAATAAAATAAATATTTTTCTGCTTTATAAAATAAAAATATAAAAACAGGGAGTAATAATTATTAAGGAGTCTCAAGATGATAAAGGCTAGATATTTATGCTAACACTTAATCAGTTCCACAAGCTTTGTTGTCTATTTGAGCTCCACAGAATTTAAGAATTTAAGAAGACTAGCAGACGGAGGACATTCTAATCGCTGTCAGAATGCTGCTGACTTTCAACTACACCTCTGCCACCTGCTAGCTACATCGAGAGAAATTACGTCAAAATTCAGCTTGGGGGAGAGCACCCCCATTTATTCCGATAAGTATTTTTATCTATCTTTATACTTATATTATTTTAGAATATTAATACACATAAACTATGGGAAAACCAAATAAAGATTTTATGCTTATATATATATATTACTTAGTGTGTTTAATAAATAAATAAAGTGGCTATGCTAATCTGTATCTAATAAAACTTAAGCATGGATATGATGAATAGTTGCTCTGCCTAATTTGCACATTTTAAGTTCTCTCTCAAGTTTAGACATAACTGTTATAATTTAAAGCTTGCCCTAGACCTAAACTTGTGGGATGAAAACTTGATCTGAAGTCTAAGTTGTTAACGGATACGATATGGAAAGGCTGAGCTGCTGTTTATCTGTTCCTAGAGATGCTAGAATTCTGGAGAATTTTATCTTTGAAAATCTTTAAAATGTTGCATGATGAGTTCCTGTATGATGAGAGCTTAAAATTCCTACCACAGCCATATATACATGCTTGCTAGACTTTGAGCCACGCATTTACTATTTACTGCTTATTAGCATTGAGTGTGGTCAAGCTGTGTAGACCCTTAGGAGCTTGTCATGTGGTTAAATCAAGATTTCACTTGCACGTTCACTCATATATGCTACTTCTACTCTAGAAGTACCATCCACATACATCCACTCATTTCCATCTCCAGAACCACCTAAAAATATTCTACTCCTAATCCGGGAGAGAATAACCAAAAATATTTCTGTTTTCCCTTGTGAAATAAATGCTCAAGTTATCTTGTTACTACCACTTGCTATATTATCTCAAGAGATGAGTGCTCTAAAAAAAAGAGAGAAAATAATACGAGAAAATAAAAAGAAGCAAGTGCTCGGAACCTCGAAAGAAAAGAAAAAGTGAGACGAGAGGTAAAAATGGACAAGTGTCCGACAGTAGAATTAGGGGTGCAAGATACCCACCTGAGAGACAAGAAAAGGAAGAGCATCTCATTCTCCTCATAAAGTTTCAAAAGCAAGGAAGGTATGTATCCCCTCAAAAGAGCAAAGTAGAATTAGACTTCCACCACCATTGTTTTCACCATTGTTATCACCATCATCACCATATACCATTCATTCGCCACACATGCACATCTTGATTAAACTTATTGACTTGTTACTTTGGATCCATGGTTTGACTATGCAATACATGTCTTGTAAGTATGTATACTTTATCTCCCACCTATGAGCTCCAGATATTAAAGCCTTATTAGAGTAGGGTGAGAGAGAAGATAATGTCATTATGCTTTATACCACAAATACCACATATCTTGAGAGAAGGCATATACCATCAATGCCTTGGTAAGGATCCAAAAATACCACAAAAGAGAGACCTGAGAGAATCATACAAGGAATTCTGAGTTTTATTTGAAAATCTGCAAAAACCCCAGAGCTATAGCTGATCAAGAATAAGAGACATGGCACTTGGCTAGACTGTTCTATCTTTTAACCACTCAAGACAGAAGTGACAGTTACAAGTCCCATGGTGAAGGTAAAGTAAGTAAGTTTTAAGTCTTGACAGTTTACTCTTACTTAGAGATGAGATCTTATTTAAAAGCATGTGTACCGTCAAATTTTTAATATATTGCAACTACTTATGATCCATAGCTGAGTCTATCCTTGCTCAGGGACGAGCAAGAGGTAAGCTTGGGGGAGTTTGTTGACGGTCCTTAAGTATCAAATTTAATTATCAAATAAATAAAGAAAAGGATCCAAATGAAATCAAGATCTAGACTTAGGGTTTTATCTGACAGAATTCCACGAGTTTTGGTGTTTGTCTATTTCTGCAGGGGGTTATCAGGAAATATGGAAGAAAGGCCCACATGTCAGGATTACGTAAAGATATTAACGTGCTGCGCAATTATCTTACGTCTAGAAGACTCCAGAAGCCACGAGACCGAAGCGGAGGCGAAACGGGGCCAGACCCTGGGCGGCCGCCCAGTTGGTCAGGGCGCCCGCCCACCTCTGGAGTCCAATCAGGACTCTGCTTTGCGGGAGATCTCCACCGACCTAAAGGATGAATCTAAACCATACAATCTATGTCGGTTTGATCCAAGGGCCCATATTCACTTGAAGGGACTATAAAACCAGACCCCCTGGCCCCTGGAGGAGAGAGCCTCTCAACCCTAATTCATTGTTCCATCAAGAGAGAAGAAGCCTCTGATCAAGATTAGAGCCACCACATCAATTAGATATCTAGATTAGCATAGCTACATAGGATTAGAACTAGAAGGAGTCAATCTTCGATTGGTTTCCGGATCTGTCAGGAGGATTCTTGGTAATTCTCTAATTGTGCTTCTAATTGCTTTCTAATTATCTTTGTTCTTCAATATTATGAATATGACTTTGTTCTACTTCAATATATTGCTTATGACTTTGCTCTATTTGCTTATATTCAAGATTATATTGTTCTTAGTTTATCATAGTTATGTACTTGGCTTAGTTAGATACGATCTATATACATGCTTAGGATCGTATAGCGTTTATCCATCGGATCCATGGGTAAATGATAGATATTGTGTAGGCGTGGTGCTTATACCGTATTTATCTGCGATTGTACCCAATATGCCAGATCGTGGGGTAGTTCGTGATAGTGACAGCTTCATTGATTCTTATATAGTCCCCCTCTCGTGTATTGGGCTGGCAGAGCAACATTATTACAGGGGAGTGATTGCTATGTTTCTCATATTCCTTGCTAATATCACTATGCATGGGCGTAGTCTTGTCTCGCAATGATTGCTAAGTATGCTTGCACTAACTATGATATGCTAGACTATATAGTTGAGAATAACTTAGGGAATATTCTCGTAGTTCGTTCTAATACCATGCTAATGACTTTCTAGAGTATCTAATTGAGGTGCTTATCATATTTATTATGTGGCTAGATCAGATTAGTTATCCTTGTCACTATTATCATTTCATATATCTATTATGTGACACTTATCCCTGTATGAAGAGTTAGATATAATGTTCTCAATTATACATGCAATGATAGATGCTCAATCTCATATTCTATTCTGTAATCAATAGTGATGATTGACTAATCCCTTCCCAGAGGTAAAAATATAAATAACGATACCTGGAATACTTCCCGGTTAAAATGCTGCATCGGTATTAATCTGTGCGCTTGCAGATCCCATTCATTATTTATTTAGAAGAGCAATTGCATATTTCAATACCGCGTCTCTTATATCATGCTGGGGATGACAACTTGGCTTAAGTGGTGTGAGGGATAGGTTTGGCATTTTTGGCACCGTTGCTAGATTTAGAACTTAGTCTACTTTTAGTAATGATGTTCAGAATATCCAACAGGCGCTACAGACGCTGCGGCTCCTGCTCGCTGACTGCGCTCGGAAGGCGGCGTGCACTCGGTGCTCGGCTGTTCGCAACACGAAAAAAAACAAAGCTTTAGCAGACAGACAGAAGAAAGGTACGTATTGTAATCCTGTGATTCTGTCAGGACGGAACGTTTTGCATTTTAAGACCGGAAGTTGGCAAAAATTTTGCATTTTGGGAACTATAGCACTTTCGTTTGTTTGTGACAAATATTATCTAATTATAGACTAATTAGGGTCAAAAGATTCATCTCGCGGTTTACAGGCAAACTGTGTAATTAGTTTTTGTTTTCGTCTAAATTTAATACTCCATGTATGTGCCGCAAGATTCGATGTGACAAAAAATCTTGAAATTTTTTGGGAACTAAGGGAGTTCGTGGAGCAGCTCCACAAAAAACTGGAGTTCGTGGAATACCTCTTTAGGTGCTCTCACAACTTTATCCTTTTTTCTCGAACTGAGTGCGTAGAGTTAAAACAGTTTGGCTAAAAAACTTAGAGCGAAGCTGAAAAACGTAGAGCAAAACAGTCCCAAACACCATTAGACCTAAAAACCTTTCGAGCAGCAGGCGGCAGCTCAGTGCAGGCGCAGGAGGACGCACAACCCAGAATCTGCACGGATCACGGGGCCTCTATTCGAGTACCAACCCTTTTGTTTGTTTCAACATGAAAAAAAAACAAAAAATTGTCATATTGTGATTCATTTAGTTCAAAAAATTTACAAATTTTTTTAGATTTTTCATCAAATCGAATCTTTAGACGCATGTATGGAGCATTAATTATAGACAAAAATAAAAATTAATTACATAGTTCACTCATAATTTGTGAGATGAATCTTTTGAATCTAGTTAAGTCATGATTAGACAATATTTGTCAAATACAAACAAAATTGCTACCGTGTCCATTTTGTAAAAAAAATAAAACTAAACAAGGTCTAATATGGTATTTTTTTTTGTTTTGTCACACAAGGGAAAAAATCATTGAAATAATTAATTAATTTGACTAAGCACCAGAGGGAGGAAAAAACTGGCAGACAGTGGCACTGGGGAAAAGAAGATTTTGTTGTCGAGACCAATTGGCCTAGGGGCGTTCAAGTCAAATGCCAGACCACTTAACTGCTGTTAGACTTCAAAATGGACGGAATGACATACAGGTATAGCCGAAGATGAAGTTGAGCACAGCGGTGTGAAACAACTTTTTAATGGCCTCCTGGTTTGGTCAATCTTTCATAATGTCATACAGGTAAAAACCTCAGAATAGCTAGAGAATCTTTTATGTGATTATTGTTGTTGATGCTAAATAGAGGTACACCTCAATAGGTTTCTAAAGGATACACGTAGACATGTCCTCCCGGCCCTAACCATGAGGACTATATAAGGAGGGATATTTTTTGCGAGAATATAAGGAGAGATATTGGTTAGAATTAAGGAAAAATCTCAAGTCAAATACATCAATTCAATAAGACGTAGCGTCTGTTTTCAACCATTTGTAAAGATATATGTCATTATTTATAATATATACTCTCTCCATGCCAAAATAGTATAATGGATTTTAAGTAGTCGTAAGTCAAACCATATAGTGTAGCTAAAGTATATAAAAACATAATATTTACAAAGACAAATCTACTATATATCTTATTACATTATTATAAGTTTAAAAATTATCACATTAATAAAATAAAAAAGGAAAATTTGTATAGTCATATTTTATGATGATATAGTGGCTTCTATTAAACTAAAGAGTCCATGTCTAGCAAATAATATAAAAACAAAAAGTCCATGCCAAATCAATAGAAAATTCAGAATAATAAATTGAAAATAACAATATTTGATTGCCATACAAGTTTGGAAAGGCAAAAAAATACCTAAACGAAGATTCCATGTAAACATAGTTAGCAAAGAATTAAAACTTTGAAAAACTAATAATCCATATAAATTATATATTTATTTTTATATGTTGGGAAAGACACCTATATGAAAGTTAGTGTATATAGTACTATAGGTAAATTATGAAAAAATTCTTATCTTTTCTAACCACCAGATTAATCTATTGTTCCAGATTGTAGTTGCAAGACCAATTAGCCAAACTAAGTTAAGCTACCATCCTTGGTCTCCACTCAATTTAATCTAGTTAATTCGGCCGTCTGCAGTAGCACCACCATACTCGTCTGTGTTTCTAGCCTTCATCCAACGTATCATTTTATAGAGATCACATAAGATCACCTTTCACATTAAAACATACATCAAGTCTTACAAAATAATTAAGTTCAAACATGTCATTAGTTCACATCACACACACATCAAGTCTACAACATAAGTTCATTAACGTAGTTAATACACAACCCGCGAGTTAATCGGGATGTATGACTACGTCGGCCTAACACATTGAGTCATTGACCGTCTAATACTCCTAGTCTGCCGAGGAACTAGGGACAGAGAAGTAACTATAGATTTAGGTGTTCTCATCTTTTTTTAACATGAGATTTAGGTGTCCTCATCTGCAAAACAACTTAAGAAAACATCTTGAGAGTAAATAAAGTACTCGGTTGAACTTACCCAATTCAAACAACAAGGATCATGAACTAACAAGGATTAAAGGCTGATTTTAGTGTAAAGGCATTTGTGCAATAAATAACGATTTTCTATCATCTAACTTCTAAGTATTCCAAGGTTGGATAAGCATGAATCAATTAAACAAGGCCAGAACTTGATCTTCTAGAGTCCTTTCATAGCATCCACAACTCTAAAACTATAAGTCATGAAGATGCTTAGAATCAAGAGCACGAATTCGAATAACAGTCCAGTAGAGGATACATGTTTTACCCACTAAAAACAAGGTTACAACACATATGACACATCGTTACATAAGGAGCATCTCACACCTCAACCTTTTTTATGCCTGGCCAAATTACATGTAAACGGCTTGGGATGATCCGGGGTACCTGTACGGTCGTACCCTAAATCGCGTTGAATCCGTCAGGTCACCCGATTGTAACATAACACTACACTTATCATCCTCATTTATGATGAGTGGTTTGTAGAGACTTGCTACAACAAAAGAAACACTCCTTATTCGGTCCTAGCGAGGTGCATCATTCGAGGACCCTGGTCTCGCCATGATCCTAACCCCTTGACGCTCCTCTAGTCAAATTCGGATCAAGTTTTATATCAGTTCTCATAATGTTTATTTTTAAACAAACAATTTCTATGTCGTGTGAACCATGAGAAACCCTCACGAGTCTGTCTTATATATTTAGTTGTACTAGAAAAGTAAACAATCAATCATGGCAAGGTGGTGGTGATGAACAAGCAAGGTATAAGCTCAACTACGTTCAAAGTGGGTTCAAGTGACAATACACATATACACAGGGGCGAAGCTAGGCTTTGTTATTGGGGTCAACTGACCCCAATAAATTTGTGAAAACTCAGTAATAATTACTGTTATGTACTGTTCTTCAATGGCAAAGACCCCAATGTACATTAGTACTGACCCCGGCGCCACTTTTAGCTGGCTTCGCCCGTGCATATACATGCAATAGCTAGCACATAACAATTATTATAAGAATATTTTTATAATTGTTGGAGAGGCGATGAGAAAAAGAGAAGCGCTTAGGAGCCTGCTTTGGTGCTCAGGTTGGCTCGAGAACGAAATCCGCATCGATGTCCTGAGTCACTTCTACGGGTGTCTCAGCTCCTATATGAATGTGAGTACAAATAAGTAGACACGATGCTTATGTAGCTATGTTTCTTATGGCTACCAATCAAAATTATGTCATATCAAACAAAATAACAAGTTCCAGTCATTGGTCGTAAAGCAAAAGCTAGCAAATACCCAAATAAGTTATCATGTTAAGCAATAGTCAATGGCAAAGCACGTAATACGTGTACATGTACTTTGTCCGTTTTTACATAATGTTGTTGTAAGTTAAAGTTGTCTAACTTTGACTATGTTGTTAGGAAAATACATCAATATTTATAGGTCTAAATAGATACAACATAATACATAAAAATGTTATGACATTGACTAGTAGAGTTAAAGAAGTTTGGGTTGTGATAATGCTAAAGTTACATAGAAATTATTGTAACGGAGAGAATGACAATTGTAAGACATGCTACCTAGCTAGTTTGCATCAAACGCTTTATGCCATTAGCTAGCAGGCTGCACACGCTAGAATCTACACGTACACTGAGCAGTCGCTATTCACTTATACAGTAAGTGCTAGCATGAATCCAACTCCTATGTTTTGCTTAAATCAGATGGAGTTTGGAATGAAGTTTCCTTTCCTATAAAACATCCATTTTAAGTTCTTAATTTTTCCCCCCTGTGTGTAAATGGAGGGATGAGCAAATCTTTATTATTCACTAGAGTAGAGGAATAAACATGTTTTTATATTCCTATGTTCCAAACACCCATTTTAATAAAATGTCTATGTTTTAAACCTTTGTTCTCTAAGTACGCTTGTTTCTTAGTCTTTAGCTTTTTTAGAAAAAAACTCGGTTTTGAATTTATCCATCTTAAACAGGCCCTAAACAGCGGTGGAAAGATAGGCCTTCAGTGCCCAAACTTGAAATTTTTTTCAGGTAAAAGCGTGCACCTTTGAGCGCCGGACAGGTGCTATTCCGTCTGTATTTCATCTCCTTCCTTTCCCCTCGAATCCTCGATGCGTCCATGACCATCGTGCATCCCTCCCCTGGCGCTGGTGGTATCTGGCAGTCTTGTCAGGCGAGAGATGAGAATTTTACCCGACAAGAGAAGCCTGTCCGGTCGGATCGTGGGCACCAGCGTCCAGCGGCGCGAGCCCAGGCCACCGGCACCACCACGCGCGCTCTGCCTCGAATCACACCTCCATTTGGTAACCTGGAAAGGCCGCGCAGCTCACATCGGACGAGCTACTACTTAGGCCTTGTTTAATTTCAAAAAATTTGGCAAAATATAAATAGTACTATTTTTGTTTGTATTTGACAAATATTATCAAATCATGGACTAACTAGACTCAAAAGATTCGTCTTGTCAATTCCGACTAAACTGTGCAATTAGTTTTTATTGTTGTCTATATTTAATACTTTATGCATGCATCTAAAGATTTGATGTGGCGAGAAATCTGAAAAAGTTTGCAATTTTTTTTTTTTGAACTAAACAAGGCGTTAGTACTACTAGCGTTAGCGTCTACCCCGGCGCCGCTGCACACGTCGTACCTCGTACGTGTGGCCAGCGCGGTGCCTCCGGCGCGCGGCGCGGAAGGGGTGGCACGCATCGCCCCTGCGGTCGACGACGCGCGCCCCCGGCCGGCACCGCCGAGGAACCGCCTTTTGGTGGCGCGCGCGCGATCGAGATAGATTCCGCGCGCCCTACGTGGAGCCGTACCCGTCGGAGAGAGGAGCTGGTGGCTGTCGCGCCGAGGCACAGGAATCCGGAACCCTTCGTGGGTTCATCCACAGGGCGCGGGCGGACCATTCCCGTGTGGACACGACGCGACCGTCGACGTCGTCGGTCGCCGCTCAGTTCCGCCGCACAGACGTCCGGAGAACGCGAAGGGAGAGCACCGGTACGGCCGGCCGCAGGCCGCTGGTACGTATACGTTCTCTACCAATACCAGCGAACGAATCCCACAGCCTTTGCACCACGTACACAGGCGCTCGCGGCCATAGCTTGGCCAAGCCAAGCCTCTGGCTCTAGGCAGGGTCGCGCCTCGCGCGGCCGGCGTGCGCGCGCCGAGTGGTGGACCGCACGCCAGATGCCCGCGCGCCGCACAACAAAGGCGGCCGGGGGCCGTGTGCGGGCCAATGCACAAGAGACAGGGCGGCGATCCCTCTCCGCACACGTGCCGCGCCGGCCCCGGCGAGAGCGAGACCGAGAGGAGGCGCTCGGTTCGCCCTCGCTTGCCAGCCGCAGCAGGCGCGGGCGGGTGGGGAGGAATTAGAATGTGCTCGGGTGGTGGCGGGGGCCCCGGGCCGGGCGCCGGGCAGCACAAACGATCGAAGCACTGGAAAGCAAGCGCGGGGAGGGCGGTGCCGGCCGGTGCGCGCCCAACGTGGAAAGCCCGCACCGCGCACCGGGCTCGTAAAATATAGTGCGCGAGTGGCCAGTGGGGGCGACGCCGCCATGGGAATGTTCCTCCCTCCCTCCCTTCCTTCGTTCTCTGCGAGCCGACCACCACTCGCGTCGCCGAGCCATTCCGTCATTCCGTGGTAGCTCATAATTCCGCGGCAATAATGCGATCAGATGGTTGTACGTACTTGGGCGTGGTTATTGGGCATCGAAAAGCCAGGGAGGGCTTTAAGCCGCCCCTCTTTTTTTTTTTCTTCTCTTTTCTCGTCGTTCTCCTGTGTGGGTTTATTTACGCAGCGGCGCACGGGCTCTCAGCCGAAGTGGGGGAGGGCAGCCTATGGGCGCTGGGATTAGTGGAGCGGACGGAGAGGCCACGCAGCGCCGCGGCCCTACTACACGCCCATTTGCCTGGCTCCCTTTGCTTCCTGGCCAATGGGCTCGCCTCCCAGATTCCTCTCTATCTCGTATTCTCCTCATGGTTGCGCAGTGGGCAGTGGGCACCCGGTCCTTCTCCCATTCCCTGGCCTGTGTATGCATCTCATCTGTTGTAGTATGCCGTATGCATGATCCATCCGTCAGTCTCTCGTGCTATCTGCTATCCACCCACCTCATGTGAATTTTGCTGTGTTTGTTCTCTGTTAGAAAAGTATATCAACAAAAAAAATATTAGTGGATTCAGACGGTGTGTTGATTAGTCGTAGTCCTGCCGCCAGTCCTTTTCCGTGATTATAATAGAATTAAATATGATCCAACGGAGATGGATGTCCTTGAGAGGTACAAATGGTGCACTTGATGACTGCTTTTGCAGCAGATAGCTAGATGAGCCCTCCTGAAATCTATCTACCATCTTTTTTTTTCCAAAGCGGAGATCTATCTGATATCTAGTGGTTGGTTGACGAATGGCGATGCCGGTCTTTGTAAGCTTGAGCTGAGAGATTCATGATTCACCCTGTCCTTTCCTTTTTTTTTTTTACCTGCTCTTACAGTGAGGTCCAGTGTGCCTTGCACCTGCCTCCAATCATATGGTTCCTTCAGTGACAATTATCGTGTTATTATTCCTTTGCCAGTTGCCATTGCCAAAGTAGCAGATTCTGCGGTTACCGGCAGAGTTGACCCTGCCAGTGAAGTGTGTCTGTTTTTTTTTTTGAAAACAGTGAAGTGTGTCTGTAACTTCCGTCAAAAAAATGTGTGTTTGTAACTGAAAGACAGTGACTATAGTAGTAGATAAACAAGCAGCGAGTGTTTGGTTGGCCTCAGTAGCAGCTCAACAAACCGAATTTTCCAGGTTTTTTTATGCTGGTAGTGATTTACAGGAGTACTAGAGTAATGACTCAAAAGGCCCTGATTGGAACACTAGCACTTCAACTCCATGCTACGCTGAATTGTCTGTCTGTCAGCAGTAGATGCACAAAACGAGGCCACAAGGTGTGAGGCCAATGAGGAGCTTAATCATTGAAGGTTTCTGTTCAGATATGCCGAATGAGAGGAGTTCTCATGACATGGGAACAGTGTCTGGTATTCCTTTTTCTTAGGTTGTGTGGGGGGACTAGAAAAAGGTAGCAGAATACCACCCCAAATTACAATGCCCTTGAAAGCCTTACTAGCATTCTGTAAAGCAGTTCTAGGGCTAGGGGGGCAAAATTTTGTGTGTGTCTTATCTGAAAGGCATTTTTCTCACAACCAATAGCTCCATTTTAGTATGAAAAAAAGGAACAAGAATACTTGTTGGTGCCTTCACTTTCACATGGGCTGCATTCTCTCTCTGCCTTTTGAAGTGGCGCTGAAATGATTGTTTAAATTATGCAAACACTTTGAGCCCTTTTCTGGCTAGTCCTGGTAGGGTAGGCAACTGTGTGTGGTGTAACCCTGAAGGCCTGAAGGAAGAAGATGTAAAGAAATATATCCTGCTCCAGAATTTGCCAGATTGGTCTAAGGCCTTGTTTAGATACGAAATCTTTTTGGATTTCGCTACTGTAGCACTTTCGTTTGTTTGTGGCAAATATTGTCCAATCATAGACTAACTAGGGTCAAAAGATTCGTCTCACGATTTACAGACAAACTGTATAATTAGTTTTTATTTTCGTTTATATTTAGTGCTTCATGCATGTGCCGCAAGATTCGATGTGACGGGAAATTTTAAAAACTTTTTGAATTTCGGTGGGAACTAAACAAGGCCTAAACCATTTGACTCCTTAGTGCATGTAGGGCTTACTTTCTGCTGCGATCTAAGGTCAAGTAATGGGGCAAGCAGAGAGCCAGGACTGCCGATTGCATTGCATGCATGCCCAAAAATGAGCAGTCAATGGTGCTTGTCTTGCCACACTTATGTCGTTTCGAAAAAAAAGGGTGCTCCTCTCCTATCCTGAATTCCTGCCTTTGCAAACTGCAAGCACTGACTGGCAAGATAATGTTTCTGATAATTCCTTTCTCCAGCTTGCTTGCCTTTTGCAACAGATTGGTCTCTGATTTTTTTAGTGTACAATTCCACTAAATCCTCGCAGCGGCTAGCTAGTGACTGTCATCACTGTCCAAATTGCAGCAACAAGGTACTTAAATAACAGTCCAGCTGATGAGTAAGTAGTAGTAAAATACAAAGAATGCTTCTGTGCAGCGCAGCACTAGAAAAAGACACATATACTGGACTACTGGAGATCCTAAAACTTCAGAAATTATTGCTAATTAATAGTTAGGCACAAAGCGAGCCTTTGTCACTTTGGTGATTGGTGCAGGCATTTGCTCATGGAAAAAGCCTGGAAGCACTTGCTGATATTTGCTGCCAAATGTTGCGATGATGATTAAGTAAACAAGCACCATGCCGGTGGTGTTGGTGCAAAGCCCCTACCTACCTAACATGCATTTCTTACTTTGAGCAGGTGGAAGCTAGTAGTGAAAATTAAATATATATATATATAGGTAAATTAAAAAAATAAGGATAGGCTCCACTGCCATGCCATTGCTGTCTCCACAAACAAGAACGTCCGACAGGTCGTGCAAGACTCTACGTGGAAAAGACCCGCCGCGTTGTAGCGTTCGTGTCCGGATCAAAGCGCGCCTGATAATGCTCGAAGAAAGCAGCAGGCAAAGGCAGTGACAGCGAGTGCCGCTTGCCTTTATTACCACCCGCCGGCCGTGCGTGACATGGCCCCATCCCCTGGTTCTGGTTACTGCAGCAGCTCAAGCTTCGTTCGTCTTCTCCTGCTTGATATGGACAATGCCTGCATGCCTTGTTCCACAACTCGATCTCCCTCCACAACAGCAGCAGCAGGGCCGGGCCGGGGCAGGGCAGCAAAAAGCTTTCGAAAATGCAGTGGCCTACAGATTCTATTTCTGCGTCCCATCGCACACGTCGTGCGTGAGGTTCTCGAGTGCACTCTTTGACTGGCATTATTGCATTATTATCATTGCCGGTACTGGTTTAGCGGCATGTCAACAGATAAAGAATGGCTCGGCTCGATGCTTTGCTGTTTGAAGAGGGGGGTTTTCTTGTTCGTGCTACCTAACAGAGGCCATCATCACGCCGTGACCACTCTCGCAGTCGCAGCCGCTGCGAGCCTACTGGTGGCGACTGCCGAGGATATCCATCCGTCCGTCCCCGTCCGGAACCGGAAGCGCAGGCAGCTGGGCACAAAGTGGGCTAGGAGACAGCACAGTTGCGCGGGGGCGATCGACTCGTCAGATCACCATGTGGTCGCCACGAGCATCATCCATGGATCGCGATCGGTGCCGCCTAGTAGGGCAGCTAGCTACATCACCGAGGCATTACTAGATAAGCACTGCCCCGGCCAGCCATCAGCTCGAGGCGGCTGTGGGGATGCCCTATCTATCGTGGTACATGCTCATGAGCTAATCGCATCATCGAGTCCTCCTCTGTTCTCAACCATACAACAAAGATACTGACCACTTTTTTTTGTACTAAAAGTTGAGAATATACTTCGTGCTTAAGTTTCCAAAGGGATGATAGTTGTAGTGTATTTCACACACGCCCTAAGATCTGCAATCATGATGGCAGGGATGGATAGACTAGAGACTACAGAGGACAATGGGGGCAGCAGTACCAGTATGATATTTATTTCGCTTTAAATTGTTTTTTTTTACAGTGGTATAGGTATTGTAGGAGTACTAATTTGGGTTCAGAGTGTGAGGCCCTGCAGCTCGGGTGAATGGTGCTTTTCTTTTTCTTTCTTTTTTGTTAACCAAACAGGACAGGAGGAGGTGCTTTCTATTCCTTCTTTGGTCCATTGCTCATGCATTAGATGTTGCTCTATGGGGCCAAGCATTGACAAACCCATGTTCCTACATGGCTACATGGCCATTGCACCTTTATTCCTTTCTGGGGCAGGCAAACATTAGTATATTATATACCTGGGCTGAGACATGCTATACTAGTACTACCTTTTATTTATTCTCCTGGGGAACGAGCATTAGCTGAGTGGCATGTCTGGTCAACATGGAGGTTGGAGCCTTGGAGCTGTTCTTGTTCATCCAGCGGACAGGGCAGGAAATTTTGTCAAGCAAATTGACCAGGGTTTCCAGGAATATGTCATCGTCCGATTGTGCACTACAAGCTCGTCCGAGAACCAACATGCATGAAGCTACCTGCCTGTTTCTTGCCATCAGTGGCATGCAGCCTCTTCCCAAACTCTCTCTGCACTTCTGCAGGCATGCAGATTCCGACGGCCAGAGTTTCCTGCGGCCTCCACACGACGCGTCAGCCGGAAGAGTGAGGGAATCTGAATGTTTTTTTTTTTTTTGCAGTGTGTGTGCTGCTGTTAGATGCCCTTTATTTGTGCACAGTTGCGTAGAAATTCCCCTTGACAGATGCCAGTCGGGCGCTGCTCGTTACAGGCATCAAGACAGGCAGAAATCGAGCGCCGCAACGGCGCCAAGCCCGGCACGTAAGTATAAGTATATATCTTTAGGCCATGACGAACTGGAAAATGACAAAAAGCTAACCATACACACGCACAGGTGGTGTTTATGTAACCGTTTAAACAAGAAGCTTGCTGCAAAGATCGATCGTTACATTCGAATAATCGGTGACCACCAGGCATGAGAGAATTCTATATAGGCAAACAATGGTGGACAGCTGAAAACAAGCTAACGATTGTGCACGTGGAGTACTTGTTAGTTCCAAAGGCAGGTAGCTCAATGATACGCAGGATATCACGCAGAGATAATTAATTGGTGCAAACCAGATGTCTGTCACCAGGCTCGTATCCGTCCTTTTCTGAAAGAAGACGGGTTGCTGTTCAGACCTGGGCATCATTCTTGAGATCGCGGTGTTCTTCTTCCAGGATCCTCCTGCCAATATTTTAACCGACGGAGCACTAGCTAGATAGTCTCTTGTAGTAGTAGAATCAATCAATGCAAGCCTGGATAAACTTTTTACATGAATTTGAAGCGTGCAGGGCATCAGATGGGGCATCGAATCCACCACCTTTTCCTACACCACTCGAGGGAATGAAATCTGGCCGAAGATTGCTACCGTTCGGTTTTCTCTCGTGTCTCGTGGTGGTGCCAATGAATGAAAAAACTGGCTCCCTTTGGCGTGCTTTAGTGCTGCCTAGTGCCTGCGGTGGCCGACGACGAGGGAAGCTACTTGCCACCTCCGCTTTGGTGCGAGATAATCTTGATTATTTCAGAGATACCCTGGTAATAATCGTGATGTGATCTAGTGCTCAGATTCTGTGCACAACCCATGGTTGACACTGGGTGCCCGGGGGAAATGTAGCTGTGGGAGTTGTCTGATTTCTCGGCAGTCAGGCTGCTGGAAAATGTACGCGAACACGATTGCTGACAATGTCAGCGCAACGGGCTCGGTCGTGCACACGCCAGCCGCCACGGCCCACGGACTAGGACTAGCCCAGAAGTTAAAAGTATTGGGCCGTTTTTTGTTCTTGTAGCAGTGAGGAAGACCTGCGGTGTCTATTGTGGCCATAAGAGCAAGGCCGGGCCGGGAGAGCTAGGGCGGCCGCAGTCCCTCTACACAGGCGAAGAAGCCCAAGACCGTCCCAGCCCGTAACGTAGGTGTCAACTGTTTATTTATTTATTTATTTATTTATTTATTTATTTATTTATTTATTTATTTGTGTGCATATTCCTCAGTCTCTAAGAAAACTAAAGCTAGGAGCACTTTGTTTCAAAAGTCGTTTCAAGCATGAAGGTAGAGATTCAAATTATGAGGCCCATGCTCTTGCTAAAAGTGTTTGTAAATTGGCACCAAGGAGATATCTATGGCTTTTTCTAACCTCAAAGCCTTTTTGATTCCATAGCTAATCTAGGACATCTTTCTAACCTCAAAGCCTTTTTGATTCCATAGCTAATCTAGGACATCCAAACCTCATCTAGAGTACCGAACTCAATGACAACTTGAGGTAAAAGACTAAGAAGCAAGCCGTCCCTAGAAGAAAACCAATAAAAATGACATGATATTAGCCAACGAATTAAACAACTAAAATCTGTATCCTAATTAGACGAATAAAAAGAAATAACCATGACATTACACACTTATTTTCTTCCATTTAAAATATGCAAATTTTAATTTGATGCAAGCAAGTTGATATTTCCTTCAAGTTTCCATATTAGTCTTCAATCGATCAATTCAAGCACAACCTAATGAGAGAGGACAAAAAACAACCAAATTAGAACAACACTAGTTTAAGTATACAACAATTGATGATACGAGTGTAGAGATTTTGGCACCAATTTGCCGACGGAGAGCACCAACCGAAAACCTCAGCCCAACGCATGACCTTCACCAATCACCGTCGCATGACCTTCACTGATCGTGCCAAAAATGTGAACCCAATACCAAAGCAGCGAGGATCTGTGTCGGAAAAATTACCACATCAACAATGAGAATTTGCGTGAGAAAACTTATCGCAACAGTAACTATACTGCCGAGTGGAGCTGTGCACATTTGTGGCTCCACCGTCGGACAGGAATGAGCGGCTAGATGCACAGCGACGGTAGGGACAAGTCGCTTTGGTCAACTTCAAAGGATCTTGTTCTAGGAGCTGGAGCTCTCATGGCTGTAGTTGTTCTAGTGCTCCCCCACCTGTTTGATAGAATGTCTCAATGAGATAACGTTATCAGAACACAAATGAGGTGATTCTATACCAGGCAAACCAAGCAACCAAATGGACTGCGCAAGCCAGACCTTGGCTGCCCAGGATTAATGGGCTAGCCAGGCCATCTACAAAACCAAAACCATACACACCCTAAACATCTCCTTCGAACAATTCCGACAAAGATTGGGCAACATCGTCGGCCGTGTACCTGACAGGTTTTCCAAGGCTCAGGTGCTTCTGCAGAAACGCGCCGTAAACAGGAACAACCATATCCGACACAGCCTTCCGCAGGGCCGCTCGGAGCGCGGGATCAGGGACAACCTCGCTGACGCGCGTTTTCTCAAACGCGGCATTGAATTTTGCGAGCGCTTTCGCCGGCTTGCCGCTGCCCCGCACGGCCGTCTCCAGACAAGCGACGACCGGACCGGACCCCAGGAGGCCTGGAGGTAACTAGCCCTGTGGTGCTCGAGACGGCTCCGACGCCGTGCGACCCAGTCGTCCCCGAGCAGGGACACCACGCCGGCGTCCTCAGCGCGGTTCAGCACGAAGCCTGTGTTGTTGGCCAGGAAGAGGTGCTGCGACGGCGAGCCGTCCGCGAATGCGAGCGCGGATTTCTCCTCGAGGTTGCGTTCCATGCCCGTGGTCAGCTCCGAGACGAGGCTGCCAAACGAGGTCACACGCTCGGCGCTTCCTGTAGCTGCGCCGCGTTCGCCTTCGCCACCGCTCGCGAGGACCAAGTCCAGAGCGGCGCGGTGCGGCGCCACCAGCTCGACGCAGGTCATGGCGTACCGCGCCAGCGGATGGACGCCGACCCCGTGCGTCGCCATCGCGCCCGCTGCTTGCGAGCAATCTGCTTGGATCTTGGTGACGAGGCCGTGGGCAGCAGCCCTCAATGCGCGTGCCAGCTTCGCCAGAACGACGGGCAGCTGCCGGGAGATGAGCTCCGCGTGCTGCCCCGTAAAGAGGGGCAGGAGGCCGGGAGCAGAGTTGCTTAGAGCCTCGTACAGCTCGAGGATGTAGATGAGCTTTTCAGGTGATTGGGTGCTGGTGAAGCCGTCCGCAAATTTGAGCAAGACGACGATGCTCTGCTTCGCGATGGCCATGAAGTAGTCGTCTTTGAACCTATCGAACGCTCCACATTCCTTCGGTCGGAGCTGCCTTTGCATGACGACGAGGGCTTTCCCGACGAGATTAGTCGCCAAGATCCACCGCTTGATCATGTCCTCTGTTGTCCACCACTCGGCGTCCTCGAAGTTGACTCGGTTGGCGTCGAAGGAAGGTCGGTCCAATTGAAGGATCGATAAGAACCTGTTCCATGGACCATGGTCGTCACTGCACTGCACTTGTTCGTCAACTCTTGAGAGAGCCGCATTGAATCGGCAAATTGTAGCTCAGGTGATTAACGGCATCTATGTAAGAAGAAGATTTGCACGCACCTGTCCAAAACATGGCAGGAGGCCTTGGTGAATGTCTGGAGCAGCTCTTCGGTGTACCCGGCACGGATGACCCGAAGCGCGATCTCACGGAGGACAGACAAGCTTGCCGGGCAAATCAGGTCGAGCTCATCCGAGAACGCGCCATCCACGATGACGGTCACAACGTCAGGCCAGGTCGAGAGGCTCCTGTCGGACGCGTAGAGTTCGTCGCTGGCACTGACGCTAAACGCCCCGGAGCTGGCGCTGCCCTCGGTGGGGAAGGCGGGCCACTCGCCGCCGCCGCCGGAAGCCTGCAGGGAGACCGAGAGCTTCTCGACGGCGAAGAGAAGGCCGTCCGTGCCCTGCAGCTGGGAAGCGTCCCAGACCCTGAGAAGGAGGAACTCGTCCATGAGGCGCGACATGGCGACGCCGAGGGCGCTGTCCATGCGGCGGCGAGCCGGGGAGGCCATGGGGAACGCATGGATCTCCTTGAGGTGGAGTATCTCGTCGACCGCCGAGAGGAGGCTTCTGTTGGTGCAGGCCGCATCCGCGTCCCATACGCCGCGTCGGGGGAGCAGTCCCAGTGGAGTAGGGCTTGCGTGGCCACGGCAAGCCGGGCCTCCGCTGGCGTTCCGGTCGCGCCGGCGGTGTCTTCAAGTGCCTGTGCCTTGGCCACGGCGGCCCCCATGCTGCCGTCTGCGGTCTGCCTCCTTTCCCGAGTGTGAACAGGATGCTTTGCTGCCTACGAGAAGAAACGAACGGTCCGATGATGATCAGTTTGTCCCATCGCCGGAGCAGGAAATGGATTTAGCCTGGACAAAATTGGCGCGTAGGCTTAGGCCTTGTTCAGTTGGCAAAAACCGGTGAAAAACGGCACTGTAGCACTTTTGTTTTTATTTGACAAACATTGTCCAATTATAGAGTAACTAGGCTCAAAAGATTTATCTCGCGGTTTACAGATGAACTGTGCAAATAGTTTTTGTTTTCATGTATATTTAATGCTCCATGCATGTGCCGTAAGATTCGATGTGACGGAGAATCTTGAAAAATTTTGCTAACTAAACAAGGCCTTAGCCGCGTACTGGTCCTTTTCAGGAAGGCTCCACACGGAGAAGAAGGAAATTTCTGAATAATCGAAGTTTAAAGTCCTTATTTTGACTTCCCTTTGACGTCTTCCGCTTCATTCGTGAACATTTGGGCCTTCTTTACTTCCACCTAAAAATCAAAACAAAATTAAGATTTTCCGTCACATCGAATCTTTAAACGCATATATAGACTATTAAATATAGACGAAAATAAAAATTAATTACACAGTTTAGTCGAAACTAACGAGACAAACCTTTTGAATCTAGTTAGTTCATGATTGAATAATAATTATCATAAATAAACAAAAGTGTTACAATATTACGAATTTTTTTCAAATTTTTCTAAACAAGGCCAATGCGTTTGCTGCGGCTCCGGTCATGACGAGCAGAGCACATGACCGGAGTCGACGGAGCCTGCTGTGTGTGGGGTGTGTCCTCTTTTTCTATTTGAAACTGGGATGGCTCTGCTAGATTTTAGTTAGCAATTTGATTAGTTAGACTATCGGCTGAACTATATCCTAATAATAAATGAAATGCGACGAAACTCATGTGGGCGTAAATGAATACAAAGCTAGGGCAAAATTATGTTTTAAATTTCATAAATTTAAGTGATACATCCCTACAAGTTTAAGAAGCGTCGATGCATTTAACTTATTTCAAGCTACGTTGCATTAGTTAGAATTATGCTAGTCTCAATACATAGTTTCATACCACAGTTACCAAGACTATAAACTAGGTAACTTCTTCATTTAATGACCCTGTCAAGTCAGCATTTTTGCTTATGTGACACCTTATTTAATGTGCATGACACTCTTATGAAACATGCATTGAGGCTAGCCTTAAGCTAAGGCCCTGTTTAGATTGGAGATGAAAAATTTTTGGGTGTCACATCGGATGTGTCGGAAGGATGTCGGGAGAGGTTTTTAGAAACTAATAAAAAAACAAATTACATAGCTCGTCAGGAAACTGCAAAACAAATCTATTAAGCATAATTAATCTATCATTAGCACATGTGGGTTACTGTAGCACTTAAGGCTAATCATGGAGTAACTAGGCTTAAAAGATTCGTCTCGTGATTTTTAACCAAACTGTATAATTAGTTTATTTTTTTATGTACATTTAATGTTCTATGCATGTGTCCAAAGATTCGATGGGATGGATGAAAATTTTTTGAGTGGGGAACTAAACAGGGCCTAAATACGAACGAATGGGAGCGAAGGGAAATCGTCAGTTGCATGTCCACTCGACACATGGCCTTCCAAAATATTTTGCAAAATCGACACTGTAGCTCTTTCGTTTGTATTTGACAGATATTGTCCAATCATGGACTAACTAAGCTCAAAAGATTCGTCTCGTTAATTTCGACCAAACTGTGCAATTAGTTTTTTATTTTTGTCTATATTTAATACTTCATGCATGTGTCTAAAGATTCGATGTGACAGGAAATCTGAAAAATTTTGCAAAATTTTCTGGGAATTAAACAAGGCCAAAGTCGTGGATTTTGCTGCACAAAGTTGTGCAAACGGTCCAACCTACTAGATCAAACCGTGAGCTGAGTTGGTCGAGCCTTGATTGTCAAGGAAGCAGGATTGCCTTGCCGGCGTGCGGCTGCCGGCCGAATGTGTCATGTGTCTGGTTCGGGCAAACTCCACTCCAACTCCAATCAGCCGGAACACGGCGGGAAGGCGGCAGAAACAAATGCAGAGTTGACACCGGAGAGCCGAGGACGGGGAGTCAAGTTAGATTTATTAGACTACTTGACCATCTCCGCGTGCACTGCCCGACCTGAAAACTCTCAGAAATGCTAGTGAAGCCCCCTAGTAATCTCCTTTTCGGATAGGGCATCGTTTCCGCGCTTGAACAACACACGGCAACGCGCGCCGGAAGGCCGGACCGGACCCAGCGCCACCACTCGGGCCCCTCGCACTCGCAGCATGGGGGCCGCCGTTGGGAAGCCAGCGTTCGGTGTCGCCGTCGCGCCGAAGTCGCAGGCGGAGGAGCGGCTCGCCCTCGCGGAGCACGCCCTGCTCCAGTGGACTCGCTCCCCCGGCGCCGACGCCGGCATCTGGGACGCCGACGCGAGCTACACCAACAGAGGCCTCCTGGCGGCGGTGGACGAGGTGCTCCTCCTGGCGGCGGAAGACCCTTTCCCGTTCCCCGCGGCCGCGGCCGCCTCCGCGCGCCTCCGCCTGGACAGCGCCGTCGGCGCCGCCGCGTCGCGCATGGTGGAGGAGTTCCTGCGCGTCAGGGTCTGGAACGCCTCCCGGCTCCGCGGCGCCGTTCACAGGCTCTCGCTCGCCTCCACTGGCCTCTCACTGCTGGTCTTCCCCAGCGCCGGTGAGAGGGCCAGCTCGGCGGGCACCGGCGGGGAGGGGGAGGTCGACGCGTCCGACGGGAGCCGGTCGCGGGCGAGCTCGGGCGTGCCTTACGATGTCGCGGACCTCTTGGACGCCGAGGTCTGGGACGGCCTGGACCTCATCTGCCCCGCAGGCGTGTCAGTCCTTCACGAGATCGCGCTTCGGATCGTTCGTGCCGGATGCACCGAGGAACTCGTCCGGGCTTTCGCCAACGCTCCCTGCAATGTGCTAGACAGGTAACTTCTTCGACGCTTCTGGTTTCTCTGGCTTTTCTGCTGGGGAATGGATTTGCATGCTTGGCTGTGACTGTCTGACTGACGACCACGGTGCAGCTTCTTGTCAATTCTTCGGGTCGAGTGCTCGCAGCAGACGGCGGAGGCCGTGATCAAGCGGTGGACGACGGTGACGAAGATCATAGGGAAGGCCATAGTCGCCATGCGGAGGCAGCTGTACGCGCAGAACCCAGGCGCCTTCGACGGTTTCAGGGACGAATACTTGCTTGCCATCGCGGAGAACCGCATCCTGATCCTGCTCGACTTCGCCAACGGATTCACCAGCATCACGTCGCACGAGAAGCTCGTGTACATGCTTGGCATGTACGAGGCTCTCGCCGACGCCGCTCCCAGCCTCCTGCTCCTGTTCAGCGGCGCGCGCAAGCAGCTCATCGCGGAGCGGACACAAGGTATCCTCATGAAACTGGCCGGCGCGATAAGGGTCATGGTCAGCGGCGTCATGGCCAAGATCCAAGGCGAGTGTATGTCCCCGCGCACGCCGAGCGCGGCGGCAGGCGGCGTCCACCCGCTGGCACGCGACGCCATGACCTGCGTCGAGCTGCTGGCGAGGCACCGCACCACGCTCGACCTTATCCTCGCGGACGCAGGCGGCGGCGACGAGCGCGGCTCCCTCGCCGGGGTCGTCTCGGACCTGATCGCGGGCCTGGAACACAACCTCCAGGGGAGACTCGCTGTCGCCTGCGCGGACGCGGGGGGATCGCGGCACCTCTTCCTGGCGAACAACATCAGCTTCGTACTGAGCCGCGTCGCGGACGCCGACGGCGTGGCGGCCATGCTCGGGGCCGCGTTTGCCGCGCGGCGACGGAGCAGGCTCGAGCAGCACCTAGCGAGCTACGCCGCGTCGTCATGGGGCCCCGTCGTCGCTCTCCTGGACACGCCCGTGTGTGGCAGAGGCAAGCCGGCGAAAATTCTGGCGGAGTTCAACGCCGCGTTTACCAGAACGCGCGACAGCGAGGTGTGCCGGGAGGTCCCGGACCCCGTGCTCCGAGCGGTGCTGCGGCACGCCTTGTCGGACATGGTGGTTCCTGCTTACTGCGCGTTTCTGCAGAAGCAACCCAAGCTTTGGAAATCTGTCAGGTACACGGCTGATGATCTGGCCGAGTCGCTGTCGGAGTTGTTCGAAGGGGAAGTTACGGATGCCAGAAAAATCTAGTGCTTTTGTGAACGTAGAACATTTTCAGGTTGTACCAAACTGACGACCGCTTGACCATCTGTAAAACTACACTGCAAAGTTCCATTTCTTCATGGATGCTATATATAGCAACCAGTAGTAGCAGTCAGAGTTCTTTATTAGCATGCACTTGATAATCTGAACATTCCATTGTAATAAAAGAAAAAGTGAACAGTCTGGAGTCTGGACTTGTAAAATGTGACAGAAAGCAGCAACATTTCCATGTTGACAGAAGTCTACATAGTTTCTTCTTTGGAGATTAATAAACAGATGGGACACAGATAGCATGAACAGCGAAAGCAGCAACATTTCCATGTTGACAGAAGTCTACATAGTTTCTTCTTTGGAGATTAATAAACAGATGGGACACAGATAACATGAACAAGCTTAAGATACGATAGAAAACATCAACATTCTGGCTAGCAATGGCTACTGCGTATTGGGCACGCGCACTTGGAGTTGGAATGAGAGTTCAGAGTTACCGCTGAGTTCAAACTCGCAGGTGTCACCTTGCTGGAGTCGGTTCTCCCTGCAGATGTCAACCCACCCAGTGATGAAGCCATTGAACCTAGGAGTGCATTGGTAGAGCACAGGCCAGAGTCTCATGCATGGGTCCTTGAGTATTACAACCTTCCTCCCATGTTTCTTCGTTCTTGGAAGAACCGGCAGTCGACCGGGAAGCTCCTGTAAAAGATCTTTCAGAACTATGGTGCAGAACGGTGAGCTCAGAGCAGTCAAGGAAATAGAATAGTCAGGATTACTCACAAGCCATGTTTGCCCTGGTGCAGGCACATCGATGCAAAACTCGATGCTGTTTGTTGTGAGTGCAAGAACGCCGCCAGATTCAGAGGCTCCACTGTGGATGGATTCAGAGCCATTTCCTGCAGGTTGTACTGAAACGCATGAACTAAATGTTGTGTGGTACATATGTGAAATTAGCATCCGTCCAGTTCATGGTTCAAAATTCGGGGAGAGCATGGGGAGTCATAAATCACTATTAACACTGTAATACCTGTTTGCAGATGATTCTGCCTGAGATCAGCAAGTTCATGAGGCTTTGCACTTCTCGACATGATTTCAGTAGCATGCTGTCTTATACTATCTTGCATGTTACATTGGCCACCTTGTGCTTTATCCTGCTCCGTGGTCATGGAAGAATCTGCTGCAACAAGTACTGAATCTTTGTGATGACTAAAAAAACATGCAAACACAAAGGGATTTTTTTGGGCACGTGTAAATTCAGAAAGGTCGGAAAATAGTACTAACATTCTTTATGTGCAGTTTGCTTGTTCATGAGAGGGAGCAAACTATTGCCTTTATCCTTATTACAGCTGCTTAATCCACATTCATTAGAATGCATTTCAGCATCAGCTTGAGGAGAAGGGTTATCCTCTCCAAATGATGGTGGCTCATTAGCAGGCAACGCGTTGATGTCTATATCATGCACTGAGGAGTCAACAAAATATGATGTTCCTGTTCCAAGTACATCAGTCATCTCTTTATTTTCGATACATAGTACTGCTTCTGGGATCAAAGAACGATGACCATCTCCCATAGAAGAAAGGTGATTCTGCGGGGTATCCTCAAGGCAACTGAATCCTGAGGTTTGGCCAGTAGTAATTGGCTCTACCATATTCAGATCAACAGAAAATGATTCTGGGTTACACATATCGCTTTCAAATTCATATATATCAGCCGACAGAAATATATCGTCGATACTCACTTCATTAAGATCCATCATAGCAAGAGGTACACTAGCATCAAAATCTGTCGGCAGATTCAAGCCCTCGCCAGGCTCTATTTCATTAGCAGTAGAGACTTGCATAATACTTGCAGAAATAGCATTGTGATTGCTTTGATCTTCTCCAAGTATTGTGCTGTCATCTGCTATTTTTGCCTCTCCATCTAACACCCCCTGAACTTCACACTCATGTCCCGCAGGGGCCTCAGAAATTTCTTGTGGTTCTGCGGCTCCAGCCTCCGGTACTCTCTCTGATGTGTCTGAACATTTCGGTTCAGATGCAGAATCTGGAACGTCAGACTCGTCGATGCAGACCTCAGCTGCCATCTTGCTCTTACGGCATCTTGGGCGTATACCATTTTGTTGATCATCAGTACGTAGCCTCTTCTTACTGTTTTTCACACTGTTCTTGGTTACCTTGACAGTCTGGATACTGGGAGAGCATGTTTTCTGCCTGGGCTTCCTCTTCCGGCTCTGCCTTTTGTTCTTCTCGCAGTGATAGAGCCTCTCAACAGCCGATGGGGCAAACATCTGCACGGTGAAGACTGACCTGGCAATCTGCCTGAACACCAGGAACTCGCCACAGCTGACGGCGTGGTCCAACACAAAGTTCTTCCATCCATGCCCAAATGACAGTACGCCGTCGCGCAAGCAGAGCCGCACGCGCCACCGGAGCCCAAATGCGTCCTCGAGAAAGATGTTGGAGCCTGCCAGGTCCCAGATTGTCCTGGCAAATGGGGATGGTATATCCTGCATGTGTGAAATGTACATGGTTCAGATGAGTTCTGGTGTCACTGAAATGAGAGCCTTGGTATCTCCTGCCATACATACTAGCTGTATGCAAACATGCACAGAATATATCCATTTATAAACAATGCAGACATGCAGTGAGATAAATGCAAGTAATCCAAAGGAAACAAAAAACATACCATGCCCTCGGAGAAGTAGCCCATCATGACCTTGAAGAAGGACGGCACTGCAGGGACCGGCCGTGCATTGCTGGAAGACGGCAATGCGGACGGCGAAGCAGGCCGGCCATGGATCCGGGCACACCTCTTGGTGCAATCCACGCATGCACGCTTCTTGTGCGGATCGCAGGCCGTCTTCTTCTTCCTCCTCCTCTTGACCACCACCTTCTCCGGTTCCCCCTCCTCGTCACCGTCTGCTTCGGCCACGATCTCCTCTGGCTCTTGCTTCACAGCTACCCCTACCACCTCCGCGTCCATTGCAGGTTGCATGCTAATACATGCGCGCGCGCATTTCACAGGGGCAGGGGCAAAGGCAAGTAGCGCAAATGTTCCTTGCGGAACGGCAGGGTGGGGAAGAGGAAGACACCAATAATGCCTGCGGCTTGCTGCATGTGCTCTTCCTCTGTTCTCGTTTCAGTATTATAGAAAGAAGAACATTAGAAATGATTTAGTATCCACATAGGCTACACTTTCCACTGTGTAGGAGGAGAGCACATCGATGTTCCAGTGCTGTGCTCCCTTGATTCAGGTGGCAGTAACCGACGGACGGCGGGCCCGTGGTGGGGGATGCGCGAGGCACGAAACTGACTGGTCGCTTCTCCGGTGATCGATGATCGGCGGAGCGGCCCGCGCGCCGGACGTTGTGTTGTGCGGATGGGATTCCCAGGTGGCAGCCTGTGATCGAGCTCCTCCTCTCCTCACTTCTCTGGCTGCCTCGTAGTCAGTGCCTGACTGACCGCCACTTCCCGGCTCTCGCTTGTTGCCTTGTGTATCTGTCCTATTTCCTGTTTACTCGTCTCGGTAACTCTGAGGTTGCTCCCCGTGTATAGATCACAGTGTTTTTGAGACACCCGATGTGAACCCAAAATATATAATTTTTTGAGATCACAGTGTTTTGGTGATAAGAAAAAAATATCCATCTACCTATACAATCTAGTAATCCATCATAACTATACTACTCAAAATATTATCGGTCTAATATAAACTTATCATTTTACCCTTAATTATATAAAAAAAATAAAAAAATAAGAATATAATTTTTTGGTGCTGGTCCCACCAATTTAGGGCCTGTTTGGTACAACTCACAACAACTTCACGAGCTGCTGTGAGCTGTTTTTTTTTTGTCAAACACTTATTTCTAGAATAGTTTTATGGGTGAAGTTGTTTTCCTTCTCCTCTCATAAAGACATGAGTTGAGATGAAGCGGAAAAAATAGCTTATTGCAACTCTCTCTTCCATTTCTCTCTCTCATCTATGCATAAAATAGCTGGTAAAGCTATTTTACCAAATATTTTTTTTCAAAATAGCTTAGCTTCATCTAAAATTGTTCATAAAGCTATTTTCTAAAAAAAATAACTTCACTAATGAAGTTTAGCTGTGCAAACCCTTAGTATGCACCTGGTGCCTCACCTCCCGGTGCTTTTCCCCCTTAGTACCTTTGTTTTTCTAGTCATCCAATCGTCCTTCACCAATGATCCAAATTCCTTTAACCATAGTAGAATTTCTCCTTATCAATGGTTACTAAAAATTCAAATACGAATTTAGGAAGATAAATTTGAGCAATATGTTCGATTGGCATAAATGGAACCCCTTTTATGCATTAGTATGGAACTATTTAAGTTCTAAATGATTATGTGCATTTTTTGGAATGATGACTTAAGTGCGTTGATGAATATATCCTTGAGATAAATGTAACAAATCGGCATTGTCACAAAAAAAAACAAATCAGCATTGAAGCAAAATTAGGAGCACCAAATAGCAACATGTAATACAAAAATATATGCTATTATCTTTATGACAAAAAGCAAGCCACTATTGTTTCTATAAAGTCCTTGTTAGGCGAGGGGATGCTGATATATCTTTTTGCGCATGAGGCCTGCTCAGTGCTCACAAGGCCACACATGATCTTGTCACTGGTGCAATGCAACCGACGGTCACGGCCTCAAATGCGATCCGCGAGGTGATAGCAAAGCTCGAAGCCCATCTATCTATGACGCTACGTGTTGGGCCAAAATGGCTTCGACTGGGGCCGGCCTTTTAATACGTTGTCTTTGTTTGCTGGCCGAAGGGGAAGGAGTGAGACGAAGGCGACGCTAGCAGATTCAGTGTTGCTCTTCTTCTCCTTTATGATTTTCTTCTAATGTAGTATTGATCTTTATGAAACGTACGAGTACTTTAGGACCAAAGGGAAACGAAATCCACGAACGAAGCCGACCAGAGCAGAACTCCGACGGCGCGGGCGGTGGCCGGCCGTAGGGACGAGTCCAAAGGATAGTGGTGGAGTTGGTAAGGTTGCCGCCAGAGATACAGTGCCAAACGCTGGTACATGCATTTTGTCCGTCTGTCGCGTGCTCTCTTGCCGTCTAGTAGCTAACATCTTTTGGACCCAAACGAGCAACGCAACGCAACACAACGTAGTAGTTGGACCGCGCGCGCCTGTTTAATACACTAATCCCCACGCCCTTTTTTTTTTTCTTTTCCCAGTGCTAGACAACGTCAGATTTGGACTCGTGCTCAGCTCACTCGCTCCACAGCTTTGCAGGGCAGCGTACTCCGTGCCCTGGTCCAGACGCCACGACCACCCCACCCCCACCGCGCGGTTCTGCTGCGGCGGCACAGGGACCCCCGCCCGGCGCCGGCCAGTCCATCCGGGCCTCGGCTCGGCGTGCCGACGCGCGCTGCCATCATGCGCGCTGCCGGTGGTAGTGGCCGCGCGCCTTTCGCCCGGCGCGTCCGGTCAGCCGCGCAACCAACCAACCAACACACAGCTTCGTAAAGCACCGCAATGGAGCGCCTTTGGCGTCTACCTTTTCACAGTTTGTCAAGCACGCTTTACCCCCCCCGTCCAGCACTAATGATCATCACCCAGAGACCCGTTTTTGTTGCTCGTTAATGGCTGTCTTGAGAAAATTATCTTAATCGTTCACAGTTGGACATCTACGGCCAACAAAACTCGCTGGAACCTGCAAAAATGTTAATCTCCCGACAACATCGCGTAGATCAACACACCTGCTGAATGGTGCGTCGACCAATTATTGAGGTCAGGTACAGTACACCACACAAAGATACTCATATAGTACGCACGGCACTGCAGACGGACATTTCACCTAACCCAACAGTCCATTCACTTGAATCACTTCACGGTTCACGCCCCGAAGTCACAGCCTCAAAAGCACGGTCCCATTTTTTTTTTAAAAAAAAAACTCTAGTATTATTATTCGGTCGCAGGTGTCGCAGGCTAATCAGCGAATTGCGACGGAGGCGGCGCAAAGAAAAGACGCGACGACGACGACGACGAGCCGTCCGAGCGTGCATCATGTCCTCGGCGATTCTTTCCTCGCGGCGAATTCGTCAACAAAAAATCTGGGGGATTCCCTTCCCGGTTACGCGATGCGCTCTGTCTCCTCTCCTCCCCTTGGCTCTCGTGTTACCAACGGTGGTGTGCTGCGTCGCGCAGGGCGGGAATGGGATGGGATGGGATGGGGATGCATTAGGTGAGTGCCGAAAGGCTTTCGGTTGGCACGTCCGTTTCGGCCATTGACTTGCCCTCCTCGCGAGCGCTTGCCTTGTGGCGTTGGCGTCCCATTCCCATCCCTCCCAAAGGAGACCAAGTGCCAGGCTCTGCTGCCTTGTGGATAACTGAACCGCGGATCGATTGATTAGTCAGGCAGGTAGGATCCGGCGACGGATTAAGAAAACGTAGACGGCCGTCGCCGCTCAACTACGACTGCTGCGAACCGCAAGCGATGATGACGCGGGGGTTCCTGAATCCTGGATGCGTGTGTCTTCCTATCCAAGAAGCCGCCATCATCAGACTTTGACGCATCATTTTGGGTTCATTTTCTTTTGCAGCAATTATATGCTACCTGTGCGCCTGCATCGATCGAACGAATGGACATGGAATCGCCACGGGTAGGGTTCATCAGCGTGCACTTCATCTAGTTGGGCGGGAGTTGAGCTAAAAAAAAAAGAGAACAAGCGAAGGTGAAGGCGCTTCCTTCCTGACGCTTCCATTTCAAAGCATGGGCGCTTCCACAGTTCCATTCCAAGAGGCAAGAGGCGGAGCACGTGTCACGTTTCGATGCCAGACATCGGCCTCGCCTAGCTTAGCACTCCACTAACACTCGTCGTCATGGTGGCCATCGGCGTCCAACCGAAACCCTGCGACAGCGACTATCACCATGCGGACACCCGGACGGGGACTGAAGGAAGGCTCGGCACCGTCCGTCCACCACCGGCTAATCGTGGTCGTGGTCGTGGTCACATTAAGGCCTTGTTTGGATGTAGTTAGATTCACGTCAATCTACATATGTTGAGGTGGATTGGAGTACAACTTGAATTAAATTTCACTCCAATTCACACGAATACACATAGATTTAAATGAATCCGATAACATCCAAACAAGACCTAGAGAACCCCGAGCAAGCAACAATCTTGTTCAGTCAGTACCCGATCAGCACTCGCCGTGCTAATCTAGAAGCAAAGCACTAGGGAGACCCGTGACTGAGTGTGTGTGGTTAATCTTAATCGAGAGGCGTGTTGACCGATTAGCGGGCGGAGCACGGGTTGCTGGAGTCATCATGTGACCGTACTCCAGCTCTGACTGCGGCTCAATCCTTGTTCGTGTCAGAGAAGCAAATCGGCGCGGCGGCCGCCTGTGGCCCGTGGCCGTGACGCGACCTTCCCCAATTGGGACGTGTCGTGGCGATCCGATTGGACACACATGATGATCCAATGATCCGTCGGCCAATGATTGCCCCAGCCGGAGCTTCCAGAACTGCCTACAGGCGGCGTTGGCTAGCTTCATTCATTCACGACGAGCGAGAACGGTTCGATTCATAATAATAATAATAATAATAATAATAATACAAAATTGTCATTATTATTATTATTATTATTATTATTATGTCGGCAAAACGAAACTCGCATGCCATGTGTGTGTGTTTTCGATATATATACAGTATGTATATGTTTCTGTTTATGGAAGCCCTTGTTTAGTTTCTTTATGAAAAATTTTCGAAACGTTATAACACTTTCGTTTGTATGTGGTAATTATTATCTAACTATGAACTAACTAAATTTAAAAGATTTATCTCGTAAATTATAAATAAACTATACAATTAGTTTACTATATTATTTTTATTTATACTATACATGTGCCGTTAGATTCGATGAGATGAAAAATCTTAAAAAAATTTAGATTTTAGAGAGAACTAAACAAGGCCTAACTGCTCGCAGAACGTATCGGACAACACAAATCAAGGAGCGCATAAAAATAGTTTTTGTGTGTGTCACGTTTACGAATGCAAGCCGCGTGAATCTTCGCCGGAACGGACAATATACGCGACGGGGATCTCTATGAACTCGACAGCTAATTAATCTCAATATATTTTGTATTATACTATAGGTATATAATAGTAGATAAATTAACCTCTAGTACTAGTATGTGGAGGCCTAAAAAACAGCTGTTCTCAACGCTGCGAAAAAAGTAAAGCGCCAGAATACTCGTCCCAAACAGCTCGTAGCCGTAGCATGCATGCCCCTCCTGCATCCTGAAAGCCTAGGAACCACCGTCGACAGAATGGAATGTGATGGTTGCATCCGGGGCCAAAAACACGGAGATCCTCCGGGAAAACAGCGACGAGGAGGAGGCGGTGTGTGGTTCTCACGTCATGCGTGTCCTCATGAACTTGTCGCCCAAGAGAACTCCAGCTCTCGTCTCGTTCGCCTATACTATACGAGAAGTCGAGAAGGAGACCCAACTGGGCAGGGCAGCTCTGTGGATTCCAGCTCCAACCACCACCCCTCGCCCATCACGGGCATCGGGAAATCCGTCGCGTTTTAATCGCGTCAGCAAGAGGATCAGCAGGGAGCGGTTGAGATGGGCACCGTACCAGCAGTCTCTACACGTTCACAGGGCTTGTTTAGTTCGCAAAAAATTTCAAGATTTCCCGTCACATCGAATTTTGCGGCACATACATGGAGTATTAAATTTAGACGAAAACAAAAACTAATTACACAGTTTGCCTGTAAATCGCGAGATAAATCTTTTGACCTCAGTTAGTCTATGATTGGACAATATTTACCACAAACAAACGAAAGTGCTACAGTACCCAAAATCTAAAATTTTTGCCAACTAAACAAGGCCACAATTAAACACATTCAAAATGGCCTCGGAATTTCAACTTTTTTTTTTCAACTAAACATGTTGCCGCCCGGTCCGGTCCGGCTACGGCTGAAGACTGATGCAATTCGGTCCTTGTTCTTTGATCTCCCCGTGATAGTGTGATCACACGGTCAAACCCCCACTAGCACTAGCCTTTCCTGACTTGTTCCAACGGCCATGCAGCCATTTCCAGCAGACGGGTGCTGACATCCGTTGGTCGGACATGACTAAGGCCTTGTTTAGTTATATCTGAAATTTAATATTTTTGTAAGATTTTTCATCACATGAATTTTATGACACACACATAATAAAGTATTAAATATAGATAAAAAGGTAATTAATTGCACAATTTATCTGTAACTTGCGTTATAAATCTTTTTAAGTTCAGTTAGTCTATGATTGGATAATAATTATCTAATACAAACGAAAAGCTACTTTTCACCGAGGAACAACAAGGCTAAAACCGTGGCAAAACCTATGTTTGCCAAAAACGACAGTGCTCCTCATTTCTCTGATATAAAAAAGGAAGAAGTAATGGAGTGGAAGCCACACACACAGACACACTGCTCAGGATATTTGTAGCATGTAGCGGTAGCAATCTGGGAAGGACAAGGGCCGGAAATCTAGCGTAAAGCTCACAGGAGAGCCAGCAAATGATAGACGCTGATCAGAAATGGTGAGGGCGTGAGGCAATGCCCTTATCCTCAGGATGAGCTGAGCAGCCCCTGTTTTCCTGTAACCTGCCTAGCAGTAGCAGTGCCCACTAGATATTTGATGCTGGTCCCTGGACAGATCAGAGATACAGTAGATTCTCGCTTTTTCTTGTAGTGGGAATCCGGAGGGCACGGCCCCCCCAATGCCCAATGGTGCTGCTGCTGCCATGGCCAGATAGCCAAACAGAAACAGATTGCTTACACTGTTTGCATCGCACTTGTACGCGAAAACCATGATTGCAGGCATGTTTGGATTAAGAAAACCATGTATTAAAAACTGTGGGTTTCGTTTGAGCTTATCATGGCTTATAAATACAGTTACTAGAACTCCAAAAACTGCGGTGTCAAATAAACTAGGTTTTAGAAACTATTTACTCTATCCGAAAAGTAATGCAAATATAGAACATTACCCTTAGATTAAGGTCTTGTTTAGATCCGAAAATATTTTGAATTTTGACACTATAGCACTTTCGTTTTTATTTGACAAACATTATCTAATCATGGAGTAACTAGGCTCAAAAGATTCTTCTCTCGATTTACAGACAAACAATGTAATTAGTTTTTGTTTTTATCTATATTTAATACTCCATGCATGTGCCGCAAGATTCGATGTGATGAAAAATCTTAAAAACTTTTTGTTTTTTGGGTTGAATAAACAAGGCCTAACTTAAATTTCATCTTTGTAAAAAAAATATATCATTGCTTATGATATAAAATAAGCATCATTGCATTCATATGAAATGTATTTGATAATATATCTATTCGTAGTAATAAATATTGATATTCTTTTTTTTTTATAAATCTAGCGAAAACTTTATATGGTTTGACTATGAATAACATTTTTTCCCGATGGAGGTAGCACAAAGTTTGTTGCATCTAAACATCAAGCAACTTTTTAGATCTAAACAGTGCAAAACGTATCTACGTCCCTTACTGTCGAAAAATTATCTTAACATTCGTTAGTAAATAGAGTAAAAAAATGTTAACATTCCTAGGTGAATGGGATATAAAATATCACCAACGGCGATTAACCAAAGTTTTAATAAAGTAGAGAGTAGCCTGGATTGAAAAAGCAGTAAATGTAGTAAAGGAGGCTAAACGATCTATGAGAAATGACACGCTCCAAAAGCGCCGTATGATTTTCTGTAAATTTGAGCTGTGTAGTTTACCCTTACAAAAAGTGTTCCTGTGCAACCTCCATCCACAAAGCAAAATTGTACGTAACCATCACGAGACGATAATTTCCACGTCACATAATGGATATCTCTTCCCATGGCCACAATGAATCACAAGGAAAATGATATTGGGTCCCACATAAACCGGCGCCGGGTCCCACAGTGCTGGTAGTGGATAGGGCCAGAGGCAGACAGCCACCTCCCCACCGAGGCCCCTCTTTTCCGTGTGTCATCATCTGAGCCCAGCCGTCCAGCGGCTCGTTATCACCACCGTCCGTCATCAATCTATCCACTCTATTTTTTATTCCCACTTCTCTCTCTTTTTTTTCCACATTTTTTCTCAATCTCCCTGAATTTTTTGTCTACTAATTTTTTCTCTCTTTCTATCTGAAATTTCCGCCAGAACCTTTCTCATCTGTACATTTGGGTTCAAGATTTTAATTGATAATTCAAACTATATAATTAAGCTACTGGATAATTATTCATCTATACTTTTTTTCTTATAAAATATTTTTGGTCAATGATTCTGTCTTAAAATAATTCAAGAATTACTAGGCAAGAGTAGAAATTTGGAGACAGCAGAACAGCACCATAACTGCTCCTAATCTAAGCACCATGAATGCTCTATTTGTGTAGGCTTTTCCTCAGCCTTTGTCTCCTTCCCTCCCCAAACTTTATTCCAAAGCTTTTGCATTTGTTGTCAAGCAAACCAAGGAAAAGAATTTGCTTGCCAAGACATCTCCTGCTCTCTTCGCTTATATAAAACCCATGGGCGGGCGCAAGACGGACAAAAGGCCCCCCTTCACAGCTTCCCTCCCCAAAGCTACTTTCCCACAAACCCAAACCAAAACAGCTTGCGTCTTCCATTTCTTTTCTTGTTGGCGGCCTTCTTCTTGCCTTGCTCGTTGCTTCTTGAGGTCGAACCCCCTCTGCGCCTTGCCCAAGTCTCTGTGTGTTTTATAGGCTTGGGAGCTTGGAATAGGTGGGGTGGAGGAAGCGGAAGAGGAGGTTGGATTGTCTTCGGGAGGAGTCATGTTCCATGGCGGCAGGCCTTTGTCCCTCCGGGGGTCTCTCAAGGCCCTTGAAGCTGATATCCACCATGCCAACGCCCTGTATGTAATCCTCTCCTCCCTTTTAATTTACCCTGTATTTGATACTCTCTTGATTCTTGGCGTTCTCCTCTGCTGCTTGATTTTCCAGGAAAAGATGTAGAGTAGAGAAAAAGTTTGCCCTTTCGTTTTCCCTCTTCTCCTGATTGTATTCGGTTCGTGCTCTATGCGTTTACTGATGAATATAGGTAAAAATCCTTCTCTTTTCTTCAGGGCGCACGCTATACACAGGGCGTATGGGGGTGCCTGCGTGCAGATGAGGCTCTCCTACAGCTCCATGGCTCCAATCATTCTCAACCTTATCCAATGGATGGATTGCAGCTGCTCCTTGTCATACACGCTCCCTAGTTACCTTGGACTGCTTGAGGTTCTTGTCTACAAGGTACTGATGAATTGCACTTGCCTTGAGAGTTGCTGAACTCACGAATTGGTCTCGCTAGAGGCTCTGAATGTTGACACGGTCTTGGTTGAACACACAGGTTTATGTTGATGAAGATGCCTCTATATCCACCATAGAAAGGAGAGCAAGCCTGAAGGAGTTCTATGGTATGCTTATTATCCACCATAGAAAGTAGTAATTAAGAAGCTTTTCAGTTTAAGATTTTTTTGGCTGCAGTTGTTTAATATAATTTTGGGACCCCATGGAATGCAGCTATCATATACCCTTTCTTGCAACAACTTGAGGGCAACTTGATGGATAAGGACTGCAAGGACAAAGGATGGTGTAAGGAGTCTGCAGCCGGCGGCGGTCGGAAGCTTGTTGCCGATGATGACAGGGAGGATGAGTGTGGCATTTGCTTGGAGACCTGCACCAAGATGGTCCTTCCAAATTGCAACCATGCCATGTGCATCAACTGTTACCGAGACTGGTATTGCTCCTTGCTGCTCTTGCTTATCCGTTTGGGGTGTATTATATTAGTACCAACATATCTGAGCCTGGATCATTATCATTTATCAATTAGGGCCCAATATCATACGCTACCATAAAAAAATCGCTAGCGGTTTGAATAGCCTGAATGTGATATCGATTTTAAAGATAAGGTTCGAGGAAACGCGTAAGCATTGACACAGTCTTAACTCTTGATAACGCAAGGGTGGTTCAATAATAATTTTCTTAAACTTGTCCTCTGTGGGCTACTTCTACTTATTCATTGTTGGTGCCTTGGTGGGGAGTGGGGAGGGGGTGGTTCAACAACCCAGCATAGTCCTAATGCACTTTTTCTTTTGCATGTTCAATATTTACAGCCTCCATTTAGTCAAATTCAGATGCTACATTCTCCTGAATGTTTTGGGGAAAAAATTGCATTTCAATTTTCGCTGTGGTTGTGCAGTGCAGCTTATTCTCATCACCCCTCATGTGCTGAGTTGGTTTTTATTTGTTTTGTACCACCATGGTGGCATGGGAATCCACGTGTTTCTTATTCTAAATTTTTCAGCCTTCTGTTTGTCAACTAGGAGGGATTTGATGTGTTCTAATGATCATGTGCCATGTTAGGAGATTCATTCTCTTCATTCCTCCAGTTTAATGCCGCATTGGCCAGAGCTTAGTGGACAAAATTATGGTACTTTGCACCATTGTTAGAAGCCCCCACGTTTCGTCAAAATTAGCAATGGTACATCAATGGAATTGAAAGCAGACAACCAGGAGAATTGTAGCCTTAATAAAGTTGTTAAATCACTATTCATTAGTGCCAACCAACTGCTAAGTTACAAACAAAAAAAATAAAGGGAAAAAAGGGGCAGCGCACATTGACGTGGCATTCTAAATCCTAAATGATATTCTCTTAGCTGGCAGATCATGCTTGTGTACCAAGCATCTGCAAGTCATTGTGTTTGAGTATATGTCAGGTTGTTGCTTTTAATGATACTCATTAATCGGCTTCATCACTACAAATTTTTGGCAAAGTCAATGGCTTCCCCAATTTTCATAAAAAAAATAGCTTCCCCAATGACGTTGCTTCAGTATTCCACACCGGTAAAACCGAATTTCATTACAGCCGCAGTGAAATTACAAAGAGGTTTCAGTTCATATATCCAGCATAACATCACAAACCACAGTACTGAAAATCCTAGCAATCAGAGGGACCAGGGAGGATTAAGGAAACCATCATCTCAGTAGATTTTTTTAAAATTTATTTGTCTCACCATCCCAGTAGACTTTAGTCCTGAGCTCCATCTCAGTTCTCTTCCTCTGCGCTTAACCCTATTCTGTTTCAAGCAACATAATGCTGAACTCTGAATGTATCGTGACTGCAGGTATACAAGATCCCAGTCCTGTCCGTTCTGCCGCGGGAGCCTGAAAAGGGTCCGATCCAGAGACCTCTGGGTGCTTACCGGCGACGACGATGTGATCGACACGGTGACCCTGGAGAAGGAAAACGTGAAGCACTTCCTCAGCTTCATCGACAGCCTGCCTCTGATCGTCCCTGACAACATGTTGCTGGTCTACTACGACTACCTAGTCTAGCAAAGCTCCCCCCTCCCATCTGAAGCTCAGGCAGAGGAGAAGGGATCTGGGAAGAAGATGAAGCGGTGTACTACAAGCGATGAAGCAAGCAAAGGGTTCCGGCAGCCGACCATCCTCTATGGATCGAGTTGGCAAAGCGAAGCCGTTGCTGACAAACAAAACTCTTGTGGTCTGCCATGCCATTGCACGGGCGCCTTTGCATGATGACGTTGCTCGCTGTAATAAGTGTAAAGAAGAAAAATGTCTCGGGTTTTACTAGCTTGACATTTCTTGTCTGGCAAATTGCCGGATTATTCAGAAAAAAAATGAAGGAAACAGGGGCCTTGGCGCTTTCCATTTCCTGAGCCAGTACTTTTTTTTAACGCAGGCTGAGCCAATGCCTTTTCCGCTACAAATACTGCAAAAGTACAAATGTTGTGGTGGACAACGCTAGATAGCTCTAGGTTGGAAATGGAATCGACCAAAGAACTGTAATGCTCGATCTGAACAAACGGGAGGAGGAATGGGCATTTTCCATCGCTGTTGGATGCTGATGAGAGAGCAAACGGAAGGAAGATAGAAGGCGTTTCAACTATCAACTACCAAACCGGTGCTGGAGTTCGGTCCGAATCGATATGGCCATCGGTTTATTTCTGATTGGACACTGAAACTGAAACTCTGGTCGGTTGAAATGTACCTGACAGCGACCACTCATTCTGTAATGTACACTAGTAGCAGCCAGGGCGTGGTACCTGACAGTGACTTTTGCAAGCCTCCCATTCAGTTGCTGAAATGAAATGGAATCCCTCCAGCCACACGCTCCCAAATACTAATTCCAGGACGAAAATTACCTGCACAGTGTGGGACAAACAGCTCGGGACCGTTCCTTGACGCTGCCTCTGGTGAAAATGAAACGTACGCAGGGACGTTGATGCACAAACCATGAGCCCCTCCCGTCCGAAATTGATTTCACTGCAGCCTGGAAAGCTGGCACCTTGCACCGGGTGATGCTGTCTGTGAGGCCACGATCAATTGAAGTCTCTGCCTCCACCACTCCACCGAATTTGAGAAGGACCAGAGCCCTAACTGCAGGAGAAGAACGGGCCGGAGAACGACGCTGGAGCATTTAGGGTTTTGTTTTCTGTCAGCTTGACTCAAATCTAAGAGCAACTCCAAGTTGATAAAAATAAATAGCTAAATTCATGATTTAGCTAACCTCTAAAATAGAAACTCCAGCAAAGAAACAGAAAACTCCAATAGTCTTTCTAGTAGCGTGAGACGGATGGCTAGCGAGTAGTGATACATATAACCTATATCTGGTATGCGAGAACTCGATTTACTATTTTAGAAAGCCAGATAAAATAGTTGTTGGACTCTTTTTTTTTCCCAAAATACTTAAATGCAGATTACGCGACATGGATAACTCTTCTGTTGGAGTTGCTCTAAGGTTAGGTTTGATCATATTATTTATATATTATCCAAAAGAGAATCCAAGGCTGAGACCTTTCTTTTTTTAGAAGGCTGAGACCCAAATGTAGGACCTGATCAGAAGACTTCACAGTAACGGCCCATAATGTTACTTGTGGCCCAGCCCACACCGGCCCATCTTAGATGTGCGCTGTGGCTCCCGCTGCGAGCCCTTTTATCCCTTATCCAACCTGATCCCTCCCATTCCGAGCACACGAGTCTTCCTGCGCTTGCTCCTTCTTGCCCCATGGCGCTGCTCGCCATCCAGGGCATGGCTATGTCCACCGCCGCCGCGGCCCTCCCATCCCACAACCACGGCGCCGTATCCTCCTGTGTATCCACGTCCTCCTACGCGCTCACAGCCTCTGCCGCCTTCCCCCGGGTCCGAGCTGCGTTCGCCGTCGGCGCAGTCACGTCGGCCGCCGTCACTCCAGTTCTTGACGGTAAATTAAGCAGCTACCTCTTTGCTTCCTTTTTTTTTGTTTGAGGTTGTTTCTTTCTGGCACATGTCAAGAGCAATGGCTATTGTTTTCCGCGCAATAAGGGAGAAAAGGCAGTGGCGACTAGTATTACAACGGCACTTGGGAAATTCGTTCGAGTTCAATTGGGGATGTTGTATAAAATGGTCAAGTAAGGAATTTGTCGCTGAAATGGACAGCATTGATCTTTTTTCAGACCAAAAAAATGTCAAATTATCCTTTGTCAACATCAGAACAAGATTAAAGTATTAAAGAACCATCCTACTGAGTAACATCACACAGTATCAAAAGTTCAAAATTGTAATAAGGAAGATGGCTCATCACACAGAATAAGAAGATGCAGAAAGGGAACTAAAAGGTTCTACCCAAAATGGTTCAAAATTCGTGCTCTAATCTGAATTTTCTCTCTAGGCAAAGGTTTTTCTCTGAAACTTATCTCGAAACAAAGGTCTGAAGATCCATTTTTTTGCCCCAGAAACTGAATAGTGTCCATTCACTTCCTTCCATAACTATGTCAGGATGCTGTTTTATCTGATGAAACTGAAAATTCTGAACATTGTCCATTTCAGTACCTGCTGTTTATCCTGCTCTTAGTCGATCTGGGTCAATTGCTGATTAAGTTGTTCCACATGAAAAATTAAGGTATTGAGGAGCAGGGGCACATATATGAACTGAAAACTGCTAGTAGATCATTAAACATTTACCTATTACCTGGTTCACTCGACATGGTGCCAGGAATGAATGACAAACAAGCCAGTTATCTTAATCTCTTGTTTATCGCTGCTACCTAAAGTTTTGGTCGCCTCTGATGCCACTGGCCTCAGAGCTGTTGTAAGCACTTGTTGCTGCTTTATTATTATCAACACAAAGAGTCAAAGATTTGTCACACGTGTTCTTCAAAGAAGAAACTTGTAATTAATCATACGCCCAATTCAAATTCTGAAGTTCTATTATCCAAAGCCTGCTTCAGAATTTTATCCTCTCTGATGATTGCAAGAACCCAACTGGGGTGCAATCCATTTTGGCAACTGTTTATATCAATACTAATGACCATATGAACTGAGAGTTTTAAACTTTATTTGTTTTTGCTCAGTCTACTGTGGGAGAGGGGACAAGAAGACGAAAAGGGGCAAAAGGTTCAACCATTCATATGGCAATGTGAGTGCTCCAGCACAATTTTCAGCGCATTTTTTTTTTCTTATTCTGTCTTATTTAGCTGTCTGATCATGTTAGGCGAGGCCGCGCAACAAGAAGAAGGGAACTGGGCCTCCGCGGCTCTTTGCTCCTCCAGCTCCTCCAAGGAAGGACCAGTTCGATGATGGGGAGATCATTTCAATCGAGATTGATGAGGACATCCTGGAATAGGTTGTCCTGAGTTTTGCTTTGCTTTATATTTGCCCTGAGCTTAACTGGCCTAGCTTGTACCAAATCGAATACTACATATTTCAAAGTAATTATTATTTCCTCGCCTATAAATGTCAATGTGCAGGATATCACACTTTCCTTTGGCTAGTATTAGTAATGTTCTTTACTCCAACTGCTGGGTTATTCCCGGTAATGTTGCAACTGCTGAGTTATTTGTTTACTCTAATCTTTACTCCAACCTAAAAAGAATGTCATCTGTGTTTGGACTATGTAGAACTCTAAGTTTGACTAGGTTTATAAAAATATTATCAATATTTATGTCACTAAATATATTCTTAAAATATATTCTATGATTATCTAATGATAAAGTATTATGATTCGAAAAGAGATGACATTATTTTTTGGACAAAGAGAACACACGCTAACAGTAAAACAAAATCCTACCACTCATTTGTTCATACGCGCATGCTAAAATATAATTACGGTTGTGAATCAGGATCGTTTGGTGTTTTTAGTTTGTGTCGTAAGTTTTGTTTCAAACTTCAGCTAACCAGTGGAAATAACTTCCAATACTCTATTATTATGTCTAAAATCTCTCATGAGTTCGTCTCAACAAAATATGATCCACATAGGTTGCTGTCTCCAACTCAGCATATAGAATGGTTTTTGCCGATACATAACCAGCATTACAGCATTAGTAGATAGAACAAAAAAAAGAGGCTGCTCGATGCTCCATCGGCAGGACCATATTACACGAAATTTAACACCAAAGAGACTAGTTAATATACGAATATAAAGATAACCATCATCCACATAGGAAGCATGTTTTTTTTTGTTGTCCGAATATAAGCTCAAACGAGCAAACCACACTCAGCAACCTACTCGTAGGCAGGAGTTCCAAAACGGGCACGCAAAGAGAAGCAACTCAGTACTTGTAGTCCTTGACGTGGAGGCTCTCGGTGTCAGCAGCAGCATCACCCTTGTAGGTGCCGAGGGTAGCCTCAGAGTTGGCCTTGCACCTGGCGAGGAAGGCCGCCCTAGCCTTCTCGATGTTCTCCACCTTGCCAGCCCAGGCCTTGAGTGTGCTCGCCTGGAGGGCACGGCCGAAGGAGAAGGACAGGGACCACGGTTTCTTGGTGTTGAGCTTGTTCATGGCATTGAGGTTGAGGGTGGCCTCCTCCTCGCTCTGTCCACCGGAGAGGAAGACAACAGCAGGCACAGCAGCAGGGACGGTCCTCTGGAGGGTGCGGACGGTGTACTCAGCAATCAACTCAGGGGTCACCTTCTTAGAGTCAGAGCCTGGGGTCACCATGTTGGGCTTCAGGAGGGTACCCTCCAGGAGGACATGGTGCTCGTTGAGAGCCTTGTAGCAGGCAGCAAGGACGACCTCAGTGACATAAGCGCAGCGATCAATGTCATGAGGGCCATCAACAAGGATCTCAGGCTCAACAATCGGCACCAGACCGTTCTCCTGGCAGATGATGGCATAGCGAGCCAGGCCCTGAGCATTCAGGTCAATGGCAAGCTGTGATGGCTCATTGGGGCCGATCTTGAGAACAGCACGCCACTTAGCAAAGCGGGCACCGGCCTCGTAGTACTTGGCGCAGCGCTTGCCAAGGTCATCATGGCCCTGGGTGGTGGTCTCCTTGTCCGTGCCAGCAACCTCAATGGTGCCCTTGTCGACCTTGATGCCAGGGAGGACGCCTCCCTCCTTGAGGACATCGACAAAAGGCTTGCCATCCTTGGTCTTCTGGTAGAGGGTCTCCTCGAAGAGGATCACACCGCTGATGTACTGGAGGGCACCAGGGCAGCAGAAAAGGAGCTCACGGAGGGCACGGCGGTTCTCCTCCACGTTCTCGACATTGATGCTGGAAAGACGCTTGCCAATGGTGCCAGTGGACTCATCAGCAGCAAGGATACCCTTGCCAGGGGTGCCAATGTAGGCAGCATTCTTGATGAGCTCATCTGCAAAATAGCAGACACAAAAATTTAGCGCAAGAATAGTGGGACTTGACAATCAATAAGCATAAGCATGGTTATCTAACAAGTACAAAGGCCGTCCTGAATAATACAAAATCACTTTAATTATTAATTCAGGAAGTTACTACTGGTTAACCAAAAACTGCTTTATTATACAAAAATATATTACCGTAATCATGCTTTACATATAACTGTATTACCAAAAACATAATCATGACTAAAAGGAAGCACAGATCAAGATTAGACTAGCACAGTAAGCTTAAAACCATTTATAGATCTGATTAGCCTATATACATGCATATAGCATCGACTATCCTAGACACATGCATATAACATCTATTTTAGCAGCCATGGCATGACAGGAAAATATTTAGATTGAACAAGCAGGTTATTTGAAACAAGCACACAAAAACTACAACATGAGCCACCAGTGCATGTGCATACCAGCAGGAGAATTTATCTTTCTATCATGAACCGACATACCAAACCGACATAAGCTAAAGAATAATCTGACCCACAGTGTGCCTCAATCGGAAACAGCACAAACAGATGTAACCACTATATGTATAAATAAAATCAAGACAAAATAAGCGAATCCCATATCAAATTAACCGATCATACAGGTATCACCTGCTCTATCACCTAAACCCTTTTGGCAACCACCAAACCCCTAAAAAGCCAAACACAAGTAGTAGGCACTAAAAGCCAAACGACCGCACAAGCCTGTACGGATCTACAAAATTTCCACAAATCCTACACCCAAACGGGTCTCCCAGAGCTATACGGATCGTTAGCATACTCGTCAACACAGCTAGATCTGAGGGCACAAACAACGAACAACTAACAGATCTACAAGACCGAACGACATCACGAGCAGATCAGCAACGAGCGAGGATACCAACATGACCGGGGAAGGAGGGGAGAAGAGGATGGAACGTACCCTTGTACTTTCCGCAGTAGGCCGACATGATCGATGCTCGACGGAGGCTACGAGGATTGCAGGAGGCGGCGGGTGTTGTTGGGAGGAATGGTTTGGCAGACGGAGACGGGGGATGCGGAGGATGGGCCGAGGGCGTATTTAAAGACGAGGGTTCCGGGTTCGGGCTTGGCGAAGGGGAAAGAAACCAGGAAAAAAAAAAGGGGGGGGCATCTGATCTGGGTGCGCCAGCAGACCTTGCGGATCGGAACCTTGTGCGGCGCGCGCGGTTCGGTGCTGCCCCCGGTTTTCATCTGTATTTTCGTCCACGCCCCTTGGGTTTTCTTGTTGGGCCGGTTCTCTTTCTCGACGAGGCAAAAAAAAAAAAAAACTATTTTACCATAATTTGACTGTTGTACATAGTGTAGGGTCTTGTTTAGTTCTAAAAACTTTTGCAAAGTTTTCATATTTTCCATCATATTGAATCTTACGGCACATACATGGAGCATTAAATATAGATAAAAAAATAACTAATTACATATTTTACTTATAATTTGTGAGACAAATCTTTTGAGCCTAATTAATTCAGGATTGGATAATATATGTCATATACAAACGAAAATATTATAGTATCTATTTTGCCAAATTTTTTGAAACTAAACAAGACCTAAATTGCATCGGTGCCATCGAGTCTTTTTGTTGTCACAAAAACTCTTTATTCTAGCTTATAATTAATTAAAATAAATAAGAGATGACGATATGAATATGACGCCTATCTTATTGGTACCAGATGTAAATACTCCACAGACATATTTTTCTGGTGGTTTTCATACGTCCGCATATTTCGGGGTGCAGTTGAATATGTGGTAATCTCTGCCTAAGTATAATTATCTTTGTTAAATATTTGTTTTAGTAGTTGTTTATTATATATGTAGATTCGATTATCATAGGTCTGTCATGCCACGGACGCTCAACAAAAGGGCATGGGAACCACGAAGCACGAGCGCAAACCCGACCGCTCCAACGGTCCGGTCCGGGCGCGCTTCTTGCAACTGTGCTACCAACCCCCCGGTCCACGAGTGGTCCGTAGGCCGTAGCCCAAGCCGCCCCAGGCGTGACGCAGCGTCGCAATCCACACCAAACGCCGCCTCCTGATGCGGGTCCCTCCCCGCGCGTGACACCTGACGCGCCGTAGACCCCGCCGGTCCACCCGTGTACGGCGTACCGCACCGCCTCCGGATGGAGCGGTTTTCTCGCCGGCCGCACGGAGCGAGCGGAGGGGAGGGAGAGGGCGGCGCGCGTCGTCGCGCCTTCGGGCGTCCGCAGGCAGCGGCGCACCGAAAACCGTCGGTCGCAAGCGGTTTCCGGCCCACCACCACCTAAACCTGGCGCGGCCTCCCCCCCTCCCGTTTTCGGCCTGCGGGCTGCGGCTGCGCCCCGGTTTTGCACGTCGGCTCCCGTGATCCGCACCGCACACATGGACGCGCGCCCACGGTTCCCTCCGCTCCACCAAAAAAACTCTTTTGCCTTCCGTGCCCCGTCCCGTCCGTCTGCTCCCTCCCGTGCTCACAACAGCCTCGAGTCGAGCTTTTCCTCTCCCATCCCACCGCGCTCACGTGCTCATTCCCTCGCGAGCCCGGCTCGTCGTCGTCCTTGTCGGGCGACGGCTACGCGGGCGGCACGGCGCCCTTCCTCCCGTGCAGCATGACGTCGGCTCGCCCAAACCTTCCTGTTGAGGGCGGCCGAGGGAGACCGCAGCAGGCTGCAGGCAGGTCTCTGGCGGCGTGCAGTGCGTCCAAGTGGTGGCGTGGCGGCATCGCTGTGCCTGTGCCGGACGGGACCGGACCGCTGGACCATGACCGTCGTCGTCTCGCAAGTGCGACCCGGCATCCGGTGCTCCGTCCATGGCCTTTTCACGTGGCGTGACAGATACAGGAAATGCGGTTCACCGGTCGCCGTCGCGGCTTTTTCCCTTTTTCAACGGAGACGAAAGCCATGCATGGCAGCTTCCACTTCCAGAGCCGTGGTTCGTATTCAAATGCAAGTGTGCGATGCGTGCGCCGGAAAGGCGAGGAAGCAGCGGCGTTTTACGTGGCAGCCGCCGTAGGGGACTGGCTCTGGCTGGCTTGGCTATTGTGGAATATACTTTTTGGTCTTCCATCCACGGGGTCACCATCGGTGCGCACCTGCACGCAGCCTTGAAAAAACGGATGCCCGGCAACTGGTCTGTGGTCGGTCTCACCAGAGACGGCTTTGACAGGTCAGTTTGACAGAGACTTCTTCGAGTTGAGAAATGCCTCGCTGATGGGGCAACAGTTGTTTCTAATGAGGAGCGACCTGGACACCATGATACAATCGTTCCTTGGCGTTTCTCGCTCATCATTTTTTTTTAATATACAAGCAGCAAAAGTAGAATCTTGCTACATCAAGGCATGCAATTATATGGTACAAAAATAGTGAGTAGATGTTAACTCAAACAGTTGTTCAGTGACTAGTATCAGATTAAATACTCCTAGGCGTCGAAGAGAGGAATCGAATTATATGTGCTGGGCTACAAGAAGAGTTTGAAGCTCTCGATGTCATAAGAAGTCCGATCAAATTGAGTATTGAACAGTAATGCTTGTAAGGGGATGTCAGGCTTCACGCGTTTGACCTTGCAAAAGAAATGTCAAGGTGCAATGATACGCATTGTAATAATGAGTTAATGATAGAACCACGTCTACCCAGACTACCTCTGTCCGCTTACCAAGGGCATCCCCAGCGGGGTTTCTAAATCGCTAGGCGAGCTGAAGATCTGAAACAATGCAATGGAGATGGCAGATATGCAAACAATAGAGCATGTGATGAAGGAGACTAGCGAGGATGGAAGCACTAGCTCGTTTCTCTGTCCTCTACAACCAATAGAATTCGACAGGAGCCGGTGATTTCGCCACCGTTGGGGATGCCCAGTAAGGCAGAACAAGGAATCAAGTCCATGAATGAATCAGCAAATGAACCGAAGAGACCATCTCACCAATATGGAACATTTCACTTCTTCAGCGAGACCATTACATATCTATACTGTTACAAGAACTATGAGGTGCAACCCTTTGCAGTGGCGCCGATTGGACACCACAAAATTTAATATGAATGAACCTAATAACCAATAAACAATCAGAGAAGGGGGGAGGCAGGCAGGCAAGATAAAAACAAAAGAGGGTGTACAACAAGAAGCCCCGCCAAATCGAGGGCTGAATCCCTGGTTGGCCTTCCTATACGTCATATTTCTTTGGCTGATGCCATTGCACTAGAGTTCTTGACAGGTAACCAAGCAATGATTTATTAGAAGGGTATGTCCTCTTGCCATATAGATGCTTCCCTCCAAGATCAGTGTACTTTGAACTGTTCTCTCTTTCGATCTGCAAAACCATTAAAAATGAGATGTTTAGGGAAACATAAACATTAAGAGGATTTTGTATGGTGAATTTTCTTTTAATATTTTGAAGCAAAATGACTTATTCTCGAAGAGGAAAAATGCCCAAGAACATGTTGCATGTACCTTGCTTATTTTCCCATCTCTCAAGTAGTATCGGATACCAGACCAATTGATTGATTGGGAGAAATGTGATCTGAATGCAGATACTGGATAGAGGAAATTGTCTACCAACACAGCAATGAACACCTGAAATAGAAGCCCATCCATAATAAGGTTACTAAATATAGGTTATCAAAGGGGAGAAAATCTCAGGGTCCTCAAATTATTTGGTGTGGTGAAAAGGGACACTCACAAGCCCCCAATTGTATGAATCAAGAGATACTTTCGGTCCTTCAGGAGACAGCATATTGCACAGTTGAATTTCCACCTTGGTCAAATTCCACATTGAAACAAGCTCGGTGAGAGTGCATATGAACAAGAGGCTCACTAGGAACAATCCTGAAATAGCATGTCACAAGATAAAAAAAAAAGTATGGTGAGACATTTTGACAACAAAAAGGTTTGGGATTGGAAGGCAAGAAACTGACCCCAAGATGAATCGGACGCTTCCTTTACAACTTCGCTGTACGGTGCTCGAAGAGCAGCTAAAACATGGACCAAAGCCATAATATATGGCCAGACAAACCCCCATGACAGATAACAATGACTTGTAAATAATGCACGGTTCATCATCCAGTTGACATTCGATACATATGACTCAAGAACAAAAGTTTGTTTCCTGAGGTAATTCCAGTATCTGCATGAAAAATAAACATGCATATGAAGAAAACAATATTAGTTAAGATGCATACATTAGCATAAGCATGTGCACAGAAAAGAAACCCAAAGTATTGTGGCACTAGTAGAAATCCATAGTATATTAGTTTTTTTTCTCTCAAATAGTATATTAGTGTGTGAAAACATATAACTCCCAGTAGGGTAATTTGGCCAAGCACCCTAGACACTGTACCAAACCAGAGTAAATCAAGGGCCCCCTTTGCAACTATCTCCAGCAATTGCAATCATTGTTGCACACAAGAAACCAGAATTGTGCCACCACTGTATACCAGGTATTATGTACCACTCACCACTACACGTCTACACGTATGGTGAACGAAGATCTTAAGCCATGTATTTTTCAATGGACAGAGCATCTTGTATCGCTTATTTTCATTGACCCACGTACATATCCATCATGTTTTTTCACAGAAAATATGTTGAGCGGGACATCCCAACAGTTTAGCATAAAAAAAGATATATTGGGTGCTCTTTTCGGCCCCCACCTTGACCAAACTTGTTTCACAAATAGAAACTTCGTCATTGTGACAGAATGAATGGGACTTATGTGATTTATTCTTTCTTTTACTGCCCGCAAATAAGCTGCATAGATTTCCAATGCAAATTTTTCTGTACCTGGAGAAGCTAAGATCACTGGCAAGAGGGTGTGGAAACACAGCAACAGGAGGTGAAGATATGAGCCTTTTGTGCTGTCCTGTGAAAGATACAGTTTAATTATCATAAGTAAATGCTGTGTGGTAAAAAGGCATGGACCAAGAACACAAAAGATTGATATGAACAAAGTTAGAAGTCCCACATAGAAAATCATAGCAGCCCTTGGCCTTTAAGCATATAGAAGTAATTATCAGATTGTATTTCATTCCTAATACTAAATTTTGGCCTTTTGTAACAAAGGAGGCATAACTCCTGGCAAAGAAGAACTACCTGCTATTGCAGCGAGTGTCATATCATCTGAGTAACCACCATCTCTTAATCCACTGACAACACCATATCGGTCTTGCCTAAAATCATCAGCATGCATCTAAAGTGAAGGCTTGTTAGAAACACTATGGATGATTAAAGTTTATAAAGAGCAAATATAGAGAAAATGTTCCCATCAAGAAATAGACTATATATACCATCATACAGCCACCCCACAAGAAGAAAGTCTTCCCACCAGTTGCAAATCCCATCGAGCAAGGCTGCAGCATGGTTATTGTCACTGAATTGCAAGGATGATCAATAGTAAAAATGAACAATGGATATACACACAAAGAACTACATTACTAACTAGCAAAAACTCAAAGATGGAATGATACGGTAAGATATGCTAATGAGGAAACATTATGCAGCTAAAAGAAATAGCCCATTGGACGTTAGCCAAAGAGATGCCAACACTATGGAAGGGACAGATACAATTACATTGCAGAACAATGATGAAATTTCTCAGTGATTGACATTTTCCCAACATTAATGTTGCTTAGAGTTCTGTTTTGGTGGAATAATAGGTACTGCGCTTAACAGATAACAGGCGTGTTTGGATGCTGCTCCTGCCTGGGAGCGTCCGCCAGGCAGCCGCATCCGACCCCAAATCGAACGCTTGGCGTTGATGCCTGGCCTGGGTGCGTTTCCCAGGGTGGGAACCAAACACGCCCAACATGACTAGATCAGTAACATGAGGGAACTTTTTAATGGTGTAGATGAAAAGAGGAAAGAGGAAAAGATCAAGAATGCGTAGAAGCAATAAAAAATATTTATGTGTGAGGCAGTGTTTTAGCATATCGGAATAAACAAGTTAATCCATGGAATAACTGCACACAATGTAGATTCTAGATTAACTTTCTTGTATTTAATGAAAGGACAGGTACACACCCATAATGTATGGTCCTAATTAAATAACTTCATACCATGTGGTATTCATATATGCAATAGCTGCCCAAACTGCCAGAAGGTAAGTCAAGGGGATATCCAGTTTGTATAAATATCTGCCAGACACAAAAACATACAATGTTAATGCAGCAAGGGCAATAGAAGAAGGGAGGCGGGGTTCACGAGAAAGCAGACCTCAGGATTCTTCTCCATTTCTTTTGTGAGAGCTCTGATAGTCCCAGGATGCAGCCTCACATCATCGTCAAGAAACAAGACATACTTGGTATCCTTGTGCATCTTTTTAACACCAATCTGTTTCAGTTTGATAAACATGAGTAACAAGTCAACTTATTGGGCTTTTTTGGTAAAAAGAATAAGGCAAAGAAATGACCATATAGTAACTGCAGTAACAGTCGAAATTTGTGGCATTTGTTCATATTCAGTATTTCAGTGTGACTATACTCATGCTTGCAAGGTATACAAATGTAGCACTTACAGCTTACCACCTTTCAAGATGCTTTAGTTACTATAAAAGGTGAAGACGAATGACATGTAAAAGGCAAAAAAGCATATTAGAAACAAGGAGGAACACAATAGAATGGAATGTTCGAATGCATGCACATTCAACAGCTCCATTCCACGCACTAGGAACATCTAGAAGCATAAGCTAAAATGAGCATTCAGTGTCATGAACAGACCATGAAATAGACATCGAGGATGAGAACAAAGTCATTTACGTACCAATTGATTGTGAATTTTCTGGCTACAGGTTGTTGACAACCCAGCCACAACCACCTTCGCCTCTAGATGGTCCTGAAAATTATATCTAATAAGGTTACAATGGATGAAGAGTTTGAGAATATCATGAATGTAAACCTCACGAGGCAATCCACTTACCTTGTACTCTGCGATCAAACGGGAAACAGCATGATAAGCTGGATCGTCTTTGCTCTCTACGATAAACAGGAATTCTAGTGGCCCCCCATAAAGTGATGTAATCTGTACTTTTATGGATTATAAGGGCACATAACAATCTAAGACATAAACATCAATCATTATATATGTATAGTGCAATTTGATCATACCTGAGTTCGCCAATTTTGCAAATTATGTTCGCCAAAGCCCTTCAAAGGCATAATTACAGAGACTCTAGGTAAATTCTCCTGAACAGAGTGCTCAAGCTCATCTATGTTGTCACAAAGAAAAGCAAAACTATTTCCATCTACAATGTTCCGCCTCATGTTCTTTATAACCCTTTTTCTGGTAAGAGAGCATGATTGCATAAGAATCAGCTGATATGTTGTTTCCATCCTTGTCAAGTAAAACCTAAAATCACAAAATTCTTTTCTTTACCTGACGATTGAAGCAGCCGCCCACCCAAGAGCAAGAACTAAACAGATACAGCACCCCTACATAAATGGGATAACCAGCATAAAAACAAGAAGATATAGTAAGAAAAAATGCCAGTAAACTGAAAGCACCAAAAAGATATATGAGGCCAAGCATTCTAGAGGATTTTTTTTAAAGAAAAAAAGAAGTTCAAACTTTAAAGTGAACTAAAAAAATGAACACATGCCATATTCCCGTGGATATTCAAAATGTATACCAGAAAGGTCAGTACAATTGAAGCACCTAGCAGTAACAGGTAACTAATGGAGTGAGACAAGCTGAGATCGACAACGCTTATCCGAACGAAACCGACAACTCTTCAAAAGCATATGCACCAATAGCTGATACGGGTCTTGTGTGTACTCGCTTTTCAAACGTAGTAATCAAACTTATGCATCATCCCATCTCATTCAAAAAGCACAGTTAACTGGTTTATCCACTGTAAAACTTTCCAACATGCATAAAACAGTTGCGCCGTCACAAAACTCTCTGTAACTTCCTACTTGTGGGAGAACTCAGAACAGAATCGTACCCAAAAAAAAAAAAACCCTGACGGCCAAAACTATTCCTCAAAAACATCGCGCTTCCCGCAGCTCCCAGACAATTCCGCCACGGCGTCCACAATGCGAAGGGCAGGGGACGGGGTCTCACCTGGATCTGAATGGCGATGGCGAAGGTGCTCGTGAAGGCGCGGCTTGCGGCGGCGAGCATAGCGTCGGCGGCGGCTTCCATCGCCGCCATTGCCCGCGGCGTCCCCTCCCCTCCTTCGAGCCGCGGCGAGGCACCTTCCGAAGCTTCTAGGCGCTTCTGGAGAGGGGTGGGGGAGCAAGAGGCCGCGTCTCTCGCCGGATCTCTCTACCGCCGGGCCTGGCCTGACCTGACCTGGGCGGTGAGTAGAGTCTGGCCGATGTGGGGGAGGAGGGAGGAGGGAGAAGGGAGTGGGGGAGGAAGGGGGTTGATTTGGGCTGGCTGGGTGGCCTTTGTGATTAGGGCCACGGCCCTGATTCCCAAAATGCTTCTGGCCACCCTGCTCCACAATTTTTTGAATTGGGGTTGCTACGCGTACCAACTGTAAACATTTATAACGAACTGATATGTAGTCAATATGTAATCGACAAATACTCTGTTTGCTCTAATTATATGTTATTTTACTTTTATCATAAGGTACATCTTTTAAAATTTTAAAATCTTTTTTAAAAAAGTACACTAACATCGATGATATCAAATTTCCATTTGAACGTTTTGGATTATTTTTTTTTATAAATACACTAGCATCAGTGATATCAAATTTCCATTGAATTTCCCATGGCATATGTGTCGATAGGTGCATTAATTTAATTTTATGAAAAGATAGTATTTTTTTTTAAAAAAAACTTTACTTAGGATAAAACTAAGTGACCTAAAACGAGTGAGTAGCCCATTGTAATATTTTTCGCAAGATCATTTTTTTTATGTTTTACTAGTTCAAGAATTATCAATAGTTCATGGGAATTTTTATGTCTAGTTGACATTTAATTTGCAATACTCTCTACGTTCTTTACAATGACATGGACTACTTTAAAGTTCAATATCATGTATAAAAGACGTAGAAAGTTGCCAAGTGGTAATCTAACAAACATCTACAATGTCAAATATACTATCAAAATATATAATATGGTAATCTAACAAAAAAGTTTGATGTTGCAAATAAACTTAGGTCCTGTTTGGATTCATTATCTGCTAATAGTTAGCTGGCTAATAGCTTATATCTAATATTAGCTAGCTAATACTAATAGTAATACTAATAGTTAGCTGGCTAATAGCTTAAATCTATATTAGCTAGCTATTAGCTACCTATTACAAGGCATTAGCTAGAACGTGTTTGAATGCACAACTAATGAAAATGCTACTAATCGCAAAAAAAATCCTACAAAGATAACAATTAGTTGTTATTATCTGATTTGATTCAACTAGTGAGATATCTAGAGGTCTAGCTAATAATTAGTTATTTTATTAATTGTACCTGTTTGATCTTAAATAGATAACTATTTGCATATTAGGAATCAAAATAGACCGAACCATTTATAATGAGCTTCACATGGAGGATGGTGCTAGGTCTTGAGTGCGCGTAGCAGGAGCAGCTGTTTGAGCCAGGCAAACAATCTACTCTGGGCTGGGACAGGGAGATGCCAGTGCAAGGATGCGCATCTGTTCCACATTTCGCGTTGGCCAGCCAATCCCATCCCTTTCCGTTCCTCCCAAAACGGCCAAAACCCGTCGGGAAATTGTTTAAAGCTGGGTTTCATTGTCACTACAGCCTGTTCTGACGCTGCATTTGCCTGTTACTGCTGATCCCTCCCGGCCCCAGCTAAATCCTCCCGGAAAGAAACGCTCGCGAGCTCATCATATCGCTCGCCTGGAATGACAACTAAATAAATCCTAGAAGTGCATATTTTCCTAATACAAAATTACAACGTTCATCCGATAAGATTTTGCATTCAGTGTCTTCCCTATCTATCAACAAATTTAGCATAATCTTGTGACTATTTGGAGGAAATAAAATGACTAGGGTAGGTTTGGAACGTGACAAAATCTTATGTTCCTGTATTTTTTTTAAAAAAGAAAAATTGAACTATAGGTTACTATACGTTTTTTTTTTTTGCAAAATTCCAGCGTTCCAAACTGCCCTAAATGAGCACCATGATTTGTGAGAACGGATACATGCAGCACTGGCTGTGGGATCTGGGCATCGAGATTTCGGGATATTCCTCGTGATAGCACCGCCTGTTCATCTGCTCTGGGCTTCATGATTATGAGATGCAGGTTGTCCGCTGTCGTACTAAGAACTAATCTATAATACTGTAACAGCATATCTACAGCGCTGAACATAGGACGTTGCCCATATAGAGTGTATCAGGCGGTTTTTTATTTGTCGATACTGCACAGGATTCATCAACTTTTGTTTTTTTTCCCTAGCTAACGAATCGAAGGGCTGAAGTTTCAGAATAGAGTATTGACAAAATTCTGAATACACGCCAGCACAGGAAACTGATGAAAACGAGTTCTTCTCTGAAAAAAACTTCTGGAATGTCAAAAGCCAATGCAAACATGAGCTGTAATCTTTTAGGGAGAAAGGACAAGCGAGTCCAACTCCTTTTTCAGTGTATCAAAGATTGCACCCAAAGCCAAGCAAGTCATTAAATTAATCTCAGATCGGAGGGGCAAGCAGCAGAGAGAGATTTGACTAACCAAAATGATTAACAGAGGAGAAACGGACGGGCACGGGCGGGCACACATCACGTGCGACGTGTCCATTGAAAAATTGGCGGCGGCAACCAGCAGGAAAGGTATCGTAGGACGGGCACGGCCGAGTCTGCATGCCAGAAAACAACATGTCAGGAGGGTCTCCAGGGGGGCAACCTGTACCTGCATGTCAATATGTCATACAACACCGCATTTACACTCTGACGATCTGCCATGATTGGCCAGTGGAGCAAAGAAAAATTTGTGATCAGATCGGCAGCTTGATCCGAATTCTTTCTCGACATCCTAGTTTTTTGTCTAATGCTGACTAAAGGCTTGTTTGATACCATAAACTAATTGATAGCCGCTAAAAATAAGCTCTAGATGATCTAAACATGAGGTCTAACGTGTAAATACGTGGTTTGCATGGTGAGACAAGCCTGCTCGCTTATTTAAAAAGCTATAACTGAAAGTACTATTCACTGATTTGTTGTGAGAGAAAAACACTACTGAATGACCGACAGATTCAACAAATAAGCTCAAGCGAACAGGACAAACATACTCTCTACATTCTAGTTTATAGGATGTCTTGGTGTTTCGAAATACTATGTCTATGCAGTAAAAACAATGTATCTAGAAGAAGAATACTATACAACACAAGTGTTGGGACACTCGATTTTTCCCTCTTCTCTTCCTCTCCAAGTAAGGCAGACTTAGAAGGGGCTCGGGGGAGGTAGGCCGGCCAGGTGGTGGGGACGGAGGGAGGGCAGTGGCTAGAGTTTCAGTAGCATAGGAGACGTTCGGGCCAAGTCGAGCGCGAGGGCACCCATGGCCATGGTGACAGTGGGAAGGGGGGAGGAGGAGGTTGTTGCAGGTGTGGTAGGGCTCTGGCATGAATATATAAGGCATGCATGTATTTGAAACCAAATATTGTTATTTTTTACTAACAGTTAGTCTAATCATTTGAAAATTTTGTACTAGAAAATAGATACATTTCATTTGTAAATACTCTATAATGATCAAACTTTTATTACAGTTAAAATTATACTCCTATACTACAAGAAAAAATAACGGTCAATGTAATCTTAAAGATCACACTAAGTCAAATTCCGCCTTAGAACAGATGAAGTAATAAAGAATAGATAACGTGATTAGTGAGATAAGGATTGGGTGGATATTTATCTTTTTTTCCCTTGTATCTTGTAGAGTATATTTTAGAACTGATGAAGTAATAAAGAATAGATAACGTGACATAAGGATTGGTGCATATCTATCTTTTTTTTTCTTTTAGAGTTTCTAGAAATTATCACTGCAGTGATCCTAACATCTACATGCTTTGCTTTTAATAATGCTATACAAGTCGAAACAAGCTGACCTAAACCAGCACCGAGCGGCGACCGGCGAGCGCTGTCCGATCTCGTGGTAGCTCCTGCTTGCGGTCAGATCCGTATCGCTGTCACGTTGTGCGTTTGGAATAGAGAGACCGCATGGACCCATGCACAGAGGAGCAGTAAACCAATACACACATGCACAGAGGAGCAGTAAGGCCTTGTTCAGTTTGCAAAAACCTTTGAAAAACGGCACTGTAGCACTTTCGTTTTTATTTGACAAACATTGTCCAATTATAGAGTAACTAGGCTCAAAAGATTCATCTCGCGGTTTACAGATGAACTGTGCAAATAGTTTTTGTTTTCATGTATATTTAATGTTTTATGCATTCACCGCAAGATTCGATGTGATGGAGAATCTTGAAAATTTTTGGGAACTAAACAAGGCCTAAACCAATACACACAGTCTGGTGTCTGCCTGCCCTGCCCCGGTTGGTGAACCCGAGCAACTCGGCTCTACTATTTTGCCCCCTCACACATGCGCATGTGAGGCCTGCGTTGGCACCGCGCAAGTGGCAGCAGCAGCAGCAGTCTTGCCGTTGCAGAAAACAAACCGCGCAAACAACACGACCGCGGTCACCAACCCCATGTCAGTTTTGCTGAGGAAAAAGAAGAAGCGTTTTCACACGCTCAAACGGCAGCTACCACAGAACCGGATTGAGCACTGCTGCACCTGCATGCCTCCTGCATCCATGTCAGGCTGCAGAGCTGCAAGATCCTATTCCTTCCCATGAGGCCATGACTGAAGTTTCATCATCTTCCAAGCTCCATCGCCTGCAAGTGCAAGGTGAAGCAAAGGGTTCTGATTGCATCGGAGGTAGCATATGACCTTTCGATTGCTTGGTAGGTGGAGATCCTAATGAGAAGATCTGGACGCATGCAGTACAGGTCATAGTGCCACCACTTTCGCTGGAATGGATGGGCAAGGGGAAACGGGAATAGGATCGATACGTTGATCTGCAGATACATGAATGATGCCTGAAAATGTGTCGTGTAGTATTATTTTGAATCCAGCTTGAAGGTTTTCGTGTCAGGCCTTGTTTAATTGGGAAAAAAAATAGCTTTGTGTAATGTATCACTTTCGTTTGAATAGTTTTCGTGAAGCAGGAAAACGTCTTCAATGATTGATTGTGTAGCGAATATGCCGTTCTTGGATGCCAACCATGTCAGTCGCAGGTACGGTAATTAATACTGTACCATGGTGCCTTGCAGAAATCTCTGTTGTGTGTAACATTTTTTTTATAACCTTTTTTTAAGCATACTCGTATAATAGCTAGCTCATCGCTATTAATACATGATTCACTTATCTTTCTCATAAACTTTCTTAATTTTTGTATTTGAGCCGGCTATAAGCTTACAACCCGCTTTTTACTCTCCTCTTCTCTCTCTTCTATCTCAACATTTAGCCAACTTACAACCTACACGATACTCTTACTTAACGGACGGCCAACGACGACATCCTTCATCTCATCAAAAAGAAAGAAAAAAAACGATTATCTAATCACATGAGTATAGAATCTTGAGGTTTCATGCACAAAACCAGAAAAAAAATCTTATCTCATAGCTTAAACTATCTCAAAATCTCCATGCTACAACTGAGCTACTCGCTCTCCGCAGGATGGGATATTCTGTCAAAATGGTTGTTATACACTGACGGTTAACAGCAGTAACGGTGTACACAGTGTGGAAAGAATTTCCTATATCTATGTGCACTGCATGACGGGCGCCAACTATGAACACAACGGCGAGCAACATTTTACGCGTTGAAGAGCTTGCGGAACGGCCCGTCCTTCCGATCTTTGGCCGCCTCCGTCAATGCAAGGAACCTCTTGAAACCTGTGGTGGCTGCTCCGCGCCCAAGCGCGGCAGCTCGGGCCAGAACGTCCTCTTGGTTCGCCAATGCTCCCTTCAAGGAGGCCATGCTTGGCGTCATTGAAACGGCTGGAGTTGCCACCGAGGGTACTATCTGGACAGATGCTGTGGCAACTGGTGGCGCGACCGTCGGAGCAACGACAGGGTGTTTGATGGCGGGGGCTGGGGCAGGGGCGTGTTTGTTGAAGTCCTCCAGGATAGTTTGTTGGTCTGCTTTCTTCAAGCCCTGTGTCAGTCAATAACAATAGAAGCAAACAATATTAGCCTGGGAGGTTGACGTTGGGATACAAAAAAGCCAAATTTTAATGTTAAAACCTTGAGGTCAAGTATCCGCTGAAACTCAAGAGGCGTGCCTTCGGGGAGGAGGGCACGGTATGTGTTAGCAACAGAATCAACTGGTGACAAAATGACCTGCATGAAGTTATGTCATCAGCTTGATACTACCTGGTGCTAATCATTCAGCAAAATGCCTTTTCAGCAATTATTAGAGCATTCTCCCCAATTTACCTTAAGTAGTGCTTCGGCTTTACTCATTTCCCGGCTGACAAACTTTGAGTAGCTAGCTGCACCTGTGCTCTGTTGCAAGGAAGCCACATTTAAGATTGAGATACCATAACTTAAAAATATATCTTCAAGTTAGGACTGCAATCCAGCATAAACTACAAATCTGCTGCATTAGCAGCCTACGTACATAAGTTGATAAGAATCAGACCATTTTAGCTGAACATGCACACTTTCCAGCACTAGATTTCATTCCAGACTCAAGAATACATGAAACAGAAGAACTACTACACTTAGACAATTGTTCAGATTAGAAGGCTACCTGTTTTCCAAGAGCTGGGATGTCTAGGAGAATAGTCTTGACTGCTTGGGTGTCCAAAAGCATCTTGGGGGCAAAATGCAAAGCAATGAGATAAGTCCGAATAAGTAGTAAATAAAACAAAATTAGCTTCACATGGCATTTAACATGTACCTGCTGTGCACCAGTTTCTGATATATGTTTGCACTTGTATATGTTGAGATAAAACCGAGGACCAAGAGAGGCTGCAAGCTGGATCAGAACAAATAAACAAAGTATAATTGACCATGCTAACAGCCAATATGATATTTTATAACGATGAAAGACGTGATATTTTATCTTATTACAAAGATGAATACTGAACTTACTTTGTCCAGGAAATACTGGAAGTAAGTAGGAGAAAGCAGGGTACCAAGCACAGGAATACTGCTTGACAGAATAGAGCTGATACCATTCACATATCTGGCACGCAAGAGTGAATCCTATTAGATATTTATATAATTGAAAATGTTAACGAATATTTTTGTCTGATCTGAAAATTTTGCAAGGCAAATAATGCTTATAAAGCAAATTGGATGTTACTTTTAAAAATAAAGAACATGATGGTGGCGCCAAAAAAATTAAAAGATCTTACAAAAAGAAACTCAAAGATCTGTTCAAAGTGCAACGCCATTTTTGTGTGCTCACATGCTAATAAATGACATTTCAATGTACTATACCCCGGCACCCCAACCAAACTCCACCTGAACCTGCTCAGTCCAGCAATCCACCATTTGAATTAGTGTATAATATGCAGGCTCTAATAAGATAGTACCAAGTTAGCAGTCCAAAGTGAATCATATCCTATCTCCAGTAGAAAGACATTAACAACGCCACAGCTAGTCAGCTACAAAAATCCATGACATCATTGCTACAATATGACATGTGACAGACTCCAATATAATAACATAGGACGTGGACCAAAGCGTATGAACAGTAGTCCTTTTGAGCTTCAAAGCACACAGAATGAATATCAGCAAATGATGCAACATAATAACATAGGGGATCCAGTAAAATCTTACTCTGATTGATCACCAACGCTTTCAAGGGTAGCCCATGGAACACGAGTCATTGCAACCATTTCAGCATCAAATTTGGTTTCAAGTCCGTGAACAAGAGTCATTAATGCTTTTGTGATCACGGCCGAGAACTCATCCTGCAAGTATTGAAGTGTTGAGACCTTCTCTCCAACGGTAACATAAATAAAATACTCACATATAGGGACAAAAACAATTAAAGATCAGTCACCTGAACTTCAGACATGTCCACCTTGTCAGCAAACTGAGGGTTAATCATCTTAGCAACATTCTCAGCTAGTTCACCAGACTGTAAAATTTATAGAGAAAGCTAATAGTCAGTTCGAGAGGAACTTGGTCACAAATGCATGCATGCCAAACACAAGGAAAAGTAGCCTCATGCGACAACCAATGAACTTAAGCACTAGATGCCACAAACTATTGAGCTGCTCATCTCCAGTGCCACCATTCCCAACCCAGCTTCAGGGGGAGGTCTTACATTAAGGAAGTAAGTGAGTGGGTGCCCATGGAAAAATGTGGCAGTAACATAAATCTGGGTACTTGATTATAGAGGACGGCATATGCAAGAAATCTGAAAAGATGAAGATGCATAAGGTGGTGAATTTAAATTGTTTTAACTTCTATTATTCTTGAAGCCCAAAGTATCATTTTGTGAACTAATCAGTGTTAACAGTAGCATATCTCAAAGAGGCTTGCTTATAGTAGCACTTGTAAGCGGACTATGGAATACAAATGAAGTGGCATAGGTCCGCAAATATTCAGTGAAGAACATAAATGACCTCATAATTTGATTACATCATTTTCTGATATTTTGCTTCTGTCAAAGAGAAGTAATCAACAATATGTTTCCTTCTACATCAGGCTAGCATAATACTTAAGGGCAAGTTGCCTTACTGTCTGGTGACAATATTCAGCAGTGTTGACGATGTAGCATATCATTCTCTCGTCCCTGTCTGAGGTCTGCAGTAATATAAAAAAGACATAAATTTCTGTCAAACAAATGAAGAAAACAAAAGTGGTTCAGTTGTGAGCTGTGACCATCGTACCCTGATCTGCCCATCGGTACCAGTGGCAGCTGCAACAATACCAGTTCCACCTTTTGGTAATCTAGCATATAACTTAGCCGCATAGGCCTTGAGTATTCTTTGAAATACCTAGCAAAAATAGAGAGGCAAACAATTATGAGCCCCATTCAGAGGCTAAAATTTATTGGCTCTGATAAAAATAACTAAGAGTAAAAAATATATTAGTGATTAGCACATTGAAGGTCAAACTTCATTGGCTTTGATAATCGTATAAATCTAAACATTAACAATCATAATAAATATGTGCACAAGTAACATCTAATATTAGATTGGCCGGTTTTCACTCTACATAGTTACTAATCCAGACTAACACATTCATGTGAATAGCAAATTTCATTTCATAATATTGCTTGTGCTAGTGCAAGGGTTGAGCTGTTAAGCATGGTGCATTTTTTCTTCTGTAAGAATGCTTACTGCCCTGTAGCTTCTCACCGATGCATAAAGCTCAGTAGCAAAGACAGTAAACAAGAAAAGGTGATACTGGATACTAAAGCCAGTAGCCCTGCATGCCAGTTTAGGGAATACAATCATGAGACCAACTATTGTTATGCCCAAAATAAACTTCGGAGTCTCAGCAGAGTAAATTATTGGATTTATCAGATTGGGTCTGTTCAAAGAGACATCAGAGTATCAGTCAAGCTTGTTAAAGTGACACAGACAAACTATCAAGAAGTATATAAACAGTAAGTAGATAAGAAATAGCCAATTGCATGAGCAACACACATCAAGGAACCATTTGTGTTCATGTTATTATTGTTAATTTACAGGAATTCTCATGATCTGAGACATTTGTGAGTATATTCATATTTGATTAATATCCATTTCATTTGGTATTTGATGCAAAGGTGGTATTTGATATTTTATTGTCCACGTCACCTATTTGTTTCCAATACCAGCATCTGGGGAAAAATCTGAAAGCAAACATTGTAGCCGTACACAGCAAACAAGGAAATGTACATAAAAGGGAAATCTGCCTACCTGAAATAAGTTGAACAATGTTTGGTTCTTTGTCAATGCGCTGCACCGCTTTAAGCTTTTTCTGATCACCAAGAATACCTGCATAGGTGAAATTGTAAACCAATTAAGATGGCCTTTTTTGTAAATTGTGGGTCACAAAATGGTGAGTATCAGCTACCCACTTATAGAATTTTGTGAAACATTGTATTATCTACCTGCATGCTGCTTGATAGAATGTTCGTTTGACTTCCTTCCTCTGTTTCCCATCTTTCTTCCTGGCAGAATAGAAAGATGAGCTCAAGGTACAGAGACCTCAAGTACAATTGTTGCAATTATATTTATGTTGTGTGTACCTGGACAAGTTTTTCTAATTGATCCACTAAAGATTTTTCCTCAAGTTCAATGTACACAGTCATATACGGTTCAAAACAAGAAGATATGATCCCATGGAAGTTGAACTGCAAGAACAATGGGCCAAAGTATAGATATGAATATAAAGAATGGGTCATCACAGAAACTTATGGGAACACTAGTAAGTATGCACAGCACAATAGCTGATATAACACTAACCCCAGCACCGGGAACCGACAAATCTTTCTGCTTATCTTTGTCCTGCCAGTAAGGAGATGCTAGAAGAGTTGTAAAATATATAATAAAATGAAAAAAGAAGGGGGTTAAAATTAAACGGCGGATACTTGTACAGCTTCATCACTGGGTCCTGCCAGTTTCTTCTCATATTTCTTCCGTATGTCTGAAACAATTTTATTGTGTTCCCCGCCCTCATCTTCGTCATCACTTGCTGTCTCTTTATTTCTAGCATTCGTAGTTCCACCACTGAATTTCTCTGCCAATTCTTCCTCAAATTCAAGGGTTCTCTGGAACGCCTGCATTGCAAGTATCTCAAAATGTTCATTACAGATGTTCCACATGGCGAATGGATGAGCTCACATGCTCAACTCAAATAACCAAACATTTCAGAGATATCTCTATCGTTTCAATAACTGCATTGTTTGTTTTCTTGATCATTTGTTATTTTCAGGGAATGGAAGATCTGATAAGAAATGGGCCTTGCCGCAAAATAAGAGTACTAAAAGAATTACCTAAAGACCTAGAAGACGTAACAGAAAGTAGGATATAAAATATCTCGAATAAGGAGGCTATAGAATATAAATCAGTGGCACAGCATTGTAAGATAAATCACAAGGGGAAGTACCAATAACAAAGTTGCCACATCTGGTTTTTCTTTGAGATTATTAAGGATATCAACAAGCTGGGCCCTGAAAAGAAGAATTTTCACTGGTAAATTGACTGGTAAGGTGGAAGATAAGAACTAACCATTATGTTATAAGATAAATTTACAGCTAAGGGGATAAAAAGTGAGTTAAAGAAGACCAAATTATTCAAAACAGGTACCAATATAATGCATCGAACAAGAAGCAAAATAAACTGAAAATGCTGTTTAAGTTATATGTAATCTTAGTTTAGAGCAAGACCATTAATTGCAAAACTAGATGAGCGAAATCAAACCTTGTAATCTTACAGAACTGGATACACAGCAGATAGTCGACATGCCAGGAAAGTGGAAATATTTTCCAGGTGTCTTCATTTGACCTTAGTCGACGTTTAATCCACGCATATCTTCTTTCAGTCTTGTCTAATTTGGCAAGTTCTGATTTTTTTTAAGAAGTATAAAAAATAACAGTGAACTAGGGGAGTAAGTAAATTGGTACTAAAATTACAAACCAGACTGATATATGTAGCATATACAAGGTCAAACCTGCTCCTTCAAAGATCTGCCTATATGAGGTGAGTTCCTTGCTGCAAAAGTTCTTCACTAGTTCTTCCCTTACAGATGGCTCCAGTGCATCAACCACCAAGCAAGCATCAGATAGCTGCTGTAATAGCATGGGATCTTCTGTTTCCTTCCCAGTTCCTAAGCTGAAAAGGTATAAATTACTGGGTCTATTTCACTGTACGAAGTAATAGGCATAACAACAGACAACTGAATAAAACATTGAATTGATCTTTCGCGTGTTCGAGAAAAAATAAAAACCTGAATTGCTTGATTGTCTTACAATTGACCAGACACATAACATGCTCTGGGAGGCTGGGTTCCCAGACTGTTCTTTACGAGCAAGGAGCAATATTTTGTAAACCAAGCTATTTGTAAACCAAGATATTACATTGTTCATAGGATGCAAAAGACCAGATCCCTCTTTGCGTTATCAAGATTTTACATTGTTTTTAAAAACAGGTCTACTAGGCTGTGTATGAGGCCCATATAGAAGAAACCAGTCCCCTACCTGTTACACGTCTTATAATTGACCAGGCACGTAACATCTCTAGGAGGCGGGTTCCCAAACTCTTTGTATTTTGTAAACCAAGCTATTTAGGGAATAGATATTACATTGTTCAGAGGATGCAAAAGACCAGATCCCTCTTTACATTATCAAGATATTACATTGTTTTAAAAACAGGTCTACCAGGCTGTGTATGAGGCCCATATAGAAGAAAATGGTCCCCCTGCCTGTTACCAGATGATTGCTGCCAAGCCAAAAAGGTTGTACAGTCATTACTACATGTGTAACCGAACATAAATATGCTATTGATTTTAGACCTTCAATTACACATTGTTCCTGGCTCACCTGTTTTGAGCTGACACATGGACTCAAATTGTCATTTTCTTAGTTTACTGTTCAGGAATTAGCCAGAAACTGGTAGTGCCACTAAAAGGTACTAGCCTGGTATCTTTCCACAATGACGAAAGTTATGTACCTTGAAAAATCTGAAAATACATGAGATTTGAGGATTTTCTTGATATTCTTGAATTTCTCTCTCAGCTCTGTTATCTTGGGCACATCTCTATAGGCTTCAAAATGACTGCATAGTTGGTTCACTGCCTGGAACAGAGTTAAAAATTGGTTGGAGATCATGTGCAGAGTTATGCAAAATTATCACTACAAGTGTTAAAATATTTCAGACATTGAAATCAATTCTAGAGCTTTTACAGGCTTATCAGCTAATTAAATCATTCTTACCTCCAGCTGTGCAGCTGCTTCTTTATACTGCCGTTTTGACGCCATAACCTGAAGTTGCTCAACAGCCGAAACTGTACATAAGTTAACACGATTTAGATGAGGTTGATGAACTTTGCTATTCCACAACACAGAAAGAAGGGAGGGAAACTGACCAAGCATAGTAAGACGGTGAAGAGCGGTTATTGTAGTTGTTATGTGCCTCTTAGCACAATCCAACTTTTTGATGTCGCGACAGATTTCTTGAACCATAGTTTCACTTTGTTCGGCCTTTGTTTTTATTTCATGTATCTTGTGCATTAGTTCCTGTTAGTACCAAATTTGATCAGAACTTTGTTTTTATTTCACTTGTTATGCACTATTAATTGCTGCAGCAAATGCAGAAACCAGTTTGTGAGTTATCTGATCAGGCAGCAGGCACGATGCTTAATCAACTAATACAATAGCTTCATAGTGAGAAATCTTAATAGTGCATAACGAGTGAAAAAAAATCGACCTGAACAGCATTTGTTGCAGCAGCAAGTTCTTCCTTGGCCTTGGTTCCCGAGTTGCTCTGTTAAGTAAAACATTCATCCCATTATCCAGTGCAGCATAACAATGAGCAAAAGCATAATTTCATTAGGTGCAATTGCATTGACATAGAACTGATCAAATTATGAGACACGCCAGTTAGGTCAGTTCAATTTAACTGTTCCAGAACAAAGAGTGCACACATTACAAATAGCATCACTGCATGACACAGAACGTGGGATAACAAGGCCAAACCTGCTGTCGAACAGCGGCGAGGATGCTGGCGTCCACTCGGCGAATCTCACTCTGTATCTTTTGCATCAGCGGCTCCACGCCCGACAACGACGCCTCTGCAGGTCACGGAGAAACCCAGAAGCAAATTGTTACCCTAGGAGCTCCGAACAACAGCACAGCTGAAACGAGCGCATTGCCGCAGCACAGCATCACGAGCAAAGTCCCCGTGCGAGCGAGGAAACACCGATTCGATTCGAGCGGGAGCGTGTGTACCTGTGGGGAACATCTGGTTGATGTATTCGAGAGCACTGGACTTGTCCATTTCTCCGGCGAGATCTCCCCGCGCGCCCGCGCTCGGAGGATCTGGTGATGCCTAGAAGGATCTGGGAAGGGGAGGGCGGTGCGGAGGAGCTGATCTGGCGGGGAACGGGGGTCGGGCTGCCCCTCGCCTTCCCGATGGGAAGTGGAGAGAGGTGGAATCGCCGGCGGGTACTCGCCGTCGTCGGCAGCTCGGCCGTTCAACGGGTGGCGCCCAGACCCAGCTAATGGTTTATGAGTCGGTTGCTGCCCGCGGAGTCCAATAGCCCGCTTGCTATCTTGTTTAGTTGGCAAAAACTTTTGGATCGGGTACTGTAGTACTTTTATTTTTATTTGACAAATATTGTCCAATCATAGCATAGCTAGACTTAAAAAATTTATCTCGTGGTTTACAAGCAAACTATGTAATTAGTTTTTATTTTCATCTATATTTAATGCTCAATACATGTGCCGCAAGATTCGATGTGACGGATAATCTTAAAAAGTTTTAAGTTTTTAGGTGAACTGAACGAGGCCTTTAAAAGAGTGTTCACTACCTGCCGCTGAACACACTCTAAGGCCTTGTTTAGTTCTTGATGGGAAATATTTTACGACACTATAGCACTTTCGTTTGTTTATGGTAATTATTGTTCAATCATGGACTAACTAGGCTCAAAAGATTCGTCTTGTCAATTTCGACCAAACTGTGTAATTAGTTTTTATTTTCGTCTATATTTAATACTCCATGCATACGTCTAAAGATTCGATGTGACGGAGAATCTTAAAAAAATTTGGGTTTTTGGGTGGAAGTAAACAAGGCCTAATTCTTATTTAGAACTTTTATGTTGAAGACTCAAAACTTTCATGACAATCTGGTCTTCCAATTTGATGGATTTATTTTTCATTTTGACGGTTGTACGAAAACCATGAACAATTATGAAGCAATGATCTTGCACAACTAGTAACTAGTGGACAACTCACAAGAAACCATTCATACTTTTTTTTGTAGCCAAACAATAATAAAATTACATGTTATTTGAACAACAAAAAGAATCAAGCATACAAAATATAGGAGAAATGAACAATTATTTGCTACTAATATTTGAGCTATATTTTTTTGTTCAAAATTTAAATTTAATTATCACTGTATTTTGATCTAACCTCAAACTCTAATGGCGGTGTAGCTATACTTCCAAGTCATCTCTTAAAATAAATTACATATTGTTAATCAATAACGTCACCATTCTTATACACTTAGGACGCCCTTTTAATTCCAAAGTGGAATTGCTGTCAAATTTGACGTTTACATGGAGTTAGTTTCATGCACAGAACCAGAAGTTGCTATCTAAACACTGATTTTTTATGGAGTATATTATTTATTTATATACATCAGCTAACGGAAGCCGTTCACATACAGGCTTGTTACAGGCTTACATCGAAATTTAACTACACAAGAACTTCAAAATCAGGGCCCTTCCTGCGCCGATGCGACTCTTTAAGAACACATCACAGCTACTTCGGAGCCTGTGTAGCTTCTAAAAATCAAGGGCAGCCCCTCGGTCAAAACCAACTGCCGTCTTAGAATCTGCACTTCTGAAACTTCCTACACCTGTGAGCAGTAGTGCAGTACAGAAGCACCAAGCATCAAATTTGAATTGCCCCTTGAGACACTTCAGAACAGAGATTTGGTGACCACGCTTCCGTGTTTGAACTCCGAGGCTCCAGTGGAAATTTCCTTAGGAGTTAGGTCTTCTTTGTAGTCTTGTTCTACTGTTTCTTAGACAATGCAAGGACTTTTGACAAGTTCGATTTGGCCGCATCAAGTAGGGGATCAGATTGCAGAGCTTTCTCAAAACAGCTTCTAGCATCCTCCCAACGGCCCTCAGCGACAAATACAAGGCCCAGGTTATTGCTGGCTGGTGCATATCCAGGACACAATTCCAACGACCTTAATAACATCTTCCTTGCAAATTCATAGTTCCTATGCTGCCGATAAAGAATTCCAAGATTCGAGAAGATTGCGTGCAGCTGCTGAGTTGATGATTTTAGCAGTGCCCGCTTATATACAGTTTCAGAGGATGGATCATCTGATAGTTGCAATGCGATACCTGCAGAAACAGGAAATTTATGCTTAGACAGTGATTATACTGTGATACCCATTACTTCATTCGATAAATTGCACAAAAACAGAATATTCCACTAAATAAAGGATAGAAGTTCCTTTATTGAGATGAAAGGCATGGGGAACTTCTACGGCTAATTAGATGAATTGGTAAATTAGGAAATTGTTGGGGCTTGAACAAGATAGATATATTAAACAAATCATTTTTAAACATTTTCCATTGGCTAAACATAAAACATCAGTCTCCTAGCAAAAAAAAACATATTTATAGAATAGTTTAGAACTTGTGATTAATAATAAATAATCTCCGTGCAAGAGAAGGCTCAGATAAGTTTAATGTTGTTCAGTTCTACTAAATTTTGAAAGAACAAAAAAGGACTCAAGTGAGCCCAAAACTTACCAAGATTCGACCAAGCATAACTGCAATCTGGGGAACGGGCTAAAGCTGCTTTAAGAAAATTTACAGACCTGCTGAACCTGGTCATGCAAATATTGTACAGGCCAAGTTGATGCCACTGAACGGCATCATCTGGGTCCTCTTGGATTGCCTGTAATAAAAATAAGAATGTGAATGTTTATTTCGTTACTTTCCCATGTCCATGTTTTGCACTTGCCAATCAGATTGAAGAGAATGAATTCAGTTCCGCTAATAGTTTGCAAAGCATCACCTGTTTTAGTGTATATTGAGCTCGCTCTTCTGCATCATTAAGATTGATGTTTTCGTTATCGTAGGCTGCTGCAATTTCATGTTGTGCCCTGTGAGCCATTGCCAACCCAGCCCATGCAATTGGGGCATCAACTGCAGAAGGGTCTCCTTCTTTTAGAACTGTTGCCATCTCATTTGCAGCCCAAAGAAGTTGATCATCAGAACATTGTGACCTTACAGCATCTCTGATACGGTGAACTGCAATAGCATACCGAGCAGGCATATGATTGGGTTCCAATTTTGCTGCCTGCAAAGCATACCATACAAAAGAATATAAGAAAAGTTGTCACATACTTACTTTACCATCTCACTGTGATTACAGAGTTTTCTGGCATATTTACCAGAGCAGAAGGAAAGTAATGAACGGTACTATATATAGTTAGTAATGGACAGTAGTGACTGGTGAGTCTAAATAAAACTGAGTGCTAGACAAGCAATTTTCAAGTTGACTGGCCATAATTTTCGCTTTAATTTAGAACCATATAGTGGTGTAAGACACCGACTGGTTTAAAATAAACAGTCCAGCAGGAGTAGTGCAGGACAAGTACCAAATGTAGAAAACAGTTTTTACTGCAAGATACCTAGACCATCAAATCTTCCTTTGATAGCAAATAAGAACCAGCTCCCCTGATAGGCCACAGTTCCTATGGCCAAGCTACCAAAAAGGTTTTGAGTAAATTATATCACTATACTAAACAATAACTTTTGCTGTATAGAGTTTGTTTCGTAGCTAGCTGTTAAACATAAATGTGAAAAATTTCCAAAAGACCCAATTTGTGGACTTGTGAAAGAGAGATCTACCAGGTTAGGTGCTAACAGAACTCCCGTCTCCTGACAGTGTCATTAGAACATTTGTTTTAAACCATCCAAACAGTTCTGGAAAGTTAGTTCCTTGTGTCTAAAAAAGCTTTGATCTAATCTAAAAAAGCTTTGATCTAAGCATCAGTCCCCAGTGGAGCGCTGTGTTGACCACAAATGCCAACGGATGTTTTTTGCTAATACCAAATCTCGAAAGGCCAGCCTTAGGGTACAAGATGCTACAACTATGAATTAAAGGAGCTTCTCCCTGCGAATTAAAAAGCAGCACACAGCAAATATCGATTTGGGTGCCTAAATTCCTCTTCATGATCAACTTATTGTATTCTCATCAGAGATATTTCTCCAGCAGACGACAAAGCAAATCAACACTACCAATGTTTGTGGCAGCTAATTTGAGTAATACATGCCAATAAAAGGGAAACTGAAATAACAAAAGTTGTTACCTGCTCCAAGCACCTCTTTGAGTTCCTATGCTCACCATCCATATAATATGCATTTGCAAGATTAACCCAAACTGATGCGGCTCTAGGATCAGCCTTCACTGCTGCAAGTAAGCACTCTTTTGCAACAACTAAGGCTTCTTTCTGATGCAGGTAAGGACCTGTGCTGACATTGCCCCCTGCCCCTGGATTTGTATAAGGCATTAGGCAGGAGCCAAAAGCAATTACTACTCATAAAACACCTGTCATTTTTAAATTTAATTTTTGGAGGAAATGAGCCTAGCTCAACTGGTTAGGTGAGAGGTGTGCTCATGCACCCAACCACCCAGGTTCAACCGTTCAAGTCTTCTCTCAGCTTGAATTTGGGTGCCTAAATTCCTCTTAATGATAATGAAAAAACGCCTAGTTTCTCCTAGTTTGGTCACATTTTTTTATGGAAAGCGCTTTTGGACTTATTTTTAGTGGACATAAAGAACAAACAAATCAATTGATGCAACGTTCCAACAATAAGGTATGTGTTATCTAATTGTCTAGTGTCACTGTTTTGGCTAGAGCAAAACAGCATAGGGATAAACATCCCTTTATGATATGACAGGAAAATGGCAAGTACTAGAAGATTATGGCAACAAGTGTTCATGTACCTGCAGACAAAGACCCATATCTACAGAGAAGAAGAACTGCATAGTTCACCAGAGCAGCTGGGTGGTTTTGATCTTTTAGAAGAAGTTCTTGGAAGCACTTTGCAGACATCTCTAGATCCCCACTGAAAGTTGATAAATATTAAAGTCTGAACAAAGACAATGACAACTGAAATAATATTTCGAACCTTTGAATGTATGCGACACCAAGATTCGCAAGGGAGTCCAAGTAGTCTGGAGCAACAGCCGTGAGAGAAGATAGAACTGAGATAGCACTCTGGATAGGGTGCAAAAAATCAGCAAGTAGTTCTTCGCAGACACGGCTGCATAAACAATAGAGAAAAATGTAACAGTTTCAGCATACCATACCTGTATTTGACCACCCCGAAGAAGAACTAAACCTAGGATATTCCAAACAGCTGCTTGCCTGTGATCTGACTCAACTGAACTCTTCAACTTGGCAAGAATGTCATCTACCTCACCAGTTTCAAGCTCTTCGTCAAAACTATCCCCCATGCTTGCTTGCAAAATGCACTGCATGAGGAATATATTGAGTCAAGAGGGAGTAGAACCACTTTATTTGATTGGCACCCAAAAAGAGGAGTCGATGACCACATGAAAGAAAATAAAACTAGAAACAAGGTAACTTTTTGTTGATCAAGCTGATGAACCTGTGCGTGGTGTATCCTCACTGATGAGAGTAAATCAGGCCTCCGCACTTCTTCTTCATCTTGTAGCAGTATTTCAGTTGACTTCTCATATGATGCTATTGCCTGAAAGGTTTCTGCAGCTGCTTGAGCTTTACGCAAACGCTAAGCAACTTCAATTTTTCAAGAGAAGATTTACCTTCTGTGCCTGACCAAGCCTTTGATACATTAAACCCAACATAAAATGTGCATGAGCATTCTTAGGCATTTTTCGGGCCACATGAACCAAAGCCTGCAAGAAGTAAGGTTAGGCCCTCAACCATTTCTGTTAACCATACCAGTACCACAAATCAGTACAAGGTAAAACAACTTCAGGGTTCATACGGCATTAAATATTTTATAATACAGTGCTACTTATCTATGTCTATAGCATGCAAGATTGATTATTTCAAACGGCATCCAAACCAAGAACTCACAGCTTTCAGGTTGCTAACTTTTTCCTCACGTGGAGCAGAAGCACCTTGACAATGTTGATCAGCATCTGTTCATAAAGAATTGTAAGTAATCAATTTACGATAGAAATTTTTCCTACCACTGTATTGCACGTTGACTATCATGCTACCTTCACATTCAACAGTATCGGTGTCCTTTGTAGCAATCACATTTTTCATCAAACCACCCTCCTCATTGCCACTCCTGCAAGTACTTTTTTTTTTGTCAAACCATCCACCAGTTTTCATTGTCCAAGGACTCAACAGAAAACTTGTGGTCTAGATGCATCTCCGGCTATGACTCAACAATTATTTTCTAATTTGTAAGGATTTGGATACTATTCTGGTAGCCCCTTTTTTACCAAAATAGAGCACTATATGTTACCTCCTGTTCAAGTAAATGATGATTACAATTTATAAGACAACTATAATCAAGGAACCGAAATTACTATATGGAATATATGCATGGAATTTTCAGAACCATGCGGATAGCATATTTGTTGAATTCGTAACAATTCTCACAAAATTTGAGTTGCTACATGAACTTTCCCCCTATGAAAAAAGGAATAGCTCCATCAAGTCCCTAGGGTTCGGCTCTTACGAGCATGAGTCCACGGGTACTACACGCCCTAATTCTTCCTAACAACCGCAGTGCCGCACTCAACTGGCCAAGTGCACAAGTGGCGGAAAACCCCTCACGTTCAGATCGAGGAGTATTCTCGGTAAACTTACCTCGTGAAGGAGTCAGTGGTGACCGCCGGAGCCGCGGCAACGGCCACGGCGGCGGTGGCGGCGGGGTTGGGTGTGGGGGTCGGTGGGCGGTCCTCGCCATCGCTCTCCGCCGGTTCGAAGTTGAGGTCGGCGAGCATCACCGGCCTCGGCGGCGGCGGGTGTGTCTCCGGCATCGTCTCCGCCGAGCTCCGGTGGCGGGGCGGCTCTGTGAGCTCCGGATGCGGGGTTCAGCCAGGGCACTGGACTAGCCCTTGACTAGTGCGAAAGCATGGACGGGGGAGCAAGGAGCACGCGAGCTGTGCGAGACTGCGAGTATGGCCGGATCACACCGGGCCAAAATCACTCACACCAGCGCTGCGGCTGTTACGGTCCTCGTTTCTTAAGTTGGGCCGGATTGGGCTAGGCCCATTGGTGATGTACTAGTATTCAGGCTTTGGATTGAGGCCTGAACGATGGATAACTGTTTCACGAAATTGGGCCCACTCGGCGGCGATACGAAGCGTAACCGTGTTGTAACTTGTGCCTGAGCAGTTTGTCAGTGGCGAGACTGGCATGCAAATGTTTTGTTGCGACTTGTGAGCCTCTCTGAGCCGTACGCCCAGTTGTGCTTTGATTCTCTCTAATTGCTTACTAGTAATAGTATCATCTCTCTAATTGCGTACTAGTAGTAGCATTAGGTACTAACGTATATCGTATATGCGTTCCCAGCTGGTGCATACGTGTGTAGTCATTGTTTTTTTTTTCCCTTGTGAAGACAAGCTGGTGGCACTGTTAGCACCTTAATCTATTCATTCAGTATTCATCAACGCGGGAGAACATTCGATCATTCTTATTCCAGGACTCTGTTCTCCTTGAAGGTTCCTTCACCGGCCGAGGCATATATACAGCTTTACATTAGCCTAGCGTCCATGAAGGTCAGGAAACGAACAGCAAGCCGAGTGGAGTACGCGCTTTTCAGGTTGTCCTTAGCGTTAACGTGAGCCCTTTGGACAGCGAGACCTTACGCGCAGAGACGAGCCAGGTCCATGGAGGGACGCTGCAAAGTACTCGTCGCCAACTGTGACGCCTCGAACTACCCCAACCTACCCGAAGAGTCCAAAAGCAAGCGTCGCCTTCCGTGAAGCCCCGTACGCACCGAACCCTCGAAACACCGAGCGCGCACGCACGGGCACGGCCCGGCCAGTCGAAACACCGATCTCGCTGCACCAGCAGCTGTGCCTCCCTGCTTTTGTCTGCACTCTGCACCCGACCGAACCGTGAGAATCTGATCTAATCCATCGGTAGCCGGGACTTAAAAAACCCCGCTCCGGTTCGTCGCCGTCGAATCGTCGATCAACGTGGCGAGTCCTCAGCGGCCGGAATCTGCTTATGACTCAGCATTAGACATCGCCACTGTTCGCCTGTGCCAGGGAACGCCGAGCGGCTGGCTTAAAAATACGGCACCGGAGGCCCAGCGCATGTGCTGTCCGACCGACGCGGCAATCATGGTCGTCGCGCTCGCCGGCGACTGTGAACGTGGCCCAAAATCCAAATTGTATCTAGTCGTCGTACTATTAGCCAGATGCATTCCATTTCGTTCTACAACACACAAGCGCGACTAGAGCCAAGAAGGGCACCTGACACGCTGACGTGAACGGTCTCCCCTTCGTTACGGCATGCCCACATGCCGGTGTTCTACGTACGTACGAACGCATGATCCTAGGCGTATTTCGGTCGTCCACATCACTGGCTCCGCTTTGCCGTGCAGATTGATCATAATTCACCATATGATAAGCTCCCGTTTGTGTAAGAAAATTTTCTAAGATGTCATTCGGGAATGAGGATTGGATTCTACAATGAAATTTTATCATGGAACGAGCCATGTCCCTATATAATTTCAATTGCATAAGCACTATTTTTTTTTCTTCCTGTCTCTAGATTCTGAGAGCTGGGTGGGCATTTTATCCCCATTTTATATTAATAAACATAATAAGAAAACAGACAGCATGCCATTATTTCAGGCCTACCAAACAGTAATTTAACATGGCAATTTGGAATGAACAGTACTCTAACTGCTGCTAGAAAAGATACTACTACTGCCAGAAGATGAATGGCTTCAGCAGTGTTCAACCGAACAGTGAGCCGTAAGCAGCCAACTGCCGGCCGAGGGCGAGCGATTGATTCCGCCGGCCCCGCCATTCATGCAGGCGAAACCGTGTTTGCCACCTCCCCATGTGCTGCCGCTTCCAACCGCCGCGCGAAAAAAGTCTCAGAAAACCACCAGCCTTGGGTCCTTTTTCAGCGCTCTCGCCCGCCGCCTCAGCAACAGGTGTCATCTCCATCAGAGCCACCTCGCCTAATCCCTTTTTTTATAATTAAGGAGGAGGAGGGTCTTGGTCTTGGGGTGTTAAACAAACAAACACAGGTTAATCGCCAATCATTTCCGCACGGTGGACGTCTCGCCCCTGTCGCGACTTAACCTCCTCCCGTTTTGTCCTCATCGCCCGCTTCTCCCCCTCTTTAAAATCCCAGGCCCTGCTGCCAGTCCCGGCACCGAGACAGCCAGTGATCGACCGAGACAGAGACAGGAGCAGAGAGCAGAGCAGCCACTAGCTTAGCAGAGACCGAGAGCAGCGGAGATGGTGAAGATTCCGAGCCCCAGGAGGCTGTTCAGGAGCCGGTCCAGGAGCACCGCCACCAGCGTCGGCAGCGCGGACATCTGCGCCATGGTCGCCGAGCACGAGAAGATCGAGTGGGAGGTGCGCCCCGGCGGGATGCTGGTGCAGAAGCGGCGGTCGCCCGAGGAGGACGCGGCCGCCGTGGAGTACATCCTGGTGAGAGTCTCCACCGGTTGGCAGTGGCACGACGTCTCCATCGACGCCACCGCGACCTTCGGTACGTCGTCTTCTACTTCGCCGGCACCGCATTGCCGTGCTGCTTGCTCTCCGTTGCTTTCTTATACTCCCTGTTCCCGTGCGATCAAACTAGTAAACGGGTGCTAAGTTGCGTTTGCCCCAACAATCCAATGCAGGCGACCTGAAGGTGATGCTGTCGCTGGTGACCGGGCTGTGGCCCAGAGAGCAGAGGCTGCTGTACAGGGGCAAGGAGAGGGACGACTGCGAGCACCTGCACATGGTGGGCGTCCAGGACAAGGACAAGGTGCTGCTCCTGGAGGACCCGGCCATCAAGGAGAGGAAGCTCAGGTCAACCACCTTGGCGCAGCTCATGGGGGTGCCCTGCCACTCCTTCATCCAAGTGTAGACAGAGAAATCCCCAGAATTTCTTGCCAGTTTTTGTTTTTCCTGTCTTCTTTTTCCAGTTTGCCTGCGTGAGCGACAGAGCGAAGGTTTCAGTTCAGTCTAACTGCAGTGTTCAGAGCCTGCTGAGTTTCAGGGCTTGAATTCGGTAAATGGAATCAAGACATTTGCAAACAATAGGATATAATATATGATGATAAATACATGGTGTAAATTACTGTGAACGGGTAATGCAACCCCAGTGCCAGTGTGAGCCAGTAATTCTTTGTTTCTTATTCTGTAATCTGTATATATTCTTTTCTTGAGATCAGCAATACAGTTCGGAATTTCATAGCTCCTCTGTAAATTCTTGTCTTTTGCCCAGAATCTAGTACTACACAGCCTCATTTTCTCCATCAGCTTGGCATGTACTCTGAATCCAGAAATTGCGGTTGCTCGGTTTTCAGTTCCAATGTACTACTTGCATACACTTGCTGTTTCATGTTGCAATTGACAAACCAAGCGGCAGCAGGTTTACGGCTACCAAACATGTAATGTAATAGAAAACTGCCAGCTTACGCTGAACTGCAAAGGCTGGACAGAAACCTGCTTCTAACAAGCTGCCCCTACCCACCATTAACCACTACTTACAAAATCCTCGCAGAATCAAAGAAATGGTTGGTACTATTATCGAGGGAAAAGGACATGATCTGTGCCAAAGTTTTTTCTTTTTTGCATGGAGAAAAGTCTGCACTTTGAGGATCAGCATTGCAAAAGCAAAATTATGTGATAGGACAGGTGATAGCACGGAGAAAAAAGTCGTCGCTTTCAAGCGTTGATACTCCTGCTCCCGTTACTATCAGGGTGCGTTTGGTTTATGAGGCTTTTCCCTTTTTGCACTATGCTGTGTTTGGTTCAGCCGTTCAGGGGATTAAGGCCGTAATTACTACGCAATAATAGGCTGATAACCCCTAGCCGAGCTTCCCTTGGCACTGTACATGTGCCCTTCAAAGTTGAAGCTTCAAGTCTCAGATGACCTATTGCCAAGAAAAGCATCGAGGTTTACCGTTTACGTACCAAACATGTAGCGACCGCCAGCTTGCACTGAACTGCAAAGATTAAGCAAAAGCTTTGCTTTTTTTCTTTTAGCAAGTTGTCAACCGCATACCTGAACTTTTATAAAGTGGTCGAGCCAGCGGTCTGCGCTCTCAATCTCTGACGACGTTGAGCACAAAAAGTTCAGTCGTAGTTTTCACTCGTCAGTCGCATGGCAAAGGCTGCTGTTTCTACCGTGCCCCAACTCCCATTCTCCCAGTCCCAAGCTCCTTTTTCCAGAGCCGTTTTACAGTTATCACGCGCACGCAACCAGCACCGGTGGTGAGACTCGGCGGTAACAAGTCAACGGCTGTGGATCGTATCGGATTAATCGATCACCCATACAAAAAGCCAAACGGGAGCGACCAGAGGCCGTGGGCTACGCGCCCTGAGGCTCTGATGAAGCAGGCCCAGGGGGGCAGGTCCCGGGCCAGAGACAGGGACGCGAAATCTAACACGTGATTATCGATCCACCCCGGTGCCCGAGACGCAGTCCGGCCCTGAACTCGTGCCGGAAACGGAGGGCCGGATTGAATGCCGGTAGCGCCCCCACTGCGCACCGCCGGGCGCCGGCCTGGCTCGTGCCGATCCGCGGCGCATGTGCCGGCACTCCAGCAGAATCAGCGCAGACGGTGACGCACGTACTACGCCCTGATCAACTTGCCATGTTACCCCGGTCGGTCCCTGTCCCTGGTAGCAGGTGGAAATGGAAATGGAATTCTCTTCTCGCGCGCCCGCCGCCCGGGGAGTCGCCGTTCTCGCCACAGACAGTTGAGTCGCCACGCCGCGCGGCTTATCCGAACGGGCGGGCGGGCCGGTACATGCATCGCCGCAGGTCGGCAGCCGCATGCCCGCATGTGCGTAGGGTTCCCACGGAGATTGCGCCGGCGCGCGGCGTATCCGCCTATCCGGTCCGGTGGCCGCGCCGCGGTGCCGCCGCTGAATCATCGAGGATTAGGATGATGCTCTAAATAATGAGAGTAAATGAAAAAAAGAGAAAATAAATTGTCTATTTGGATCATTAAATGAGACTAGAAGAATCACGGTAACCATTTAGAGCGCCATCCTCATTTATCGATTTGGGCCTTGTTTAGTTCACCCTAAAAACAAAAACAAAAATTTCATCATATCGAATCTACGACACATGTATGAAATATTAAATATAGATGTAAACAAAAATTTATCATACAGTTTGTCTATAAATTGCGAGACAAATCTTTTAAGTCTAATTACTCCATAATTAAACAATATTTGTCAAATACAAATGAAAATAATACAATCTAAACAAGGTCTTGGTTCGTGTGTGCTCGGCTGCTCGCAGCAAACGTGCATGACGACCTTTCCTAGATCCGTTAAGGCCTCAACAATTATAGTGTGTGTGACCACAGATGCAGATAGAATGTTGGTGCTGCAGCGTCTGCTATGCGCTACATCTACATGCACGAGAGAGCCTGCCGATCCAACGTGCAACCACCGCCATATATATCTACCCGCCTCCGGCTGCATTTGCACACCAGTGCACGCGCTGAAAATGTGTTAAAGATCAATTTCTTAGCCTCAAGAAATATCAATTGAACGATGGTACAGTGAAAATTCCAGTCCCAGGCTCTCTTTGATGATAGTGTTAGCATTAAACAACAACATTCGCCAATGTTTGTGCTTTTTAGTTCTTTTCCATTGAATAACTCTCTACGCAGGGGTTTTAGTGAGTGGCAAACTTGTAGAATGGCGTAATCTAGTTGTGATTTGAATTGGCCTGACAAGAACGGTGAATACTCAGTAAATTCAATGCATAAGTTCTTTGTCAACAATAGTGTCTGAGTTGTGTTGTCCAAAAAATGGTGTCTGGATTGAGTTATAAACCAAAAAAAAACATGTATACTGTAACACAAATACAAAAAAAAAACAAGCCATGGAGAAGTGGCGTCCCCATCGATTTTTCACTAAGAAGAAAAACTTCTCACGCCGCTCGTGAAAAATCCTCGAACCCCGACACACCTATATATAGCGGCACCTGCATCCCCGTGACCGTGAGACAGGACAGTGGCCATAGACTTATACTTTAGCGTGAGACATATGAGGGGATTTTAAGTGACATTCTCACCGGCTTTTCATTAAAGAAGAACTTCTCGCGTAGCTCGCGAAAAACCCTCGAACCCCAACTCCATCTATATACAACGACACCTGTATCCCCACAAACCAGGACGACGACCATAAGCCAGGATGACGACCATAGACATGTACTTTGGTGTGGAACAGACGAAAATATTTTATTATCCTCAAACCCAAAACTCAGCTCCGTGGGGGATCGAACTCATAAACAAATTTAAGTTTGATCAAATTTGTACAAAGAAGTACTAACATTTGTGATACTGTGAAAACAAATTATAGTAAATCTAAGTAGAAAAGTTCAACTTGTCTTGGGTTATTATACCATAAATTTCGACAGATATAGGGGGTGAGATTTTCTGTCAACGGATATTATATACAGCATAAAATTCAACGTGGAATCGCAATTTTCTTTTTGGTATTTTATAAGGCAGGCGACAATGATTCCTACGCTGGGTGGGCCGATTCCTGATCGCCTTTAGGCCTTTCCGAGTCCATCAGACCTCCAGGCTCGGCCTATGACATCTGCGGCCCGTATTCAACCTGCCAGCATCTGTCAGACAGCCCAGCAACGGTCCCGGCCCACAAGGCGACAACGCCGCTCTCCCATCGCAGGACCGTCCCACTCCGCCCTCGGAACCAAACAACGCCGGCCTGCCGGACGTCCGGTCACTCGAGCGATGGCGGAGATCGCCGGCGACGAGGCCCCAACGCCTCCTCCTCCTCCTCCTATCTCCGGCGAAGCCTCCAGAGACCCGCATACTTCTACTCCTGCCTCTACCGGCAGCAACAAGCCGCCGTTGCGCACGACGAAGCCCGGCGTGAAGCGCCTCATTCTCACCGCCTCCGTCCTCCTCTCCTTTCTCGTCGGTACTACCCACGACCTCCTCTAAGCTATGGCTAGTGTTTTTGCGCACATCTCTGTATAACTCGCTTACTTCTCTGCATCTCTCTCTTTAGGACTGCCCTTCCTGCTGAAATCTACCGAGATCCATCGTTCGCCGCTGCCTTCGGACGCAATTACGGCACTCGCCCACCGCCTCCACTCCACTCCGCCCTCCTTCCCATGCAGTCTCCACGCGGTCTTCCTCCGGTCGGTTCCCGATCGCTCTGATGCCTCCCTCAGCCGTCGCCTTGAGCAATCGATTTCGGCCCAGCTCCAGCTTCTCCCAGCCACATCTACTGCCGGTAATGTCTCGGTATCAGTCACCGTTGAGTTGGCTGGTGGCTGCTCCAGCAGCAGCAGCAGCAGCGTTGGCTCAGATTGGCAGTGTGGCACTGTGACCAGTGCAGACCTGGTGATTGGCGATGAGGTGTTCGATGAATTGCTGCACTCAGCTTTAGGCAGCGGCAGAGGGGATGGGTCTAGGGTTTACACTGTTGTGGTTGTGGAGACTGGTGATGCAGAGGGTATGAGGGTTGTCGTTGGGAAGCACCGGCATGCTTGGGTGGTTGGAAAGGCTGATGAGGTTAAGGCTGTCACAGTTATTGGCAAGGTATTTGCCAAGTATTTCATGAATGGGGGTATTGAGGAGGGTGAGGCAGGCATTGGGAAAGGCGAGTTCATGCCAGTTGGATCAGATGGAAATGTAGTTCTATCCTTTAGCTTGTTGAATGCTGATCCAAGTGATTGGGTGTATGATTGGTAAGAACAAAACTTGCAACTCTGCTATACTTCTTTAATTCTGCTGTTGCTTTCCCTTCCATATCAAATTGCTATATAAATTCAAATTTTTATGTTCTATGTTAGATGTTTAAGCACAAGTAACGTACAACATATTACATATTAGACTGCATCAAGAAGGTACTTGTGCAAAACTTTCATTTTATCTAGACAGTGGGGATATGGTATATTTCTTATCTACATCAGTTAGATGTCCTGTAGGCTATGTATAGCTTCCTGCAAAAATGAAACCTATTTTCCTTTGCTGCTGCTGCTGTTGGAATTTTTGCACTTAGGCATTCTACATGCAGGGATTTTGAAAAGATTGGTGAGAGGATGTTGAATCCTGTGGTTGAGGCACTGCGACCAATTGCAGAAATCAATATAGAAAGTCAGGTGCTAATTTGCATTAAACTAAACCATTTCTTATGAAAACCATGATATTCCTTTCTGCTTAATATTGTCGATTTTAATAAGTAATAATCCTATCACTTCTTTTCAGGTTTTGTACCACACTCCTAAGTCGTCCTATTCTTATTTTGATGATAAACTGGGTGGCAATGTCCTTAGTATGGGAGACATTCCTTTCTTTGTAAGTGTCTGACTTGTCTTGCTGAAACCATTTGCTCTTGATTGTACTACATTCTACCGATAGCTTGCCACAATCATCTATAGTGCGAGTTCCAAAAATTTAATTGCTCTATGAAAAATATGACGTTGACAGGTAAACTCAAATGAGTGGCACTTGGATACATCAATTTCAGCTACAGGACGATCAAAAATTCTTCAATTTGTGGTGTATGTTCCTTGGATCAAACTTGATTATTAACCTCTGTTTTTTGTCGTACATTAAACTTTACTCAAGTCTCAAAACATGATGTAACATAATTTGTTCTCTTCAACAAAATTTCCTTTCCTTTTTTTTTACCATCACATCATCATTTTCCTTTGTTAAACTTCTGGTAGATATAATGTGTCCATGATGTTTGTTTTTTTCTTTGCAAACTGATGAAAGCCTAAGAACACAACCCGCTACAAAAAACTTCATGTTTTCCCTATATTTCTGATTTTGAAGTGTCAAGTGTGCACAGATGAAAACATCAGCTTGATGGTTCATTTATCAGGTTTGCTTATTACTTGTAATTTGTAAACAATCCAAAATTCCAAACCAACACCAAAAGCTAATTAAACCATTACAAGCAAGAAAAAACTAAACCTAGATAAAAGTTTGCTATTAGAGTACAAATGTTTCTCGATGCTCTGCTGAACCGTTTATTCAATAATCATCAGATACATTCCATCTGCAAGGGAATGCCCATTATATTTACAACTTCCTGACGGCGGGCTTTCAAAAACTAATGCATTTATATCCCCAGTAAGTGGTACTACACCTAGCTGTAAAAAAAACTACCTTCTTTCTGTTACCCATCTTGCTATTTACTTGACAGCATTATTTTGTTACATAGATGTGGGGAGGTGTTCTTATCTGGAACCCACCGGACTGCTCACTTGATTCCAAGACTCATGGTACCCGTAAGAAAATGTCATCTCAGGTGTGTGGATTTTATCATTTTATTGCTTCTTTGATATCCTGGCATGTTCAATGCAAAGGCCACCCTTTCAAGTCTTCAAATACCCTTTTTGCAATAGCATTATTTGTTGAGACACCTATATGAAACAGGAACTTATGGAGACCCTCGAAATCTTCATTGGACAACTAAGGCAGTTGTTTGGTCTAAAACCATCTTATCTCTCACAAGATATGGACGTGCCAACTAAATTTGTAGTTAGTGAAAAGGGGTTCACAGAATGGTAAATATTTTTTTCAACTGGCTTACTATATTTAGCACAGTACAAAAATCATCTTGCTATGGTGCATAATATCACACGATCTGTAATTTCTATCCCATATTGATTGCCCCATGGGACAACATTTGGTGATAATTATTATCGTTCTGATTACACACTCTGCATATTCTCAAACTGTCAGTACTATAGTCGCATCACATTGCTTGTACCAATACATTATAGAATAGGACCATCTCACCCTTTGAACATTGAGTGTTGGATCGATCAGGGTGAGCCGGCCTTCACCAAAGGTCTAGATGTTCTAGCAGTTCATTGTGAACAGTGAACACAACTGTTGACAATTGCAAATCATATGTTTGATGGTATGCATCCACAAACAAGTCTGATTGTCCCATAGGGTTGATTTTTGAACTTTTGAAATTCTAAGTCCCTGCCCCCAAGAAATGAACATCTATAAAGCTCTAATGACCATTTTGTGTTTCTTACTCCCTCCTCTCTTTTTCCCTCGCAGGGAGTTAGATTTATTATATCGACACCATGCACATTCCAATCTGCTGTCATGCCTCACCACGTTGGAGTCTCTATCCACTCTGGTATGGCCCATCTGAAACCAGTGCTTAATGATATACAAAAGGCTGATCTGCACGCGGGTGTCACTAATGTTATTATGTGTCCAGGTCCGCTCTCTCCCTAGAATGATTGTCATGGATGAAATTGGAAGACAGGTTCTACCTTCTACCACTCTTGCTAGATGGGAGCCCATTGATCTGTAAACTAGTTTTATCTTTCTATCATTTTGGTTATGCACGCTTAAAGCAACAGAAATAGTTACATTCAGATAATATGTTTGTTTAAATATTTCACTGAACCTGCATCATATATGTATCCTCTGTGTAGTTGTATCTTACCTTGTACTTAAACACCTGTGCATGGGTTGATCTAATTGTTTACGATTTTGATTATAGCATATGATCACTTAATAGCGAACTTAAGCTGTGTTATTGTATCTTACCTTGTACTTGAAACACTTGTGCATGGGTTGATCTGATTGTTTACGATTTTGATTATAGCATATGATTAGTTAATAGCAAGCTTAAGCTTGTTCCAACCATTTTCTTTTCCAGGTTGAGCTTTCTCTTGAAGCTGCAAATTTAGCTCAGGGAAATGCAACTCTAGGAATAAGTGACTCTTCAGCAGGCAAGTTGACGATAATTCATTCCTTATAATGTCATTTTCCTTTTATGAACATTTGCTGAGAATTGTGCTGATGTACAGTATATGCAACAAGAGCCAGGGCATTGGCTGAGGATGCATTTTTCCATCCATCCATTATGTCAATCAGTTATGCTTCAGTTGAGCACTATTTCGCCATTTACATGGTCAGTATACTATTGCAGACTTGTGTCTGCTTTCCAAACTTTTATGATGGTGCTCATAATTTCCTTTAATCCTGAAAGTAAAGTAAAAAACCTAGTTATCATTCGATTCTTCAATCATCTATGGCTTACCAATCTGCAACACATTTTGACAAACTATAGAGTGGCAAGATGACAACTGTATAGCATACATCAAACCCATGTGCATGTTAATCTGTACTACATTGGAAAGGAATTCCTATTGAAAACTCTATACTTTCTGCAGCCATTTTTTGCACCAGTTTCCTTGCATGTGCTTCTGGCGGCAATCAAAGAGCTAAAACGTTACAAGGCAGAGCGAGCAAAATATTTTGCATTTCTTGCTTCCCAGGCGACATCCTCCTGATCTGGTGGTGATTAGCATGGATTTGCATCAGAGAAGTCTGAACATTTATATGAAGCTGATGGCCGCTATTGGTACTGCACATAGCAGCGTCACTTGTTCCGATGCTCACGAAAATGGTTAGGATGTCCAGCTGATGTCAGGCAGAGAGCTATACTTATCATGGGGTTTAGTGCTTGTAAAGCTAGCTGCATGCTGTTAACATAGTCAAATTTTCTACCACTTGAAAAGTTCTTGTAACCCAAATTTTGTAAATAAGTATCTCATACGGTCATGCCTACTAACTAAACATATCAAAGGATTTTATTTTTCGATTTAAAAAGAGCGCATATTAAGAATCCAGATCGAAGTTGGCGATGGTTAAAGCATTGCTGCGAAATCAGAGCGTGTGACAACTGAACAAACCTGTGTTGCTTTAAGTATTACTAGTAGTATTATTATGACATTTAGTTTAACAGTTTCAATCATGCAAGTCAGCTCCAAATTTAGCGAACAATAACACAGTGCTTCAAGCTCAGGCAAACGCAAACTGAACAACTTTTTATTTCTTGATACGGTTGAGTCTTGCAATATTTGAAAATCATATGGAGTCTTCATTGCCGCAAATACTTTCCTATAATGGTGCAGTCAAAATAGGATCTAGGAATTCAAAGGAACTTGTTCAGGTATTCATCCACGGTAGTGTACTTGACATCAGGGTAAAGGTCAGTGGCTTCAACTCCAAAGAAAGGGTCAATCTCAAAGTTGGTGTGGTCCCCCTTCACCCACGCAGAATGGCTGATTGACAGCGCTCTGTTCAATGGAATTGGAGACTCTGCAGCAGATCAGAGAGTAAAAAATGAGAACAAAAGTTTTACTGTGTAAGGCTCGAAACAGATAAATAAGGACAAAAGTTGAGCCTGCTATTTTTAGACCTTGAATCTTCTTCAAGACATCGTCTTCTGGAATGTACACCCTTTCAAATGTCTTCCCAACTTTCTTCTCCCAGAGTGAGATAAGCTCATTGTGAGATAAGATGTTGCTTGGTGGCCTCAGATATAGGATCTTATTCAGGGTTCTTGGATCATCTACAGCTTTTATTGTGTAGGTGCCAACATCCTCTTCTGTTCCAAATATTGCTATTGTCCACAAACAATATATAAATTAACTAAAGTGTATTCATATCTTCCTTAGTTCCTTTGATTGTAATTTGTATACAACCCTACAAGTACATATTGCTTTGATTGTACGACCCACAAAAAGGTAAGCTATCTAGTACATATAGTCAACAAATTGTAATTAGTCTTACCTTTCACATTTCCATCACCTAATATGAGAACCTTATCTATTGGAAGGCCTGTAACCCCAATCTGTCCAATAGCTGGCAAGAAACGACCAGCAAAGAAGTTGGAGGATATATACGTGTAGGGGATCCCCTCGGCCTCTACGGCACGCCTTATACTAGCTTTGGCAGCAAACACCGATTTTGCAGGTTCAACCGCATGCACATGATCTACATCATTCCCAAACTCTGATGGAAAGAATCTCTGGAAAATACTGCAACATTACACAGTAGCATATACAAAAGCAATCCTTCAACATTTACACAATATATTTGGATTTAAATCAGTGAAGCTTGTGAAGCCAAAAGGCAAGGACTGTCTGGTGTTCAAAAGAAACAAATAGGAATGCTCAACACGATCTCAGAGAAACAAATAAAAAAATCAATTAGCTTGCATTTCAGTGCTTTCTTTTTTCCAGTGTGGAGGTGGAAGACGACGAAAGAGACAAATATACATAATCATAATATTAAAATGTCCACAACAAACTAAAAGATATACACAAATGACATTTTCCATTAAGGTACAGTAAGTTACCTTTATGTTTCCAGCATCTTTTATGGCTGAGATAATGCGGGTTTGATCTGGCAGCTGTGCATAACCCACCGCCGAGATCACAACATCTGCCGATTCCATTGCCACCACCAAGCTCTCATGGTTGTACAGATCCCCCTGACGATGTGGCATAAATTCATCAATTACAACTCTGTGGAATCAAATCGTATCATTATAGTGACAATAACACATAGAATGATTATTGTACTTATTAGCATTACATTGATTGATTTTAATACATGTAGCAAAGATAGCTGCATCCCTGTAAAATACAAACCAGTGGCCGTTCAAAAATCAGCATATAGATACGTGTACCACCGACCTTTACCAGAGCTATAGCCCACACAAGTTACCAAATCTCAAGTTTTGTCCCATTACAAATTAGATACTTAATACTGAGAATTATTCAGAAGCATTAATGCTCTGAATCTGAGCTAAGGTCAGTATAGTATGCAAAGGGACTAATATATGATGGTGATTGGATCAGGAATGGTAAAGCAAACGCGAATGTAAATAGAACACTGTGGTAACATTAACAAAGCATCTTAAAACAGACTTTGTTTCACTTGCTGTAACAGCAATGGGAAAGCTGGAAGCAATCTCTAGAGAGAACGCTGTGATGGCCTGATGGGAGTTGTCAACGCTGTCAATTATCTGATGGTCTAAGATTCTGGACCACATCGATGGCTTCCCATGGGCACAGATGTTACAGGGCGCAGAGTCAAGGCCACCAGCTAAGGCGGAGCTGCAGGGCGCAGGGTTGACGGGAGACGATTGCGATCTGATCGATTACACCGGGGAGAGAGTGGTAATAGTTTTGTATAGGCCGGTATCTGATAACTGTGGGACTTAATCACGGGAGGGCTGAAACAAACAAGTAGTAAAGGAATCTGTTACCGTCCGTAACCAAATCATGTTACAGTTTCCTCAACCAAACACTTTGGTACAATTTTGACCAAGGTATACGTGCCGGGCAGCGGACAGAGAAGCACGGGACCGCCGCCGCCAAGGCACGCATGAGGAAGCAGGCAACCAGCATCGATGCTTCGTAGCTCCTCGCGCCCCTGTGTGACCTGCCACCACACTTAGCGGATAGGCCAGCACTCCAGCAGCTGGAGAAGCCACCGAAATCGACGACGCCCAATGGCTGTTTGACAAAATGCCTCCAAGGCAAGCCGTTCACCAAACCAACACTAGGCCCAGACGTCCTCGACCCCAGAGACCCATAACAAGGGTGGAAACTTTATCCTTGGCCATGTCTTTCTTGTGTTCTCAATTTCAAATCTTGTATCCAGATTTTCCCAATCTAATTTGAACGTAGACGTTGCGGCCGGCATGAGCACAGAAGCAACTTCTCAAACTCTCAACCAAATCAAGGATGCAAAGAAAGTCGCCTTAACGCACTGGCGGCATCGGCGGCAGCACGGTACCAAACCCCTTTCCCAACTTCCATATGCCTTCTATGTTGTAGCTAAAGGATGTGCTGGTGAAGGAGCATGCGCTTGTTGCAACGACCGAGCTTGCATGGAGCCGAGTGATTAGTACCTGTGCTTTGATTTCATATTTTGCAGGCAAAAGGGAGCGATGCAAACCTGATGAATGGATTTTACAAGCATCCAATGCACAAGGATAATGCATGTCAAGAAAAGCCAAATGCAAGCTTGATATCTCTAGGTGAAATTGTTACTGTCAAATGTTGTTCAGGCTCAGTCCCAAATATTTTTTCCCACCAAAAGGATCAGTAACATTGTTTAATCTGCTGACAGCTTGCTAATTCCATTTAGTAGACTATCTTGAACTATTATGATTAATATAACAACCCATTGAAACTTTACAAAGTTTCTTGGTTTAACTGAGCATTAGTTCAAAGGAAGGAGCACTAGAAAACCTATTGAAGTACAAATAGTATTAGGGATGCCATAGTATTAATTTTCTCAAGTGCTGCTGGACCTCGAGTTTGCAGATCTTATCCAACCAAATGAGATGCATAGCCTCACACAGCAGGTGAAATTGCCGTTCTCTTGTTAGTATGTTCTGAAATGAAATGATGCAACTGTGATATGTGGTTTAGTCCATTTCCGCTCAATTTGAGCTTAGGGAAAAAATAAATCACTGGAAGACTGATAAGTTGTGTATGTGCATAGTCTCAGTCTATTACATATTTAATTAGTTTAATATCAGTTCATTTATGTTACTAAATCAATTGCAGGTTATTGCCTTCAGGGACAAGAATCCTATATTTTTAGTCGTCAAATGAGAAACATGGAAAGACAAGGTACTTCCATGTATAAATGTGATTATATTCTTAATATTTTAGTTTTGTATTTCAACTGTACTCTGTTGAATACAAATAATAGTGCCAAGTACCAAAGAAACAATGGTACTGCCTTAAAAAAGGCTGATTTATTCATACCGATGACCTCAATTTTGCAGCCCAGATCAAAATGAAATTTATATATTATTCTGGATGACAATCCAGTGCCTCTAACACATCTAGTAATTACCAGGCATATTTGTTTCCATAGTAAATACATATCTTTTCATGGATTTTTAGCTTAAATTCAAACAAAACTACAGGGGTTAAGCTCCATTCATCCAACATGACGACCACAAGGACAACAACGTGAGCCATTGGGCATTGGCACGGGGCGAGGGTTCAACAAAAAAGGTACGATGCTGGTGTGGTAGAATGTGCAAATCAATTCAATGAGGCTGTGGCAGTTCCACACACCCTGTTCTACTACAGAAGCATCACCACTACTGAGTGCCCCAATATAATGTTTCAATTGAGATTTTATTAAGATTAAAACTATCACTTCAACTTTAAATACTGAACCATGTATACAAAGTCATTCACTATCACTCTTCTATTATGTAACACATGATAAAATATATGCTCCTAAAACCATGATATAATACGTGTAACAACACCAATGTTTAGCTTGATAATGTTTTCCTGTATATCCACTTATTCAGTATAGAGTATACTACTTTCCTGTCTATTTTTACAATGATCCTTAACTACACCAACTTGATATGAGAAAGAAAACATAACATAATGCTATCAACCTTCCAAACTCCATTCTGAAACCCAATGGCAATTTGGTTGGAAGCAAGTTAGCCTCTACTTATATCAAATAGCCAATATCATCTTTATTGGCAACATAAGGTTTCTAATTTTCCATTTGCCAAAGCATGTTCAGTCTTCAGTTAAAGTGAACCCTGTGTTTTCTGTACGAAATTTATGAACATTATCAATATTTCCTACATGGAACCATAACCATCTGCACATCTAACAGTATATACATAGTAATAGTATGGCAGCCCTTCATGTGGCGAAACAGACAAACACATATCAAGGAATAGTGCCACTTACCTCATGAGCCTGTTACTTTGACCACTGAGCAGGCGATGGTGAGAACAAGGAAATTAGCCAAAGAAGAAAACCACATTGTAGGCATGTTTTTTTTTAGCAATTTTGGCAGATTGCTTAGAGGTTTGCAACATATCCTAATTAAAATCTCTTCCATTGACCCGCTCTACATATTCTTTTGGTAAGCCTTAAAATTTTAATGCATGTTGGTTCTCTGTTGTTGTCTTTGTACGCTCAGAGTTTAGCGTTTCCCATCAGTAAGCTCCCAACTTTGTTCCTATATACTCCTATCAGTAGAACTAAAAATAGGCCAAATCAGTTGGATCCCTCTTCATTACAGATTGATGATTAATCCAAAATAAGTTTAAGCTTACAGATCCTTTTTACAGAATTTGTAATTTGATTTTTTTTTTCATTATGATTTGGTCTAAATTACTTCATATCTATTTTATTTTCAGAATCTTGGTGTGCCACAACACATTGAACAAGGAATAGAAGATTAGAAGATGTTGAAGATATAATTACAACTGCTACTTTCAAAATGTGTTTATTTACTTATAACAAAGAAGTCTTAGATTAGGTGAAATATTTGGTTGATCATCTGTATCATAGTCTCAACATATATGCGTCAAACTGTTGCTATCATTAAAAGTCACCTTAAGAGTTAAGACCCATATTGGAATTATTATATAACACATCCTCTACCAGCGACCACTTTACTTTTTTGGGGATTAATTGTCATATAAGTAGACAGTGGCAATAGCACAAGAGAGCAAACACACACAAAAAAAGAAGCTTCCCACGGATCAGCTCCCCAAATCCAACTGACATCCATGGGCTGTGCCCTCTGAGGGGTTCTAGTTTTGACCAAATATTGACCAAGACACGCACTGAGAATCTAAGATCAAGAGAAAGGGGAAAGTAATGGAAACACGAGTAGCAAACCTTGACGAGGGTGACGCCGGCGTCCCGGAACCCCTGGAGGACGGCGGCCTTGGCAGGGTCGGCGGGCGCGGGGTCGCGGACGAGGACGTACGTGGGATGGCCCTCGCGGGCGCTGGCGGCGACGATGAACCGGCCGATGTAGCCCGTGCCGCCTATAACCAGCACCCGGCTCCGCTCCTTATGCCCCGCCGCTGACGACATGTCCGGTATATAGGAGTGCAAAAGCGCGGTACAACTCAAGGAGAGCTAGGCAGCCAGCAGTCTGGCAGAAAGACGGCGAGGGGCTTCTGAATCCTGCTCAAGAACCGGGAATATACATGCGGTGAATCTTGCGATAAAAAAAACACACACACACAAGTGTGTGGGCCTTAAAAAAAGGCTTTTACATATATACAGGTGCCAATGCTTCGAACTCTTTTATTCTCTAGGTAACTTTTATCAGATTTAACTCTAATGCTATTAAACTGCAGGTATGAAAAGTCAAAAATATCCTCATGTCTAAATATCTAATTAATCTTTTGAGCATCTTAACGATCTAAAATGAAAAACTCAAAAAACTCAAAACTAGCAAGTCGTAGATCTCATCGAGATCGACAATATTTATATAAAAAATATTTTTATTTGATTTTGTATAATTTTTTTTCTAAGACAGATTAATCATATCAAATCATATATTTTTTGTATGGAATTCAACGAAAATATTTTTATACAAAACTTATAGATATTGTCAAGATCTACAACTTTGTAGTTCTGAGTTTTTTCATTTGAGCTCATTAAGGTGCTCAAAAAAATTAATTACATATTCAGCCTTGAGGGTATTTTTGACTTTTTACACTCGCGGTTTGACACCGTTAGAGCTAAATCTGACAGAAATGACATGAAGAGCAAAAGAGTTTAGAGCAGTGGCAACTGTGAGAGCTCAACTTTTTTAATGGCTTATAGGTAATTACCAACTTTTATAATGACGTACATGTCAGAGCCTCTTAAAAAATTCTAAGACATGTTTGCTAGAGGCCGCGGAAGGTGGCCCAAGCTCCTTAGCTGCAGTGGCCCTTGTTTAGTGTCGTTAGCCCAGCCTTGAAGCAGTGGTGAAGCTAGAGCAAATTAGAAGGAGGTGCACTTAGTTTGTGGATGCATACACATCGTTTATATAGGTGAATATATAGTGAAATAGACATAATTATAGTTTTTTTAATTTTTTTGGGGAGGGGTGCAAAATGCACCCCCTAATCTACATGTAACTTCGTCTCACCCTGCACAAAGCTTAAAACATTTGAGTCAGACCCCATAACAATGATTTCAGGGGAGGGTTGTTTTTTTAGAGCCCGATCGACGGAGGGAGCGGAGTTGGCGAGATGAAGCAAGTGGGTCACCTTCCTATGGTCTCACCTCCCTCTGTTCCGCCTGACCGCCTCCATGGTGCCGCCGTGGTGACGAATGCTCGTATTTCTCTTTCATTCTCGAGCCCCGTCCCGACGACCTCTTTCTCGAGTGGCAAGTCTCTACATGACGACGCATCGATGACGCGAGCGGGCTGGATGGAGGTTCTCTCGTCCTCAACTCTGTCGCCAAGCTACAGTGATGCAAGTCGTGGGTGTCAAGCCGCGCGATGTTTGCGAAGGTGCGCCTCTGGATGTTGCAGATGGCGCAGGGCGAGGCTGTCGTCATCCGTGCTCCGGCTCCATCGCTTCCTTGCCGTCAACTCTGTGCTCCAGCTTGACTGCCTCTTCGATTCTTCTCCACTGGCATGGCGCACAGGGCACCTCCCCTTCAGCCGTCGACTCCCTTGCCGCTGTCGGAGACCGTCTGCACCAAACAAAGCGCCATCAAGGCTGGCACCTTGCGCTCCACTCCTTCTCCCTCTCCCTCACTGGTTTCTCTCTCTACTACAGAGGTGCTCGACAAAATGTCGAAGAAGAAAAAAGTGGTAAGGCTACCTAATTATTAGTGAAGAGTAGACATAGCCATTTGGGCCAGCAAACAAACACGATCTAAGCCTGAGCGTCGGACCTGGCTGCCTTCATGCAGCGCTGCAAACACGTCCCTAGACTCATCTTTTTAGACAAACGAACAAGACACAAACAAATCTTTCATTAATTAACAATAAAATTGTGGGCCTTTGTTTAGCGACGCCTCTAAATATGACATAAATGCTGTCGTGTATCATGAGTTCGCAGATTTTAAAAATTTCCAAAGCATCTTAAATATTGATATGGTCCTAAAAAAATACAATACAAGATCCGTTCCACCCAAACTAGCTCAAGTTTGAGCAAATTTGAAGTAAATAATATTATCATTTATGTCTCTAAATAAATTTACTTAAAAATATATTCTATAACTAATTTAATGGTTCTTATTTTATATCATGAATGTTAGTACTTCTTACATAACTTTAATTAAAGTTCAAACTATTTAAGGTCTCAAAAAACAAGAATTACATTTTTTATGAACAGAGGATATAGTGGTCAATACTATCTAAATTTTTTAGTTGACAATATTTTTTATTTAAAATCATTTAGAGTCTTGAATATTCGTTTTATTCTGAAATCCAATTTTTTGAAATTTTTAGACGATATAGGATGGGTCATATCCAAGAAGGTGACTAAAGCATAAGAGCACTTTTTTACATGTGCACAAAAGCAAATAATTGAATCTAAGAAGGTGATATGTGAACGGGTTCTGGTGATTAGCGTACAAGGTTTCCCACTTTCCCCGTACATGCAACAGATCGAGATCTCAAAGAAGTAGACGTAACGTAGCACTGATGAGTCACTTACCCAGCATAGGTGCTTCAATTCCATTTCAAACAGTTTGTTTTGATCCAAATGTCACACCATAGGAGCCAGCATGGGACTACGTACTTCAGCCAAAATAAGGTACTACATGGATACAACCAGTGACGAAGCCAGAAGATTTCAGGAGCCCGGGCAATTCTCATTAAGCAAAAATATTTAACTATAAAATCACATAATTCTATATAAATATAAAGAAGATTTCTTTTGTATTTTGGCGAGAAGCCCGGCCGGCTGCCCGGGGTGGCCTAGCGGTGGCTCCGCCAGTGGATACAACATCTATATGCCTCTCCATTACATACATATTGAACGAACGCCAGAGGCTGGAGACAAATCCGATGCAGGCAGCCAGATGCTCTACTCCTCCGTGGCTGCAGGCTTATTCCATGCCGCCCTGACCGGCCTAGCGGGGCGGCGCTGAGGGTGCCGGAGGCAGTCACAAAGCCGGCGGAAGAAGTCGACGACGGGCTGGAGGCGCGATAGCAGCACGAACACCGGGGTCAGCACGCCGCCGGCCACCGTCACGATCGCCAGCGGCTCCATGGGGGGGCCGGCCTTTCTTCCCTGCACCTCAGATCGATGGAGATCTTTGCTCCGGACAATTGCACGATTATTATTTTTAACTAGCACTCTCGGCAGACCGCTGCTGTGTTCTTGGCTCCTCAAGGAGAGTGTTGAAAGGAGACGCAGATTTATGCAAGAGGTCAGGGACGACATAGTGTTTAGTGTTTTGCGGTAACCGCAGGCTGGTGGTCTCCACGTCTATTTTCGGATCGAGCGGTTAAGGACGTATGGTTGAGAAAATGTAGGTGCTTGTTTATTTTGTTGCATAGTTATTACAGAAAACGTTCGATTCTTAGAGAAACTTAACTGCTCGCAATGCTAGAACGAGTACAGAAATACAGAATCAGTGCTTGGCACCCGGTTCCTTCGAGCAATACGGTGCCGTGGGTGGGTACATCAACGTCCTGGAGGTGGAGCCACTTTTCGATCACGCCGTCTCCGCCGGCACCTTGGACATGCGGTCGCCACGCAGCCAGAAGCGCGACGCAGATCACACTATCCAATCAATCGTTAGGCTGTCTCCAACAATGTAACTCAAACCCAAAATAGATGCTTCACAGTATTTTAGTGTTTAATCACACAATCGAGGGGTATTTGTTTGTGGTGGTTAAAGTTTAGTGAATATTATAATATTTTTGTTTTATTTAACAATTATTTCAGTCATAGATTAATTAGGGTGTTTATTTTGGGTTGTTAAAGTTTAACGGGTACTGTAGCATTTTCGTTTTATTTAACAATTAGTGTTTAATCATAGACTAATTAGGCTTAAAAATTGTCTCATAAATTACTCTCTAGCTGTGTTTTAAGTTTCGTAAATAGTCTATATTTAATACTCCCTCCATATCCATAAAGAAAATCGGTTTGGACAAGGTTTGGGTCAAACATTGAAAATATCAATCATGAATAACTTTTAAGTTGTTGAATTTAAAAATATGAAAACTATATGAATAGATTTGTCTTGAAAAATACTTTCATAGAAGTATACATATGCCATTTTTTGATAAATATTTTTATAAAAACAAGAAATCAAAGTTAGATTTTGGAGACCGTGTCGTTGTACTAAACGACTTCTTTTATGAATATGGAGGGAGTATTTTGTATATGTGTCTAAATATTTGATGTGATATACGATCAACTTTAATAAGACAAACCAAACGGACACGAATCAATCATTAGCTACCACTGAGGCACTGACATACACAAGCGTACGCCACGTAAGCCGGGGGTCCAAGTCGAATACACGCACCAAAAACCACCAAAAAAAAAAAGAAAAAGTGCAGAAATGCCAAACCGCTGTCTGTAATCGGAAAACCCGGAACCGTCCCGCTGCGGCGCTGCCGCCTGCCTTGTGCCGCCGCCTGCCGTGTAGTACCAGCGAGAGCGCAGCCCGCGCGGCCGGCACCGTTTCCCTTCCAGGAGCGCCATCAGCAACTGAAGCAGCGCTCCCCAGCGGTTGCTGTAAAGCGGGCACACACGCTCCCTACTCCACTCCCGACTCCCGTTCCCCTCCCAATTCCCAAAGGCCAAAGCCCCCCCCACACCAAAGCCCCTCCTCTGCTCCTCCGCTCTGCTCTGCTCCGCTCCGACCAAATGTGCGATTAGCGCCGCCCGCGAGATCGATCCCCGCGCGGCCAAGGATCGCCCGCCGGCATGGCGTCCTCGCAGGGGGAGCCGGTGCCCCCGTGGCTCAAGTCCCTCCCTCTGGCGCCCGAGTTCCGCCCCACCGCGGCCGAGTTCGTCGACCCCATCGCCTACCTCCTCAAGATCGAGCCCGCCGCGGCGCCCTTCGGCATCTGCAAGATCGTGCCACCGCTCCCGCCGCCGCCCAAGCGGGCCACGCTCGGTAACCTCTCCCGCTCCTTCGCCGCGCTCCACCCGGACGATCCCACCCCGACATTCCCCACCCGGCACCAGCAGCTGGGCCTCTGCCCGCGCCGCCCGCGCCCCGCGCTCAAACCCGTCTGGCTCTCCTCCCACCGCTACACGCTCCCCAAGTTCGAGGCCAAGGCCGGCGCTTCCCGGAAGGCGCTGCTCGCGCGCCTCAGCGTCCCCGCCACCAAGCAGCTCTCGCCGCTCGACGTCGAGGCGCTCTTCTGGCGCTCATCCGCCGACCGCCCTGTCGTCGTGGAGTACGCCAGCGACATGCCTGGCTCCGGGTTCGCCCCCTGCGCCGCACGCCCGACGCAGCTTCCCGCGGCGAACGTGGGCGAGACGGCGTGGAACATGCGCGGCGTGGCAAGGAGCCCCGCCTCTCTGCTGCGCTTCGTGCGGGAGGAGGTGCCCGGGGTCACGTCGCCGATGCTCTACGTCGGCATGATGTTCAGTTGGTTCGCCTGGCACGTCGAGGACCACGATCTGCACAGCCTCAATTACATGCATTACGGTGCTCCCAAGACGTGGTACGCGGTGCCGCGCGACGCTGCACTCGCCTTCGAGGAGGTGGTGCGCGTCCATGGGTATGGCGGGGAGGTGAACTCCTTAGGTGAGGCGCCCCGCATTGCATCGTTTCCCCTGTTCTCTGCTTTTGTAACTGTCGCTTGATTGTGCATTTCGGAATTGCGATCTGGGGTGCAGAAACCTTTGCAATGCTGGGTGATAAGACGACGGTGATGTCCCCTCAAGTGCTCGTGGATTCAGGGATTCCCTGCTGCAGGTGTTTCTACTGCTTCCTTCCTTCACCAAATGACTTCCTTTTCCTTTGATACCTTTGGTGGCTGATGAACGGTTGGTTCTGTATGTCGGAACAGATTAGTTCAGAATGCAGGGGAATTCGTGGTTACTTTTCCCAGAGCATATCACAGCGGGTTCAGTCATGGTGAGTGGTCTCAAAAGTTAGCCTCCATGAAAATCTTCCCTTTTTATGTTGCAGAGAGCAATGCAGAATAATGCCTGACTCAAGTCATTATATTATACTTTTTTCTGACTCATTAAGTCATTTATTTATGTTGCAGAGAGCAATGTAGAATAATGCCTGACTCATTAAGTGAACTATGCCTGCCCGAATAATGTCTTAATGTGACCCCATTTTATCAGTAGATTTGTGCAACTAGATATGCCTTAAACAGTACGGTAATTTGGCAAAATTTGTGCACAGCCTCAACTACATGCCTTAAACAGTACGGGAATGGTATGGCGGGAAAGAAAACTCCTTTTTTTGGCTTAAACATTCAAATTTGGTAGATAGGTTGCGTAACAGATACAAGGTGTAACGGAAGAAAAGAAAACGACAGTATCTCCAGATTGTTTGAGTTTTAGAACGGACAAGTGTAGGACATTTACGCTTGGGTTTAACATTTGCCAATAAAAGGAAACTATTTATTCTTCAGAAACTGAACCATTTCCTTTCTCGTAAAGTTCCTCAGTTTCGCCAAACTCCTTTTTTTGGCTTAAAAATTCAAATTTGGCGTTGCGTAACAGATACAAGGTGTAACGGAAAAAAAAAAGAAAACGACAGTATCTCCAGATTGTTTTTGTTTTAGAACGGACAAGTGTAAGACATTTACGCTTGGGTTTAACATTTGCCAATAAAAGGAAACTATTTATTCTTCAGAAACTGAACTATTTCCTTTCTCGTAAAGTTCCGCAGTTTCGCCTTTTACCTAGTAGGTTTGATCATGCAACTCTGCATTGAGTCTTCGTAAATCCATGCCATATAGACTTCCAGACTGGTGTGTAGTATGCAATGCAAGGTACATGTTTGCCGAAATGTAGCAGTGCATGTGCATATGGACACATTGGGATTTCCTTCTCTATCACATGCTATTGGAAAATTATGCTTAGGTTGTTATTTGGTCACTGCTTTGCTGTCTATTGTGGTTAGTTCTCCTGATCAGCTTGTGAGGAAGTTTTTTTTTGTATATGGCAGGGTTCAATTGTGGGGAAGCATCAAATATAGCCACTCCTGAATGGTTGAGAGTTGCAAAAGAGGCAGCAGTCCGGAGAGCTTCCATCAATCGTCCTCCCATGGTTTCGCACTATCAGTTGCTCTATGAACTTGCACTGTCATTGTGCTTGAGGTATTCATCACATTTTGCATGCTTCATAGTGCAGATCTTTTTTTCTTATGAGATTTTTTGGCCTGCTGCATCCCGTTAGGGGAAACAAAAAGAAAGAAAAACTGATTTTTCTTTAAAGAAAAAAGAAATAACTGATTTCACTGCCCAATTTGGCTGTAGTGCTTGTCTTTTCATGGGTTCAACTTCCATCATTTTATCAACAACAGTAATAGGTGTGCTATAAAGAACTACCATCTGATTAGTTACTTACACAAGGCTCTATTCTCAGTGGTGTCCATGTCTGATATCTCCATTTGAGTTTCTGCAATATGAGGCAATAAATTGCATAAGATTTTCTGCTTTCTTATATTACAGTAACCATGCATCTGTTATTGCAGTTGCATTCTTTTCTAGGTCTTTCTATGCTGCAAGAAGTCTCTCATTACATGTGTATCTGGACCCTTTTTATTTGATTTGGTTTAAACTTGTACATTTCTAGGGATCCATCAAATGGAACTATGGAACCACGAAGCTGTAGATTGAAGGAGAAGAAGAAAAGTGAAGGGGACCAATTGATCAAAAAGATATTTGTGCAAAATGTTATTGAAGACAATAAACTGCTTGGTCATTTTCTGAGTGATGGGTCTTCTTGCATTATTCTTCCAGTCAATTACAGTGATGGCTCTCCACTATCAACTTTGCTCTCAAAATTTCAGTCAACAACTGATTCCAGGATATCGCATGACCAGTGCAGTAAGACAGAAGCTCCGAAAGACTCAAGATGCTTACCAAAGGATCAGGCTGACAAGAACTGGGAATTGTCGTCATCCAACAAAATATCATTGTCAGTCTGCTCGGGAAAGACAGTCCCACCTACAACGTGCATATATGACTGTGCAAACATGTCTGCCTCATCATACACACATAATACAGAAAATAACAAGGGGGGTATGAACAGTGCTGCTGGTCTTTTAGACCAGGGTTTATTATCCTGTGTCGCTTGCGGGATTTTGAGTTTTTCATGTGTGGCAGTGATCAAACCAAGGGAGTGTGCAGCAAAATGGTTAATGACTGCTGATTCTAGTTTGATCAACGATCGACTTGCTAGTTCTGGAGAGCATCATATGATAGATGGGTTACAAGGTGGGAGGACAACTGGTGGAATTTTACGTAAGTCATACTCTTCCAATAGACACTGGACACATGCTGTATTAATTCTTCTCCCGTTGGTGAATTCTGGCTGACATTTAGTTCAACCTCTTATGTTTTAGTTCTGAGTTATTTCCTTTCATTTTCTTATCATGGAATTGAATAGTTTATGATGTGTATATTATGTTCCGTTCCTCTTCCGTGATATTAGTATGTCTGCATGCATTTGGCCATCATAGACATTCAAACACAGCAAGAAATGCAGGAGCCTGTGGAAGGTGCAGTGTTCCTAGTGTAGTAGTTGAACTTATAGTTTATTTCATATTTCAAATTGCAATTTAATCTTAGCGTCTTTTGGTTCATGGCATAAATCCATCTGATGAATGTATGTAATTTTAATCAACATGCAGGATCAGATTCTGAAATGAATGGCAATAGTATAATTTCTGATGCTGATGATGTGCCTCTCAATGGGTGTTCTGCTCTTGATCTTTTGGCATCAGCTTATGGAGATCCATCAGATTCTGATGAAGATGTTATGAACAAAAAAATTCAGATTCCTAATGTCTCCAACGAATTAATAAATCACACAGTTGAATCACAACCCAATACCTCAAATAATGGTGATTGTGATGGAACAAAGGTGTCCTCAAGTAGTAAAGAAAGCCAACAAGGACCAACTTCCCAGAATTCAAAGTGTATTGGTAACTCAAACACCTTGAATGGACCAAAAGGTGTTCGCACTAGAAATAAGGATCTACTTAAGATGGTGCTTTCTGAAGGTTTTCAACCAAAAGATATATATTCAGAAACGCATAAGAAGGTTCAGTGTGAACCATCAAGCTCAAACAAGACTTCAACAGAGAGCCCTTGCAGCACAGAATATCATGTTAGCCATAACAGTGCTACAATCTGTATGGACAACAACAGAGGCTCTATGACTATGGTGAACAACTTAGTTACATCAGTTGTGAAACCTGATAAGGATTCATCAAGAATGCATGTATTTTGTCTTGAACATGCTATTGAGGTTGAGAAGCAACTTCAAGCTATTGGTGGTGCTGATATTTTTCTTCTATGCCGTCCAGGTCAGTCACTAGGCTTGCTCAGTCATTACCCTTTTTTAATGCAACATTAACACATGTGCTTCATGGTCTTCAAGAGTGCATGAGTTCATCATTGACCAAATTATTACACTTTGAATACATTAACACATGTGCCATTGTACATATTGTCCTACATTATCATCCTTTCTGATTTGAGGTCACATTATACTTCCATTAGCTTTGGTGAAGTGAGAATAAGTAGGTTCAGACCTTCATTGCTCCAGATCATAACAAAACCAAATAACAATCACTGCTTCCTAGGTTCTCAAAACCTTAAATGACATATTTGTTATCATTTGTACAGAATATCCCAGAATAGAAGTAGAAGCAAGATTGCTGGCTGAAGAAATGGAATTTGTGTATGATTGGAAGGATATTCTTTTCAAAGAGGCCACTATCGAGGATAGGGAGAAGATACAGGAAGTTGTGCAGGATGAGGAAGCAATACCAACAAATAGTGATTGGGCTGTAAAACTGGGCATTAATCTTTACTATAGTGCTAATCTTGCTAAGTCTCCTTTATACAACAAACAAGTGCCATACAATCGAGTTATCTATGAGGCATTTGGCTATGGTTCTCCCAATGATTCACCAGTAAAGCTGAAGACTTATTCCAGAAGGCAAGGCAGGGCGAAGAAAATAGTCTTGGCTGGCAGGTGGTGTGGGAAAGTATGGATGTCAAACCAGGTCCACCCATACCTGGCTGACAGAATCAAAATTCATGAGCCAGAAGAAACCGATGAAACTTTTCCTTCTGATCAGAAATCAAATGCTGAACCTGTTGAAGATTCAAGTAGACAGGCAGCCTCCACAAGAAAGAGTAGCAGCAGAGCAATTGAAGGAAAAATAAGCAAGAGGGAGAAAGAATCATTGGAGAAAGCTAATGCCAAGAAGCCAAAAATTACTGAAGAGGATAATTCCAAATCTTTAGAGGGTACTGCTGAAGCCTCCACACAGAGCAGAACAGCTCTAGAAAAAACAAGCAGGAAGGAGAAAGAACATGTGGAGAAAGCAAATACCAAGAAGCTCAAACATACTGAAAAGGTCTCGGAAGCAATAAAAGGTCCTTCAGAAGCCTCCTACCCCGCACCAGCTGGGATGGTAGTCCGCAGTAGCTCTAGGATTGCCAATAGGAAAAGCATGTTGAAATCAAGGATGGACGAAGAGGATATTGGCTCAACCAACCGTCCAAAGTCAAAGGTTGAAGACGACAAAGATAATCCTGCTGGCCGTTCAACAGCAAAATCACTAAGGCAAAAGACTAAACTAGATGCAAAGAAGAAAACAAAGGAAACTAGAGTAGAAAAGCGAAAAGCTCCTAGTCCAGCTTCTCAGAAGGATGAAGAAGAGCAGTCGTATGAGGGGTGTTCTATCACTAAACAACGGTTGTCTTTACGTAAGAAGGGGGCTAAAATAGAAGAAAAGCAGCAGCAAATGGAGAAATCTAGATACAGAGGAAGGGCTCCCCCAAGTTCTCCAAAGAGTAAGGAAGAGTATGCGTGCGACGTTGAAGGTTGTTCCATGAGTTTTGGCACAGAAGAGGCGCTGTCTCTGCATAAGAATGATATCTGCCCAGAGAAGGGCTGTTGCAGGAAGTTCTTCTCGCACAAGTATCTGCTGCAGCACCGTAAGGTTCACACCGATGACCGTCCACTGAAATGCCCGTGGAAGGGCTGCAGCATGGCGTTCAAGTGGCCGTGGGCTAGGACAGAGCACATGAGGGTTCACACGGGAGACAGGCCCTATGTTTGCCCTGAACCAGAGTGCGGGCAGACATTCAGGTTCGTCTCTGATTTCAGCCGCCACAAGCGCAGGACAGGCCATGCAGGCATGCCAGCCAAGAAAGCGAAAGCAAAGAAGTGAGGTAAAGCAGCAGTAACTTACAGTAGTCGTGGAAGGAATAGATGACAGTTTGTACATTCCATTAGCTCCTAGAACCCATCGTGGTCTCTGCTCACAATTCCATTAGTTGCTAGTTAAACGGTTCTAATGAGCCTGCAAGTAGGTTGGTCACTGTCAGTAATTTGGTTATCATCATTAAAACATTAACTAATTCTGATATAGTTTGCCTTGCCTGTACCTGGTAAACAGGCGGATATAGTTGCCTGTCGTTCGTTGATCTTTTGCTGGACGATGTCCTAATTATGGTAGAAGCACCTGTCTACTCTTTTGCCTTTGGTGCTTCTGTTTCCTCTGTTTGATCCTAGAGTTTTACCTTTGGTGCTTCTGTTTCCTCTGTTTGATCCCAGAGTTTTTGTATGCTAATAATTCTAAGATTGTCTGTTGCCACGTGAACATAGCAAGGGTTCGTTTGCTGCCGTAGATCTTTTTTCTGCCGTTAGCTGCCGCCTGCCAGCTTGGGCATGCTGCGTTCGCTTTGTTGCTATCAAGGCTTGGTTGCAACTAAAATTGCGCGCCTTGTGCCGTTGTGCGTCAGCGTCATGCTGGAGATCCCACAGGAGAACATCTGCTGACCAACCCTGAAAACTGGTACGGAGGCCGGTGAAGCAGCACACGCACTTCTGCCAAAATCGTTTTTTCCTTTCCGTTATTTCTGTTCAAGCTCAACGACTTAACCTCGAAGGTTTCTTCCCAATCGTTTAATCATGGTAGCACTGCGCTGGGGTTATGCATCAGTCAGCAGTTCAGATTTCAGAACAAGGCGTCACACCTCCGGCTACTGTGATTTTTTTTTTCTGGCCAGCAACCGAGACTCTTGAGAGTTGCGTCCTGTGTATTGCTGGGCGCCTGGCTAAAACTAGTACAATCTACTACACCTGCACGTAACTTGTACTACTAGCATTCACTATTCAGTTCTCCTAAGAAGGCGTGAAAACGTCCTAAGAATCTGTAGAGCATGGGAAGGCAATCTTGTCCCAGTACCGCAGTCACAACGCCCAGAATCCTTATCGCAACCGACTTGCACCCATAGATTCATAGTACTCGTAGCTCCTCGGCCTCAGCGACCACCGCCATTAACGCCGCCTGTGATCAGTGATCTCCTCGACGGCCGTCACACCATGGCTACCGAGTAGCATCCATAAAACTGCTGCACACATATCAATACGGCCGGCCCGGTCGGCCACCCCCACCACCAAGCCACCGGACGCGAACGATCCATGGAAGCAGACGCGGATGAATCTAGCCTGAATCTTCGACGCCCCCCAACGGGCAGGGGGCAGCCCAAGAGCCCAGCCGAGGCAGCCAACTTGCTGCCGCACAGCCGCAGCCATCGGCCGGCCTCCTCAGCCTCAACTCCCGAGCTGAATCTGACACCATCTCCCCCACGCTTTCTGTTACCCGCCATCAATTCAAATCAAATCGTTCCCGCCGCAAGGCAAAGGCGGCAAGGAGCCTCTCGCCCGCTCCGCAGCCTCCGCTCTATAAATACGGCTCCTCCCTTGTCGTCCCAACTCATCAGCTCACACTCCAACAGCCGAGTGATCCTAGTGCTAGGAGGTTGCAAGCAGTTGCAGGATGGCACAGCTCGCTAAGACGCTTCTCCTTGTGGCCCTGGTGGCCATGTCGGCGGTGGAGCTGTGCCGCGCCATCGAGTTCGACGAGCGGGACCTGGCGTCGGACGAGGCGCTGTGGGACCTGTACGAGCGGTGGCAGACGCACCACCATGTGCACCGTCACCACGGCGAGAAGGGCCGCCGGTTCGGGACCTTCAAGGAGAACGTGCGCTTCATCCACGCGCACAACAAGCGCGGCGACCGACCCTACCGCCTCAGCCTGAACCGCTTCGGCGACATGGGCCGGGAGGAGTTCCGCTCCACGTTCGCCGACTCCCGCATCAACGACCTCCGCCGGGCGGAGTCCCCCGCGGCGCCGGCCGTGCCGGGGTTCATGTACGACGGCGTCACCGACCTGCCGCCGTCCGTGGACTGGCGGAAGGAAGGCGCGGTGACCGCCGTCAAGGACCAGGGCCACTGCGGCAGCTGCTGGGCTTTCTCCACGGTGGTGTCCGTGGAGGGCATCAACGCGATCCGGACGGGGAGCCTGGTGTCGCTGTCGGAGCAGGAGCTGATCGACTGTGACACGGACGAGAACGGGTGCCAGGGCGGGCTCATGGAGAACGCCTTCGAGTTCATCAAGTCCTACGGCGGCGTCACCACCGAGTCCGCGTACCCGTACCGCGCCTCCAACGGCACCTGCGACAGCGTGCGGTCCCGGCGCGGGCAGATCGTGTCGATCGACGGCCACCAGATGGTGCCGACCGGCAGCGAGGACGCGCTGGCCAAGGCCGTGGCGAACCAGCCGGTGTCCGTGGCCATCGACGCGGGTGGCCAGGCGTTCCAGTTCTACTCGGAGGGCGTGTTCACGGGCGACTGCGGCACGGACCTGGACCACGGCGTCGCGGCGGTCGGCTACGGCGTCAGCGACGACGGCACGGCCTACTGGATCGTGAAGAACTCGTGGGGCCCCTCATGGGGAGAGGGCGGCTACATCCGGATGCAGCGCGGCGCCGGCAACGGTGGCCTCTGCGGCATCGCCATGGAGGCGTCCTTCCCCATCAAGACCTCGCCCAACCCGGCGCGCAAGCCCCGCCGCGCGCTCATCTCCAGGGACACCTCCTCCCAGTGAGGCAGTGGCAGTGACAGACTGATCCGATCCATCTCGGCGTCGTTCTCTTCTCGTACCACGCACAGCAGCAACTGGCACGTAAGTATACGTTGCCAGGATGACTTACTACTACTGTTTGCTTGTACTATTATCGATTGGGTTGTTTGTACTGATGATGGTTTGATTGTGCCGGCCGGTCTCAATCAGAGACGATATATACACACTAGAATAAAGTATAGCAGCGCGTGTGCGCGACAAAGTAAGATTAGGCGTGTGATATCAAAGTTTGTGCTTGTAATGTAATGTAATACGGTGTGGCATATGCACCGGGTTATGGTATATTGAAGGAGCTATGCGTAAGCTAGCAGTTGTTGCATTGCATTTTGTATGGTTGCCATGCTTGGATATGTCTGTGTTCTTCATCTTCCTTTTGAAACTCACGGAGGCTCTAGGGACTTTGTATTCGTTAACGAGAACTCGGCATAATCACGAGTTACCATAATTTTTACAATATCTGGAAGATCATCCAGCCATAACATTGACGTGTCCCAAACCATTTCTAGCTTAGTGAGCTCGTGCGTAGACGAGTTGCAAGACCTCGGTATATTAGAGACACCGGAACAAACAAAACTTAGCGAGACCGTGTCCGCGTGTGAGTTGTGACGTTCGCAGAGGATCTCCCTGTCAGTTCCACCAACTGAATCTGTAGTATAAGCAGAAATGTTTAATTTGCGAAATCTAGAATAGAAAGAAGACTCAGTGGTATTAGTAAAATGCTTTCATACCAAGGTAGACTAATTTTGGTTAATTGCGTTCTCGCCCTCCCAACTTTTTATATGTGCAGCCTTCAAATCCTCCCACCTCTCATTGAACGAACTGATAAATACAAAAAAACATTGTCTGTGGAGTGGGGGTGACATAAATGGGACAGGTTCCTGTCTAGCAGCTTGGAATGTAGCTTGTAAACCTAAAGAAGATGGTGGTTTTGGGAATATTGATCTTAGGGCCTAGAATTCAACCCTGCTTCTGAAATATTTGGACAAATTTTATAATCACGCCAACATCCCTTGGGTGAGTCTCACTTGGAACAAATTTTATAAGAGTAATCACATAGCCCCCCCCCCCCCCCCCCCAAATGCTAAAAGTCTAAACGGTTCCTTTTGGTGGAAAGATCTCCTCAAACTAGCAGATGAATTCATAATCTTAACAAAATTTGTGCCTCTTCAAAAGCGAATTCAGTTATTCTCTGGCAAGACTCCTGACTGATGGCATACTGAAAGACACCTTACCAGAAACTTTTTAGATTTGCAAGAAAATCAAATAGCTCTATTAGATTGTTTGAAAAAAATAGCTCTATTAGATTCTTTTTGGAAAAGGGCACAGCTGTTGTTTTCTTCCTTCCTCTTTCTCCTCAAGCCTCACTTCAGTTAGACAGTTTGCATTCTCTCCTCCAAAACTTCAGCTGGGATTTCGACACAGAAGATCAATGGACCTACAACCGGAGCTCTTCAGGCTATAGTTCCTCTACAAAATCCTGATTGGTCAACAACAAGCCTCACCTCTTTTCAAATGGATGTGGTCCTCTCACAACTTAGGGAAACACAAAATTTTCTTTTGGCTACTTCTAATGGATCGCCTTAACACCAGGAATACGTATATTGAGGAGAAAGAATAGACACCTAGAGGATTATAATTGTGTTCTTTGCAACACCAACGCGGAGGAGACCTGTTTTCATCTTTTTTTCGTCTGCCCTTTTAGCATTGCTTGCTGGAGATCAATCAATATTTTCTGGGATACTAATCTTGATCCTCTTGATATGGTCTATCAAGCAAGAAACACCTTTGGGAGCACTGTTTTCTGAGAGCTTGTTTGTATCAATCAATAGAAATGGAGTGATTTTTTATGCCAAAACTCATAACCTCAATCAATGAAAATCTGCCTTCAAGGTGGAGATTGGTCTTGTTTGTATCAAGGCCAAAAAGAAAGTCAGGGATGTACTTCTTAGATGGTGTGACAATTTTCCTTAATGAGTCGAAACTTTTCTCCTTTTGGGCATTGACTGCCTTGTAACTTTTGTACTATTTATATAAAATACCAAAAATATAAGTAGGGGCCTCTCCTGCTGATCTTTTCACACACAAAAAAGTGAAAGTTAAATCAGGCTTGTTTATAACTGACACTCCTCATGGACAGGGCTGGATTTCGTTCAGATACGACATGGTCGCGTGTACAATTTGCACCGGAACTTTTTTTTTTCAACTGATGAACCAAATTTTGGTAAGCCTCTCCTTGCAAAGGAAAATTCTCATTTCTTGCTACGCCCAGAAAAAAAAAGAACAGGTTACTAAAATTTCCACCGGTAATTCTTAAATCAATCAAATTTTAGCGAAATTTGTACTATTTAGTATTTACCCCGCAAACAAAGATAATTTTACATTTATGGCTCCCCACGGAAGTGAGCAGAGACTAGATATTATTGGATCAAACATGCATTTTGCTAATGGTATGTTAGAACTTAGAAATTGTTAAGAATTGGTATGTTAATTTTTAGCATATCCAAACACAGGGTTTAGCAAGTTTATCAAATCCATCTTGGTATTGCCCGAAATGCCCGGTTCAAGTCCTGTTCGACTGGCCGTAAAAGTGGCTGATTTTTCATTGATTTTTTTCATGTGCATTTTGATGGTTTTTTATAGAGACATAGGAATGGGAAAAACACACGAATATGGTGGAGATAAGTTGACAAAACTGAGGGTAACAAAACACAGGGAAGGTCGGTGGTGTTTGGAACATAGGAATAGGAGTATCTCCAAGAGTTTTATTTTCGGATTTTGTATTTTTGTAATTTGTCAATAATGACAAAAAGAGATATCCAATGGTTTTGCATTTGGAGCAACTTAGCAAATGAGAGAGCAAACTTGGCATATATGTCAAACCGCGCACAGTTTGGCAAAACGCGAGAACGGGCGGCGACTTTACGCGCGCGAAGGAAAGTCGCGCGGGAAGACGATCGCGAGCACGCGCGAAGAAAAAAAATCATGGCCGGATCTACTTTGGCTAATTATCAACTCAATTATGTAAAACCTTTAAAAATAACTTACTTTTAGACTTTGTATTTTGTTTTGAGAATTTACAAATAACAACAAATGCTACTTTAATTATGCAAAATCCTTGGACATGCTCTGCATCGGGCATTCGTAAGGCTGTCTCCAATAGGAGATCCATTTGGGAACCCAAACCCAAAATGGGTCTCCAACACAATACCTATAGCCTCCAACAGAGTACCCATACAGAAAACCTATTTTTGGGTATAAGGAGAGGCATAACCCAAATTTGGGTATCCTCTCTCCTTGAGACCTATTTACAGTTACAGAGAGTGTTGTCTTTTAGGTCTTGTTGGTATGGAACCTTTTACCTGTAGCGCTACCCAAAGGACAAATGAGTATTGTATTTTTGGTAACAATTGTTGGAGATAGTCTAAAGGAAAGGAAAAGGAAAGGAAACCAAGAGAAACTTCATTTCCTTGTTTTTCGAAAGTTCTATGATTTTGCTTCAAAAAATCCTTTGTTCCAAACGCCCCCTGACTGGAGCTACTGGACCATTCGTGCCCGCTTCCAGAATCCTCCGAACAAGTCCCAAAAGCGCACAAACCCCGCAGTCCCCGATCCATTCGGTACCCCTCTACGCACGTCTCCGAGAAGACTTCCCGAGCGAGTTCGCGAATCCAATCCTCCCATCGTGGGCAAGTCATGGTTGTGATCGAGCTGGAGCCCGAGGAGCCGACGCGCCCCTCGTCGCCGGCGGCGGAGGAGCAGGCGGCCGCCGCGGCCGCCGGGGAGGCGGCGCGCTCCTCGTCTTCAGGGGCGCCCGAGGAGGTGGCCGCCGCCGCCGCCGCTGGCGGGGAGGCGTCGAGGGCGGCGGAAGAAGAGGAGGAGGCGTTCGAGGACGCGCTCACCGACGAGCAGCTGCGAGAGGTAGTGCCGTGACCGCCCCGCGTCCTTATTGCATTTCCCCTCACGGTTGCTGACTGCGATACACGAATCTGGGGTTCAATTGCTTGGTGTCTGAACTTGGTTGTAGGATTGATTGCTGGATTCGTGCTTAGAGTTGGAGTAGCTAGTAGTTTCGTTGCTAGATTTGATTGTTGGTAGTGATGGACCCCCATAACCGCCCCTGTTTGCTATGAACAGCTATAAGATGGTGATATGTTTAGTACTTAGTGGCTCACTGGCTATATTCCATTGATCAGACTTCACATATTCTCTAATTTGACAACTCCTTCAGGCTACCTGTACCTGGTGAAGAAACAATGGTACTTTTGTTCATATATATGATATTACAATCTCTGAGGCTCTGAGCTTCGTACCATGCTCAATTAGAATGAAAGCAATCGGTAGTTTGGTTATACCATGCTTTATAGGAGATACTTATTAGGTGTCTGGTTTGGTTATAAATAGGTATGAATTGAATGAATGCAGTAAAGGCAAACTCTTCTGCTAGAAAATTATGCATATACATGTGAAACATACAAAGCTGATGTGGCCAACGCTATGTTTAAAAGACTTGTCCTCAAAGTTTCACTAATGATAAACCATATCTTATCTGTAAAATTTGCTGATTTTTGCGGCAAGACTAGGTAGGAATGAATGATCCCAACAATCAGATGTAGTGTCTTGGTATATAATTGTGCTGGCAGTAACTGCCACTGCATGATATAGACAGCAATTCAATTCATTATCATCTTACAACCTCTTGGAGGCTATTGCTTGGAGCTCATTATTATTGTTAAATTATTTGTTAGTTTGGGTCCAAATTCTCTAGGATCATTTCTGGGGAGATTTATTGCACTCTGGTAAATGAGTACTCCTTCTACTTGCTGTAGAAAGCTAGAAGCCAAGCAAATGATGCAAAAGCAGAAGGAAACAAGCTTTTTGGTGGTGGACAATATGAGGAAGCATTATCTCAATATGAAATGGCATTGCAAATTGCTGCTGAGCTCGAATCTTCTGAGGATATACGCGCCGCATGCCATTCAAATCGTGCTGTGTGCTTCCTGAAATTGGTAAGCCATTTTTCTGATTGTAATATAGCTTTGGTGGGCAGAGCATATTTGTGGGCCATGATTATTCCTTAATGTTGTGGAAGTTCATTAGTGCAGTGTGGTTATGTATTTTTCATGATGGTACCCACTGGCCTGCTACCACTACTGTTATCCCCCGATTGATATGATTCCTTGCTGTTTTAACCTGAGAGGGCTTGTCCTTTCGCTCTTGTCTAAGTTTGCTAGCAAACACTGTTTTGAATGTGCTGCCTGAACTTGCTAGACTCTGAGCTGTTCTACCTTTTGTCTTGGTAGTCAAAATCTTTGCTTCCAGTTGTGCTAAATATTTCCACTTGTTTGGTCTAGTTTCAAATGTATTATACTATTCACCTTTAATCTCTTCGGTATTTACTTGGATCACAACATCTGTTGAATAAACCTGGTTTGTCTCATTATAAGCAGACTCCAATGCTGACTTTTGTGTTATTAGGGAAAACATGATGAGACGATTAAAGAATGCACAAAAGCACTTGAACTCAACCCAACATACCTGAAAGCCTTGCTTCGGAGGGCAGAAGCACATGAAAAGCTTGAACACTATGATGAAGCTATTGCTGGTTAGATGTTTTCTCTTATGAGTTTTTATGTGTCAATTGCACATTATCGCCTTTAACATAAGCATGCATCATTGCTGAAGTTCACTAGTTCTGATTGCTGTCAATTGATCACTGCTCATAGATATGAAAAAGGTTATTGAAATGGATCCTTCAAATCAACAAGCTACAAGGTCTCTTTTCCGACTTGAGCCCCTGGCAGCTGAGAAGAGGGAAAAGATGAAGGAAGAAATGATTGGTAACGTTCTGCCTTTTTTTTCAAGTATCACAAACAGCATTACTGGTGCTTTGTGATCTCATTGTGGAAAGCTGTAGATACCTCTTCTGTAAAATGGCTTTTCTTGCAACGCATGTTTGTTTCAGGAGACACTTGGTGATGAAATGTGAAGTACTTAGGAGTTCGAATGTATTGTGTGCAATGAAAATGCCAAAGTTTTACGTTGCTCATAAAGCTTACAGCGGAACAAAATTAATTTCACTGCCCTCCTTTTGTTATCAGGAGTTGTTTGTCTTTTGCTGATAATCTCATGTACCGTTGTGCATAGTGATCAAGTAGCTTCTGCGTGTATCATTTTCCTTTTTGGTATTATAATGGACCCATGTTACCTTTTGCAGGAAAGCTAAAAGATCTGGGGAACTCTGTGCTGGGGCGCTTCGGAATGAGTGTTGACAATTTCAAAGCCGTTAAGGACCCAAACACTGGTTCTTACAGCATTCAATTCCAGAAGTAACACGTGAAGAAAGACGATGGATGAATATGGCTGGGTGGCATATTTCAGTTGTAATTGTTCAAGGCACTTGTGCATCACATACCCGGACCATATCCAAATAGATTGGCATGGAAGAGGAACTGGATTATTGCGTTGCGTTTGCACTTGTTGCACGTTAGACTGTTAGATAGATTGAGATGCTTTCCCAAGTGCGAACTTGCATGATCATTTTGAACTCTGGTATTTTCCTCAATACAAAGTCGTTTCAAAAAGACTGTTTCCATGCGTTAGAGCATCTGAACATGAGTTGGAGCATCTTCAATGGGTTTATCAGTCTATATAGATGACCTTACATTATTGTTAATGGAGCTTTTTTGTTTTCTTTTGTAATAACATTATAATACCTTAGTAAACCGAGTATAGTTTACTCTGTGCTTGGTTAAGTTTCTTGTGATGAAATCTATTTGTTTAGGTTGTGGTGAAACTTAAAACCTGGCCGGATAGTTCTACGACGGTCCACGGATGGGCAGATTTTGGTCTGTTGCCCTGGGTTGGCGTGGAACCCCCTCCTTTTCGCATCTGCAATCGGGCCGGAAGGCAAGCTTTTTCATGGACCGGGCATGACCGTCTTGCGCCGAGTAGAAGTCACGGCCCAACGATGAGAACAGGACTGCCTGCTGCGCTCGGCATAGCCGCATGGGCAAGGGAGCAGAGGCGGCAGGAAGCCACGAACGGGAGCAGAAGGTCGCGTCCAATCCCCACCCTGTTTGCATTGCTCCCGCCGCCCGCCAAACACCCACCACGCGGCCACGCACACTGCACAATCTCCTGTTTAGAAAAAAAAATAAATCCAAGGATATTCTTGCCATCAATCTCGAGCCACCATGGGCACAGTAGTGGCCACTGTGGGAACTCGTGGCCGTGCCCGTTCCCGTGCGTCATCCCGGCTGTACAGTACGCAGCCTACTACTACAGCGCAGTCGCCGTACCAACAGACGTGACTAGACGGATTCATGTGCCGCCGCTGTGCGTGACTGTGACTCCATCCATGTCTGGCCACGCACACGGGCCTGGTTGGGCTGGGCCGAACGAATTCAATCGCGATCTTGGTGAGGTGAGATGTCCACGCTCATTCTGGGGAGCAACTGGCTGCGAAATGGGAATGTGCTGCGGCCGGCTCTCAACAGTCATCATCAGCAGAGAAAAATGGAAAATTGTTTGACGCATTAAGGATGAAGCTTAAAGCATGCTTAACAAGCGTCCCGATTCATCATCACCAAAGGCTTTTCAAGGGGGCAGTATTCTCTGACACTTTTGGTGCAGGAGACGCGACCGCTGACAACATATATATAAGGCCTTGTTTAGGTCTTGTTTAGTTTGAGAAAAAGCACTTTCGTTTGTTTGTGTCAAATATTATCCAATCATAGACTAACTAGTATCAAAAGATTTGTCTCGCGATTTACAGGTAAACTGTATAATTAGTTTTTGTTTTCGTCTATATTTAATGCTTCATGCATGTGCCGCAAAATTCGATGCGACGATGAATCTTGAAAAATTTTGGGAACTAAACAAGGCCTTAGTTCCAAAAACTACCAAAAATTTTAAAGATTCTCCGTCACATCGAATCTTACAACAAATGCATGAAATATTAAATATAGATAAAAATAAAAACTAATTACACAGTTTATCTGTAAATCGCGAGAAGAATCTTTTGACTCTAGTTAGTCTATGATTGGACAATATTTGCTACAAACAAACGAAAATACTACGGTAGCCAAAGCCAAAAATTTTTGCAAACTGAACCAGGCCTAAAGCCCTCGGCAGGAGCTCAAAACCCGAAAGCTGGTAGAACCAGGAGTCTCGAGACGACCTCTGGGAGGGACCGCGCGGCCCACGCATGCCATGGGACTTGGGAGCTTCAAGTTGCCCACCGGTCAAGAACCGGGCGTGCAGTGCCAAAACGAGAGCGATTTCGATCGATTCCTTCCAAGCACGCCCGCATGCGCGCGCACACACACACACGGTGTAGCCCGTGCCATGTCTCTCCTGGTCAAAACCCTGGCCGACTGAGACCACAACCACAAAGCGATCCGACCATCACGGTCCCCCACCCACGGCCCACGTGTAGCACTCCTGTGATTAGCAACCGAGTTCTCGGTGGAGCGAGAGCTGCTCCATCTGCTGCTGCACCGGTACTGCAAACTGCAAGCCATGTAGTACTGTATTGCTTGCTAATGCTAGGCGAAGGAGTGTCCACACAATCACAGCCTACGTACTGTAACTACTAGTAGTAATCCTTGCCGGCCTAGCTAGCGGCAGGGCTCGCTCTCCGCCATACAGGCAGAGCACTGCGCGTACGCTACGTGTAGGGTAGGAGTACGTGATGAACAGCCTACGGCGCAGCGTGCAGTGCAGGGCCCTTTTGTCCCCGTGCACATAAATGAAGCCTGGACTTGGCTCCTGCCGCACGATCCATCAATCCATCCCCACCGTCCGGAGCAACTGGGGGGCGCGTACCCGTATCCGTCCTCGCCCCCGCGGTGCCGTTTCGCGGTGCAACGGCCGCGTGGTGCAGCAGGGCCCCCCGTCCGTCTCCGTCCTCGTGCAGCAACCACTCGCCCTGGCCCGTTCGCCGCCGGCCGCCGGGCCGGGCACTGTCGCGCTGACAAAACCAAAAGGAACCACTGGTCCGCGCAACAGGCGACGGGGTCGGCTCCGGCCCGGCCGCGTGGACGTGCTCATGCATCTCTGCATGAGACGAGGCGGCGAGCCGGCCATTGAGCGTTGGTGGCCTGCACAGTAGGAGTATACGCACTGATGCTGCACGCTGTGGCGTGGCTGCTGGCAGCAGTAGCCGCGGCGCTCAGGGCTCAGGGTATGGCCGCATAGCAAATAGCAGTAATAGTGACTGTAATGGCCTTCTTTTACTGTACTCCTACGCCGGCTCTGTTCGCCGGCCGCCAGCACAGTAACATCACCACGTCCATCAGACCACATATATACTGTATGAGAGAGACAGCTAGCGTAGTAGCTGCTGCCAGGGCGTACTTCTACTGTTCTATAGTACAGACGAATACGACAGTGCCCCCCCACCTGGTACCACTACTATTTTTCCGAGCCATATATAGCTACGAATAGGAGCCGAACGTGTCAGTCCGCCAGGTTTTTTTGCTTGCATCGAGCCATATATATATGCATGCACACGCGGGCCCAATATCTATTCCCTGATGAGTAGTACTAGCAGGAAAATCGCAGGGTGTCCTGTACAATTGGGCTAAAGCCCATCTAATCTATGGAGAGGCTTTTCCTTCTGCCCATCCTGACAGTCAGTCCATATCGTTTAGCAGCAGCTGACGTCCAAGACATGCCCAACTGCCCTGCAGTCCCTCTTTTCTCTCTAAAAAGGCCTGAAAATTCTGCATGCTTCACGTGGAAGATCAAAACACGGACGGCCGCTAAGCGAGATTATGTAAAGACCTGAGTGAGCTTTGCCAGGGTGAGCATGCTGCGTTGCGCCCTCTGCGAACGAACGGCGACGCCCATCCGAAAAATTCCCGTGGAATCCCTCCCTTGTGGTCTCTGGCCTGGTCCGCGCCATCTCGGGCTGTCCGGTGGACGGAGCGGACTGCGGTTTGCTGCAAACCCCCCAACCTGCAGATGGCTCCTTCACCTGCTACAGCAGCGGCAGCGGCAGAACACAGACCAACAGTGGCGTCAATTGTTTTTCTCCATGTCGCCATGATCCATGTGATTGTGAAGAGAAGACGGATGGATTGATCAATTGTGAGGAGAAAGGCAACAGGAGGTGAAATGAAAAGTCCTGCCGTGGAATGACAATACAGGTGTCAGGCTGCGGCGATAAGGATACTTATTACTGTGGCTAAAATTTATCACACGATATATACACCTCGATAAGACCGGACATCCGCTTACGCTGGGACCCACCTGCACCGCACGAACCCATACCACCGTTGGAGAGCAGGGAGCCTGCCCTTCGCGCCGGCGGAGAGCCTCCATGCTGCCTTTTTGGGCGTGTTCGATATGTGGCCCGGCGGCCTGATATCATGGGCTCGTCAAAGCATCCGTACAGCCCGGTGCCAAACAAACTACCCCAGCTGCGTCTCGAAAACAAAACTCATTTCTCCTGTCACGCACGCGATTTAGGGGCGATTTCAGGCGACGGAGGCTCACGCGGAAATGTGGAAATCTCTGCGCGCTCCTTCCACTCGCGAAATCCACCGCTTTTAGGCCTTGTTTAGTTCCGAAAAATTTTGGGAAATGGACACTGTAGCATTTTCGTTTGTATTTGACAAATATTGTCCAATTATAGACTAACTAGGCTCAAAAGATTCGTCTCGTCAATTTCGACCAAACTGTGCAATTAGTTTTTATTTTCGTCTATATTTAATACTTCATGCATGCATCTAAAGATTCGATGTGACGGGAAATGTGAAAAATTTTGCAAAATTTTCAGGGAAGTAAACAAGGCCTTACATAGGTTGGTTGAGGCGTTAAAGTTGAGTAAGTACTGTAGTATTTTTATTTTATTTAATAAAATATCTAAGTATAAATTAATTGGCTTAAAAGTTTGGCTTATAAATTATTCTTTAGCTGTATTTTTAGTTTTGTAAATAATCTATATTTAATACTTAATGCGTATGTCTAAACATTCGATGTGATACGTGTTAAAAAAACAATAGCAACTAAACAATGCCTTATAAGCGGCGCCTCCTACTACCATGCTTTCCTTCCTCTCCTTCGTTCTTCTCTATTCACTGCAAACCATGAGCAACGGGCGGTGTTTGCGAGGGGGTATCCATCGCTTAGTGTCCTTCCGAAGAGGATTTCATCTATGTTTCCCAGCCTCAGATCTGTTTGGACGCGGCACCACTCCGTCTCCCACCAGACTTTGTGGAGGCGGTATTCTTCTTCTTTCATCTTCATCGGCTCAAATGTTGCGCGTGGTGTTGGTACCAACCGGATGTGCTTCATGTCCATCCAGATCTGTTTCCTCTTCACTGTCGGGTCGTCTTCTTCTCCATGTTGCGCACGTGCTTTAATTTGCTCCGATGATAACCTCAAGGTGAAATCAATCCCACTGCCCGTAATATGTCATATTTCGATGATGTTAGGGTTTCATTCGATCTTTACAAATGCTGGTTTGTTTGCTTCTACTTCGTTCTCTTTTACTTTATTGAGGTAAATAATGTTGTACTTAGGATTTGTCTCGGCCTTTGCAATAGATGGATGACATTCGTTTGTATGCTTATATGTTTAGTTCTTTTTTGATTTATTATTGAAGGACCAAAAACGATGACTACAGATGGGTGAATTGAAGCCCCAAAAATCTTTCAAAACTTTTAGTCCTTGGCTTACATACAACCCAAAACAAACACTCATCAAAGACGTGAGATATACGTGCTAACTGCTAGCAAGATACCACACGTGAAGTCTTAGGCACACCTAAAAGTACTCAAGCACCGATGGAAACAAACTCTCAAAGAAACGGATCGAACTACACAAAACTGGAGGTGGCGAATTGTCTGCTATAGTACCTCACACAGTCCGATACAGTACCTCATATTGTCCGCTACAGTACCGTGTAGTGTGAAAATGGAGGAGGTAAGATGGGTTAGGGGCTGCCATCTCTTATTTACAGGCCTATTACACATTCTCCATTTGTCCTTGGATATTTAGAGCAGACTAGTTGGTCATAGGGGCATTCTAGTCCAACTCGACATAACCCATATCCGACGGCCACCACATCCATCATGAGGTAGCTTTACTTCGACGTAACCTCCTCGATGCCGCCACGTGTCGTCCGTTCCTCCTCGGAACCTCCGCCCAGGTTTTGAGGCCCAAACCAGCGGAACCCGCCGCTTGTAGCATACTCCATATGTTTCCCCCGCCACTTGACACATGTCACCACCGTCCTCGATCGGCTGGCCCGCCAAGTCCTCCTGAGCCTCGCTCGACTCGCATGTCCGCCGTCTTGACTTGGTCAACACGGTCACTCCCATGTACACTTGTGCTCGTCGACGTCCCAAATGTCAGCCACCACGGCTGGTCACCAGGGCTCCTGGTCCCTCAGTCTAAGCCTCACATCCGCCCTTCACGCTCAGGTCCATCGGCACCACAAGCCAAGCGACATGTTGCACGACCCAACTCACGCCAATGGTTAGTCACCAACTCAACCTAGGATGTAGATCATGTTAACAATCATTCATCACAAATCGAACTACAAGGGCACATATCAACCTTGTGTTCGCAATTATGGCCGATGATGTTGTCCAAGGCACATGGAGGCATGTTTCTTACATATAGCTATGGTTGAGCCTAAGTTCTATCTTTGTGGTGTTGATTGCTTGCACAACTATCTAGACAAGATCCAATGAACAACAAAAATTAGACAGATCCGACAATAGGGACTAATCCATTTCAAAACTTGCTTAAATTTATTTCAATTGGATGATGCCATCAAGTATACTAAACACTTGCAATGGCCAACGACATGATGAGAACAGGATTATAAGCAGTGTCAGCTTAATGACCAAAATTAGTGAACGCTGGAAACGATGAGAAACTGGTTTTGAACATCTCTAGATTCTCCCATTGCGACTTAGCTAGGGCCAAATATATCGCTACACGTCAATTATCTTATAGATTTTCTAATGCAAAGTCATATAAATTTTGATGATGTGGGGACATAGTGAGGTGAGAGAAGGAAGTTGTGGCATGAGTTAAGAATGTCATGCAACTCATAACGTTCCTTGAGGTCTTGTTTAGTTATCCAAAAATCTAAATTTTTTTCAAGATTTCTCATCACATCGATTCTTGCGATACATGCATGGAGCATTAAATACAGATAAAAAACTAATTACACAGTTTGTCTGTAATTTACGAGCCGAATTTTTTAAGCCTAGTCCAACAATAATTATCAAATATAAATAAAAGTGCTGCAGTGTTAAAATTTTAAAAACTTTTAGATCTAAACAAAGCCTATGCTCAAATAAGAAACAGCGACATGCGACAACCAAATGGACAACTCATTATATAGTCTGTCTACTAAGGTAACTCATGATTACGTAAAGCTATACAGACTCCTGCATATGGCTCCGGAAGGCATTATGATGAATCAAAAGAATATTATAGGAAAATTAAACAATAGAACAAAATAGAAGAATCAATGTCATCTTGAATTTAAATCTACAAGAGAGCTAAGAAACTAGATAAAAACTTGGAAAGTGATTTTAAAGCTAATAAAGCTCACTCACTTCGGTTGGAAACTTGCTATGCGCTTTGGTTTGGGGTGAGAGCTTTTGGGAGAAATCCTTGCTCGGATTGCTCATGCTGACAATGATGTTGCTTGTGGGTATCGTATATTTCGTTGGAGGCATTGTCATGCCTAATTCCACTTTTTCGGTCGTTTAGAGCTTTCTTTCCCAGCGAACGATCCGACCATGTCTTCTCCTTTCCTTTTCCGTTTCCACTTCCTTTCCTTTTTCCAGCGAACCATCTGACAACAAATGATAGAGCTTAAGGGCTTGTTTAGATCCAAAAACTTTTTGAATTTTGACACTATAGCATTTTCGTTTTTATTTGACAAACATTGTTCAATCATGGAGTAATTAGGCTTAAAAGATTCGTCTCGTGATTTACAGACAAACTATGTAATTAGTTTTTATTTTTATTTATATTTAATACTTCATGCATGTGCCGTAATATTCGATGTGATGGGGAATCTTGTAAAGTTTTGGGTTTTTGGATGTATCTAAACAAGGCCTAACTCCCTCTCCTGTGTTGACGTCATCGCTGATGTCATGTTGAAAAAAGCAAAACATTCATTTCAAAATATTATAACTTCTGAATAGTGTATCTATTTTTATTTGTGTCTGCATCACTATGTTCTATGCGACGAGACGAACAAAACTAGATCCCACTTACATATGTTTCGAAGAATTTTATTTTATTAGTAATTTATGTGTATTATAGAATAACATATAATTTATAGGCTATAACTTATAAGAATAACTTATAACATATAACTTAGCATATTTCTACTAATATGTTGTGATACTAATTTGTACATTTAAGTTTTGAATATAACTTATACACCTAACTTTACATCTAAGCCATTCGTCAAGTTATATAACTTATAAGTTTTAAATATAACTTATATATCTAACTTTACATAAGTTGTGTTTCATAATTTTTATGTTTTTAGAATTTGGTTCGTTCATGTGTCTGTTAATGACTTCTGTGTTTGCAGTTTTGGCACAAGTTAGTTAATTCGTTCCTTTGTGTTTAATGACTTTTTATACATAAAAGATGTTTTATAACTCCTAAGATTTTAAGTTTTTCGCATAAGTTATATTTTATAAGCATAAGTTATATGATGTAAGTTAATATACATAAATTAGTAGCAGAAAAAATAAATCTTCGAAACATGTGCAAGTAGGGTCTAGTTTTGTTTTGTCTCGTCGTGTAAACAAATCAGTGCAGACGAAATTAAAAAAAGATACGATACGCCGTTCAGAAGTTATAGTATTTTAAAATAAATATATTTCTCTTTTTCTATGACGTCAGTTATCTTTAAAAAGCGCGCATGAATGTGGAAGTGTGGAAGAAGCGCTGCGTATGTGCGGCTGGTTGCCAAAAAGAGAAAGAGGTGGAATTTTTTTCTAAATAAAATATGCCTTAAATTGATCGTTTAATTTGATATGGGTGAACGTTCGTAATTTAGTAAGATCGATTGTCACGTGCCCTTATCCTTTCCTGCCTATGCCATGGGCTCTTTTCTATCAATATTTTGGTTGGCGTTAACGGTGTTTGCAGATATCGTTTTTCCTTCATAGAGGTATTGCTTTTGAAATCCCTTGGTAGTTGTTGCTACATTGGGCTGGGTGGTTTGTGGTTTAGTTGACAACTTTGTTTGTGAAGATCTGTCTCTGTTATCATTAAATGTTGATTTTCGGTAGTGTTGGTACATAGAATTTTGTTTTTATATTTGTCTATATTTATTTACTTCTTCTTTATTAACACATAGACCGACAATTTAACCCGTCGGCTTCTCTTAAAAAAAAACTAAGACAGAATTGAAAACTACTTTTGGCGTCAGCTAAAATTGCAGTCACGAGATCAGGGGCGAAGCTACGTAGATGACAGTGGGTGCAGATGCACCACCCAAAATTCATGAAAACAATAGATTTTTGTAAAATTTCACCATATATGCACCCCGTATAATACAAATCTATGCACCTACAAGGCAAGTGTACCACCCTCTAATTTGCTCTAGCTTCGCCACTGCACGAGACAGTAATAATAAGGAAAAAAAGACTAGAAACATGACAATACCTTGAAGTCAGAGTTAGAGTCAATGCCAATGGGTAGGGTAAAGACACATCGAGATAAAAACAATTAGTTATCTTCGTTAAAGCGGAGCTTTTGTATGCATACAATTATTATTTTTGTATTGTTATAAGAATTCTATAGAAATTTCGTAAGACAATTGTAGGAACAAGATTGTTTCCATATTCCAAGATGCCCTAAATAATGAAAATGTAATAGATTTGTAGCCGGAACGTTAATGTATGGCATCTCGAAAAGCTAAAGCTAACTCCGAAAACAAACACACAAAATCCACCGGAAAAATCTCCCCCAGCAAAGAGGCAGACGTGGGGCCTGTCATGTACGCACGGGGCATGACTCGTGCAAGAGCAACAAGTGCTGTCGTTGCAGAGGATCCGGAGCTAAACAATCCAGCGCACGACGGCCTCTCTCGTCTCTCCTCTTCCCTCCTCCGTACCGCCCGCCCTTCCTCCACCTCGCTCCCTCCTCCTCGACTCTTCTCCACTCAGGCCTCTCCCTTCTCCTTCCTCTCGTCTCGTCTCTCTCCCCTTTGTCCCTGTAGAGCTAGCTCCAAATAAAACCCCACCGGTTTTCTTTTCCCGCGACAATTACCATAAAAAGAGCTCCCAATCTCTCTCTCTCTCCTCTCTCCGGCCCCCTCTCTCTCCCTCGTTTCTGGCAGCAGTGGTGCGGTACTACCACACCGCTCTCACTCCACACACACCGAGTATACAGCTAAGCAGGAGAGAGAACGGGCCGGGAGAGAGAGAGAGAGACGGGGTCCCCAAGTACAATTCTCGCCTGGTTCTTGATCGAAGGCATGATCAAGAATCACCAGAAAGTTCTAGATCTTTAGACGGCCGTCTCCCTTGGACGCCTCGGTTTCTTTTGTTCTGCAGCTCTAGCTAGCCATGGAGGGTGGGGGAGGGAGTGGAATAGGTGGGTTCCCGGGAGCCCCGGGTAACCTTCTCGATGCCGCAGCTCAGGAGTTCCACCCTACGGTCTGTGCCCCCTACCCTCTACAGCCGCTCCCGCACCAGCTATACTGCCCCCACACATATCCAGCCATGCCGCCGCCGCCGCAAATGGCCATGTTGCAGCCTGTGCCTCCGATGGCGATGCCCATGGCGCCGCAGCCGGGGTACACCTTGCCCACGACGGCGCCGGTGGTCGACGGCCCGTCCAGCCGCGTCGTGGTGCTGTGCCTGGTGCCGCCGCACGCGCAGGAGCGCGACGTGGCGCAGGCGATGGCGCCGTTCGGCGCGATCCGCTCGGCCGACGCGTGCGCGGTGGCGTCCGAGGGCGTGGCCACCGTCCATTTCTTCGACATCCGCGCCGCCGAGCTCGCCGTGGCCTGCGTCCGCGAGCAGCACATGCGGCAGCAGAGCCGGCTCGGGCAGCTCTACGCGGCGGCCGCCGTGCCCCCGGCGTGGGCTCCTGCACCACCGACGGCGCCCCAGGCCTGGGACTGGCCCCACCCCAACGACGACGGCCGCGGCCTCGTCCTCGGGCAAGTCGTGTGGGCCCACTTCGCCCCCGGCGCCGACGACGGCGAGAACCGCGGCTCCCTGGTGGTCCTGAGCCCCCTGCCCGGCGTCTCGGTCGCTGACCTCCGCCAAGTCTTCCAGGCCTTCGGTACGCGCCACCGACCGAGCCGACCAACCAGGCATTTCGTTTTCCCACGCTCGTTTCTTGTGTTTCCCGCAGCAATTGTATTGGCCCGTCCTCTCGTCTTCGCAGGGGACTTGAAGGATGTGAGGGAGTCGGCGCACCGGCCCAGCCACAAGTTCATCGACTTCTTCGACACCCGCGACGCCGCGCGCGCGCTCGCCGAGCTCAACGGCCAGGAGCTCTTCGGCCGCCGCCTCGTCATCGAGTTCACGCGCCCTTCCGGCCCCGGGCCCCGCAGGTAACACAACACCAACACCCCAATTTTCAGTTCAGTCAGCTAGCCTTCCCATCACCCTGTGGGCGGCTGAATTTTTGCCGTGTGCCTGTCGGTCCTAGGCGCGGGTACGCGCCCCACCACCGGCCCACCGCGCCGACTCCACCGAGGCTTCAACAAGCGACGTGGCGACCGGCCCAGACGACGTCGTCTCAGCCGCCGGCATCCTCCTCGTCGTCGTCCGTCTCCGTAAGGGCCAGGGAAGGAGTGGTGCTTCTGAGGAGGCCGAGCGATCAGGCCAAGGGAGGCAATGCCGGCACGAGACAAGAGCGCAAGAGCAAGGGCGGCAAGAACGTGGCGTCGTCGGCGTCGGCGCCGGCGTCCTCGTCGACCCCGACAGCGTCCGGGAAGCAAGCCCAGAAAGGTGCCGGGAGCAGCGGCGGCGGTGGTGCTGGCGGTGGCGGCGGGAACTGGAAAGGACGAAAGAGCGGCTGGGAGGCGCGCTTCCTGTTCAAGGATCCCGAGTCCGCCGGCGACGCCGACACGCAGTCGTCGCCGGCTTCGGAGAGGGACACGAGGACCACCGTCATGATCAGGAACATACCCAACAAGTACAGGTATCCCTGCCAATCTCCACATTGTTGCAACAATATAATGCTATATTTCATGGGCGGCGCACGCCCAGAATTGCGATTCTGCTGACGCTCGAGGCCGTTGGGGTCGCAGCCAGAAGCTGCTCCTCAACATGCTGGACAACCACTGCATCCAATCCAACGAGTGGATCGCGGCGAGCGGCGAGGCGCAGCCCTTCTCCTCCTACGATTTCGTCTACCTCCCCATAGATTTCAAGTGAGTTGCGCCCGGCTCCCCTCGCACACAATTTTGCAATTAGCAGTTTGCATTAACTTATATTTTATGGTGCCCGATGCAAGAACACACGCTTGGCAGCCTGAATTCGGTTGTTTTTTTCTGGGAATTTGGTGCCTTGAAAATGGTTGGAATGGGAAATGTGGGGGGTGGAAGCGTGAGCTTCTGGATCGAGGTATCTTATCTTTGGGTGGGTAGAGTACAGTGTAGCAGATGGCTATGGCGTTACTAGCCCAAATGGAAATAAATTTGGCAGCGGCCCAAGGGAGACCGCGCCAGATCCTTCTCGTTTTGATGCCCCCATGGTTTCTTTGGTTGCATGCGCGCGCGCATCTGCTGGGTGCTGGTGTTGGCTGCTGCTGCCGATGCCGATGCCGAGGGGGCCTCCTGCCTTCCTTTCTCGCCGCTGCTGCCGCCCCTGTGATCGCCTCCCTGCCTGCCTTTCTAGCTTTGCACAGTCGTGCCCTTCCATAACAAGGCCAACACATACAAAAGGAGCGGCACCGTCCGGTGGGAGGTGTAGTGTAGTAGAGACAGACACCAGCAGCTATGGAATGGAGTTGTGAACAAAAAAGAACAGTTGCATCAGTATATGAAAAGGAAAAAGGTCAACACTTTCATTCTAAAGAGAAAAAAAATTGAGCTTTGGATAAAAGTTTATACATGCAACCAGGATATTCTTTCAAGTGAAGCACTTGCTTTATACTCCTATATACCAGCAGCTTTTCTCTAGCACGAAGCAAGTTGAGAAAAGACCTATCAATGCCCAATGACGAGAAGACATTAGTGGCTGTCAAAAGTATACTCCATGTAAAGCAGCTGCAGCATCATGCCAAAGCTTTTTTTTTTTTGTTATTGTTGCTCTAAAAGTCTCTAGGTGTTGTTCATCCATGCCATACCATTCTGAATTTCTTGCTCTAGCATGAAATGAGAAATTTGTCGTGCTTTGCCTGACACTGGGTTTCTTCTTATGCAAAAATGTAAAAAATAAAAAACTAAAAATTGCAGCAACAAGTGCAATGTGGGCTACGGCTTCGTCAACCTGACCTCGCCGGAGGCCGCCGTGCGGCTGTACAAGGCGTTCCACAAGCAGCCATGGGAGGTGTACAACTCGCGCAAGATCTGCCAAGTCACATACGCGCGCGTACAAGTACCTACTGCATTTCACCTGCCCTTCTAGTCCTACTAGGCCACCAAAGATATTTACTACTACGTACTTGGCTCACATGTTAATGTTACAAATGTGTGGCTTCCGCCACGCTCACGTTGTGTGGCCTTTGCGCGGCGCAGGGCCTGGACGCGCTGAAGGAGCACTTCAAGAACTCCAAGTTCCCGTGCGACAGCGACGAGTACCTGCCCGTGGCGTTCTCGCCGGCGCGCGACGGCAAGGAGCTCACGGAACCGGTGCCCATCGTGGGCCGGTCGCCCGCGTCCGGCGCGTCGTCGCCTCCCAAGAGCCGGGCGGCCAGCGTGGACCTGCTTGGGCAGGAGCTGATGCCGGCGCCGTCGTCGTCCGCGGACGGCGCGTCGTCGACCACCACGTCCACCCACGCGCTGTCCGAACACGCCGACGACGACGACAACGACGAAGACATCAGGCTCGCCGGCGAGCTGCGGCGCCTAGGCTACGCCGACTAGCTGGCTCCGTTCCTAGGCGGGCGCGGCCTAGCTCAGCGGGCGATCGGCCGGCGTTGCGTTGCTTTCGAGAAGCGTGGAGGCATTGACGACGCCGGCAAAGCTTTGCACTGATCCGTAGCTCCTGCACGCGCAGGCGCAGCAAGTGCAGTGTGGTGTGGCAATTCATTTATGGCACATGAAGAACATAGAAAAGACTTGACTTTTGGAGAAACATTTTGGGGGTGTTGTTCGTTGGTTCGTAGACGCTGCACCCAGCAGGTGTGGAGTCGTGTTCTTTTGGTTTTTGGTTTGAAGTTTCCTGCTACTAGTTCTTTGAAATGAAACTTGGAGCTATATAGCTAGCTTAGGCTTTTGCTAGGATTGGGCTATCAATTCGTCGTTCGTCATGCGTTCGTTCTTTACTTCTTTATTTATTACATTAAAATAAAGATTGTTATTAGTACAGCTTTACCAAACTGCATATTCCGAGAGAGCCTCAGTCAGATCTGATATCATCATGAGCTGCTAGATTTCGTCGGATCTCGTCGATGGATTCGAACCAACAGATCTTTCTCTACCACTACACGGTTGTATCTGCATCCTATCTTTGCAGACTATTGCAGGCCCCGTTTGGTAACTTCCATCACATCGTATATTATTGCAGGCCACGGTTGTAGCTGTTTGTTTGCTAGTCATAGTTTGTCGCACTTTATCTTAGTCAAGTTTGACTAAGTCGGTAAGTGTTTGTTTGACAACTAAGTTTAAGCATGATTTTTTTAGACTCCTCATATCATAGAGTTAAAAAGTGTGGTAAGATTTCTTTAGTCATGGCAAAGTGTGGTAATCAATTTGCTAGCCACACTTTTTGTGGTTTGCCACACTTGCCTAAAGTTAGTAAAGTTAGTTGTGGTAAACTATGAATACCAACCAAACATCCCCTTAGACACATGCACCGAGTATTAAATATACATCATTTATAAAATTAAAAATATAGTTAAAGAGTAATTTGTGAGATCAATTTTTTTTAATAATTGATTCATGTTTGACACTAATTACTAAATAAGACGAAAATGCTACAGTACGTGTCAAACTTTAACATCCCAACCAAACACCCCTTAATTAGGTTTAAAAGATTTGTCAAATTAAAGACAAACTATGTAATTAGTGTTTTTGTCTATATTTAATGTTTCATGCATGTGTCGTAAGATTTGATGTAAAAAAAATTCTTTCTTATGTTTTAACAGATCATTTTCATCATATTAGATTATTTTTCGACGCTCTTAATTTAATGCTGCATAAAAATATCAAGTTTTTTCATTGTTTTATATTATTCCTATATATGACGAGAGCTGAACTTATCCGTATCTTTGAACCGAGTTCTACAAATTAGAATTAACACCTTGTGTACGTCAATGATGTTGATTTATTGTGAGATAAAAATAATATTTTATGATTAAAAATTAGTGTTAATAAATTCAAAAGAACAAATAGAGAATGCAAACAAACCTTAAATGCTTCCTTCATCCAGAAATAATCAAATTTTATCAAAAGGAAACTGCCTATCCAAACAATAGATCTTAAAACATGCATGCCCCATATACTGTTGAACCTTGTCTAGACTCTACACGTGAGGCCCTGTTTATTCGACGATTAACTTTGACAACTAACTTTAATTTAAAATCGTAATAACGAACTAAATATAGCTATAAGTTTGGAAAACTATGGGGAAAAAAAGGGTCATGACATGGACACATAGCTAAGGTTTTTTTTGGATCACTCATCACTTGGACGGACAAGATAGTAGTACAGGGCATCCAAACATGCAGACTACTGATTGTCATGATTCCGGATTGTTCGCTGGTCTGAAAAGTTAAAGCTTAAGAGAGTGTTTGGGACTGCTCCGCTCTATGTTTTTCAGCTCCGCTCTACGTTTTTCAGCCAAACGGTTTTAGCTCCACACACTCAGTTCGAGAAAAAAAGGTGGAGTTGTGAGAGCACCTAAAGAGGTACTCCACAAACTCCAGTTTTTAGTGGAGCTGCTCCATGGTGGAGTTTGTGGAGCAGTCCCAAGCACCCCCTAAATTACTGTTAGCTGATTTATTGTGTGAGAAAAACACTGCTGGCTGTCAGAAAAATTACGGCTGAAAAGAAAGTTTTTTCATTAAGTTGGTGATCCGGACATGACATAAAACTTTAGTCTCAGTTAAATTTTAGCGAGCTAATTTTTAATCCTACCTAGCCATGACTCATAGATAATCGAAATATACTTTAAAATATTTTCTTTTGGTGTGAAACTAAACACATTTTAAAATCGTATCATTTTTAGGCGGACTGGGAGTTACATTATTCAGAAACCACTCCCCATTTGAAATTATTGGTCGTTCTACCCTTTCTAGGTATATTGCTTTATACAATTAATTTAGATATATGTTATGTTTAGGACTTTAGGTACATAGTTTTTGTCATACGTTTATAAAAGGTAAAATAACTTAAAATTTAGATGGCAGGGGTAATAACAAAGCATGGCCGTAGTTTAGCAAACGTGCATGGCTACGATATTGAACATCTTTGAAAAGGTAACTAAAACAATGTCGAAGTTCCATGCTAATGATGCTACAACAGTCTTTCTCTAATACGCAAAAAATTTGCGTATGATTATATTAAAAAAGAGTTTAATAATACATACAACGTGTTTTTAAAAGACCTCAACAATCGATATTATATACAACAGTCGTTATAGTTAAGATCACCTCCAGCGAAATCGTGTGTGTGTGTGTGTATATATATATATATATATATATATATATATATATATATATATATATATATATATATATATATATATATATATATATACATTGCATCTATTTCACGCGGAATATTATGGTTGACCACAAACTGTGCCGCAGTATTATACCGTGCTACACTCCATTTTGTTTTTGACCTGATTACGGTGCATCAGGTAGTTGAATTGACTGACTGTCAACTTGTGCTGATATGACTGGATTCCTTATTGGGCGCTCAGTAGGAAAAAGAGATGGCTGACAAACTTTAGAGGAAAGAACCTATGGCCATGTGTTTACTTTGGCCCAGCCTGGAATTCGATAATGTTCAAGAGTCCAGTGGGAATTTAACTCATCGCCAAGTTGTTTGTTTCTTAGGCATGGTTTAGTCTTCAAAAAAATTTTAAGATTTTCTATCACATCGATTTTTTAGATCGACGGATGTATAGAGCATTAAATATATAGATGAAAATAAAAACTAATTGCACAATTTGCCTATAATCTGCGAGATAAATCTTTTGAACCTAATCCCTCCGTATCAAATTATAAGTCATTCCAAGAATCTTGGAGAGTCAAAGTTTTTTAAGTTTGACCAAATTTATATAGCAAAATAATAACATTTTTGGTACCAACCAAGTATCATTAGATTCTTTGTTACTTATATTTTCATAGTGTACTTATTTTATGACATAAATCTTTATATTTATCTCTATATTTTTTTTGTCAAACTCGAAAATGCTTTGACCCTCCAAAATTTTTAAAATGACTTATAATTTGGAACAGAAGGAGTACTAGTTAATCCCTAATTGGAAGATTAATTGTTAAATATAAACGAAAGTGCTACCCTATAGCTAAAGCTAAAAATATTCACGAACTAAACAAGACCTTGGTATCGGCTTGTTGCGGAGGTTAGCATTTCACCTGTAGCAAAACTTCCTACCTCTTAAAAAATGATTGCTACCTAGCACGCATGTGTTTTTTCAAGTCAATAATTTGAGAAATCTGTGATAATGTCACATTATTAACATGTTTTATATTTTGGTACTTTTTACTTGTAGGCAGCTGGAAACGGTTCATGATCTATCTTGTTTAGAGCATGAGTTTTGTGAGTGCTCGGCGGCACACAAATAGGAAATAAAAAATGTACAAGCAAACAGGAAAACACCCCAGCTTGGAATTATATATGAGAAAACGTACGTTGGGAAGCACGTACATACACACAGTTTTGTGAGTGCTTGTGCTCACCTGCGGCTTCAATTATGCAATGCATCTTCAGCTCCATTTATTGGTAGATGCACGTAACCAATAGCAATCTGGTGATGTGTACTTGTCTATATTTCATGTGTTGGACACTTGGACCTCGTCTCCCCGCCGTAGGACACTGCCCAGCGGGCCAGCAATTCTGCTGCTGGCGTGGTCATGGCCCCACGCCACACTCTGACAGCATGCAACGGCCAGGGTAGTCGTACGAGAGTGCATCGTATTGCATATGGGTCACAACGATAGAAACGGGTACCGAGCCGCGTGGGTGCATGCGCGTCGGTCGTAGGGCTCCATTTGACCGGCCGGCCGGCTGCCTCTCTCGCTTAGACTAATCGACACATACTCCTACTCTAGGTTAACAACTAGTACTAGCAACATAATTCTACTACATGTGCTTGCAAGTACAACAAAGCTAGCATAGAATACGGTGTGTGTATCGTACGGCATTACACGCAGGCGTGGAACGAGAATCCGATCGATCAAGCAAAATGGGCACTGGATGGATTTGTTTAAGGTAATAATCACACCCAGGCCAGCTGATCGATCATACCTGCAGATGGTTTGGAGGATCGATGCCCAGTTTGCCCACTGCTGCATCGTCCACGGCCGGCCGGCGGCCGGTGGAAGAGCTGGATACACCTCTCGATCGGAAACCCTGCCACTGACCACACTGCAGCAATGGAAAGCTACTTGTGCGTGCGAACGTACGTACGTACGTACGTACACGCGTGCAAATAGCACAGATCAATGCAGCACAGTAGTCTATGGAGAACTGTATATAGTATAAATTATACCATGTTTGCACGTACGTAACCTGTGACACTCTCGACGACCCAGCTATAGTGTGTGGTTTTGCATCGTTTTGTTTATTGGGAGAGTGTCGTGTGTCGAGGCCGAGCGTTTTCGGGTAGGATTTTGTACGTGCTTTATTTGTGCGCCGTGCATGACAAAGCCAAGCCACACCACCAAAAATAAAAAAAAAAATGGTGGCCGGATGCATGGATCGGAGCAAGTTGCACGGTGCAGGTCCCGGGGGAAGAAGCGGCCGGCCGGGGCGGGGATAGACGAGACCGAAGACGAAGCGAGCCAAAACCTGCGATTTGCGGGCGCTTTCGGGGTCACCGAGGCGCGCACGGTGGGGTGGCGTTTTTGGTTTGGCCCTCCCGCGAATTCCGAGGCACTCAGCAGGCACCCTCTCCCCCTGTGTTGTTGTGACTCGAAACAGTGGGGGCAGACAGTCGCATGCATGCAACCGAGGAGACCTTGCACGAGCACGACAACACACACACACACACAATGCGTATCATCTTTGCTCGCTTGCTCTCCTTCGTTGGTTGCATAAAACAATTGCTTAATCGTTGGTTTCGGTCGTCGTTAACAATGGGCTTTGTGTATTTGTTTACGTGCACAATCTATGTGGACAGGTTTAGTACTAGTACAAAGGGCAGGAGCAGTAGTATCAGTATCGTCGACCGGCCTTGTTTAGTTCCGAAAAATTTTGGAAAATAAATACTGTAGCACTTTTGTTTGTATTTGACAAATATTGTCCAATCATGGACTAACTAGACTCAAAAGATTCGTCTCGTCAATTTCGACCAAACTGTGCAATTCGTTTTTATTTTCGTCTATATTTAATACTCCATGCATGCGTCTAAAGATTCGATGTGACGGGTAATGTGAAAAATTTTGCAAAATTTTCTGGGAAGTAAACAAGGCCTTGGAGAAGAAGCCTTTTCTGGTTTTTCTTTTGGTGATGGAGTGGACCTTTTGTCTCCTGAGAAGCACTAGTAGTGCTCGGCCACACCCTGGTTGTACGGCAACTAATTATCAATACTCTTCCTGCTTGATGCGCATCTTGGGGACTGGAGTGGTAGCTTTGTTGAAACTTTGTCAAACACAGTCAGGTCTTATACTTCCTTTTTTGTCCTTGTTGCGGGAATTTAGACTTCCCTTTCTAAATTCAATATTTTTGTTTACTTAAAAAACCAGTATTTTTTATACAATGATGCAAGCAGTGTACACACATATGCTAATGAAAGTTGAAAGTAAGTGGTGCACCTTGTCAATCACAAAAAGCTCGGAAACTCGAAGAAATTGACATGCAAGATTTAATTTAGGGATTAATCGCATGTACAAATGGTAAAATCATGTTGAATTAATTTGTTCTGAAATGTAAGGATTTTTTTTAAAAGCTATCATAAATTTAACAGTGGTTATATAATAAAGAAGGAAGCCTTTTCTGTTTTAGTGATGGAGAAGGAGTAAACACACAGGGTGGCATGCACCAATAGTGATTTTAAATTGAACACGGAAAAAACAAAGATTAAAGATTAAAATCTTGTGTGCAGAAAGATGAAAAATAGAAAAGAGTGCTTTGATCTATCCATGAAAAATATAAAATAATGCTTTGATCTATATATCCATGAAAATTTGACTAGCTCAGTCTCCAGCCACATATGGTCCATTATTCTCCACAGGCAATTGAAACAAGAAAGAACAGGGAGAGACAGACCGCTTGGTGGATTCAGGACTAGCTACTAGGCATGCCTGCTTCCGACATCGATATATGTGATTTGATGATTCAACTAAATAAGAACACTTTCTAAGGCATTGATTAGTTCGCAAAAATTTTCAAATTTCTCCGTCACATCAAATCTTTAGCCGTATACATGAAACATTAAATATAGACGAAAATAAAAGCTAACTGCATAGTTTACCTGAATCTTTTGAGTCTAGTTACTCCGTGATTGGACAATGTTTGTCAAATAAAAACGAAATGCTACAGTACTCAAAACAAAAAATTTTGCAAGCTAAACAAAGCCTAATCCGGGAGCTTAAATCAAAGTAGATAGAAGATCTAGACCAGCACCACTGCCTTGAAATCTATTTCCTTTTAACAAGTAATTAATTTCAAATTATCTATTTTTGTAAAAAAAGGAGAGACCCGCATTTATATCTCTAATTATTGTTGATATAAAAATATACTTTATAATTAATTTAATAATATTTATTTGATACTACAAAATATTCATATTTCACTTAAATTTAAAGTTTATTATCAAAAGCAAGATATATACACATAAATAAATAAAGGGCTTACGACACGCATTCAATTGTTTGTACAGCTGGTACCATACCCGTACCTACGATAATAGCCGTCGTATCAAACTGCCCTATGTGTTTCTGCTATCATTCAGCCTCGTATCACCACATTTGTAGCACGGCATGATGCGCAGCCTAGTTTTAGGCCTTCTTTAGTTCACACGAAAACTAAAAAGTTTTGAAGCATTAAATATAGACTAAAACAAAAACTAATTACACAGTTTGTCTGTAAATTACGAGATAAATTTTTTTATCCTAGTTAATTTATAATTGGATAATATTTTTGCCACAAACAAACGAAAGTGTTACAGTTGCGAAATCCAAAAAAATTTCGCATCTAAACAAGACCTTAGTTCCCCTTCAAAAAGTTTTTTACCTATGTCCTCGAATATTTGGAGATATATATTACTAAAAAATCTAATTGTACAATTTGCACAGAGACAAAATTTTTAAACCTAATTAGTCCATAATTAAATAATATTTTTTTTATGATTTACATATTTTTTTACTCATTTTTAATTTCCATGTCTAGAGCTATATCGGAAGAAGGAAGTAAAAATATACTGCAATTTTTATATGTAACATGTATCAATAAATTAATAATAAAATCTATGTTCAATACAAACTTATTAGGACATATAAAGATTAACAATATTTTCTTTAATTCTAGTTAAGTTTTCCAAAAAAAAAAAAAGTAGAGAGGTAGTAGGAGAGCTGCGCCTACCAGCTACCGCCAGAAAATGGCGACGACCAACCAATGGATCGGAGACTCCGAGAGATAGGGTGAGCAAGAGGTAGCAGACGGGACGAGAGGCACAAAAGGCTTGACCAAAATGGGACGACGGTCAGACGTAATGTCAACGCCACCGCCTTCGCCCAGATGCGGCCACCAGAAGATCCCATCCCTGTCTCCCAACATGTTTCTCGTGGCTCCATCTCCCGTCTCGTCTCCATCGATTCGATACTACTACTAGCAGGAGCAAAAGCAAACGCATGCGATCACGCACACCACGTGGACGCTGACAGGCGGGAGCCACGTGAAGGCCGGCGGGCCCATGCATGCATGCACCAGGAGGGCCGCACCGCACTGTCGTCTACCTCCCGACGTGTGTTCCAACGACGGGCTCCGGCCATGGCCGTGCCTGTAGAGAGAGACGATCGAGCTCTTGGCTGGCATGGAGGAGAGAGAGAGAGAGGGTGCAGGCTATTACCCGGTTAGAAGGGTGCTCCGTCCATGCAAAAGGGTGATGCGTGTGCGGGACGAGGCGACTGTGATGAGCGGGCATCATGCAGGAAATAATAAAAAACACTCCAGAGGTCAATAAAAGAGGAGAGAGATGATTGTGCGAGCACGAATTACGAAGCGGTGGAGGGAGGGAGAGAGAGAGAAGGAGGAGCATGGCGGGAGGAGAGCAGAGGTGGCAACGGCAGTGCGAGCCACGTAGGACGGCAGCGTCCAATGACATGGCGGTCCGCGCCGTTGACTGCCTCCGTACGTCTACCACCTGCAGGAAGCCCCTCGGTGATGGCCTCCTAGAAAGAGAGCTGCCTCACTGGACGCACACCCTGTCAGGGACTGAGTAGTGGACCCATGCACCCCACTACCTCTGCTCAGGGCACCGGGTCAGTGGGTCCCTGTTTCATTGACCGTATTAGTGTGTACTCTAGTCGTGCCATATTTACTAAATTACTGACCCAAAAAAAGATGGTTAGTTTTCTCCTGCGTTGTTCCTGTTTTTTTTAAGGAATTTAAATAGAATGCTGAGACTTACAACACACATTTATCCGTAAATCATACCGTATGAGCTACTTCGTAAACTGAATTGGTAAATCATGAGGAGATCGACAAATCCTCAAGAGTTGATGAAATGTTCCTATTACAGAAAACACAACGCCCGTTAATTTTTTTAAAAAAATTACTTTAAAAAAAGCCAAACTCAGAACCTAAAGTACTTATAAGTTATAACCACTAAATTATAGACCCTTTCGCTTGCGTTGTTAGAGCATCCCCAACCGTTTTGCATAATTGGTTTGGCAAATGAGGGAGTTTGCCAAGTCTCAAAAAAATATGGCAAAAGTGAAAAGAGGCAATCTCCAATGGTTTGGCATTAATCACTTCGCGCCAATTTCCCAATGCCAAGTGTGAACAGGTTTGGCATATATGCCAATCCTTCCTCTCTTTTTGCCAAGTTAACAAAATTGCAAAGTCTAAATGCCAAACCGTTGGATAAGTGTTTTTAAGACTTTTTCGCAAATACATGAATGCAAAGCTTATTTGCAAAACGGTTGGGGATGCTCTTACATGTTGCCACTGGATCACTCCCAATTTGTAAATTAGGATGGTTCTATCTTCACTAGTAAGAGATGCAAAATAACAATATAGTATTGTAATTAGAAAGGAAAGAAGAAAATAATTTATAAATAAAAAAATATGTCTATACAAGAACAAAGACATAGAAAAAAAGATTATGTGACAAGCATATAGGTTCTATATTTATTAATTATGGTGCCAACTATGTAAAAAGACAAAGTGACACAACTAATTTTAATTAAAGAGAAGAGATGAGGAAATAATTCTCTATATGAGAACCAACGCATGAAAAGATTTGATTGATAGACCATAGAGAGAGAAGGAAAAAAAGCTCAGCTCGTCTCTTTTTTGTTTTCAAAATTCAAAGCTTCGTTGCATCACACGATCGAACATATTACAGAAACGGAGATCATGTTACCTCAATCGATGTTTTCTGGTACATGCTTTGATATTATAAATTAGGTAACGAGCTATAGTACCTGAGAGGAGAAAAATACATGAGGTTCATGAGGCTTGTCCGCCTTACCTTTTTAGAAAGTGTATCAACAACTTTATTTGCCTCTACGAATCTTGAGCCTCCAGGGTTCACCTTCTTCAGCCTCCAGGGGTTCCAAAACATGAGGAATCACTACCTGAAAAAGGAGCAAGGGAAATAATTCTACCAGGTTGAGTAACAATGAACTTCAATCTCTGTTTGGTTGCTTGGAGTAGATCGTTGAGAGTCAACAGAGTCATAAAAAAATTTGCTATGTTTGAATTGTTTTTAGATTTGTACTCGCTTGTCCGTCCAAGGCAAGTCCTACAAGAGCCAATGGACTTAATTAGCCACATGCAATTAGTTCAACTGAATTCTTCATTAAATGTGTCTTAGGTCACCTGTAAATTTATATATATTAATATTTATTACTTTTTGTAAAAATAAATCAAATAGACAAGTTTGACTTGAAACAATGTTAAAATATCTTTTATTTTGAAACGAAGGGAGTAAAATATAACGCCCAAAGTAGATAAAATATAAATTGAACATGATAGCTAGTACTTGAATTGTTGTTATCTGTTGCATTCACAAGTATATATTCTTTCCGTCCTAAAATAAATGCACATCTTGCACTTCGGGAAGTAAATCAATCTAAAGTTTTTTTAGACTTATAGGAAATATTATTAACATTTGCATCTCTAATTAAGTTTACTATAGAAATATATGACATGATTAATATATTTTTTTTCTAGCTAGTATTATAATATCTGATAACTTATGTTGTTTCTTGTCCTGGTTTAATAATTTATATACTTGCGTTTGGTAGGGATATCTGAATCGTAATTAATCCATGCAACTGTTTGATTAGCTTGCTGGATTCTTGAAACTAAAACTAGAATCTAAAATATTTCTGGGTGTGCCAAACACACTGAATTGTTTCGTTTTTGGCACTCTTAGACCTTAAACATAATTCTGGTGAGTTTAGCTAATTAATCTTGGCCAGTTGGCCTGGCCTTCCAGATGCATGGACCAACTGGCCTTGTTTAGTTTATCCCGAAATCCAAAAAGTTTTTTCAAAATTCCCCGTCACATCGAATCTTGCGGCACATGCATGAAGCATTAAATATAGACGAAAACAAAAACTAATTACACAGTTTGTCTGTAAATCACGAGACGAATCTTTTGATCCTAATTAATTTATGATTGAACAATATTTGTCAAATAAAAACAAAAATACTATAGTAACGAAATCCGAAATTTTTTCGGAACTAAACAAGGCCTAAGGGTGAACCGGTGCTGACCCACAAATGCAAGTACAGCTTTTCATGCTAGATCGTTGGTCTAGGTCACGGCCGCAGTACCACAGACTCCCAGTCTGAAGTTACCAAATGGTCAGTCAATGCTGGAGTTCAGTGAGACAGGGTTCACGTACACCACCAATGCATCAGGCTTCATCATACGAATGAGTGACAAAAAAAAAAAAATGAAATTTCATACTACATCTTAACACAAACTGGATCTATATACAGAATTGTTTTTGCCTAATTGTGTTGCATGCATCACAGCATGAGTATACTAACACATCACATAAAATGTCGAGACATGTTTTTTCTCCACTTCACTGGAGGTAAAGCGGAAACACCAGTGCAGTTCTGAACATTGATTTTTGTTTTCCGGGTGAGGAAAGAAAGAAGGAAATAGGCCTGCTGTCTGCACATCGATCGGGTGTCGGAAAGAAAGAAAGAAGCAAAACATGCATCCGGATTATGCGTAATCATTTGGGCCGTTCTGGGAGCTGAAAAGATCCGGTCCATTAATTGATTATGATATCTTTTGGCCAGGCGCTAGCGGTTGCTTTTTCGCAGACAGGTTGAGAAGACAAGGCGAGGTCGATGACACAACTGAAGTGGGTACCGGTGGGCCTCACCTTGTGGCCCTGCGCCATTGCATGCGAGCAGCATGGCAGGGGCACCGCGCAGCAGCAGCAAGCCAGCGGCCTGCGTCGATCTGCCATGCACGTACGTGCGCTGCTGCTAGCGGGTGGCCTCGGCACTGCGCCCAGCGCCCAGTGCGTGTGCGCGCTCACGCTTGTGATGGATGCAGATGCAATGCAGCTGTGTGCATGCAAGCAGCTGCATCCGCACAGGCACAGGGGCACAGTGCATGCCAACAAATGATAGAGCCCCGCCCGGCCGGGCTGCATGCGATGCGTCGTTTGCACTGTAACCGGCCGGTCGGCGGCTGCTCCGAACTGGCCGGCAAACAGTAGCTATATCGGGCAAAGTCTTGCCGCGCCATTTCTGTCGGAGCGCGTTTTTGGCTTGGGCGACGAACGCGGCCGCCGGACCCGTGTGTCGAAGACAATGCTGAGTGATGAGTGAGTGGTTCGCGCGCTCTACTACCTCTCGGCTGTGGTGACATGCATGCCAGGCCATGGAGGAGAGCAGCTGGACACTTAGGAAGAGCAGGCAGGTGCTGAGATAGCTGATCAGATCAGAGTGTGTTTACTGCTGTCTGTGTGACGCTCTGTTAATAAGCGCGCTAGCTAGCTAGTACTCCTAGAGCACGTTGAGAAAGCTGCAACCACGACATGGGCGGAGAGGAAGCTATCTACCGGGATCTCGGCTGTGTGGAGTGTGGACGACTGTGAAGTTTTATTTGCTTCGATCTCAACGGCAGCTTTGTAGCCATGCATCCAGTCGAGGCCTTGTTTACTTTCAAAATTTTTTACAAAATAGGAATAGTAGTACTTTCGTTTATATTTGACAAATATTGTCCAATCATGGACTAACTAGGCTCAAAAGATTCGTCTCGTCAATTTCGACCAAACTGTATAATTAGTTTTTATTTTCATCTATATTTAATACTTCATGCATACGTCTAAAGATTCGATATGACGAGGAATCTGACATTTGAGCGAACAAAGCATGCACATACTGATGTATAGGTTAGCATATACCAGGTGAACAGCTAGGCAGGGTTAGTTCACATTGATGCAATCCCCTTTGGATTGCGGATTTTTACAGGGGACAGTTCTTTTTTTAAAAAAAAATATACACAAGAGAGCACATCGTGCAGTATACTCAGACTATCTCCAACAATCATCACCCAAAATACAAGACCCATTTATCCTTTGAGTAGCGCTACAGGTAAAAGGTTCCATACCTATTTTTAGTCTTCTCCAGCAACGAGACCTAAAAGAAAACACTCTCTGCAAATGGGTCTCGAGGAGAGAGAATACCCAAATTTGGGTTATGCCTTTCCTGATATCTAAAATAGGTTTTCTGTATGGGTACTCTGTTGGAGGCTATAGGTATTGTGTTGTAGACCCATTTTAGGTTTGAGTTCCCGAATGGGTCTCCTATTGGAGACAGCCTCATGGAATGGAATATGGCTAGCGTCACTGGATGGGCAGGAGCCTGGAAGTCTGGAACATAGGCTACTAGCTAGGCCTTGTTTAGTTCACCCCGAAATCCAAAAAGTTTTCAAGATTCTCCGTTACATCGAATCTTGCGGCACATGTATGAAGCATTAAATATAGACGAAAACAAAAACTAATTACACAGTTTGTCTGTAAATTACGAGACGAATCTTTTGATTCTAGTTAGTTTATGATTGGACAATATTTGTTAAATAAAAACGAAAATACTACAGTAGTGAAATCCAAAATTTTTTCGGAACTAAACAAGGCCCTAGCATCAATAGTCGCCAGCACTGTAGGTGGACGCGCGCGGCGGCGGCGGCATGCAGTGTGATGGAGTGAGATGGCACGCAGTGCATGCGGCATGCCAGTCGTGTGCGCGGCACGCGGCTACGATGGGTTGGCCGCCACCAGAGGCGTTTGTCGGAGGCTGCTAGCTTGTGTTGTGCCTGTGTGTCTCCTCCTTCGGGGTAACGCCAACCTCGTATATGTTCGGTCCCCGCCGGCCGGGCGACATGCATGTAGGAGTACTATACTACGCACGACTACGTGCGGCAGCGCATCCGTGTCTCCTTCGAGACCGCCCTATTGCATGCTCCTATGTTGAGGGGTCGGTCCCGGCCTGGCCGCCTCTCCCATGCCCATGCGTGTCTCCTGCCCCAACGCCGCACTTCGTAAAACCCGGAGAGCGTGAACTACGTATAGTATAGGAGAACAGCCTAGCAGCACACAGAGCCGGCATTGCCGACTACTGCTATACTATCATCAATTGAAATGAATCTACGATGATCTCTTCTGAATCATACACATGAGTATTGTACTGTATCAGATAGAGATCTCTAACTGTTCGTTATAAATTCATGTCGCGCGAATTGCCACTGCTGTACTAGTGTCACGCATTCAGGAAATTCAGCATCAGCAAACAGTTTGATCATGTCGCGAAGATTGCGATGCAGTGCTTCGTTGCACAGGCGCCAGCCAGCGGTGGGCTTTCCATCGGCTGGCAAAAGCTGATGAGGCGCCAGCGCGAGTCGTCCCTGTTCCATGCATGGATTTGGATTACGCCTGGATTGACGCCCATCCATCCACCATAACGCCGGCCCGCAGCATGCGGAGGGGGAGGGGGGCTACAGCAGCAGCAGCCTCTCCGCGCGCGCGCGCGCGGCCTAGCTATCCCTGAGCCCTGTACATTTTGTCGCAGGCTGGGCGTTGAGATCCCTCTGCGCCACAGCAGCAGCAGCCCCTCCCCTGGCCGGTCTTCAGCCCCCTCATCCAGTCAGTCATGGCAGGGCAGTGAGTAGGACAAGACAAACTAGCGGTCGCACCCGTATGCCACTATGCATGTGTCATGTGTTGCTCTTGCTTCGTCTTGTGCTTGTGCACCCTCCACTCCATCGTCGATCCGTTTCTGACGCCGGCCAACGCCGCGCCGAGCATTCATTGGGTATTGACGGCGCAGCAGCTGAGCTGCCCCCCTACCGGCTACCGCCGCGCTACGACCCTCTCACTTGCACCGAGACGGGATCCTTCCGGCCGGCGTGAGGATCTCAACACCCTGCCTGCACTGCGCCTGCGCGGCTGCGCCGGCGGCCGCGTCCGCAGCTGCAACTGCCAGCCAGCTGGGGCATCGCCAATGCAAAGCGGCACGCGCGCCGGCAGTTCCGGAGCTGAAGCTGAGCAGCTCTGGGAACGAGGGAAAAGGGCCAGTCGTAGCGGTGTAGTAGCCTTTCGGCGTCGCCGAAGCTGCCCCTTCAGCGAAACACAGCACTGTTCTGGGGTATGGAATTCTGGGGTAGGACACCAACACGCACCTGTATGAGTATGATTGGCGCGCACATATATCAACCCTACCCATACATGGATTCTCAGTTCCATCCCTGTAGTGATACTTCACCAGTAAAGAACCGTACAGTGCAGAAGAATGGCAGCAACAAACGTGTGTGTTGTGTGATTGCCTGATTGCCGCCGACTGTTATGCCCAGGTGTAGCGTAACATGACAGGATATACCATTATCAAAGAAGAACCGGTCAGCATATAAGCTTAGATAGTATAATCATGTCACCTTAATTAACTGGGATACTAGAAATCGTTGCCAGATGAACAGATACATGTTACAGAATGCAGGGCGTCAGATTAACGGACAAGATACATAAACCATTATCGCCGCAACTGGTCAGTTCTGTGTTTCTGTTGCAATGCTAGGACTCAGCCACAGCTTTGGCTGAACAAACACAGCAGTGCTTCAGGCGCAAAAGAGATCGGCTCACTGCAACTTGTTGGCGACGTAGAGGAGGTGGCTGATGTTCGTTGGCGGGTAATTCTGCAGGAGCTTGAGGTTGGAGGTGAAATCGCCGGCCAAGAGGCGCTTCCGGACAAGGATCAGCATCGCACAGCATATTCTGAGCAAGGTTTCCTGTGGTCGTCAGATAAAGTTTAGGTAAAAGAACCAGAACCAAGATGTTTGCAGAGTAGAAGCAACAGTGTGTGCTCACCTGGGGGCCATCGGGATCACTTAATAGTGTGTCCCAAATGTGAATGATGTCGGCAAAGTTGAATTCCTGGGTCAGCAGTAACGTTATCCATCTGAATGCATAGAACTGGGGATTAACCTGCAGAGAGCATGTTTTTGTCAACGAGGACTGCAGGCACCAGCCTTAAAACAGTTTGGTATGATGCTCTCAAAATAGATGACACCCTAAAAAACGGTACAGCTAAACCATTTGAAACATACACGAGAGCTGCAAGCACCTGCTTTAAAACAGTTGGTATGATGCTTTCAAAAAAGATGACACCCTAAAAAAAGGTACAGCTAAACCATTTGAAAACGTAAACCATAAAGAAGCACCTAAATTTCTGTCATTAGTAACCTTACAACAGATGTATCATAAGAACATTAAAGTTTTAAGTCATGTCAATAAGTGACCTGCAAGGCCAAATGAAAACAATCCTCAAGACAGCAAGTAGCTTTGGCACCAGCAGCATGGAAAGACTTACTTCTGTAGTTACTTCCAAATGATGTTGGAGTTCTCCATCATACGTTGCTACAAGCTGTGATAACTTGGCTAGTGTACCTCGAATGCCAACAGCACTGTTGTCTAGTTTCTGGCAGAAGTTGTCTCTAAACCCACTAAGCAGCTCAACGAAGCAAAAGAATGAATCCGCTTCCGCAAATTTCTACAAGGATTCCAAATAGCAACACTATGATACAGAAGATAGTAATGAGGAAAGCTTCGGCTATCAGCAGTACAATGAAGGGCACTTAGAACATCGTAAAAACAATCTCTTACTCCATACAGCATTTTTATCATCCGGATCACTCCGAAATACAAAGAAGAGCGGTGCCAAAATTTCATTCATCCCTTGTACATATCTTATTCCAGCATTCAGCTTGGCAAAGATTAACAGTACATTTTTCAAAGATTCCTGGTAAGGATAGTAAGAAAAGATCAGACAGGGATCTGACAACACTGTTTGAACTCAGAGTGTGTGAAGATTTACCTGATTGGACTTTGCAAAAGATGAATCGCCACAGAAGAAATGCATGTCAGGGTGGGTGCGCTTTACATCACGGTCAATCTGCTCCATAATCTCTGAGCACTGTTATTAAAGAAAAATTCCAGACAGCATCAGTTACCAATAAAAAAGCAATAAAGGAGGGCAAATCAGTTCATACATGCAACGAACCCAACAGCATATGTGCAGGTACACAGTGCATGCATGCACACTCAGACAGAAAGCTGTTTTTTCTGAGACTAAATGTCAAAATAAGCTGTGGAATAGTTGGCTCAAAGATTTCTTTTACCATTTTATTTTTCTCTAACCACAGTGAACCTAGATTGTGAAGCAGGATTAATGAAGTAAGCCAATTGCATGATCCAGTTCCACTTGATTCTTGCTGTGATCAAGTTATACATGCTATAAAAAACTACGAGTGCCATATGCATAGCTCTAAAACAAGAGGTTACAAACTAAGAAAGTGTGGAGCAGACGAGCAGTGGAGGTGAACTGAACTTCTTGCCATACTATAGACATAATAAGAGTTATAGCATCACAAGGCGCCTATATACCTCAAAAAACTGATTCCAAGCACTGGTCTTCCCAAGGCTTAAAGGGTGCTCCTCTCTTGTTACCTCTGACCTGTGCAGGAACCCATTGTCAACATGCTCTTCATTTACGTTGTGGTGGCCTTCTGTTTGCACCTGTCGCGATATTTCTACCTACCTAGCAAATTCAGGATTCAGGATCTCTATTTTCGGGAGAGGATCTAGTCAGGCATTGGTGGTCATAAACTATACCATATGTGATGTGCAACAAAAGCAGCAATGAAGATACCATAAGTATGACCTGAATCTGCAGTGACTTACAGGGTTTCTAAGGAACTCATCTTTGAAAGCAGCGTACTGTGCTCTCTTCTTTGCCAGCTCCTGCTCCCACAGCGAGCGGTCATTGGGCAGATAGCCCAGTAGCAGCTGCACAACAATAACATGCACTGTCAGTGACTGAAAAGGCAAAACCAAAAGCTTTGACTGTAACCTTTCCACTACTGACGGAATCAGAATGCTTCTTCAGTCTTCGCAATAGGGTGAAGCAAAACAAGTACAGTTTCAGCCGGCTATTAGCATCCAAAGCAAAAGGATAAACTAAAATGTGCTAGAGAAAAGGACTGATTAGAGGACAATCATACAAATTAAGTTCATCCTAATCCTACATAGGAAACTATTGCTTCGCAGCAGATTGCAGTACCATTGCCCCAATGAGGTCAGCTTCTCAAATACCAAAGCCTCTGATGCTCATATTCTGACCACAGAAATAGAACAGGCTAAAATTACCGGAAGGCGAGCCAATCCAGTACCTTCCACACAGTTGCCCGGACGCCCGCGGCGTCTGGGACTCCCTGAGCCGCCAGCATCCTCAGTTCATCGAGATCTATCACCTTCTTGGACAACTGCAAGAGTCCAGCAAGCACCCCCTAAGAAGCAAACAAACCAAAACCAAACAACACGCAAAACGCAGGAGGCCTTACCGCCGCAAAGAGACGGGACTGCCGAGAGATCTCGAATTCCGGCGTAGGCGCCGGCGGAGGAGATCGCGGCGAGCTCGCCATGGATTTGGGCGTCGAGATGCACCCGTCCGTGTGGCTTCAGAAACATGCCGGTTGGCCAGATACAGATACGCATCCGGATCTATCTCTGACCGTCGACTTGTGGGCCCCGTAGCAACCTACCGTCCAGTTCTCATCGCTACTGTTACTGCAGCTTCCACTGGATGGGCCTTCCTTGATCCAGAGGATGTGCATTTCCAGACATAGAAAGCCCAAGCTGCCGAGCCCATCCAGTTGAAGATGTCTGTATGGCATATTGGGTATGTGCGTATGGCCCATGTAGAAATACAAGCCCATTAGCAACGAGGCTTACGCTTCACATATATATAGAAGGCTGAAGTTTGACGTCACGGTTGCTAACGTGCTGTAACTTTGTATAGATAAAAATATCGGAATTATCTAGCATATAAAACTTTCTTGTCAGTAATGGAGCGAGTACTTATTTTCCATGTCAGTAATATGTCACGGTCATGGTCTGGACGTGAAGCAACGAAACAGCAGAAGAGCATGGAACTGAGCAAATGACAACATCTTGTGTGTTCCCCGGTTCTTCAGATCCACCAAACCAGTTAACCACGCATGGGCAGCGAAAATATTTATATTTCGGAGCTGGTGCTTGTTGGGAACTCCTAAATCCTTCAGTTTGCCGTGGAAACTTGCTTATGAGTGAGTGGGTCCCACGATGGGGACGGGAACGATATTTATATACTGCTTACTCCGTAGTAAGTCGCCTGTGATCTGCATACAATCTTTTGTCACAATCATCAAGCAGTCAGTGCGAGATCAGAAGCAGCTAGCGAGCAGATAGGAATGTCCCGCAAGGAAAAGATAAGGATAATACAGCACATACTCCTATGTATAATAATGTAATAATAAGATAACTTGTCCAGCCAAGTCAGAGGGTCATCGCCGATCTGGTCATGTGTACGAGCACACGCATGCAGTTGCTCAGAGGATACACAGATGTGCTGGAGGCTTGGCTGGCTAATTGACACCCCAGAGAACAAGTCACGCATATCATAGTGGATAATCCATTTTCGTTTTTGCAAGTTGCCTAGTTACCTGGAAAAATAGCCAATGTCATGGAGCTCGTCAAGTGTACTAACCTCTATTCCTGGTATTCCCATTGCGTAGGTATGTACATATATCGTCGAACATAATCCAAGAGCAAGGATGCATAGAAAAAGAAAATGCAATTCTGAAATTGAGGTAAAGATAGTCTCAAACAAAGTACTCACAGCTGAATTAGGATTCCTTTTTTAAAAAATAAATAAGGAGGTTACATTGTCATCAAGAAAAAGTAGACGTACTAGAATACTAATTAAGAAACGCCACTGTACATTTTCAACCCCATTTTTAACCATGAACTATAAAACAGAGTAGCAAACCCTCTCCAATTGTCAAAACTGAAAAAAAATAGTCCTCTATATCTGTTTGCACATGTGGTATTATACACCATCCTGAGAAAAACATTAAAAGTTTAAGATTTGTCCTAAACTGTAAGATATTGTGGAATGCTCAATAACATACATATGTATCTATTTTTTAAACGCCGTCTATGCATGCATCCATCCAAACTTTTAAACACTCTTGCCAAAAAATAACATGTAATTGGTAGCCGAAATAAAAGATACGCACGATAGCCTTTTTAATCTACAAGCATGTTTATACTAGAAAAATTAAGCAAGTTAATGATCAAATTAACTAATTAGTAATGCGCAAAATAGCCTTTTACCGGACCCCTTATTTGGTCATAAAATTACGTGAATAACTTGTTTCAAGACATAGAAATAATAATAATAATAGTAATAATAATAGTAATAATAATAGTAGTAGTAGTAGTAGTAGTAGTAGTAGTAATAATAATAATAATAATAATAATAATAATAATAATAATAATAATAATAATAATAATAATAATAATAATAATAATAATAATTTGGTTTCTGGTCTCTAATATTCCAAGGTTTATTTATTTTAAACTAGAAAAATATGTAAAAGTAATGTTATTTACTTGTTTTTTTATCTACATAAAGTCATTTGGCAATAGTTTGTTTTTGGTCTTATAACTTTATTGCTAGTAGTAGTCCTCTTTATTTATCTCAAAAATAAGATCCAAATAAATCTAAATAGAGCACAAACAAGTAATTAGTTTCATATTTTTTTATAAAAAATAGTTTAGTTATGATTTTTTTAAAGTCATGGTACATTTTATTATAAAAAAAGGAATTAAAAAACTTGCTAGAGAATCAATTTGTCATGTTTCGATAGTTGGAGGGGGTGTTTGTTACCTTGTTTTATAATTCAGAGTTGAAAATCACTTAGTACGTCCAATTTGAAAGTTGAAAAAAAAATACTTTACCCTAATTATATCTCACATATATATGTTCCGATGAAGTCTTGGTACATCACGATATCAATTATCGACACATCCTCCTTCCCTTCAAAAGGCCGAATTTTGCCCGTTTTGTCACTCTGTGTTGCAATTTATTTTATTGTAATTAATATAAAAACATAAATCCGATTGGATTTTAGTTGGTTGGTACCGGAGGTAGAAGGCAGCGCATATTACCCGGTGGTATCCAGGTCAGGTCATATCTGCATCTTCTAGCTAGTATCCCACAGGCCACATGTGGGGATTATACACTACCAAAAAAAAAAGTGTTTCTGGTTGTGACGAAAGATCGCAAGTGTTTGGTGCCATCAACTTGCCATCTGCCTGTGAGGTCGACACTGTGGGAAGATGAGTCTCATGCATGCACACTACTAATAAGCCGAGCACGGAGCGCCCCATAAACGGCAGGATGATTAGGGCGGCCCCAGCGCGTCATTGTCTCTAGCACTAGCTAGCAGTCGCTGCTGCTGATATGGAAGAGGCCCGGAGTGGTGCAGGCAGAGGCAGGGGCCGGAATACCTCCTCCAAGGGGCAAACACACATGCCACGGGCGTGTGACACTGTGGCCGTAAAAATTTTCAAGATATCCCGTCACATCGAATCTTTAGTCACATGCATGGAGCTTTAAATATAGACAAAAATAAAAACTAATTGTACAGTTTACCTGTAATTTGTGAGATGAATCTTTTGAGCCTAGTTACTTCATAATTGGACAATGTTTGTCAAATAAAAACGAAAGTGCTACAGTAGCCAAAAACCCAAAATTTTACCAACTAAACGAGGCTTGTGTTGCGAAACGGCAATTGACAGGGAAACCCATGCCGCCATGCCGTGCCCTGTCGGTTAAACGCAGTGATCAGATATCTCGATCGATTTCAGGTGATAATGATGCCACCGATCCAGTGATGCGACGATGGAAGCAACAATTAGTCAGAACGAAGGGATACAGTTGTTCATCTGGAGCCTCGTCGTCGACATTACAGTACATTGCATTTGCTTGGGCGCTATGCAAATTAATAAGCATGCGCAAGGAGACACATTCTTGGAGACACGCTGTGCACTTGTCTTTTTAACCCTATTTTTTTTTGTTTTTCTTTCATAATAAATTATTAAAAATAGTATTTCAGTTCTGGCTTTTCAAACCAGCCAACAGAAAATGATACCTACTCGCTGCCGACTTGGCGTATTAGCGCTAGGGAATGAGATGAATGATGCTTGCTTGGCCAAAATGGAAACAGTATATTCCATGGCGCTTTTTCCACGATCGACATGTTCCCTCGATAATATCCGTTCTTTTGACTCCTGGGACATCTGAAGAACCAAAAGGCAAAAAGTGCGCTCTAATATAATCGGCAGTGCATGTCAAGCAATCCAACCCTCGACCTAATGTTTTTACTAACTTTGTGTTTGTGTCCATTGATGTTTGCAAGTGACGCAAACAGACAGCGGTCCAAGGTCAGTGCTAGCAGTGATAAAGAGATAAGAGCCTTGCAGGTTCGAACCCAGGCGCCACGTCCGACATACATGCATGTGGCTGAGCCAAACCCCGGCACCGGCAGCATCCACCTGCTGCCCCCGCGTGCGGGAGGTAAACTAATCGCCGCCACGTCGGACGGTTTAATCCTTCTGCTAGAGTGCTAGGCCCACCGCTCGTAGCGGCAGAGGCTGAGCTGTTACCTGGCTGTGCTTTTTTCGGCCCGAGGCTGGCCCATGCCGGCCATACGGATGAGGCCCTGCATGGGGGCCACGGGCGCGCCACGTCGGCCCGCGGGAAGCAACATGTGGCGCTTCCTCATTCCAAGAGCCGTTTTGGTCCTCTGCCTCCTCGTGCTCGCGACCCCTCGACCTCGCTCGCTTCTCGCAGCGGGTGATCATCGATCCATCAGATGGTCGTCTTGCGCGATCCACCCTCCGTCACCTGAAATTTTCGTGCACATATACTCTTTTAATAATTAACGAAAAATGCAGAAGCTTTGTCGCTGATCAATCAAGGAGGGAAAAAGAAAGGAATTTCACAATCTATTTCAGCGATACACCGACACAAACACAGCAGCCCCCGATGATGCTTCATAGGCGAAACACGTTCCGAAGACATACCCACGCAGCGGCCCTGCTGGTCTTTTTTTAACAGCGGGAAGGGGAAGGAAGTGACGAGCACGAGCAGCAGGAAAAGCATGTTACAAAGACCAGGCGTCCAGCCCCGAAGCCTGAGGAGGTGGCAACTGGCGGAGGCCGTTTGTGAGAATCGCATTTCCCCCGCGGGGCTACGCTGCAAGTCTGGAAACGTGGGACAGCGCGGAGGTCTCCCATCTCCCTTCTCTCCGTGCCGGCCAGGCCCCACCCCCACCCCCCAGCCGTCTCGCTCTCGCTCTCTATAAAAGCGTTCAAACGCCCGCGGCCCAATTGGCCTGGCCACCCCCTAGTCTAGAGCGCGCAAGCAGAAGCAAGCAGCTGCGACGTCTCCCTCCCTTCCCCGCACCGGGCCCGTGTCCACAGATATTTTACTCGGAAATCAAATCCCCCACCCCGCAGCTTTCTTCCCCTTCCGTCGCGCGCGACTCGTTCGCCTGTCCACGCCGCCGGACGAGAGGAGATGTGCGAGGCACCGCGACTCGGCTACCGCGCCGCCGGCGCCGGCGACGCGGACGCCGCTGACGTCGACGTCGTCACCACCGGCGGACGCCGGAGGATCCCCGCGCATTCCTCTGTTCTGGTAAGCGTCCGAATCCGAAACGACCGGTTCCTGTACCTTGGCGCATTGCTCTGTTCGTCCGCAAACGGTCTTGGGTCGCTCGTCTGATGAGAGTTGTGTTCGTCTTGGTTTCCGCGCGCGCTAGGCCTCGGCGTCGCCGGTGCTCGGGAGCATCCTGGAGCGGCGCCTCCAGAAGGACAGGGAGAGCGGCAAGCCCGGCAGGTCCGTCGTCCGGATCCGCGGCGTCACCGACGACGCCGCGGCCGCCTTCGTCCGCCTCCTCTACGCCGGCAGGTAACGTCGTCCCTGCACACCGTGTCTCCCTTAAATTCCTTCCTGCCTCCCCCTGGGATTGCATGACCTGCTGGCTGCTGTTCCTAGTCGCGCACGTCCCTTACTTGCGAGGCTGGGCAAGCCATGGAAACACGACCATTACCAAGGACTAATTCTGAGTTATTCTAAACGCACGAGGAGGGAAACACATGGCGCGTGTGTACTCCACGTTAAACAACCACCCGGAAGATCAACCTTTATTCTTAGACATCATCAACAAGCGTTTTTGTATAATCTATATTAGAGTACAGTACTTTTTATTCTTTGTTTATTTCGAGACGAGTTGTTGTTTATAATAACGTTCTAGGAATAGAAAGTCCATGTGCTAGCTTGAACAATCAATTTGAAAACTACCTAGCAAATTCTACCAAACCGATCCAGCTCTCACTGGAAAAAAAACTCTGCACCCAAATTAAACATTTCCCAGATACTATCTGTAGTATAAAAAATACGAATCAAAATGCATTTGAACAGTTGAGCACTTGTCTGGTTCAACGAACCATTCATGAATGCCTTGATATTTTTCCTGCACCATCCAATCACCGAACCGGGTCTGTTCGCAATTTTGACTGATTGGACTAGGTTGGGTTGCCTCATCATCATTTGTCAGTGTCACGTCCCGGATCGGCGGCGGCCACGTCGCCCGCCGAACCCCTCTGGTAAACCAGAGCCACACAAACACCCCGCGCCGATCTGCCAAACGCCCGCGAGCGCCCGAAATCGCCGAAAAAAAATCTCGTGGCTTTCCCGGCGGCGAAAAGGACGGCGAAGGGGTAAAAAAAGGATAAGCTAATAAAGCGAGGAAAAAAGCGCTGCCCTTTTTTTATTTTATGTATATTTTCCCGCCGCTAGGTTGCCTGGTTGGTGTGGCACTGTGGCCCTGTGGGTAGCGCCTGCCCGGTTGCACCTGGACGACGGCTGGCCCGGGCGTCGTGCGCGTCATCGCCTAGCGCACGAGTGGCTCGGCGGCGACCGGCCGGGCCGAGCCGTTGCTGTCGCTGTCGCGGGCACGCACCGGCGGACCACTCCCCGCGGCTGGTGTTGCTTGCCGTGGATTTTGGAAATTCTTTGGCCTATACTACGTGGCTACATGTGGATTCCGAGAAAGGGACCGCCCGAGCGATCGCAGCCTCGCCTTGGGCGAATGTTCTTGTGGAGCCTGTCGAAGATTCTTCTACCACACTACTACAAGTACTATATGATTCTTTAGGTAGCTAGGAGTACTATAAGATTCTTCGATCACACTACTACATGTGTCTTGTGGCTCATAGGAATTGTCAGGTTCTAACTAAACAGTGTCTGGACTGCCATGTTTATTCTAAATTTAATTTGCTGATGACGAACGAAGTACGAACGATCATGTGCGCGGTTAACTAACACGGCGACAAAAACCATCTCGGCAGGTGCGGCGACGGCGGCGAGGAGGAGGAGGAGGATGACGCCATGGAGAAGCACGCGGTGCAGGTGCTGGTGCTGGCGCACGCGTACCAGGTGCCGTGGCTGAAGCGTGCGTGCGAGGGCGCCATCGGCGCGCGCCTCACCGCGGACTCGGTGGTGGACGTGCTGCAGCTGGCCGACCTCTGCGACGCGCCGCGCCTGCACCTCCGCTGCACCAGGCTGCTGGCCAAGGAGTTCGCCGCCGTCGAGCGCACCGAGGCCTGGCGCTTCCTGCAGGAGAACGACCCCTGGCAGGAGCTCCACGTCCTGCAGCGCCTGCACGAGGCCGACATGGTACGTTTTTCTTTTCCACCCTTCTTCCTCCGTTCCACCGGCCGGCCGCTGGACCACACGGTCGATGTAAATCTGACAGATGATTGCAGCCTTGCACGCACGCACAGTGTAGTGCGAGTGCACTGCAAGGAAATTTAGCATGCATGCATGATGACGCACGCCGGCCTGTCGCCGTGCGGCAGTGTGGTGGGGAGCATGCTTTCTTTAGGGCCAAGCTTTTGTTCCAGGAAATGGTGGACATGGTCGGACCTCCGTGTCGCGTTCGTGCGCGTAGGACATGACGCGAGTGTTTTTTCTATGTGGTTGGTGCGTCTGTGTAGGGCGGTTCAGGCGGCCCGTCCACGACAAATGGTCGGCGAATGTTCGCATCTCTCCGACCTCTTACCTTGCCTTTCCGCCTCTGTTATTTTAAAACGTTTTCATCTGGGTAGACAAATCGTGACCTGGAACAAAGTTTCCAGGCCAGGTCATGTTTAAGACTCGAGCGCCTGGGTTTGACAAAAGTTAGCGGAATCTTGGTGGCTACTCGATCAGTTCCATCTTTCAACAGTCTTCAACCGTAGGATTTCAAAAGTCGCACATGGAGAATATTTCATTCATCATGTTTACGTTTGTTGGACAGTTCCACGATGCACGTTTTTTTTTGTACCGACTACCGACCGAGCCTTGTGAGCTAAGCACTGACCGATGTGCGCTGGGTTCTGGACGTGCAGCGGCGGCGCAAGTGGCGGCGGAAGCGCGCGGAGCAGCGCGTGTACGTGGAGCTGAGCGAGGCCATGGACTGCCTTGACCACATCTGCACGGAGGGCTGCACGGAGGTCGGCCCGGCGAGGCGGGCGCCGGCGCCGGCGCCGTGCGCGCGCTACGCCACGTGCCGGGGCCTGCAGCTGCTCATCCGCCACTTCTCCCAGTGCCACCGCAAGAGCTGCGCGCGGTGCCAGCGCATGTGGCAGCTGCTCCGCCTCCACTCCGCGCTCTGCGACCGCCCCGACCGCTGCAACACCCCGCTCTGCATGTAAGCGCCACGGCTCTCGCCAGTTGCAGCCGTCCATCGCGTGAGCTCTCGCGTCTGACATTATTGTTGTGATTGTGCCATGCAGGAGGTTTAAGCAGAAGGAGCAGGAGAAGGTGGCTGCCAAGGCCGGCGATGACGACGACAAATGGGGGCTTCTGGTGAAGAAGGTGAAGGCTGCCAGGGTCTTCTCTTCTCTAGCCAACAGGAAGCAGACGAGCACCTCCACCCAGTGCTGAGCAAACACAGGAGCAGCCTGGGATGGTTAGAGGTAGGTAGATTAGTGAGTATGAGTGAGAGGTTGGAGTGAGCAGTTTTTTTGGGTCCGTTTTCAGATGTCAGATCTATGTTGAGCTATGTACATGCCTACTTTGTCACCCTGTGATGTACTCCTACGTTGGTAGAATAGAATTCTTTTAGTGAGGTCGCCAGGTCGGAGTCAGTGAGCCGAAAGTCAATGTAAAAACTGCATGTACCATATATATAGTAGGGAAATATGAGGTAAATAAATAGTCTTGTGATAATATTATATATCTTTCAGAATTCTGGCACCCTGACAAACTGATCGATCCAAAATGACTTGAACGCGGAATGAACGCCAGCCTCTTTTTTGGTTCCAATCAATCATGGTTCCATGATCCAACTTGCTCTTAAAGAAAGATTTCGTTAAGCATAGAAAAGTTCAGGGTTTTATGGAGTTTATTTTTTGTGCGAAGTTTTATGGAGTTTATTTAGTAGCACAAGTTGAGATGAGACATCATAATAAAAAGGCCATCAGCAAGCGAATAAGCAAATTGGCTGTGGCGCTATGATTATGAAAGCAAAGCTGCTTGAATCAGCCCCCCCCCCCCCCCCCCAAAAAAAAAAAAAAGAGTGCGGAACAAAGAAAGATTTTTTTTTTCCAAAAGAAAAAAGAAAGAGAGAGAAAGATACTGCTGCGCAAGGCTAGGATCTAAGACAAGTAGTAGAAAATAGCACTACATTATTAACCTAGCATCTCGAAGAGTTTCCAAAACCATTTCCAATCTGTATTTTTGGGAAGATTGAAAAAACCGTTGTCCAACAACTCCCTACCTCAACCCCTAATCTTTGGGCACTTAGAAATATCAACCTCATCCCATACTATTCATCGCGCCAATCCAAAAGTGCAAGAACGTGGAGAAGAGTAAGTAGTACATAATTCAGGATGCAATGTACGAGAGAAAGAAAATATATAAATAGTTAAGAGTGTTAAAAATAGTACGTGAACCTCTATCTTTTAAGCGCAAGATTTTAGAAACTATTGGAGGGAGCCAACAACGAAGCCAACAAATATGCTCCCAGGTTCAAAAAGAAAACATATATGCTCCCAACTTTTTTTAGTCACTTAGAAAACTCATTAATTTTCCAAGTGATTTTTTTTAGAAATTATTGGAGATGATCTAGAACGGCACAACAGAAAAGCAACCAACATGCTGGATATGTATGCCTGGAACATGAGTAAATATAACACGATGTCACTTAAACAGCACCAAACATTCTGGTTTCCAGCACAGGTTTCTTCAAGTGAACAATGAAATCTCAGTACAAAACAACACCTTATAACCAGATAAAAAAAATCTGAGAGTTGAGTTGTGTTGTTTTGAAATAACAACAAAAATGGCAGCAAACCCTTTTGTCCCAAGCAAGCTGGATCAGGTTCTTGCAGCTGTACTAAGTTACAATAATTCAAGATGAGCATACCCGTTGAATTCAACAAAGTTATAGCATCTCTCGCTTTATTAGAAGTGTCGAGCATACATCAGTCAAGATATCACTTGGAAATACAGCAGAGGAAATATGACAAAGGAATTGCCTGAAACAATTGGCCAAATGATAATCATGATTCATTCTCTTTAGCTTGGGCCATTAACTCTGCCTGCATTCTCTTTATCTCCAGCTCCCTTTCCATCCTCTCTTTCTGAAAGAATGAAACCACTATCAGCTGCTTCCATAAAAAAACATCCTTAAGTACAACAAACTATAGATGCTGACAGAGCATGTATGTTGCACAGATGGGCCATGGTGGTTTTGGTGGTCAGGTGTGTTTATGAGTGATGAACTGATGATGGTGTTCTTGGTGGTAACAGAAGATACAAGTGATTCTGTCTGTGCTTGAGTCTAGCACTACAAAGGCACATAATGCTGTCATGTCTTAACACCATCTTTGAAGAACAGGGATCTAAAAACGACTAAACATGCCTACAGAAAGAGAAGCTGTGCGCCAGAGAAACACAACCACAACAACTTTCCATCTCTCACAATGAACCTTTGGGTACAATGGAGACAAAAAATTAATCATAGTATCAAAGTGTCATCGTGTGAACACACACAATTATTATCACACATGATTTGTTTTCGAACAGGTCAAAGTTTCCCTGGCAATGTACCTCAAATGGCTTTCGAACTGCAATCCAGACACTCAGGATTCAGAACAAACCATAATTATACAACCTTACAGCATGAGTATCGATTCCACTGGATATCGAGTGCTCATACCCAAATCCATACCCATGTTGTTTGGGGAGGGTATGGATTATCTAGTAAAGTATGGATATGGGGAGGGTAATACCCGTTACACCCGCCGCTCCAAATCATCTTCGCCACCGCCCACAAAACTCCCAATCTCACAAGATGTTCAGGAGGTGCTGGGCTAGGTGGTGGCTGAGTCTCGAGCAACGAGAGGTTGTGTTTCATTGCGGCCATCACACAGGCACTGCCTCACTTCCATTGTTGTCTCCTTCCATGTGCCTTCGAAGCTGTTCTACAGGGAGCGGGGTCTCTGGAATGGTGTTCTTGTCGCCAGCGGAGCTAGCAGGGGCCATCGTGGTGGCGAGCCCCACCTCCACGTTGCAGGTACCGACCAGCAGTCCCACGTCTCGGTGACTACGACCGTCCTGTTCTCCCGTCACGGGGTGAGTTCATCATCAGCCAGGGATCATCGTTGTTAGCCAGGGATTGCCGTCGGTGCAAGAACAGGAGCTGGGATCTCTTACGTGCAGAGATCGGTCAATGAACAGCAGGTAGAAACAGGCATACCCATACCCATTTTGATATACATGGGGATGGATAAAATAATTGAATGGGTAGGTGTCAATTCTGGATTTGGGTACAGTTAATCCACGGTTGTGGCCAACGGCATCACTAAGAATGAGACAACTAATGCAATTGAGATTAACTTTCAATCGACATTTTATTGGAGCCATGGAACACTAGAACTATTTTGATAGGTGTACACCTGAATGATAATGGAAACAACACTACAGCTGCAAAAAATGGGTGCCATGATTGCAAACTCATAAAAAGTCAAAACCCTCAAAGGTGACATATGTTGTTTCTTTTCAACAGTATATCCAATCTATTGTTTGAAATTGGCTGCTTCCAGATGTCTTCCATTTGCAGATTCTTCTATCACACTCTAATAGTCTAATGTTCTGGTGCTAAATTCTCCACTAGTGGTTTCCGTGAGAAGATGTAACATCTGAATTCATTTCATTGTCTGTGGCACAATTTTATATGATCTGTTCCTAGACTAGGACACAAATTGGCGTCTCAAAAAAAAAAAAGGGAAAAAAAAAAGAATGCAGAGACTCAGAGAGCGCCGGGAGGGAGGGCAGCACAGCAACTGAAGAGAGGCTATGCTTCCAAACACCGCACTCAGAATCTCAGATAAGCCAGAAACTCTTCTCGAACTCACAGTTCATCAGACCATGTCGGATCTAGCATATGCATTCGAAGATTCATGTGGTTCGAGCAACAGCCAATCAAAGGGCATAGACAAACCGGATCTAACAAGCTAACGCGATAATGGAATCTACAAGCTGCACCCGCATAGTAACAAGGAATGGATTTGAATATACAAGGATTGACAAGGGGAAGAGATTGCGCCAGAGAAGCGGCATCCGCATAATACCTTTTCGTCCTGGTGAAGGGCGATCCAGACGTGGACCCTGTCCATGGACTGCCAGAAGAGGAACGCCCCGAAGGTCATCGCGAAGTAGGTCGCCACCCGCACCATCTTCTTCCCCTTCTCCGACCTCTCTGGCTGCGCCCCTCTCTCCGGCTCTCCCTCTCCGCCGAGGATTTGGGGATTTTGCGATGGCTGCGGCTTCTTCTGGGCACGAAGGTACCTTCCAATGGACGGGCCGGGATTCTCTTTAGGCCTCGGAGGAGTTATTTGGGCCGGGCCTTCATTCCCTTCTGGGTCTAAATCAGCTGTGACTTATTTTTTGAGTGCTACTAAGCACTGACTACTTGTCTCAAAAAAAAAAAGCACTGACTAGGAACAAACTCAGAGACCTATGTAATTCATCATACATAAAAAAATCGGAACAACATGTACAGAAAAAATAAATTCATTTGCACAGTGGAGGGAAAATAATTTTTTTTTCCAAAACTCAAAATTTCTATGTGTGGTTATAGTGGGTTTAATACTGCCCCTGAAATTTAAGAGTGGAGAGGATAGAAGGAGTGAGACCACCTTATAATTCTTGTCACTCGAAGTGTAACACCTATAGTTAATCTTCTATACAAAGCAATGAAAAGTGTAAGAGAGGCGATGCATATGCAGACTCAATCCACATGGGGATGCACCATAAGTAAATTTTAGTGTGGCGTATCATGACGAGATTGACCAATGCAAAATTTGGACGTGGAGGTGTATCAATATAGATCAATGCACGTAGAAATCAGCAATGCTTAAATCACAACATGTTTCTCACTATTATAATGGATGGTCGACAAGTATCTGGGGTCATTTCTTCCCATCATAAAACTCTCTAAGCCAAACCTACAATCCATTTTTTAAACAAAAAATAGTGATATTCTTCATGGAAGGCAACACTACGGAATGTCATAGGGATATCGATTTTGGTCAAAACAGTCTTGATGGTGGTGCCTATCTATGTTGATCGCCATGGAGGTTCCAAAGTGGGTTATCAAGGCAATTGACAAACGGCGGCAGACCTTTCTTTGAAAAGAAAGATGAGAAATGCAACTAAAATAGAATGATTAGGGAACATTTTCGATGCTAAAGAACAACAATTTTAGAAGCGACAATGAGGATTTTTTAGGTGGGTACAAGACTTTCGGTTTGAGGTTATTTTTCAATTCCATCGTCTTTTGAAGTATAGTATAGATCAATGTTTTAAATAGCGGGCTATAGAAAATAGCGTCTTCCTGTCCCAGACACTATTTGCGCTATAGCGAACGCTATAGCGGCGCTATAGCCCCGCTACAGCGGCTGTTGTACACAGCAGCGTGCTGTAGCTATCCACGCTATAGCGCGCTATTTATTTAGAAACAGTCAAAATATATAATAGACAGCAACAAGTTCAAACAACCATCATATTTCACAATCACAAATCACAGGTGTTTCACAGTTTAATACATAACTCATAAGCATAATACGCGACTGCATACTACATAACCTCAAGTGCATAAGCACAACACAACAAATAAGTGCATAACTGCCTTTTTTTTCTTGTCAGTAGATAAACAGCAATAGCGCACAAATAGCGGCGCTATTTCAGTTTAGCGGCGCTATAGCGCGCTATAGCGCCAATAGCGCCGATAGCGTAAAAATGAGGTATAGCTTGGCGTCGACTTATTCTGGCCGCTATAGCGGCGCTATAGCGCGAAAATAGCACGCTATTTTAAACATTGGTATAGATAAATAGTTTTATAGTATAATTTAAATTGAAGAGGACTCGAACCTAGATAGTTGGATGCATGACTACCTTCAACTCAACCATATTTAAGTTCGTCTCACTTCCAATAATTTATACATGAGTTTTTAACATTTTCTTAAAAAGTAGTCTGTCTGTTGCAAAAAAGCACAGTTCTCACTTTAAAAAAACCCGACTAAATCTATATAAGAAAATATTAACGTCTATGATATCAAATAAGCATTATTAATCAATCAAAGAATATATTTTTATAGTAAATGTATTTAAATACATAAATGTTGACACTGTTTTTTATAAATTTAGTTATATTTGAAATTAGTTGACCTTTCGTAGAAACAAGGAGTGTTTTTCTTTACGCATGGAGTAAATATATTGCAACTGCAGAACACCCATAAAACATAGATACTCTCCATACTGAATATGCCAGCTTTATGAAAAGTGGCTGAAAATACTATTCGCTGATTTATTATGAGAGAAAAACATTGTTGGCTGGCAGAATAGGCAGACAAGACACTCTCCATTCACTTGCAGCTTTAAGATAGTATACATTATTTACATGTTACAGGCCGCTAGATACAGTTACAACAGTTACAGAAATGATTACAATAGCAAGAGCAAAACCGCACCTCGCGTGGTAAACAGGTACAAAATTACTGAGTTGCCATGAGAGGTGAGGGGACAACAAATTGTACAACAGTTTTATTTCACACACATTACCAGCTACTAGCGGTACACAAGATGTTTCTTTCCCGGCATAGTGGAATGAGACGTATTTCCCCGGCAGCAGTATGATAAAGCTGCATGCCAATGCAATCTCTCATTTTGGAGAATTTTGTCAACCCAGTATTCATTGGGTGCAGAACACTCATGCTTCCACCTCATTGCAGTAATCCACTTCTCTTTCCCCAACCCATGGCTATGATGTACAAAATCACGCAGCCAGCAACAGTCCCGAAAGTAGTTTCCCAAAATTTTCTGTTTGCTGCTCGAGTTTCCTCCTCAGTTGTTGGGTCTGTGTAAAGTGATATGCCAATATTCATACCAAAAAGACCAACTACAGCCACTCCAGCAGTAATGACAACAGTAGCAGTCGAGAGCATGACTCCCATCTGCAGCAGCTGATTCTGCTTGTCATCCAACATTATATTGATATAATCTTCTGTGTCATCAACGTACTCCCTCAGCTTCAATAATAGAGAGGACATTTAAAGGATCAGAAACATGCAAATAAGACATCTTATGAATGTGAAGCTCAGCTCCCCACACTAGTGTCCTTGTGTCACTGATAGCACATGGTACATAAAAAAAAAAGCAACAAAGAACTATCGGTAATTAGGTGCAGAATGAACTAAAACACTAACACAAGATCCACTGGCTTAAGTTATCTAATTTTATAAGAAATTGCTAATTCTATGCTGTCTTAAGATTAACTTGTTTAGATAAATGGATAGCATTACTAAACCAAACAGAAAGAGCTTGTTATTTATTAAAGAAATAGTTAAATAAGTATATACAATAATAATTAATGACAGGGAACGCTCAATCAAACCAACCAGACACTTTGCCAACATTTAAAGGTGCAATATCTTTTCACAATAGTGAAACACTTACAACTCTTTAGTTTGTTTTACTTGTGGAAGTCTGTTATATACCATATTAGTAATAGCATCATCTCAACACAAATCAAATACTTTCATCATAGTTTAGAATTTCTGGTTAAAGTGATATCGTGCTTCAAGAAAACATTTGCTGTTACCAATAGTACCTCCTAAACAAAACAATATTGGCAGCGATGTGAGTAAGAGGGCAAGTGAAATTACATGTGATAGCTTGTTAAGTGTGCCATCAATTTGCACAAAGTAAGCCTCTAGAAGCATCTCTAGTTCTTCAATATTAGGCTTATAACCAATAAAGCTACCATTGCTTCCATCTGGTTCACTTCTATAATCTTCATCCCTACACACACATGCACACACAAGAGAGGATAAAATACATTAAAAAATTGGTATGTGCAAATTTGCAAGAAGATGCATACAAACCACTTTTGGTTATCCATGGATATAACAAATGGAGTATCGCTTGCTCTGTTCTTTCAAAGAAAAGTTAAAAATATCTTGCTATGATACTTGCCTATCCTCTTCTGTATGAGATGGATCCTCAACCTCAGCTCTAGATGAAGCCTCACTGATTTCTTGTTGAGTAAGCTTCTCTGTCAAGTACATTTCAGCCATATCCATTTCATCATCCAGTAAATGCTCAAGCTCATCCCTCACCTTGCGGAACATAATGTTTTCACAAGAGAAAACTAGATTACTAAAGCAAGTTTCTTGCAAGGAAATTAAAGTGTATTTGACAGAAGTAGCACTTAACAATAGAATATGTTTGATGGTATGTACACACAAGACACCCATCATTTATCTCACCATAAAAGAAACATATATAGGATAATACAATCAGTAACAAAGACCGACATTGACAAATCTCAAAGAAGATTCACAAAAAGTAGATCAAAGAATTTCAATTGACTACCTTCTGTACCCGACCAGATATCGCAACCAGACGACTCTTGATTTGCCTAACTCGTTCAAGGTTTAATGTGCTGATCTTTGATGTCAGCTCATCTAACGCTGGATATGCCTCTTGCTCCAGAGTAGAAGTCTATGGAAGAGAAGAAAAAGGAAGGGATGTTAGTCAACACGAGAATCTGTAAGGAGGCTATGTTTGGTTTATTTGCAAGAACTACTTAGCTATCTTAAATATCTGAAACACACTACAGAAAACATATAATAAATAAAGGTCAGAAGTTATTCCAAAAAGCCCTCTCTCCACATTTATGACAAAACAGGCCAATGAAACATTTATAAGAGGGACCCAGACCTCCCTGCAAACATGTCTGAGGAGATTATTCAATATTAATGTTGTAGTTCCTGAGCGCAGTATATAATGAATGAAAGCATGCTAAAGCATGGAATGCAGCTTGTTAGAGATATGAATTCAATTGCGGCCAGATAACCAGCATATAACAAGACAAACAATTCCAGATGCAATCACATACTTCCTCTTCCAAAGATCTGCAGGCTGACTCAAGGCACACTTCAAGAGCTCGAAATTCGAAAGGCAAAACCTTGGTATTTCCATCTTTTGCAACAGCTAAATTGGGCATACTGCTGCTGCTAGTCATTTCAGGCACAATAGCAGTAGTCTTCTTAGTCATTTCCACTTCATGTCCTTTGGATGAACTTGGTACAGGAAATGGTGAAGCAACCATAGATGATTCACCTTCCATGTCAGTGAGCTCAGCTGCCTATAGATAAAGGGAAAAATGATTTAGTGATATATCCTCAATCACCGTATCTTATAACATTTGGTGATCAAAATATAGCAATCCACTACAATACTTTTATCCTTACGCCTAAATATCACCATTTTAGTCCACTTTGGGAAATTATCCCCCAATTGCATGAACTCCCTCTCCCATGATATATCCCCTGATTGCAATATCTTAAACATAACATTAAGTGATCAAAACATACAAATATTCGATCACGATGTTTTTATCTTCCAAAATATCACCATTCTGTCTACTTTGAAAAATCATATCCACCCATTGCAAAATCTGGGTATTGTGATTTGTGACCAAACTTCAAAACACTCTCCAGTACAGTGCCCTGCACATATACTAAGAAACTTCATACCATAATTCCTACTTCCTTACAAATATTAAGTCTGTTTTGGCTTTTTCCTAAGTCAGACTTCTCTACCGATGACCAAGTTTATCGAAAAATGAACAAACACCTATAACATCTAACAAGTTTAATTAGATACACCATGAAATGTATTTTGATAGTGCATTTATTTAATATATTATTTGGTCAGAGTTAGAAAAGTTAGACTTAGAACAAAACTAAAACTAAATTGAAACGAAGACCTCCCAAAAAGAATGCAATTCTTGCTTTTTAAGGAGTGAAAACAATTTTAAGTTTGATCAAATTTATACAAAAACACTAACATTTGTAATACCAATAAGTAAGAGTATCATTAAATTAAATATAGAATGTATTTTTTGTATAATAAACCTATTTAGAGATTAAAATGTTGATACCATTTTCTATAAATTTAAGAAACTTACTGGTTTAAAACAAAAATTGCATTCTTTTTTGGACAGAGCGAGCAATTCCGAAGAACATTAATAACGAAGTAGTAGAAAACATTACCTGGTCCGACGAAGATGCGAGGACGCGGGTCTGGAGATCGCGGACGAAGCGCGCGAAGGCAGGATCCTTGGTGTTTGGAAGCAGCACCTCCGTGGCTGTGATCAGGGCTTTGACGCGCTCCAGGTTGACGACGATGGCGCGCTCGCGGCCCAGGATCGTGGACGGGTACGAGAGCAACGGGTCGAGCACCCTGAGATCGCGCGCGGGGAGCCCCGTACGCGCCATCACCGCGTGCTTCCCGGCTTCCTCCACCCGCGCCGGGCCCGACGCCGGCACCACCATCCACTCCCGGCTCGCCGCAGCAGCGGCGGCCCCAACCTTCCGCCTCCCCACGCCACCGCCGCCCGTCCCCGCCCCGTGCGGCCTCATCGTTTACCCCTTGGAATTAGGGCTCCGGTCGGGATCGCGGCGGCGGTGGGGAATCCGGAACGTGCGGCGGTGCGCTCGTGGCGGGTTAGGTGCTGCCGGCTGGGAGGAGATGCTGGCGTTTGCGTGAAAAGAACTAACTCGAGGGGCTTTTCGAAAAAATTAACCAAATCAAAATCCAGTACGGATACTGACGCGGCCCAATCTGACAAAACCCATGAGGCCTGACTAGTTGGGCCTGAATCGTTCTTCCTCCTGCTTAAAACAAGGATGACTCAATTCTTCCTCCTTTAAAATAGATCTCCGCTCAGGAATCCTGACGGAAAGAAGTGTCCCGAACAAATGAAGCGCGGCGCGCCGCCACCTGATCCCTCGACGGCAATAAGAACCCACGAAGCAGCGAGAGATGAAGGGCAATCGACGCCAAGGCTAAGAGACTTGGACGGAGGTAGGCGAGAAAGGACGAGGGATTTGGAGATTGATGGATCTGAGATGCCAAGGTGTGTTTTGTTCTCCTTTTGTTTTTTTCTCATCTTCAGACTTCTATTTTTCAATCACTCTCCTCTCTACCTCTGGAAAGAGTAATAACATCTATTATATAAAATAAACATAATATATCTAATAATATTAATTTGATTTCATAAATCTGGATGTTTTTTTAGAAATTCGATTAAAGTAAAAAAATTAGTTTAAGATAACCCTAAGAATTTGATACATGTGGAACTGAACAATTTCTTTGGAATTGTTGTAAGATTCATGTGAAATTTCAATGTTGCCTTAATCTCTCTAGAACTGTTAGGGTATAGGTGGAAATTTAATGGAAGGAGGCCCTCCTATGGTATGTTCTTAGATTTAGTAAGATCGGACTTTCCATTGAGATTTTGAAAATTTTGGATTTGGGAGAAAGGGCAAAGGTTTGAGGGTTTGAGGCAATGTTTTCTGATCGGCTTTCGGTCTGGTACCGATCAGGACGATCAGGACGATTAATCGACGATCAGGACGATTAATCGACCTCCGATCGAACTAATCGTCCATATAATCGTGCAACATATAGTAGCACTATATATCATATATGTATATAGTTGTAGACTTGCAGTTGCAGTAGGGAAGAGGGAGGAGGAAGCAGCAGGCAGCAGGGGACTGCTTGGATTGGAACTGGGGAGGAGGCTCAGCAGCTCAGCAGATGCACGAGCAGCAAGCTCAGCAGCTAAAGGCTGGAGTTGGGAGTGAGGACTGAGGAGAGAGAGTGGGGGTGAGGTATATAAGAGAAACCCTAATGAGCTTGGCCCAAATAAATGTAGCCCAGGCCAAAGCGATCAGGTTTCTGATCGAATCGAAGGCCCTGATCGAGTGCTAAGTACCGATAAGGACGATTAATCGCGATTAATCGTGATTAATCGGACGATCAGAAAACATTGGTTTGAGGACTTTAGGTCAAGATTGTTAGGCCCTGCTTGAATTGGGTAAGGGGGATTTTGAGAATATATGTGCATTAGCTTTACCCCCTTGTTGGAATGCTTCAAAACATAGGTTTTTTTAATCTGATTCTTAGAATCCGTTGATATCCAAATCGGGCCTTAGGGATTTGTGGTTTTGGCTATTTGCGTTTTAGGGCTTATTTGGATAAATGTTCTCAAGGGACCAGAGGGAATTCGAAGGGTTGACGAAATAAATATCCCTTCATTCCATTCCAATCTCTATGGGCAATGATTTATCAAACAAGGTCTTGGAGGGTTAACTATAGAGGCAGTAGGGATGTTGCTGCTTAGCTATGTAGTGGGCGATGGTCAGAGAAAGGGTTGGGTTAGGCAGTGTTTTCTGATCGTCCGATTAATCGTCCTTATCGGTCTGTAGCACTCGATTAGGGCCTCCGATTCGATTAGAGCGATCAGAAACCTGATCGTCCGATTAATCGTCGATTAATCACGATTAATCGTCCGATCAGGCCTCCTGACCTATCAGAGTTGACTGGCAGATGGTCTGCTTTTGGCCTGGGATATATTTAATTGGGTTAGGCCCATTAGGGTTTCCCTTATAACTTCACCCTCACTCTCTTCTCAGTCCTCACTCCCACTCCAGCCGTCAGCTACTGAGCTGCTGCTCCTGCTCATGCTGCTTGCTGCTTGCTTGCTGCTTCCTCCTCTCTCTTCCCTGCTGTCTGCTGCTTCCTCCTCCCTCTTCCCTGTTGCCTGCTTCTTCCTCCCCATTCCAGCTACAATCCAAGTAGCCCGCTACTGCTTGCTTCCTCCTTACTCTTCCCTGCTGCCTGCTTCTTCCTCCCCCTTGACCTTGATGCTTGATGTCCATATATAAATATATAGAGTCACAACTAACTAGAAATATAGTCTTGATGCTTGATGTGTACTATATAAATATATAATATATGGTATATATACCATACATATATGATATATACTTTTATAGTCCTGCTTTATGCTGGACGATTAGACTGATCAGGAGTCGATTAATCGTCCTGATCGTCGATTAATCGTCCTGATCGGTGCCAGACCGATTAGAAATGATAAGCCGATCAGAAAACATTGGGGTTAGGACAATTTGCTCTAAATAGGTTAGCTAGTAGGCTGGCCCGAGGCCCATAGTAATTGGCTTGACATGAGGCTGACCCACACATTGAGTCGTGCTTGGGCCAAGGGGATGGCATGCCAGCATGGGCATAACCCCATTAACTGATGGCCTCTTAAGGGCTAGATGTCACCTTGAGCTAGTCGACCCCTACACATATATGTAGCTATTATTGGCACCGTAACTCTAGTACCACAGTCCCTATTTCCCAACCTCGTAGCTTTGCATGCTCGTCACAGAGGGGCGCACCATGCGACTGCCCTCATCTTCTTAGCCATTGATCGCTGCCCTAGCTATTCTCCTCCAGACTCTACTGCTATGGCTCATCTTCGACAAAACACTAACTTCTTCTCCCATTAGCGCAAGTAGCAAGCATGTTGGGGTGAAGGCCGGAGGGCCTATCATGAGACAGTTCAAGGAGATGGATGATGTATTTGATCTCAGTATGTATGGATGGTGGATTTGTGATCTATGCATGCATTTTTGGTTCATTTGTAATTTTTTTGAGCCAAATTTTGTGATTTTATTCTTTCTTGATGGTTCGGCTATTGGGTTGGCATAGCCCATTGAATTGTTGGGCAAGTCAGGTCGGGACGACATGGTTGACAATGCCTAGTGTCATGCCTAGGTTGCCAAGTAAGCCCATGGGCTGGCACGACACGACATGATTGTTAATAGGGCCATATCTGCCTAAGTCGAGGTGGGTTGTGCCTAATTGGCTCGTGTTGTGTCCAGCTAGGCTGCTCGTTTGGCCATTCATAGCTACAATACCATTCAAACTGTGGATGTTCTCATTGATGATGTGAAATCGCATTGTCTTGTTAACTTTTGGTCTTGGCTTGTGCAGTCGCTTACACTATAGGAAAATGTCAAGGAAATCTTTCGAGGGAAATGATTCCAATGTCAATCGTTTGGAGCACTACAAAAATGTTCTGACTAAATTGTTGTTGGGGAAGGGTGACTTCTTTTGTAAAGGAGTTAGTAACGAAGCTCAAGGCACTAGTCTTCAATCTATAGAGGGCCATGTTTGCAATAGAGCCTTACCATTATTTGCGGAACAAATCAGTGGCCTATCAAAGAATGACAAGGAGGGAATAAAATACACACTTCATGAGATTATTACAATCCTCAATGATGATCTTGATGAGGTATAACTTATCATTATTAGCTTATTATATCCATCATACTTTATGAATTTGGTTAGTTTTTCACAAAATCCTTAAGGTACCTTCTTGAAAAGTGTCCTTATTCTTTTCTCATATATGACAATAAATGGGCAAAATTTTGATCATCAAGAGTTGGGTCTCTTTCTGATAATCAATTGCTAAACATGCAAAACAAAAAATTTGGTGAATGACATTTAAAGAAAGTTTTCTTCCATAAAACTTAATTTTATGGGAACATCATCGGGTTCTAAGGTTCCTATTGGGGTAATGTTGACCTGGTCTCTACCGTGGCTTTTGTGCTTGGCCTCAATTCTGGCTTTGATGTTCTTTGATGCCTTGAGTACCTTCTATTTTGCAATTCTTGTTTTCATATTCTCAGTTTTGGTATCATGTCTAGGGTTTGAAGTGATGTTAATGACAATAAATTAGATGGATAGGGTATAGGTGATACAATAATGAATTAAAAAGAAGTCTAGTCGAGCCATGGTGGAGCACCTATGCCAAATTAACTGGACCGCAAACACGCGCCACGTTGAAAGGTCAATGCTATTGAAGTAGGCCTTAGTTTAGAGGGCTTTTCATTGTGGACTATTTTGATCACGATGTTATTGTTCCTAGGGTGTGAGTGTTCTCAAACGCTTTATTCAATTCACAACAACTTTTGTTCTTTCTACCATAGACCTTGTGGATAGCATTGAACACTTCATTTTTGTCTCAACAAAAAAAACTTGACCTATAGGAGGTAAGACAGCCCCATGCGTTGCATTAAGAGAAGAAAACCTCACACAGGACAAGAAAACCCCCAAACCCCTGTCCTACCCATACACAGCGACATCGTAGCCCATGTGAGAACGACCGGAGCTAGGCCTTGGACATGTGCTCTTTGTGTGACAGATGAGGGGATTTTTTTTAAAAAAATCCCAACCTACAAATTTGCTTCCATGATGAGTTGAACCTATGACTCGAAGAATGCAAAAGTCATCTGACCAACTTAGCTAGAGGCCCTTTTGCATTTTTGTCTTAATACATAAAATATCGTGTAATGGAAATGTGAAAATGAACTTGTAGTGTATCCACTTTAGGTGGTTCTTATGCTATGCTATGTCTATAGCCAAGTGCATTTATAGAATTTTCATTGTTGTGCCCTTTTGAGTGGTCTCCATTCTCCAATCATATCACTAATTCAGCATGCTCGGTACTCCGAGACATGAAGATGTGGATCATCAAAGGTATGGTTACATTATGAATGTTTAATGTAGTGTGTTTAAATTCCTCTTTGTCTTGATAATTTTTGTTGGCATTAGCATTAGCATAACACAAATACATTTTCCATTAATCCCACACCCTCCTGACCCTACCAAACACTAACTCTTGTTATGCCAACTAGTCCAATCCAGTTTAGGCCAAGTCTCATGTGCTTGGAAGTTGCAATGCCAAATTCATTTAGTTAGTCTTCAATTGATGGTTGCATTTAAGACAAATATATGCAACGTATGGCTAGCTCCGCCTGAACAAAAGAAGGGTGACTTGAAAGGGACATGATAAATCATGGGAAGTTCATGTATTTTTGCATTGCTTCTATCACATCTCAAGTTTTGGTATCACCAAGATGATTGATAAGGTCATCAATGCTAGGTGATAGAATTTGCTACCAATCCTTGTCAAGGTGACAAGTGTCCTTAGGTTTAGTTAAAGAGTCATGCTTACTTATTGATATGATCCTTAGATCATTAGGGTAAGCATTGCTAGGAAGATAACCTGGTAAAATTTTGAGGGGGCCTACATTGGAGGGGGATATTTTTTTCTTCTTTTCTTGCTTTCCTCAATGGGTTGTTGTGCCTCCCAACAACCTTATTTAATCATCTCTAGCTAACCCTATCTCTGTAACTACTATTTCCATCCTAAAATATAGGGCCTGCACGTATTTCAAAATTCAAACTTTGTTATTTTTCACTAATAGTTAGCCCAAGCGTAGCATGCGGGACTCCACCGCTTAGAGCAAGAGCAATGTGGTGTGGTATTGTACTGGAGCATTTTTTTTAAGAGCTAGACTGTTGGTGCCACATTTCAACTGTGGAGTATTGGGCCATGGTCCTAAGGTTGAAAACGGACAGGTTAAATCCGTCCTGTCTCGTTTTGTTTTCAACATTTACCCTGCATGTTTTGTATTTGTGGAAAAATATAAAATGTTATAGGAAGCGGGAGATGTGTCTCCTGTCTATTTTTGCAGGACCTGTGTTTAGGCATGATAGACCCATTTTCATCATGTATTTACAAAATCTAGGATAAGTTTGAGCAATTGTTATTCTAGCAACCTTTCTAAAAAGAACATTTAGGTTTTCATGACAAATATTAGCTTAAGAATTTAGAAATCCTCCTAGCCCATTAAGCTTATCATAATCCTAGTGTAAGTTTCCGGTTCCTGTCCAAATTTGTTTGTTCCCACATATCCCATTTCCATTTCCATTTCCATTTCCATTCTCGGCTATCCTGGTCCCGGTTTCGTTTTCAGTGATCAAATGTGGAAACAAAAATGGTTAAGGGGTTCCATCTGTTTTCATCTGCTTTGATCCCTGCACCTGAGATGACCATCATGTTCATGTGTGTGTTGGAAGGATGGACATCCATGTCCAAAGCTGCTCCCTTCTGATCCAAAACACGTACTTGCTAAGGAACCGCAGGGCTGAGCGGTGCATGAACTACATCATTTCTGATCCAAAACACATACTTGGTAAGGAACCGCAGGGCTGAGCGGTGCATGAACTACATCATTTGCCACAAGGGCTGCAAGCATGGCCCCATCATCAATCCCCCCTGGGCCCTCTAGTCAGAACAATGTGGGTGAGCAATGGTCCGACAATATCAAGTAGTGATGAAGCCAAATCCACCGGCAGGGGCAGGTATCTTCTGTTGGCCTCTCACCTCATGAGGAATCCATGTGCTGCTGCCCTAACACACTCTACCACCCGATGTTCCTGATCCATCTTCTCCTCACAAGAACTTGGAGGCAGACAATGAACACACTCATATGATTGATCCCCTTGGAGACGCAACCGTACTCCTCAATGTGAGCGTTGGAATTATCAGCAGTAGAAGCCATTGAATCAGATAGAAACTAGAGCTACCTGATACCAGATGTTATGATTGTTAGATCATTAGGATAAAAAAGCATGAATGGCTCGGCTAGATGGAATAACCGAGCCAGAACAGAAAAAAAACTAGAACAGGTATAAATAAAAAATCTTAGTTAAGAGGGGTCATGTAAAGAAAAGGTTCCAAATCACGATCAATTCCCTTTTCAAAGCCTGCTGCAGCAGCTCGGGCTCTTCCTGCATGCCACAAATGGCCCACAAAAAAGAAGAATCCTAGAACAAAATGGGAGGTCGCTAACCAACTTCTAGGAGAGACATAATTAACTGCATTGATCTCGGTAGCTACGCCATCCACGGAAGTTAAAGAGCCTAAAGGAGCATGGGTCATATATTCTGCTCATAGGTCGAGGACGAGCGGGACGTGAGACTTCACGTTGATGGTGGCGTAGGAGAAGATCGCTGGTGCAGGAGCATCCCCCAGGGCCGGCATGGAAGGGGAGCCGGCCATACTGGAGGTGGAGGACGCACTGGAGGAATCAGTGCTCATGGCGACGGATGGTGCGGTGGCGAACAGGTGCAGATTGCAGCCTGAACGGGCAGGGAGGGCGCGCCGGGCTAGGTCGGCGGCACCGTGGAGGAGAGGGCAGCGGAAGACAGGAACCCTAACCCTAAACTGTCCCGGACGCAGATACCATGTAGAAAGGTATTGTACGGCAAATACACCGCACACCCAAAGGGGGGGGGGGGTGGCCTCTCATTATATAGCCTGGACGGCTTGGGGTACAAGCCTGACGGCTGGTTACAAGCCTGGACGGCTTGGGTTACAAGTCGTGTACAACACGTACTCTATGAGTTAGCTATACATATCTAATATATATCTATGTATATCTCTAATAAAGATGACCGGGCAAAGTCAGATTGGAGGGGTACTAATGGAGATGAGAGTTTATCAGTTGACGGGGCCAGGGGTGCTCTTGTAACCAAAAAAATCAGGTTTCTTTCAACAGGTGGAGTAGTCTATTCTGGAACCAACTGTTATGCTTGGTAGACCATGCGCCACATTTTATTTTGGTCTATACAAGAGAAAAAAAACACATGACATAGCTTTTATGTTATTTCTAGCACAGAATATCTTCATCTTAGCTATATTTTCAGAGACCAAATGTCTTTTGTGACAATGCATAGGGTGCAGGAGAGTTTCTCACTTCTGTGATCTTCACACCTGATAATCCTGCAGTTAGGCAACCAGATTTATTTGGTACTCTGCTAGGTCAAATTACGTATCAAGTTAGCCGACCATGGAAAAACCTTTTCTGCTTGCAGATTGATCGAGATATTCATGGAATGCAAGAATGTGGTGAAACATGTCAAGAGGATATGAAGAAGTTATCTGCTGGTTTGTTGGGAAAGGTATGCATAGCTTGATGCTTGGATAGTCTTTCTAGCAATATTACGTCAAACTACATTGTAAGAGTTCTAAAGTGCTGTATTTCTCTCTTTTCAGCTTGGTAAAATGGCGCAAGGTGTTGATGACTTGCTAAATACAGCAGCATCCAAATGCAGGTGCCATACTCTTGTCATATGAAATGAACTATGTGCTTATTTATGTCACTTTTCAGAATTTGAGATCCTACAGTCTGAAGACTACAATAGCATAATTGAGTACTCACATAGTCACATTTCACTGAGCTGCATATCATTTTTCCTCCCCTGCAGAATTACAAATCAATTGTTTCTAGTATCTGACAATACACCATCCTTTTGTTGAATTGTTGTATATCGGAAGACCTATGAGTAAGGAGGAGAAGATTGAACTCGGGAAGCGCATCCGAAAGCTCCCAGAGGAGGCACTTAATCGTGTCGTGGAGATAATTACGGGTAGGAAATTGGCGAGTCAGAAATCTGATAAAATAACCATGAAGTTGGGAGAACTGGTATGTTCCAAATATTTACCATTTTAAATAAACGCTATTATGACTCATATCCGTTGAAAACATAATCAGTTTCTAAGTAATGCAAACTTCGTCGCCTCACCATATTAGCACTGACCATCACCTGTTTTTGTTTGGTTAGGATGATGCAACTTTATGGAGGCTGTATAACCATGTGGAGTATGTGCTAAAAGAAAACAAGATATGATTCTCCATGTATATGCTCCATGTCCATTGCATCCAGGTTCAACTGCATGTATTGCTAGTTGAATGTCCAGTGTAAGTAAGACCCACCCACAACTTGGAGAAACACCTGCAAGCTCGTTGTGAACTTGGGCACTGTGCATCGGAATCCCCATTATTTTGCCGTATTCGTCTAGGTAGCAACATCGGTATGTCTTCTTGAATATTGGTGCTGTCAATGAGGGATTTAGTATTCACTACAGCATCTTGAATAGTGTGTACCGGGTAAAAAAAACATTGCCTGGAGTTGGAGGAACTTGTGTGGCAACGCCCCCAGGGCAGTGGTGGCAATTTCTCCCCCATGCGGCCATGCCAGGTGTTTCAGGAATGGGGATTGTTGCGTCATCCTCGCTTGAAAGGTGAATTTCTTCCATGATGGCCTGGTCCATGCTCTGGTAAAAGCCTTGACATCTGAGAGTATAAAAGTTAAAAAAAAATTCTTCTGTTACTATTACAATACACTAGCGAACTGTGATAGTGGATGGTCAATCAATCAAATCCTCGTCCCCCTTTGTGACATAAAGTAAATTTTATCAAAGTTATCACCATGTTTCCCCCCTTTGCCTTTTTCAAAAGACGGTGTGTGTGCTTTGCACCGAGATAATGGGATGATCAGAGTGAGAGTAACAGGATATCTAATGATGGCTTCCAATCATATTTTAGTGCTGAAATGGTGTCCATCACATGAATGTTATGTTCCTTGCCGTTATCATGTGGTTAGGTCCATTATATTAGCTTTGCTTTTAGAGATCTGTCGAATTCTTTTTCTTTTTGTTTGAATGGTTAGATCAGTCGAATTTCACAAATAGACTAGCACTGCCGACTTGGTACCAATAACTCGGTAGTAGAAATTTGAGCTAGGGTCTTGTTTAGTTCTAAAATTTTTTATAAAATGAATACTGTAACACTTTCATTTGTATTTGACAAATATTATCCAATCATATATTAACTAGGCTTAAAAAGTTCATCTCGTAAATTACAGATAAAAACATATAATTAGTTATTTCTTTATTCTATATTTAATGCTTCATATATGTGCCACAAGATTCGATATGATAGAGAATCTGAAAAATTTTGTAAATTTTTTTGGAACTAAACAAGGCCTAGATCGATCCGCACGCACAACTTTTATAGCCCGTTTGCTTATAATTATCTTATAAGTCGTATTTTTATATCAGCCAACAATGTTTTTTTCTCACAATAAATTAGCGAATAATATTTTCAGCCATGACTTTGGTCTGAAAAGTCATGGCTGAAAATACTGTTCGTTGATTTATACTGTTCGCTGGTCCAAAAAGTCATGATTGAAAATACTGCTCGTTGATTTATCGTAAAAAAAATACTATTAATTGATAGAAAAAATACTGACTTATAAGAAGTGAACGGGCTCAAAAGTCGTGCGTGCGGATCGATTTAGCTCAAATTTCTAGTACCGAGTTATTGGTACCCTGAAATTGTGGAGTGGAGACACTCTTGAGGCTGAAATCAACTGACGTCCTACCTGACTACCTCCGCAGAATCTTGTGGAGTGGAGACACTCTTGAGGCAGAAATCAACTGACGTACTACCTGACTACCTCCACCACCGGTTTCAGTTGCTCCTCGCCAGTGCCTGAAAGGTGGCACCGGTCAGCAGATGAGCCTTCCTTTGCCTCCGGACTCCACCACCGCAGCTGTGACCGCGGGCACCTCATCACGCCGCTGTCCTACGCAACTTTTTTTTTTCTTGTTTAGTTTGTTTCCAAAACTTAAAATTTTTCAAAATTTTCTGTCACATTGAATCTTTCGACACATACATAGAGCACTAAATATAGACGAAAACAAAAACTAATTACATAATTTGTTTGTAATTTATGAGACAAATCTTTTAATCCTAGTTATTCTATAATTAGACAATATTTGTCACATATAAACGAAAGTGATATAGTGTTTATTTTCAAAAAAAAATTATAACTAAACAAGGCCAGCTAACGGACACGGAAAAGAAGGGGACGGCCGACGCTAGGAGAGGCGAGCAGGGCCTGTTTTGTTGTAAAAAAATTGCAAAATAGATTGTTTATACTTGACAAATATTATCTAATTATAAATTTACTAGTGTTAAAAAAATCGTCTAGTTTGTAAAAAAATTGCAAAATAGATTGTTTATACTTGACAAATATTATCTAATTATAAATTTACTAGTGTTAAAAAAATCGTCTAGTAAATTACAGACAAACTGTGTGATTAATTATTTTTTAATCTATATTTAATGTTTCACATATGTACCATAAGATTTAATGTGACGAGAAATCTGTAAAATTTTACAAAATTTAGAAGAAACTAAACAAGGGCCAAGTTGGCACCGAGGGTTACGACACTGCTCCTACGTAACAGCAGCACGCACGAGTCACGACGACGTTACAGACACTGATGAGGCGCCGGCGCGCAGCAGTGGGGGTGTGTGTGGAGACCGACCGGAGGAGAGAACGAAATCGCAACCGATACACAAGCTCCTCTTGTTGCTATTGCTATGTCGTCTATGGGAGCTCTAGTGCCTCAACTTTCGAAACCAAAGGCGTTGGTGGTGATATATCAGCTTTTTTCTTTTCTTTTCTAGCTTGGATAGCTTATCATCAGTGGAAAATTAGCCTCTCTTTTTTTTATGTTGACGAATCGGCATCGTGGCTTTCGCATCTTCGTTACCATGCCTGTCCATATATGCATCGCCGTATCGGCTATAAATGCAGCGTGTTGAGCCATGTCCCTCCTGGGTCGTGCAAGCTTAGCTCATTTGGAACCAGCAGGTGACAAGCAGAGATAGAGGAGCAATGGCTGGTTCGTCTTCAATGGACACTGAAGCTGCAGGCCAACAGCTCAAGCATGGCAGCGGCTACAGCATCCCGGCTACTGCTCATGCGGTGGACACAGGTACATGAACCGGCAATTGAAACATGCACTGAATTTTCTGACGCGATTCAGCTAAATCGTATTCGTAATTTCGTATGCTGGTTGTTGCCCGCGTGCAGACTCGTGGCAGCAGGTGGGCCTGCTGATGGTGATCGGCTTCAACTGCGCCTACGTGCTCAGCTTCTCCAACCTCATGATGGTGCCCCTGGGCTGGGCATGGGGCGTCGCCTGCCTGCTGCTCGTCGGCGCCGCCGCATGGTACGCCAACTGGCTCCTCGCCGGCCTCCATTTCGTCGACGGACAGAGGTTCATTCGCTACAGGGACCTCATGGGCTTCGTATTCGGTACGTACGCACCTAGCTAATTTGTCCATCATATACAGGCGGGCCGGGAGGAAATTTTGCAAAGCTACTCACTTAATTTCTGATTGTACGTCTGTGTTTGTTTTGTACTATATAAGTAGAACTTCTCCAACTTTACTCAAATTTATAGTTGGTAATAATAATTTCAGGACAAATAAATGTATTATTATCAATGCATATTTCAAGCGATTTGATTTAACGAAACTACTTTGATGTGCTACGTATATATAGGTATACTTGTCGTTAGTTAGACTAGTTTGACATAGGACGACAAAACTAAAACCTCATGTGTTTGTCTTTTTATACGCTTTGTTCTGAAGGGAGGAACATGTACTACATCACTTGGTTCCTGCAGTTCACCACTCTACTTCTGTGCAACATGGGCTTCATTCTACTAGGAGCAAGAGCACTCAAGGTAACTACAAACTATATCTGTCTGACCAGTGTATTCAGATATACTCTTATAGTTAAAATAAATACATATAGGAATCAGCAGCCAGCTTATATTAACCCCTCAGAACTACTCGTGGTTAATTATTAACCAGGCAATCAACAGCGAGTTTACCCACACCCCTGCCAGGCTGCAGTGGTTCGTCACCGCGACGGGATTCATCTACTTCGCCTTCGCCTACTTCGTGCCCACGATTTCTGCCATGAGGAACTGGCTCGCCACGTCGGCCGCGCTGACATTAGCTTACGACGTCGCTCTGCTGGCTATCCTCATCAGAGATGGTGACCGCCGCCGCCGTTAATCTCTTCCATTATCTATCCTATCCTATCCTATCCTATCTCGGTTGTTGCGAATTTGCGATCTGCGTTTGAATCCATTTATATTCGAGTATCGAGAGAACAAAATTAATTACCAGCTCTGCTGTCGTCGTTTTCTCGATAGGGAAATCGAACAAGCAGAAGGACTACAACGTCCATGGGACCCAAGCCGAGAAGGTGTTCAACGCGTTGGGCGCCGTCGCCGCCATCGTCGTCTGCAACACGTCCGGGCTGCTCCCGGAGATACAGTCGACGGTGCGGGAGCCGGCGGTGCGCGGCATGCGGCGGGCGCTGCTTCTGCAGTACACCGCCGGCGCCGCGGGGTACTACGGCATCAGCGTGGCGGGGTACTGGGCGTACGGGTCGGCGGTGTCGGAGTACCTCCCCAACGAGCTCGGCGGGCCAAGGTGGGCCGCCGTGCTCATCAACGCCACCGCCTTCCTGCAGAGCATCGTCTCCCAACACGTACGTACGCAGGATAGCTTCTTTAACTTCACGTACGTGCGCCGCCGATAGCTGACAAAGAGGCCGGTGCCGGTGGACGTGTTGCGCAGCTGTTCACGGTGCCGATCCACGAGGCGATGGACACGCGGCTGCAGCGGCTGGACGAGGGCATGTTCTCCCGGTACAACCTCACGCGACGCCTCTGCGCGCGGGGGCTCGTCTTCGGCTTCAACGTCTTCGTCACCGCGCTGTTCCCGTTCATGGGGGACTTCGTCAACCTCGTCGGCTCCTTCGCGCTCGTCCCGCTCACCTTCACGTTCCCTAGCATGGCCATCCTCAAGGTAACAACAACCTGCTGGCACATTATATATATAATATGCATGCAGAACGGGATACTTGCATTGAGTGATTAGTTTGATGGCACCATACACGTGTTGCAGATCAAAGGGAAGAGCGGCGGGAGATGTAACAGACTTTGGCATTGGGGGATCATCGTTTTCTCCTCGGTTCTCTGCGTCGCTACCACCGCCGCCGCCGTTCGTCTGATCTTCAACAATGCTAGGATCTACCACTTCTTCGCTGACATGTAGTAAGGAGTCCAAAAAACACGATTAGGTGATATTGCCACTTCTCAATTTTTTTTTTGTTTTGGTGAGGAATGAAAGGGTCACCTCATGTTTGGTAAGGACGACCACATGCATGATCAATAAGCATCATGTAGTCATCCTATCGAAATTTAGAAATGAGCTTATTGTGGTGGACCACCTCCTCAAAACAAAGATCTCTGTTCTTAATTAATGCGAGCTTAAAGACAACTCGTGAGGTGCTCTTTTAAACGCCACATGTGACGTACTCCACGTGCCTATTTCTTGCAAGTACCAAGAGAATGGTGTTAGAGTTATAAACATACGTACGTATCATGTCTCTAGCCTTTTGTCTCACACGTGTGTTACGTGGGCCTTAGAGTGGTATGCTTGACCCTAACTAATCTTATTGGGCTCTCAAGCTCATGCCTATATATATATATATATATATATGTAATCGCCCTCAAGTTTATTAATCAATTATTGTGTATTTAGTTCAATCTTGTATATGTACCATGCTTCCATGGTATATCACTAGAAGGTTCGCATCTACGACCTTATCACTTCTACTTAAACCTTAGACTATCGTCAATTCCTCGTAGTTACCATCACCGGTTTGTTGATGGGCTTGTAGATATGAACCATGGTAATTGTGTACCATTACTTTTGTGTTTTAAAATAATCTAATGCAACAACTGAACATGAAATATATCATCATAACACTTAAATCACAATACCTCTAATCATGTTTGTTTGGCATTTTAAACAAGTTTTAAAAATAACTTATTTACTTTTTACGTCCGAGTCAAGTGATTAGATGAAGTATCATTTTTGTTGTTGAAATTAACTTATTATCTAACAAAAGAAACGAAATAAAGAGGATTCAATGGTTCAACCACGCATACACCGGTGGTTTATGACTTATGAGTTTTCCCTTTCGTCTTTTTTTTGGCCTATGATAGAGTATATGATAGACATCTGGTAAGATTTAGCTATTACACATTATAAAAAAATCCAATATTCCCAGTATATTCTTACTCTCACATGGTATCAGAGTAATATCGTTCTTAAGCCATGCGCAGCATCCACTCACCACCTCAGGAAATGATCACATCTTTGCCGTCGCATTGGAATCCTAGTTTGGTTTCATGTCATTGACTTTATTTTGATCTCGGCTTATAGTTTTTGCTAGTAGTTTCAAGAGTGGATTCTTTTCCATTTTTTATCATAGATTATGTTGCATCGTTTTGTTGAGCATGCATACTTCGTTTCTAGAGTTTGCCCTTGACTCGACACCTCCATCACCTGGCAAATCAAAGTTAACTTGCAATGATGGGACCACAAACCATCTTACACTTAATGAAACACATGCCATTGCACGCTTTTGAAAAAAAATGATGGGACCACAAACAGGGCTACTGCCGAGGAAAACACATTATTAGTTTTGGTTCGGGGCCTAATTACAATTATGTGAGAAATGGAAAAAGATTGTGACCCAGGCTTTGAGAAACTGATGTGATTGTTTGCCTCTTTCAGATGGTCCTTTACTTTCAAAACTAGGATTTGATAAATTTGTAAACTTAATTTGTCTAGTTTATGGTGTTCAACTGTAATAAAGTGGTGTGATTCTTTATTTTTTTACATGAAGCTAGATGCTATTTCCCATTATCTACCTGAGGCCGAGCCAATTGCAAGGTGGGATAGGATGAGCTAACGATTTTGTTTTGCAATAGTGAACTTATAGATATATAATTTGTTGAAACTTTGATTACCACTCTATAGTTTTGTGCAGTTAATTATTTCTTTAGAAACAAAAGGAAAAAAGGTGTCCAATACTATTGGGGGTGAAATATATAACATTTTATTTAGCTTGGCCCTTAAGACCGTGGCGATACCAAAAGCAGGCTTGGATAAAAAAATTTCTGTTTGGAACGCAAGAATTTTACATGAATCATGCAAGAATTTCACATGAGTCAGTTCAATTTTGCAGAAAAAAAACAAAGGAACAGGAAAAAACCGTGTGTTCCAAACAGGGCAACAGTATTGGGCTTAAGTCGATTTCTGCCCACACTTGGGCCAAGGCCTCCAAGGTTCCAATGCAACTCGTGAGCGCGGCGCGGCTGCCAATCGTGCCCGGCCTACCCTTGCACACATTGCTCTCAAGCGTGCTATTACCGAGCGAGCCTAGCAGCACCCTATTTCTTCACGAGACTGTCGTTGTCGTTAATAACCTCCATGCTCAGACCATTGTTGTCCAGAACATTTGTTGGAGTCTAGTCCTCCGTTGTCCTCCATCTCACAACCCGCAACTTTAGCAAGTGGCCGGAGTGCTCTCATTTCCTTATCATCCTTGGCAATTCACCCTCAACGATCACTTTCTCGCGCCGACGACTTGATCTCATTCTTCCAGATTGGCTACACATAGCCTAGGATAAGCTTGGTTTCTTTACCAGCCTTGTCTCACTTTGCTTGCCTTACCTTGTCCAACCTTGCTAAGTTAAACGAGCCATTTTTGCCCTCCTGTGTTAGCAAGAAAAACCGTCCTGCCTTGAGGACGAGCATTGTTTGTTTAGCTATATAATTAATCATGGCTGGGACGCGGTTTGCAGACTTGGTAAGTCTGATGGTGCGTGATGCAGATCAACGAGGAGAACGGCGGGAGATAGAGCAGGATTTGGCACTGGGGCGTGTCATCTTGGTCGCCACACGGTAACGTCAGGGTTTACCACTACTTCTTCGCGGACATGTAACAAAGCCGAACGTGACACGCACTGCAACGAAACGGGTTCAAAGAAACTCGGGGGTTTCCCAACCCGCAGTGCCCTGGCCTCAAAACCATGCAGTGCCCCCATGCCATTGCCAGCTCGTAGTCGTGCAACAAATTCACGCCAGCTGACAGGGCTGTCGAGATCAAACTCTAAAATCTTTTTTTAAAAACATGATCAGAAGCACTAGCATATCAAGTAAGAACTCAAGAGAGCACCCATTGTTCCATGATGACCGTGCGCTCAAACATAGATGAAGCTACGAGGCTGCCCGAGCAGACTCGGAACACACCTACCAAGCACCATTTTTTCGATTCACCAAAAAATGCGGATTGAATTTTTTTTTTTTTTTACACAATTGCAAGCAAAGAACAAATCAACATATCTCGGGCAATACTAAAAGCACGGGCACAAATAAAGAATCCTCTAAATCTGACGTCAGAAGTCCAGATAGGCACGAATTCCGGTATGTACAACTAGAGTTGCAGGTTAGATAAGTAACCAAGGCACCAAGCTGAGTTGCGTGTCATGGCCCTACACGCAACTGTCTGCTCCACCACACCACAACTTTTTTGTGTTTTCCTCTTTTTTTCTTCTCGTTTATAATTTTTTTTTTGGCAAGCTGCAATTCGGATCATTCCTGGTGGATATGAATACCGGACAACCCTGAGCGATGCATCAACGGCCCCGCAATCCTCGGCTCCAATCGATCCATGCTGCTTGTCCCTGCAGTCCTTAGATCCAATCGATCTATAGAGTGCCGTTCCAGCGTTCCGATTGCAAATGGGACATGCTGTCCCGATCCTCTAGTGTGAACCAGGGTGGCTCCAGTATACCACCCATTGGCAATGATCCAAACCACTACTTGCTAGTATAGCTTTATCCTTGTAGTGATGGGAGTGCGACAGATTGGGCACGACTCGAGACTCTGTCCGCAGTCACAGCAAGTCTGCAAAGAATATCATTGTTAGATAAGTATATGAAGCTGACGTTTGAACACACTTCCATAACTGAAAATGACTCGTCCAACAAGGCACTAATCTATTTTAGCATCTTAAGAAAAACAGCACTGGCATACTAGTCCTCATAAGAAAAGGTGTAGATCAACTGTAACACAAGAAAAGACAGAAGTAGGTGATTCACCTGGTGTCCACAGCCAAACGCCATGTCTTTGGGGTTCACAAGGCAGATAGGACAGACCTAGAAGGCAGATACATGTTGATGGTCAGAGACAAATGCTGCAGAGATACCTCTAAGAGGCACATAACACAGAGATCAAGCAGAATAAAATATATTGTCTGGGCGCATGAAGTTGTACCTGGTTGTCATAAGTGGACGAGGGCGCGACTGGGGTGGCTGTATGTGGAGTTTCATAGTGAGGATAGGGTGATGCGGATGAAGAGCTCTGCGGGTAGGTGGTTGGTTTACTAAAGCTTTTAGATGAATAGGAATAAGCATCATAGCTTCCAGTAGGGGGAGGCAGAGGAACTCTATCAGGAGACTTGAAAGAGCGGCGACTGCTTGCAGCACATTGAGACAAGTCAGTAGGCAATTAGAATGAACAAATAATCAAAGCAAGAATGAGGATATGATTCAGGAAAAGAAAACATACCCTAAAATTCCTAATTCCACGGTTGCTTTATACTGTTGTGGTATCTCCATCAATGCTGAAAGAGCAAATGTAGCCTCTTTCCTTGATTGTGCCATGTTCTTGGACATTATCTCTGAAAAATTTACAAACTAGACAAGCAATAAATTCTCAATGTTAGGGAAACAGAATTCATCATACAAAAAACACAAAATGTTTAGTGGCACACTGGCATCAATCATCTCAGACATGAGCTATTAGGTTCCACGTCAACTTACTTGGAAATTGTCAAAAGCTCGAGCAGGAATGTTGTCATCAAATTCCTTCATCATGTCCCAGGGGCCATCACCAACTCCTACTAACACAATTGACAAAGGCAGTTCACTGCAGACAAAAGACAAAAGCTGAAACAATCAGAAGTGTTTCTGACACAGGAGGCCAGGAAAATTATGAAACATGATGATGCCGTAGCTCTAAGTAAATGTCAAGACACCATTTCAGTAAGAGTATTTTGAAACAAGGTAATGAAGGACATTTATGCGTGTGTTACCTAGCCTTCACAATGGCATCAACAGTCTTTTGCTCTTGCGAACTCAGCTGTCCAGATGCAGTATCTACACTCCTTGTAACCTGAACATAATATACAAATTAACAAGAGAGAACTATTCAGCCAAGCAATACACCAACGAATTACACAATAACAGCAAATGTGAACTATTCAGCCAAAGGTTGCTGTTGTCACTACCCACTACTGACTAGAGGACTCATACTTGCATACTAAGGGAAAAAGGGAGAGTACAAGTAAAAGGCATCAGAGAGAACACAATTCAAACAGATATAAATGCTTCATTTTAAGAACAAAATTCTATTTCTTTGTTGCATGTACCGACAAGCTAGATATGGGTAATGGCAATATACAGGTAAGAAAAAATGACTTAAAAAAGGATAGAGCATTCACAGCCATCAAATTAGTTGCATAACATCCCAACAAGAAGAGTTAACATGGTACCTGCCCATCTGCAATTATCAATAGGACGTGGTATTGCCCGCCACTTTGCTCCACAATGGTCATAGCCATCTCAATGATTGGTGCAAAGGACGTTGGTCCTGTTAAGAATTAGTGTAAACAAACGACGGAACATATGAACAATCCAATTATATGGATGAACAAGGCATAGCAGCTTACCAGCTAGGCGCAAATGTGGTACAAGTTCCCTATAACGATCAAGAGCTTCTTCGAATCCATTGCAAGGTCTCTCGTCAGGAGAGAAACAGAAGACGTCTTGATCATGTGTTGATGCTGAAAGAAAAAAGTGCATGGTGAATTAGGATTTAGAGACATTATCAAATAGTGTAACAAACAGTCAACCGTGAATGAAATCATTACCATCTCCAAATCCGAAACATGGAATCAAATTATCTTCATCAAATTTCGATAGTGTTCGCCCAATAATCGAGATGGCTTGTTCATACGGATTTGGTGTGTTACTAATGTGATGTAGACTACGCCCATGGAAAGAGAATTTGCCTGATAGAAGGAAAGAAAATCATTAGCATCAGGAGGTGAGGCATTTCATCAAACTGTATGGCAACCAAACAAACAAACAGTTAATAAGTGCTAACCTGTCCATTCATTGCTCTTTGTGAAATCAATGCCGACAATAAGATTTGATGATTCAAGTCCTGCTTGAGCTAGAGCATCAGTAACCTGCAAAAGGGAAAGGTTTGGTCTTCAGAAAGATAGTCCAGGGGTAGCATAACTGAAATGTTGCCAACCGAGCAACTCTAACCTAACACCACTACCCAAATGCCTTCAATATTGCCAAGTTGCCAACCTTACAAAAAAATATTGTCTATTCCTCCAATGAGCTGTGAGCACTAACCCTGCACTAACATCTACTTTCGTGTGCATGAATGAATCCTTCATGATTCATGAACAGTAATTGATGGTTGGCTAACAAATAGAACCACCATGTTCTATATCAGAATTTGCAGAGCCCCCATCGTCATCTTAAATCTTCCTTTGAAATTTTAATCGACTGCAGATTGAGAAACTACGAAGCACAGATCGGTCATGTTCCTTAAACTTCTCAGCAAGTAAGGAAAACAAGGGACCCCATAGATCCAAACAAGGCGTAAGCAAGCGAACGGGAAGTTCAAATCGAGCCGATCCACTGCTTCCACTGTAACTAAGATCCAAGACCCCGCTACGAATTACCAATGACATAGCAATCGCACGCGTACCTGGTCCACTGAGTGGTAGTCGTCGGCAATCCGCGAGTACCGCCGGTCCAGCTGCCGCGGCTTCGCGGCCTGCGGCGCCGGAGCAGCGGCAGCGGTGGGCTGGTACGCCGGGGCCGGGTACGGCGCGGCGTACCCTCCTCCCTGTTGTGACCCCGGCGCGCCGTAGTAGTCGGCGCGCGGGTCCTGGGCGTAGTACCCTCCCCCGGCGCCCCACTGCGCCGACGACTGCTGCTGGAAGGAGGGCTGGCGCCGCCCGTGTTTGCTCCCGTCTCGCGAGCTGTGGTTTCCCATGGCCGGCTCTCGGTGTGTGGGTGGGTGGGTCGCTCGGTCAAATGGATCCCGCGTGCAGCGGGCGAAGGAACACGAACAAGAAGCAGCAACCGCCCTCCTCCCTGGGAGTATTTCTACAGGAGTATAGGCGGCGGCGGCGAAGGAGACCAGATGTGGGAAAGCGGCTACCGACGTCGGACGCCGCCTTGCGAGATTGTAAGGAGAGGCGAAGGGCGGTGAGCTTCGTGTCTCCTTCCTCCGGCGACCGTCAGTCACGTTTGGATTTGGCACAGGCGGGGCCGCAGAGCCGCAGCCGCGCGCGCTGCTGAGCTGGTTGGCTAAGGCCTTGTTTAGTTTGAGAAAAAAATTTGGATTTTGCTACTGTAGCACTTTCGTTTGTTTGTGGCAAATATTATCCAATCATAGACTAACTAGGATCAAAAGATTCGTCTCGCGATTTACAGATAAACTGCGTAATTAGTTTTTATTTTCGTCTATATTTAATGCTTCATGCATGTGCCGCAAGATTCGATGTGACGGGGAATTTTGAAAATTTTTAGAAACTAAACAAGGCCTAAACGAGTTGGAACTCGCAAGAACTTTTTGTGGGGAAGTTGTTTTCACCGGGGAGATCACGGGCTGGACAAATTGGGGTTAATATATGACGTAGGGTGGGTCTGGGGCCACACGCCGGTTGTAGAAAGAGAAGGACGAAGCACTCGTGGACCTGCAGCCCAGCGTGGAAAAAGCTTCGGCCTTGGCCCCGCTGCGTATAACACGTGCAGAGAAAGGGAACTTTTTCCATCCTGTATATGTAGGATAACGGTTGCGTGGAAAGTACGAATCTTAATGCATCACGGCTTAGCGTCTTTTCAGCGAATTCTTTTGTGTATTTTCTGGTCACGGAGAGTTGGATGAGTAGCTAGCATCCATTGAGAGACATGATCCTTGGGAATTTGCCATGATTCCCTAGCAAAGTGTACTCATCCTGTCCCATGTTGATCTTTCACGTGGTTCAGTTCAATGATTGCGTGTTTGCATGGCATCGGATCCTTTTAAGAATCCGGTTGATCCATATCCATGTGCTACATGTCTTATTGGTGCTCACTCAATCTGTTTTCGTAGTAATTGTCTATTTGGATTCGTAATATATATACAAGCAATCTATATCTATATATCTAATATAATATTAGAATAATTATTCTTCTTTACCTTTTTACATGTTACCTTGTTCTATCACACGTCACTCTCTCTTTCTCTCTCTCGTGTAAATGTTTACTACTATCATCTACATGTTTTCAATAGTCCAAATCCAGCGCAAAAATAACATCTCCAATCTAAAACGGCAGCAACGGTCTCCTATTGAATCTGGACCAGAAGAGAGACGTGGTTATCTAGGTGATATATGAGAAGTTATACATTCCGTTATGAATATATTTGCTAGTATAGTATTAAGTATATGGTTATAATTAGAAGACATTTTGGACAGCGAAACCTGCTAATACAGGTCAAATTTCACTGTCTAAAATAATTTGAATATCACTTGATGTATTATATGAACTATAAATAATGCAACCCGGTAAGGTGACTGGTTTATGTATAATCATTTAGAGACGACTTGGGCCGGTATTGAGGCAAGTCTTTGTGTCTGCAGTAGTATTATATTAGTCTTCAAGTCTGTCAACCTACTTAATTTAGGTCAATGTACAATCTTAAACTTAAGTATGACAAGTAGGAGCACTGTTCTTTTTGTTGATGAGAGGAAACTAACCCCTAACTACTTGCATTTGGCCGTTTGATGTCACCTGTACCGAAGCAATGGTACGTCGTCAAGGGCACACGTATAGGAGTATTATTATACTATACTTCATCAACAGCGCGTTTTAGATAATTGTCCAATTAAGCGAATGACTGCAATGGTACGGCGGACACATATGTCATACTGCTGAAGTGCTGGTATGGATAGAATCAGTCAGAGGAGACTCAGGAGGTGTCCGATACGACACTGCGTACATTCAAAGATACAGCAATACCACCAGAAAGAGGGAATACTACGCGCTTATATACTTAGCCCGTAAGAAACTAGATAACGTGATGGAGTGAACATTTATGGATACAGCAATATCACCACCACCAGAAAAAGAGTTAGTACTACGCGCTTATACTTAAGAAATATTAGATAACGTGGTGGAGGAACATTTATGAGGTCAATTCCTCTTGTACTACGGTCCTATTGATCCAAGCAGTTCATATTAGCCGCTAATAATTAGCTCCTTCAATCCAAATAAGTCTAATTAGTAGCCTTTCACTACTTAAAATCAGTTAGCTAATTATTAGCAGCTAATAGATCCAAACATGACATAAGAGCTTAAGTAGTGTTTGGTTGATAGACAATATGAGATGGGATGAACCTATCTTGATTTTGAATAATGGGAGGGTTCTGTCTAGTGTTTTGGTTGAGAGAGACGAGAACATTCATGTCTGTTATTTGGTCAGGAAGTGGGATCAGACAGGCCTTGTTTAGTTCTCTAAAAATTTTGCAAAAATTTTCAGATTCCTTGTCACATCGAATCTTTAGACGTATGCATGGAGTATTAAATATAGATGAAAATAAAAACTAATTGCACAATTTGGTCGAAATTGACGAGACGAATCTTTTGAGCCTAGTTAGTTTATAATTGGACAATATTTGTCAAATACAAACGAAAGTGCTACTATTCCTATTTTGCAAATTTTTTTGAAAGTAAACAAGGCCACACACGGGGGCCATCTATCAACCTTTTCTTTTTTTTTTCTACTACCTTTCATCATCCTCTGTTCGCCCTCACGCGTAGAGCACTCATCCCATCTAGGAGAATGGTTTTGGAATATTTTTTGTGAACCAAATACCATCATCATCTAAGACATTTTCTTGAACCAAACACTTTGACAATTAGTGTTTAATCATAGACTAATTAGACTCAAAAGATTCGTCTCACAAATTATTTTTTGGCTACGTTTTTAGTTTTGTAAATAATATATATATTTAGCACTTTATGTATGTGTCCAAACACGGGAGTTAAAAAGAATCACAACAAAAGCAAACCAAACAAGGCCCTTAATTTTGTTGGCGAAGGAAATCCTCATGCTTCAACTTGAAGGGAGGATTTGTTTTTATCCGCTTGAATTCACTCAGTCAAACTGATAACTTAAATTTGCTATTAAATCACTTGCAATCACTAGGCTACATGCTCTTTCGTCTATACACCTTCAACAACTAATTGATGGTCTCGTCTGAAGAAGAACAGGTATTTAATGCTGCGTTAGGCTGGCCAGTTTTGCAGGTTGGAGAAGGAAACGACCCGGAAACTCCGATCCGCGGCTGATAAGTGCTGTATCGGAGGCAGTTGCTTGGCAGGCTTGCTGCCGCAGGATACACGTCCGTGGAAGCAACCTGAAAAGTGATGCGCCTTTGGGATCATACTCACACGGGTGGTGGGCGCCGCCGCGCCGGGCGGGCAACCCACCTGTGTGTGGCGCGGCGCAGACGACACGTGGTAGTCGCCGTCTCACCGGGCCGGGTTACGTGCCGTCGCGGTCGTCGCGCGCAACCCCCCACGTAGGCCACGACGCGCGCGCAAGGGGTGACGGCTGAAGTGTGTGGCTGATGACGGGTGAGGATGCAATCAGGATCACGCGGTCGCTTCTGCAGTTTGCACCAGAGACAGAGAGAGAGAGAGAGGGGTGGAGTCTCACCACGACCACGTCGCGAGGCGGCGCACGCGCTTGCCTCAACAAGTCCTCAAGTTGGATCCTCGGGCTCTAGAAGCCTGGCTGGATTATCTGGGTATCCGAGGCTTTTACTTCTTGTTTGTTTCCAGAGGGAGAGAAACGTTTGACACCGCCGCCTGAGGTAGACAGGTCCGGTCCCGTCAACGTGCTGCCTTATCTTCCAACGAAGCTTCTGAAGTTTCTGAGTAGTGAAATTGCCATTTCATCACCATCATATCTCAGCAACTTGCGATTGTCTGCTTGTGTAGATGGTCGTCCAAAAGAAAGAATGCGTTGACGCGCTTGTTGAGCCTGGTCCTGGACCCCAAAGCTTCTCAAGGGCGGAATTTTATGCGGCTACTTCCACGATTTTACGCGTATATACCTACTTTCTCGAGGATGATGTTACTTCAAAGCTAGGCTTCTGTCCCTTCTACTGGTTCTTGTTCTAGTCTTTCATATCTTTCACGGTTTGTTCACATGGTGCCCCTCAGCTATAAACACTTTGGTCTCTAGGTCCTGTTTGGATAGTCTTTTTTTGGTGATAGTTGGCTAAACTTTTGACAATATTTTTTGGCCTCTTGTTTAGTTCCCAAAAAATTTTGCAAAATTTTACAGATTTCCCGTCATTATCGAATCTTTAGACGTATGCATGAAGTATTAAATATAGACGAAAATAAAAACTAATTGCACAATTTGGTCGAAATTGACGAGACAAATCTTTTGAGTCTAGTTAGTCTATGATTGGATAATATTTATCAAATACAAATGAAATTACTACAGTGTCGATTTCCTAAAAATTTTTGAAACTAAACAAGGCCTTAGAACCTCAAGAGCTCAATAGTCTAAAGTTAGACCCTAGGATCTAAACAAGACCTAATTCGTGTTTCGGAATAGGTATGCTAAGTTCTTTTGTGGGTGATACATCTTGTTTTGGGTCTCAAACCCCTTTTAAATGTAACGGATATCTTTCATAATTGACACAAACAAAGGTATAGATCAAATAAGACGTTGTTATTAACAGGTGGGCAGGTGGCGTAGCCATTTGTGGACCTTATGGCTAGTTAGAGATGGGTTTTGGATAAATGCCGACTCAAATATCTTTTCCAGGTCTTATTCAAAGAACACATTGGCTACGATATTAATCATAGTTGCAAAGGTGTGATGAAATCAAGGATCGGTTCTCTCAAGTTTGTCAGGCGCTGCATGTATCAACGCCAAATCTAGCCTTTCTGGCTCTTTAAGACAATGGTTAGAGAATATCCATTAGTTTTCTTCGCCTCTTTTCTTTTGAGCTTTACAATAATATGTTTTCTTAAGTTTATCTGTCGATTTTACCAGTCATTCAATAATATTTCTCTCTCATAATAAATCAACGAATAATACTTTCAGCCATGACTTTGTAGCCAAGTGAACAAGTCAGACTCTTTGTAAGCACAGCTCGTGCACCCTATACTTCTTTTACTTCAATAAAGAGAAAAAATAGGTGGAGGATTCCCCCACCGAGCCCTTCAAAAAGTTTTGTCAGGTGCTTTTGCAAAAAAAAAAAGTTTGTCATAGTCAATTTAATGAAATTAATTTGATGTATGTTTGTTTTTCAGCTTTTATGTAAGTTTCTCTTAAGTTAGAAGAGTTTGACTTATAAGAACAAAATTAGAGGTTGTAATGTAGTATGCAATATAGCTTACACAAACGACTTTTTTTACATGAAAATGACTAATTTTTTCCAGTGAGTTGAGACCCGATACATTTGGCGCATTGATGGGTCTACGTAACGTCTATGTATATACAGGTACAGCAAGGGCGTAAGTCTCGACAAGTGACATGTACGTATTCTAGACACGCAAAATACCCACATTCTCACTTGCTGCAGGTCAAAAAGAAATGAAGGAACACACGTAGACGCGTCATCTTATCTTCCACATAGGCAACGTCATCAGGAGAACATTCAACTACGCGTCGTCTATACTAGTCGACTACATTGTCTCTCCTGTGTGCGGCCATTGTAGGAAAACAAAAGGCGCATGCGTATTTTTTCAGCCTACTTTGATATATGCCATTATAAATATCATGTTTTGAAAATATACCATTATTATTCGTTGTATTAGAAACGTACCATTACAATTTCACAAGTCTTTGAAATATACCATTACTTACCCTTTCACTCAATTTGTCTGAAATTTTAGACTAAATTGTCCTCTTCTTTCTCCTTGCTCCTTCTCTGTTTTACGAGCTGGACACGCCTAAACATGGCCAGAGCCCAGAGGCATGTAGCGCCGCAGCTCGTTCATGTGCAGCACCTTGCTCGCCAGCCCACCGCTGCGGCCGTGCCGACACACTCACCAGTTCACCACGCATCCGCGGCATGCTGGCATGTCCGCCTGCCCCTGGCCGGCGTGCTCCAGCTCAACGCACAACACAAAGCCTCCAGAGAGAAAGAAGCAGCCGTATCCATGGCTATGTCGGTCGCGACGCGAGGCAGAAGCACGAGCTTGTGGGCACATCGTGGTGCGCTTTAGGCTTCATCAAGCACTCTCCTTTGGCCACGTCATGGAAGACGTCGGCGAGCCGGTCCTTGGCCACACCACAAAAGGGAACAAGTGGAGCAAGGAGTCCTAAGCGTATTTAGGCAGGCCGAGCTTCCATAGATTTGCAGCGGGCCAGCAGCTATGGCGACATTGATAGGTATTGGGTGTTTGGGCTGAGCCCAGGTACCCACGCAGCCACAATGTGGTCAACTTGTAGAAAATGAATGAGGGAGGAAGGAGGGAGAAGAGGGCAGTTTGGTCCAAAAATTTAGATAAATGAATAGTAATGGTATATTTCAGAGATTTACAAAATTGTAATGATGTATTTCTAATATCATGAATAGTAATAATATTTCTCCAAACTAGTAGAATTGTAATGGCACAATCCAATTAACCCTATCCCCCCCTCCCCCGCGAAAAGGTACGGAATTTGCAGGGTTTATTATGATGGTCGTGCCCGCGTGACTCATGCGCCACGCCTAACAGAGAGGAAGAGGAAGGAGCCCACGTCTGTGCCGGAGAGGAAGGAGGAGGCAAGGGTTCCGACGAGGAGGTCGCCCGCATCGGAGACGATGTGCTCGCTGGCTATGTCCTCTTTCTTCTATAATTCCAGCAGGCTTATAAGAGGCTGGCTGGGTGAGACAGGCCGGGCGGCTTAGGAACCCTAGCAGTGGAGGAGGCGGGAAGGGCGAGGGCATTATGGTTGGAGGGAGGTCGCTACAGTCGAAGCTCATCGTCGCGAGGGGAGGCCGCCGTGGCGGGGCGAGGACGAGGGCAGGGTCGAGGATGAGCATCGGGTGCTTGACAACAAGAGAGGGGGCAGTGGAGGAGGGGCGCAAGAGGGTTGCGGGCAGCACAACTGAGGACGGCACCGGGGGAGGAAGAAGGTAGAAGGCCGTGTGACACAGCGAGGAAGAAGGCTCGCGCGCCACCTGTAGCTGCATATCTGTCCTACGAGATTATGCCAATTTATATAACTGATAAAGTAAGAGATCATAATTGCACGTTGGCGTTCTATTTCTATCTAGTACAAAATGCCAAACACTGGGCAAAATTCGATTAACATGACACAAAGCGACCTTTTTCTTGGATAATCTTTTAATAGTATATCGTGGAAACAATCATGAGCTGTTTTGTTCTGAGAAGCAAGAGGAAAGGCAACACTTGATGCAGTCATTTGTGATTACATCAATACCTTAAAAACACGATAATTGGTTCAGAAAATGCTCACAGATCCATAGTTCATTGATGCTCACCATAAAAACAGAACCATGACAGAAACTCAGAAGAATTTCTGAACCAAACCATTCTGCGTACCAGTAGAATGAGTTGAAGCATGATAAAATTCATCATCAGAATCCAAGGTATATGAAATCAACAACATCATGCTTTGGTCATTCATAAGTTCCTAAACTTAGCATACTGAGTTTCTGCAATTCTAAAGCTATGAGCCAAGTACAGCGCTGCAGTCTTGCAGAGTACACATCAGAGTATCTGAATGTGTTAAGAATGACATGCAAGATGCAACTGCAGTTGCTGCCCATATAGCCTGTTTGCTGGAATCGCGCCTCAGATGGCTATTTTCCCATTGCAAGCAGATGCATATGCATCGGCAAGGCTAGGAAGAACATCCTTATGAGGATGTACATACCTGGAGCAGAACACGTTATCACTAACCGTGACCATCGTGTAGAAGCTCTGATCTTTCCGGATCAACCCTTTGTCCCGGAGCACCTTCATCACGTAATGCCGGGGCACCAGCCGGCCTTCCAGACTGTACATCAGGATTGTTGGCCTGCCCTGAATGTACTTGGTATCGACGCCGACCACATTGGTCAGGAACTCACAGGTGCGCTGAATCCTCTCCATGGAGCGCCTCAGCACCAACGGGTTCTTTTGCACCATTCTGGCAACCTCAGCGTCTGAGCACCCGAGAATCTTGGCCATCATCTTGAGCTTAGAGGCCATGGTCTCCGGGCCGAGGCCCGCCACGGCGGTCAGAGCCTGCCTGAACAAAAGCGTGTTGCGGGGCACGCCCATCTCATCGGCACGCACGAGGATGGCCCTGGTTCTGTCCGGGTTGCCAGTGAGCAGCCTCGGGTTGGCAACGCACAGGTTGCCAATCTCCTGGATAGATAGGCCGTGCTCCTGGAGCAGCCGGATGTTGGTCTTCACCACCTTGTCGAGGTCGGAAGTGGCCATGTAGAAGTTACGCCTGACGATGCGGAGGAACCTGTCTGGCGAGCCGAGGAGGGGCATCCAGAAGCCGAGCTTCTCGTCGATGTTGAAGGTGCGGAAGAAGCAGGGGGCCACGCGGATGAAGTTGCTGATCTGCGCGACGGAGAAGCCGTAGCTGCGGAAGCGGTCCATGCGGACCCGCAGGGTGTTGTCGACGCTGCAGCTGAGGATGCGCGGGTCTTTGGCCACGAGCAGCGCGATCTCGGCCTTGGAGAGGCCGAGCGCCGGGCCGGTGAGGAAGGACAGCACGGCGTCGGCGTTGGAGGACGATTTCCAGTGAGAGATGCACTTGGCGGCGTTCGCGGCTTGCTCCCGGGTGAGGCCGCAGGTGGAGACGAGGTAGTCATCGGCGGCGAAGTGGCCCCGAGAGGAGCAGGTCGCGGCGGCGGTGGAGAGGGGAGAGCGCTGGAGGGAGAGCTGTATGAAGGAGGCGGAGCGATGGATGGGAAGGAGATGTTCTTGCAGACGAACGGGGAGGTGTTTTTGGAGGCGGAGCATGGCGGCGGCGGCGGCGGTAGTGCCAGGCTCCGACCTCTTCTGATGCGCCCCCCGCACCGCACTAAACTGTAACCATGAACTATCATGGGCCTTCACCGCGCCTATGCTAGAGCCGGGATTCCGGCCCAATCCACCCGGAAGTCACGTGCCTTCAAACGGAGAAACCCGTTCGACTCGCCTCGCCTCGCCGGCTCGCCCACACGCAGCGCGCCGCCTTCGGCTCTTCGCCCGTTCACCCCACAGGCCACGACCAATGCGTTGCAGCTCGCCGCCACCGCCCACCGGCTACGCTGCCGCGCTGAGCCGCTGAGGGGGCCAGTCAGGCGCACCGAGCGCCGAAGAACGCCATGAAGCTGGTAAGCACCAAGCACACTCTTCACAGTCCCAGGTGAGACCTTCGCACTCTGAGTCTCTGACCCTAACGCGCGCCTCCTCGCAGACCTGCTTGTCCGCCAGCGGTGGCAGCTATTACTCGCCGGCGAGCCATCTCCTGGAGCTGGAGGGGTTCCGCTTCCTCCTCGACTGCCCCATCGACCTCTCCGCCCTCGCGGTCTTCGCCCCGGTGCCCCTCGCCGGTGACGCGGGGGGCCTCATCCGCGCGGTGCCGCGCTACTGGTTGCCAGCGGCCGCGAAAGCAGGCGGCGTGGATGCGGTGATCGTGTCTTCCGCTACGGGGATGCTTGGACTCCCTTTCCTCACCGGGCTCCCCGGATTTGCCAACACCAAGGTGTTTGCCCTGCTTCTGCTTCTCTCTCTCTTTGACTTTGATAGCAATACTTGTACCTATTAGGTTGCAGTTCGATTGTTTAGGTAGTAGTCTTTTCTGGCTGTCATATTTTCGTGAGAGGTGTTGTATGTTTAAAATGTAGTGTTAGTATAAGCTAATAGCAATGGAGTTGTGTAACGATATAACTAGAAAAGAACGTAATCCTGCAGGAATACAAGGTGCATAATCCCTTTTGCATATTCAAGAAAAACAAAGTGCATAATCATTTGCCTTTACTCCACTTTGTAGATTGATGACTTTTGTATGTAGGCAGGCAATACAAAATATGCAGCCAGGCACAAAAACGAAATATGTTACTGGGAACATTTGAACTAATGTTTTTCATAAAATAACAATGGGAACATGTTTCTCCTTTATGAATGAAAGGGATAAATATATATATGATCCTCACTGTAAAATGTTCCATGAGATGAAACCTGACCATTTTGGAGTTTTTGCTTGTTCTGTATGGGTAGGTTTATGTGACAGAGGTAGCAGCAAGGATTGGAAAGCTAATGATGGAGGAGCTGGTGGAGATGCACTATGAGTTTGTGAGGTACTATGGTCCAGATACGGATGTGTCACCCAAGTGGATGGAAGGGAAGGAATTCAATGAACTCATGTCAATGTTGCAGAAGGCAGTGATTGAAGACAAGGAAAATGATTCAGCTTGTCTGGTGCCTCTATACAGGTCTCTACAGAATCATGAGCCTGCTGACTTGCACATCTGTGGCTTCTCTTCCCGCAGAGCAATCTATATGTCTGAAAGTTTGAGATAAAGTGCATACCTGTTCTTAACTTTTGATAGTGGCATATATAACTCAAAAAGAGCAATTAAAGTTTCTTAAATCTTAGGAATGTAATAGGAGCTAATAATATCCAACCATCAAATCAGCAGAATCTAATAGGATATGAGTTGGTAAGGAATATTGTCTTTCAAGCAATATTTTCCTCTTGTCAGATGTGAATGCAACCTTGACCTGAGTCAATAACCAGTAACTATATCACAAGTTGATTTAACGAAACTATATTAGTAAACAGAGAATTAATTAAAACCATAATAAATGGCCTTTAAAAAGTGAGATTGTTTTTCTCTGAATACTCATCATTTGATCTGTGGTCTGTCAAATACTCAAATATCTTAATCTTGGTTCTGGTTTTTGCAACTATGCGATATGCATGTTGCTACTGTTTTAGTTTTTGTTGGCAAAGACACAGGTATGGGGGCAGATTTTCAATTACTTAGCCTGCTTAACCATGGCAGGATTGGGGTACATATAGAGAACCAACAGGTCTGCTTTACAGCTCAATAGAGATAGGATTGAAACAACTAAAGTAGAGATAAGGTGCTGACGTATGCACCAACTGCTACTACTATTGCTAATCTGAAAATAGCTAAACTGAAAGTACCCCAGGCATCCTAAACTCAAGGCTTACTGCTTCAGTTGTAACATAGCTGTTTACTTCCTCAGAGAATTTATATTGGATTAGAAAAGAACGACTGTATGGAGATTCGCTGTAATGATGCCATTACTAATTCATATCACTACTTTGTCGTCATGTTTTTTCTTGATTAACTGAATTACATTTACTTGGCAGTCTAGGAAACATAGAAGAATGCATGCACAAAGTACAGCCTGTTAAATATGGAGAGGAGGTTTGCTTCAATGGAATATTTATGCTGAAAGCTTCTAGTTCGGGCCTTGAACTTGGCAATTCTACCTGGGAAATAAAAGGTCCAAGAGCTAGCATTACCTACCTACCAAGTTCAGTCTTTGTGTCAGCTCATGCATTAGATTTTGATTACAGCTCTCTGAAGGAAAATGATGTGATTTTGTTTTCTGATTTCTCATCCTTGAATGACATGGATGAGGATAATGAGAAACTGAATGAGCATTCAATGGATGAAACAGACTCTTCCCTATGTCACTACTCAGTGTTGAGGTAGACTGTACATGAAATACATGTGTAATTGTAAATTCATTGCTTCTTTGGGATGAAGTGTTAAACTCGAAATCTCTCAGGGATGACGGTGCTGATGCAGATGAAAAGGTGCCATTCGTGTGCAACAATGATGATATCACAGAGGAGATTGAGAGAATCAGCTTTATATGCTCATGTATTTTTGATGCAGTAAAATCTGGAGGCTCTGTTCTAATACCAATTGGCCGCCTTGGTGTTATTCTTTTACTTTTGGAGCTTATATCAGAAATGCTACATTCTTCCAGCATGAAGGTAACTGTGGTCTTGGAATAATATAGTGGATTTTCAGATCGGGATATTATTATTGTCACGCTTAATTAATTTAACATGTGAACCTCAGGTCTTGAGGCAATGCGTATGGTATGATTTCTTTTTTCCTAATGCAGCCATGCAAGATGTCAATAGCTAATTTGCCTTCAACTGCTGTAAAATTATTAGCGTTTAGGGATGTTTAACTATGCATTTGGACGGTTTGGTTCAAGTATCTTAAGTTATTAGCTGATAAGGAATGGGCTATTTGAGTATCTGACATATAGCTTATCTATCCCTTATATTCTTTCTGTCCCATGAAATGTGAATATAGTGCTAAGGTTCTGTAGCAAACTAGTAACATCACCTTTTCTTAGATTATTTCCCCCCTGTTTTTGGCTCATTATTTTTTTTTGTCTGAGTCAGGTACCCATATTTGTGATTTCTGAAACAGCAGAAGAAATATTTGCTTTTACCAATGCCTTGCCTGAATGGCTATGCAAGTCACGTCAAGAAAAGGTTATTCACTTTGACTAATCTTGACTCTTGTCTTGAAATTTTAGAGTTAAATGGCCTCACTTCATTGCTGGTTATGTTGCAGCTATTTGCTGGCGAGGCATTGTTTGGCCATGTCGAGCTTTTGAAGGAGGGCAAATTATTTTTGTTCCCACATTTACACTCAAAGGGCTTGCTGTAAGAATTTGATAAGATATGATTTACAGCTAATACATAGAAAGACTTAGGACATGCTTGGAATTCTTTTCTCATCTTTGCTACTATTCTTATAAATGATTACTAAAGGCTTTGTTCTTATAATTTTAATTTAGCACAATTTGTGGGGCATGCATCTTATGTATCCTGTATCCATATGAGCTCACTTGTACTTGGGTTACTTGGGTTGCTGTTTTCTGTCATATTTTGGTTCTGCTGTGTGACAACACTATACTCTTGACAGGGCAGCATGGAAGGAGCCTTGTATTGTGCTCTGTCCACATTGGAGCCTTAGGCTTGGCCCAGCTGTCCATTTGCTTCGTCGCTGGCATGCAGACAAACGGTGCCTTCTTGTTGTGGAGGTAAAAAATTATCCGCCCTTTGCCGAGCCTAACCTCTACCCATTACTGATCGCTGTTGCTCTGTTGCTAATTTGCATATATCTTTGATTGCAGCAAGGAAATGATGCTGAGTTGAGTCTTAAGCCTTTCATGCCCTTGGCAATTCAGGTCCTTGAGTGTTCTTTCCTTTCTGGCATAAGGTATGTTATAACTTCAAAAGGTTGTGTTTCTGATATCATAGATTATACGTTGAAAAAAAGACAACTTTCTTGATAACAGGGTGGGAAAAATTGATCCATTACTGAGAATGCTCAAACCGAAGTTTGTATTGGTATGATAGTCCTTGTTTCCTCGTATACAGAGCTACCTTAAGTTGTCAATCCTTTCCTTATGGCCCACTTTATTATGCAGCTTCCTGAAGGTCTTAAGTCGCGGTGTCCAATACAGGAGGTGCCATGGTCATTCTTTTATTACTCCAAGGGCAAGACCATCGAGCTCCCAAATTTACGTGAAGAGTTTGAGGTGCATCTTGCAACTGATGTTGCCTTCAGATTGCAGCCTAGACAACTGAACGAAACCACTGCAGTGGCAAGATTGAGAACAAAGCTGCTTGTAAGCAATGGACGGTTCCAGCTGGCTTCTGCAGAAAAGCAATCAGATCAATCAAAGCGTCACTTGCTACACTGCAGCACTATTGATCCAGGTCGCTTGCTGTCAGCATTGCAAGAGAAGGGGATGGTATGTTCATTTGCTGCAGATGATAGCTCTACTGCTAGTGAATGTTCTGTTCTGATTACTAGTCCTGGAGATGCCTTGGTGAAGATAACATCTGATAGGACTGTTATATACTGCGACAATGAGAGAACATGCAATCAAATTTATGATGCACTTAGCAGTGTTTGTAAAGGGATATGACTGCATAATACTGTATGTGTAATTTGTGTTCGTAATGAAATTGTCCGTTTGTGAAATTGTGAATTGACATGAGGTGGTTTAGTGATTGAAAAAGGGTTCAGTTTCTGAATTCCTTTGTGAACGTGTTGGGCCTGAGTCTGACTCCTAAGTTCTGGGCTCATGTACTCTGCTTGTTGGGCCAGCTTAGCCCGTCTCCTTCATCATACTCCTGGGCCGCCTGGCCTGGAAGCCTGAGGGCTGAGGCCGTCTCCTTCGAGTGGTCGATCCCATCCATTCCCCTTCCACCGTCGGCCGATGGCCGCCTCTCGCCGCCTCGCGCGAAGGCTGCCGGCACTGATCTCCCGGCATCAGCGCCTCATCTCCCCGGAGACTGAAGCACCTGAACTCGCCGAAGCCCCCACCACCTTCGCATCCATTCCGCTCGACCCCTCACTGCCCGTCCTTTCGCTCGCTGTCTCCCACCTCTCGCCGCCTAACCCGCTCCCGGCGCTCCCCTCCGCGCACGCCTCCTCCCCCGCCTCGCTCCTTCGTCTCCTCCGCCGAGGGCGGCACCACCCGCGACTCGCGGCGCTCGACCTCCACATCCTGCTGGCCGCAGCCGACGCGTCCTCCGCTTTTCGACCCGACCACGGCCTCACGTCCCTCCTCGCCGCCCGCCTCGCGGCTTCCCGCCGCCTCGCTTCGCTCCAGCGCCTCCTGGAGCTCGTCCTCACCCGCCCCTGCCCCTGTGCCGACGACTCCATCTTCGCATGCCCCGAGCTCCTCCCCACCTTCCGCAAGGCCATCGTCGCCTTTGCCGCCTCCGGCGACATCCCCGCTGCATCCCAAGCCCTCGCCTCTCTCCGGCGCGTCGCTGACTCCCCACTCCCCGCGGAGTTCTACAACATCATCCTCCACTCTCTCTCCCGCCTCCGCCGCCACGACGATGTCATCCGCTTCTACGGCGAAATGATCACCGTTTACCGCGTCGCCCCGGATGCCTATACCTTCAACATACTCATCAACAGCTCCTGCCGGGTAGAAGGCGTAGACGCCGCCATGCGATGGTTTGGTGAGATGCAGCGCCGGAGCTGTGCACCGACGGGCGTTAGTTTCAACACACTTATGCGTGGGTTCATCAGAGAAGGCAGGTATAAGGAGGGAATAAAGGTCGCACGGGAGATGCTTGAGCTTGGGGCCGGGTTGTCCGTTGTGTCCATGGAGATTTTGATCGGTGGATTGTGCCGTGGTAGTGAGGCTCTAAAGGCGGTTGAGGTGTTTGTTGAGTTTTTGGGGGATGGGGTGGTGCCAGAAGGGTTTGATTGCTTTGAACTTGTTGACGCTCTGTGCCGTGGTGGGAAGGTGGACAGAGCAGTGGAAGCTGTGGACATGGTATTGGAGAGGAATATGAAATGCTGTCTCAGTGTGCCTGCTGGCGTTACGGTTTTGGAGTGTCTGATGAAGGCAGGGAAGCTGGATGAGGTTTGCCGGTTGATGTGGAGAATGATTGATCAGGGGATTGTTCCGGATACAATTTCTTGTAACTGCATCTTTGAGGCGCTTTGCAAAGCTGGGAGGACAGCTGATGCCAACCAGCTAAGGGTGTTCGCTAAGGAGAAGGGTTTTGAGGCTGATGGTGAAACTTATCGTGTGCTGGTGCAGGGATTTGGGAGGCAGGGGAAAAGAAAGGAAGGGAAGGCTGTGTTGGATGAAATGCTTGATTTAGGATTTATACCAAACATTGCCTCTTATAATAGGCTTCTTGGTGGCTTGCGTAAGTGAAGATTTTTGTGGTTACATGAGCACTTCTTGGGGCATGTGAGAGCACCAGACTTAAAGTATTTCACTGGACGCTGGGAAGCTGGATGGAGATGCCTGATGAGCCACTGGTGTACATAGCTGCATGCATATAAGATGGAAGTTTGAAATGAGGTGTTGTTTTGATTATGTGCTTCTATTGCTCATAACATTACTTTATTGCATTCCTGTGCATTCTTTAGGTCATGTTGGCTCCATCATATCTACAACAACTTATCATGGAAATTTCCAAGCTTCCAACATGGCATTTCCATTAGTTTTTTAGACTAATTTATGAAAAAAAAAGTTTAATTGTCATGTATGAATTTTGTTGACCTATCTCTTTGGAAGCAAGGTCTATTTATCAGATTTTTGTGTCGCATTTTTCTGACGTCTTGCCAAACCATTCATTGCTAATGTCAGTATGGATAAGTGTATGTTTTCAGGGAGCTACTAAGTACTAATCAACTTTGCTTATGTTCCAATTTCTATTGGCCTAACTAGATAGCAACTAAGGTAGGACACTAGAACCTGAATGACATGGTTTTACCGAACTATGTACCTTACTGGAATCTTTCTTATGCTTGGTGCCCCCCAAATATCATGCCTGCCTGATCTCCCTATATTAGGGTATTTGAATGCATTAGATCAAGAAAAGTAATAGTAAGGTGGAAGATCGATGACCTCGTTAGGATACTGTCTTCATATTGTTTTCTTATGTGCAGCCTCTGAACATATTAAGTCCACCTAACGTGCGAGTTGGAGTCTTATACTGTTATGATATTTGGATAGTAGATATGACGCTAATATGATTGCCCCAAATTGCAGAAAGAGGAATTGCTATGGTGGGAGTGGGACTGCTTCCAATTTTGTCTTGCAGCCGTCATTGTGAATGGGGTGTTTGTGAAATATTTGAGAAATGTTCGACAAGAAAATAATTTATTAGCATGCAGTGAACATTGGAAGAGAAACTTCTCAAGGTTTGCAGGAGGCAATGCAATGCTTCCGTTTAGATTGAGAGATCTCTTGGATTGATCCGTCTAAGGTTGGTGCTTTTTGTCTATTTAAAGTTGAGAATTCAAAGGGATTAATATTGCTTGAAAATTCTGTCATACAAATTTTATTAGCAAACATTTGCCCACAGATCCTATTTCCTTGTCTCCACTTGACAATGGTTATCTTTATCTTCATATATGAATTTTAACAAGGTATCATGTCAACTTGTATTGACGTTCATGTGTTTTTGTGTCTCTCCTAAGGCATATCCAGTGGTTTCTCTAGAGATGATATCCTTGATGTTATCATAATATTTGTCGTCAACCAGTGTTTGGAAGTAATTACCATCGATTGGAAATCCCTTTCTACACTGAATACATGTGTCACTTCACACTTGTTCTACATTTTTACTGTTATGTCATACTTTACAGAAGTGTTGTTTGCTCGTGGGCCTTGACAGAGGAGGACCGAGCACTCAGCGGCACTACGGGATTTACGGAATGGTAGCCCTGGCACCGCTGCCCGCCAGGTGCGTCCTTGCAGATGATCACTGTGCTGGTGGCTAGCCTCCGTCCAGTGGCAGCATGGACTCAACTTCACCTGACGTTATGTCGTAGGAACTGCTTCCGGACCAGCTGATTGCTTGGTTCTTGCCAGAGAGGTGTCGCAATGCCAATTGGATGGTACAACATGGTTGTCGGTCAAGGCTAAGATTGCAAGGTTGTGTAGTACCAGAGATGTGCGTTTCTGGAGGGACACGGGAGGTATCTCAAGGGAAGGTATCTCTCAGTTTGGCAAATGGAGAGGCAATGACGCAATCTATTGCTGGGCATCTCTCTGACGCACTTTACTTCACAAAGCATCTTCTCTGCATTGCAGGCGTAGTAGACAAGTCCCAAGTCCCAACCGACAACACACAATCAGTAGTGTGGATTCACTTGTTCATAGCTCATTAGGTCCAAGCTGTTGCCTGGCTTGATTTCTGGACACATATCTCACTGGCTCGATCTCTGATTCCATTTGATTTTTTTTAAAAAAAAATAAAACTGCAATAATCCCAATTCCCAAATGTGTTGTTTCAATCAAAAAATAGCTACTGTAGAAACCAAAATACACAGGTTGGTCTTCTAATAATAAGTAATAACTCTACGTAATGTTAGGAGCATGCCCGAAGCATTCATTTCTTTTTGGCATAACTGATCGGTTGCTTCGCGCATGTACCTGAAATGCCCTAGCGGTTCGCACAGCGCGCCCTGCGCAGGGCGCCCGCCGGCGGCGGGTCGAGCCAGAGCGCGCAAATCGGCCTGACCGTGTACCTGAACGGTAGCCAGCGGCCGAAGTTGAGCTGGACGTAGAACTTGCCCTGGAGGTGCATCTCCACGAGGCCGCCGCTGGTGGTGACGTTCTTCCACACCTCGGCGTCCTCCTGCGTCATGACCACCTCGCTGACCACCAGGTGCACGCTCCGGAGCGCGGAGTCGCCGGGCTTCTGGTACAGCGGCGGCCACACCGCCTGCGTCCCGATCAGCCTCCCCTGGAAGTAGAGGTCCAGCTGCATGTAGCGCAGGACGACGTCGACCTTGGTGTTTGGGTTGTAGATGGCCGCCAGCACGTAGAGGTCGGAGTTGAGCGCCTTCCCCATGTGCGGCGGCGGGAGCTCGTCGATGTAGCCGGCGTTGAGGGTGGCCGTGCTCACGTGGATCCGGGGCGCCTTGGGGTGGTACAGGAGGTACACCACCAGGATGGCGAGGCCGATGCAGACCACCAGAAGCCAGAACAGGATGCAGCACAAGGTGAAGCAGAACGCCAGTGGCTTCCTCGCGTTCTTCTCCTTCCTCCTCCTATCCGTCAGGAGCATCGCCCGGTTCTTCGTCCCGGACGGCGACTGCTTCGGCGGCACATAGTCACCACCGGCATTCGCCGCCCCCTCCGGCTGCTGATCCTGACGTGGCCCCGGCTTCTGTTGTTGCGGATGCTGAGGCACACCACCATGCGCTTGCAGCGGCGGCGCTGGATTCCCAATCCCGCCCGGCATCGGCTCCAGCGTGCTGACGCGCTCGATGGTCTTATTGGGCTTGAGGCCACCGCGCCGGGGCACTAGCGGTGCCGGCGGTGCTCGTTCCGACGAGGGTGCCGCCTCGTTCTGCAGCGTGCTGACGCGCTCGATGGTCTTATTGGTCTTCAGGCCACCCCGCCGGGGTAGTAGCGGTGCCGGCGGTTCTTCCGACGAGTCGGGGATGTCACCGGTCGGCGATGCAGCAGTTCCGGAGCTAGGGAGGCTGCTGCTCCTCGGCGGCAGCGCCCCTCCCGCTGCTGCGGGGTGACTTGCCGCCTGCGACGTTGCAGCTCCTCCCAGCCCGGCACGGCTACCCCAGCGCCGCGTTGGTTTTGGCGCCGGCGGTTCCTCCCGGCCGCCTCCGAGCGGGTAATGTCCGTACACCTGTGCCTGCTCATCGGCCGCCGCCTCTTGCCTCCACCGAGACACAGGCTTGTACCTCGGCCCGGGGCGCTCTGTGCGCACCTGGGGCCGGGCAGTGGCAGTGTCCCCGGCACCGTCGCTCTGCTCTGTTACAAAGCGAATGCGGCCGGGCCCCGGATGAGGCGGCGCCGCATCGCCTCCGCGAGCACCGATGGACGGCTCGCCGCCGCCCGCCTGCGGTGTCACCGGCTGCTTGCTCATGGCTATAGCTGAGCAAGAGCAGAAGCAAGCAAACGAAGAAGTACCAGCACTATGCAAGAAGGGAGTGATGGAATGGAAACGAATGAGTGGTGTTCCAAGTGAGCTGAGCGAGGATGCAGCTAGCACTTGGCACTTACAAGAAGAAGAAGAAGAAGAAGAAGAAGCAGAGGGCGGGAGCGAGAATTTTGGAGGGAAAGTGGGGCAAGAAAGGAATCGTTTGATTTGTAACCAGGGCAAGCAACTTAGCCATGCTCCATCTGGCTGCTTAGTTATACTATACTAGTAGTAGCACCACCGTGTAGGCTGTAGCCAGGAATTTCGCGTTGGCTTGGCAAGAGAGCTTTCCTTGCCACCGCCGAAAACCTTGCTCCATCTGAGCACTCTGCTGCTTGCAACCAAAAAAATGGCTGCAAGCATGTACTGCAAAAAGCGCTTTCTGTCGATGGCCATGGGGATCGCCATGATCCATGGAAATCGTACTGCTTTTCTGATGTTTTGATGCCGTTTTTCTTCGCGGTCTTGCTTGACAACTAAGGCTGTGTTCTTTGGTTTTGGATGCGAAGTTTTTTTTTTTTTTCTTTTCTGTATGTACGTGACGCATTCAACATTCCGCCAGTGAAGCGCTCACGTACACAGCCCATGCGAGCCCACTATACTGGGCTCCCTTTTCCGCTCAAAGCCGGAAGCCGAACCGGAAGATGTAGCCCATCATGGCCCAAAGGTCCACACGGACGTCTCGCCTCCCTCCTGCTTTCTTTCCATTTCCACTCGGCGTCGCCACCTCGATTCGGCTCACTTCGCTCCCCACAAGCCACAAAACCCTCTCTTCCAGAAGCAGCAGCGCGGCGGAGAGAAGCGGAGAGAGCGCTGTCCGGGAACTGGGTTGCCTTTCCCACGTTCGCAGGCCATGGGGATCGAAATGCCGCAATGTGGTTCCACTGGTGCGGATCGCTGTTTCCCTTTTGTTATTATGCTCTGGTCTTTGTAAATGATGCTTGCTTGGGATCGTGCTTTTCTTATTGGAGTGCGTCGCATTGTTAATCTGTTTTTTTAGCAGGACATGTTGGATGCAATGCACTAAACGTAACGTGACCTATTCAAGCAGTCCAATTCCGACGAACTCCTTACTCCTTAGGGTTCTTGATCGATGCAGGGTTCCCTGGTGATCCTATATGCGATTGATCGATGCAGAGTTCCCTGGTGATCCTTTAGGCCTAATTTGTAAACAACGGAAAGGCACACCCAGGGATGGAAAACCCTACATGAATAACTAAATTGGTTATTCAAGTGAAATCCCCATGGATTTCTCAACCTCGAAAAAGTCATGGATTTCAAGGGGATTTGAGCTTCCAAAGTAGCCCTTATGCGATTGTTTAGTGGGATGAGGGTTTTCATAACCCTTTTCGTTATATTTGGTATCTCCTGCGTGAGTCTTATACTGTTTGAATACAACTTATCTGTGGGCTACAGTTAATGTCTGTTGCGCCTTCCTTGCTTCTTCAGTAAAGTTCGGGCATTGGTGTGATTGAACCATAATTTGATGAACATAGGGTTGGATTATTAGTTTAGTTGTTGTGCTAGTGATAAGCTGACAAGTTTGAGGGTGACAATGGAACGATCTTGTGGTGCCATAATATAATGGTGCTTGTATAAACCTAATTCTGCAATCGCTTTAATGCATGTACTTTTCAACCTTGATTATCATTCTTTGTTTTTTTTTTCCTTTCAAGCTTGAATGTTTTATGATGTATGTGGATATGGGCACTGACAGTGTTGCCTTGTCTTGTGTGGATAAATCTTCTTAACACCATGTTTCTTGTAAATATTTCCAGGAGTAGTAGTCAGACCTGGAGAAACTGTGAAGTGTGACCCAGGAGACTCCTTTTGTCATATTTCACAGGTCAGTTTTACAAGTTTTAGTAATGATTTCCCTTTTCCTTTTGCTTTACTTGAGGGTGGATCCTAACTGTTTACTGTTCGGCTGTTGGAACTGTAATACACAACAGATAGCACTACAGGCTGGCAAGGGGAATGAGGATGTGAGGATATTTATGAAAGTTGATGGCAGAGAATTCTTGATCGCCACACTTTCAGATGACAAGTACCCTCACCATAGAACTGATTTGTATTTGGAGAAGGAGTTTGAGTTACTACACAGCTCAAAAACCAGAAGCATCTCTGTTATTGGCAACAACTTCAGCAATCTCGAGATAAAATATCCTTTTTTTTTTGTTTCTTCTATGCTTACAGAGAAGCTCAAGTATGAAATTGTGTTCCTTAACTGCTTGTCCTGTCTTTATCCACACCTGACACTTCTAGCAAACAAGGTAAATGCTGCTTTTGTTCTTGTTGTATAGTATCTTTGATACTTTTTCTGCCCACTTAACACAATTTCAAAAAAAATTCTACCCACTTAACATAATCTTCGTAAAAATGATGTTTCAAACAATGAATCTGATGAGGAGATTCCATTGGCTGTTCCACTATACCCAAATGCAGATGGTATATCTTTTGTTGTACATAACAATTGTTGTTTCAGGGTTAAAACTGATTTGCTTCTTTCGAGTATATGATGACTGATTCAACTTGCGTGATTCATATATATTTTTGCATTAGTGAGCCTGTGGACTTTTGTATTTATTCTTTTTTTCCTTTTTACTCGTCTAATACAAATCCGGCAAAGGCTTTTTGCCGCCTTTTGAAAAAACTGCGATTATTCTTCTTGTATTTGATCGTGAACTACTAAAATGGCTTATTTCAGCTGCCAAGTGGATCAAGTCATACACTTGCTTAACATTGTTTACACTTGTTTATCATTGTTTAACATTGCTGCACCGCCAGGGCTTACTGCTATTCAGTCATCTACCTTGGAGGAGACAATGGACGCTGGGAAACTGCAAACTGGTGTTGGTGCCTCTGATGATGATGACAGCGATGAAGACTATCTTGATTCAGAAGGGGGTGAAACTAGTGATGATGAGGTTTGTTAAACAGATACTATTTTTCTGAATATTTTAGTTGTTGCTCTAGTGATGAAGACTATGTTGATTCAGAAGAATAATGGTACACGAATTCAGTGAACAACCAAGCGCTAGGCACTATAAATTATTACTCAAACTCTGAAAGAGGGTTAGCTGGGGTCATCATGCATCTGGCTAGATTTCTTTTGTGTATTTTTTTTGAAAAATTGATTTCTTTTGTGTATGATTCTATGTTTTCCCTGTATTTATCAATATAGTACTGTTTGTGGATCTGTTATTCGATTACTGAATAGTAAATCTAATGGTTGATCAAGGAATTTATACCTTGTTCAATGTTCATGACTAAAACTGGCTCTGTTATTGTACACATTAAGTGGAAGTGATGAATTCCATCTTCCATGGCTCTACTCTAAATCCACCTTTCTGCAGCGTACTACATTTTTACAAACACTGGAACAACATGTATTCTGATAGCTCTTTTTTTTGCATGATATGATTGGCGTTCAGGATTTCAGTTCAAATGAAGATGATGAAGACTCCCCAAAGGTGTGAGATTGTTCAAGCTGACCTTTACTGTTGTCATTGCTCATTATTTTTATGATATCCCGAAACTTATCTTTAATGTTTTCAAAAAAAAAACTGTATCTTTAATCCATTTTGACATATGCAGAGTGCTAAGGATAAGAATAGGCCAGAAGAAAAAACCTTGAAGACACCACCAGAGAAAAAGGCCAGGATGACAACACCAGGCAAGAACACTGATGAGAAGTGTTACTTGTTAACACATTGTTGTTCCTTCCCATGCCACTTAAATCTCACCTTCTGATCAACTTTCATGCAGGCAGTGGTACTGGTATGAGAACTGGCTATGTACATGTTGCCACCCCTTATCCATCCAAGCTGGTGAAGAAGACGCCTTCAATCGTTGAGAGGCCTAAGCAACCTACTGGATATGCCTGCAACTCGTGCAGCAGGTAAGTTCTGGGCCCTTTTATTCGAACCTGTCTCCATCTGATTTTGTCATATGATATATTTCTTTTCACTCAGGTGTTGTAATATATACTGACACACGAGCTTTTCATCATATCCAGGACTTTCAATTCCTACATAGCTCTGAAAACTCATTGCAAGGTGAAGAAGCATAAACGTAGTCCTCACTCCTCAGAAATGAGCTGAAGTTTTTTTTCCCTGGAGAAGCCTGGCTTGGGTAATTTGGGCTTGGGCACTTGCCTTGGTAATGGTGGGATGTCAAATCAAGTTTCTGGATTTTTATGCTGGTCTGAGAGTAAAGAAGTTGATTCTCTCGTTGGAGCACTGGAATGCTATGTTTTGGTACCGAATATTTTGGTACTTTGAAGCATGGTCCGCGCGATACTACTAGGGTGTTGGAATTTGGTCAATAATGTATTGGTTTTCCTTTTCGCGAATGATGCATGGTCGATTCTGTGATTCTTTCTCATTTGCTAGAGCTAGCAAACAAATATTCATCTCTATTTCGGTGTATCCACCAGTAATAGAGTAACGCCAGATAGGAAAACAAACAAATATTTCGTTTCCAAAACAAAGGGTAAATAAATAAGACGAAAAGCTCCTCGCAAAACTGAATTCTCGAGCTATTCATAAAACGCTGTGAGCTCACTGTGCCTCACCAGAGCTCTAGTCTATTCATTTGAATTTATATGTTGAATCTATCAGCCATTTAATATATTTTTTTACAATAAATCAGTGAATAATTTTTACTCGTAACTTAGAAGCCATGACTTTTCTCCCACAAAGTCACAACCGCTCCAAAAGCACTCGAGAAGCCGCAGCCCACCACCGCCAGGGACTCCGTGGTGTCCCTTCCTTCCTCGTCGAGACATGCGGAACAGTACTGGGTTGGTATCGCACCCGGATATCTTCCTTTTTGTTCATTTTATCTGATCGTGTCTGCTCTAGTTCGAGTGGATATTAGGTCATGCTTAGTGAAAGTTTTATGATTAAGTTTCAACACATTTATATTTTGAAAACAGTGCAGAAAAATTTTATATGGTTAAAACTCTCTCTACTTTCATAAAACTCTTATCATCTCTCTATTAATATAGTGTCACATCAATTATTTGATGTGTATGAAACTCTAATGAAACTCTCATTGAGACTGACCCTTAGAGGGTGCATCGCCCTCTTTGTATTGTAACGTTGGCGCTATTCAATATTCTACACCGCAGGTTAAAACTGAGTAGAAAAAATACTGAGCGTACTGGAGAGTGTTCAGTATCATCTTGTTCAACACCTAGAACCATGAAATACTGAACAATACTAAAACACGAATACTGAACGATACTGAATTTTGCTCAGTATAACAGTTCGGTGTATAATAGTATTCTACACCTAAAATGTAGAATAACACTTGTATATTGTGTCTCGTTGTTTGCTGGTAATCGGAGACGCTGGATCCACTGTGGTGATCAACCTGTTCATCTCATAGGTTCGTAGATGACCTTTGTGCCATTTTTTATTTGCATTAGGGAAAGGTTTTTGTTATTTATTACTGGGTGGAGCTGGTTCCTTAAGGGCAGTCTCAATGGTTAAAACTACACGACGTCAAAAAAAAACCATGTCAGCAAGAATTTATTTATAGAAAGTGTCTTCATGTAATAAATATTTAGACTTTATCTCTCTCCTTTCATTGCTTGCATCTCTCCCCACCTCACAGGAACGCGCATAGCGGCGAAGCCAACACGACTGCCGGCGAGCACAGCGGCACAGGCGAGCTTCGCTGCGGCCAACGAGGGCGATAGGGGCTGTCGGGCGCGCGGCGCAAGCGAACCTTTCGTGGTGGCCGACGAGTGCATGCATAGAGATACGGCGGCGTGGGTACGGAGGCATGCATAGAGATACGCTCGCAGGCCAGTACGGAGGCACACGAGCCCAATGGCATGGCCAACGGGAGGAGAGCCCTTCCAATCACGCACACACGCATCCAACGGGAGGTGAGCCCTTCCAATCACACACGCACACATCCATGCATACAACCGAACACCGGCATCCACGCGCGACACCTTGCTGCTGGTGGGGAGGCCTGCTCATCGGGTGGGCCACTATGTAAATAAAGGAAATCACAGACGCGTGTTTTCATGCATCACAGACGCGTTAGCACGCGTCTCAAGTAACGCGTCTGTGAAGAGTGTTATTACAGACGCTCATAGCGCGTCTGTAATAGCGCTCTTCACAGACGCGCCATGTAAACAAGTGTCTTTACTAAGACGAATACGCGTCTGTGAATAAAAGAACACGCGTCTGTGATACGAGGGACAAGCGTCTGTGGTTTTGTTGTACTGCAGAAGCAGATATATATGATAGCCTAAGATGCTGTTTCTACATGGCAGAAATTACCCAGTTCTTATAATAACGCACTGAACACCGACCACAGATAAAACACAACGTAAACATGTTCACTTAGTATTCACGTAACGTTACAGAGGATCCACACAAAATGCTAGTTCAAATTAAATTAATTGACCAGCGCACTATAGCTAGGCCAACACACTTGTTGGCCGCGATCTTAAAGTGCTCAACTACAAAGTGCCAACACATCATGAGTGTTATTTATCTCCATCTAAGCTTCATCGCCTTTTTTTTGTAAGATCACACTACAATGAAACTCGCCATTTTCATCAATGATCTGTTCCACAATGAACAGGGCGATCCTCTCCCTAATATCATTCAGGTTGATTGGAGTGGACGTAAAATCAAAGTCCTGAAAAACAGCGGATCATAAGGAAGCAGCTCAAGGACCATGCTTACTATTAAAATATAGATATGTCAAACATTTCACATGTCAAACATATATATCCATATAAATTGAATATATATGCCATGCATGCAAATTCAAAAAGGTATAAGAGTTTATATTAACCGACAATCATAATTGAAATGATTCAGAGTGAATGTTATAATTAATCCAAAAAACAGAGGTATTAATTCTAGTATCCTAATTTCCCTTTCAAACCAAAACTTATGTCTTTCTTGTTCTTTCAACGATCGATGCTAGCTTTCAATCAATGTTGGTTTATAAACAACTAAAATCCTGATTTTCACAACATGTGTAATATATTACTTTGAACTGATGTATGGATACTCGACTCATGATAAATGCCATTTTGCTATATTGTTTCTATGACTATTTATTTCTGATATTTCCAGTTCTTATGCCAAAGAGCACATCAATCTGCTGCTATAGACTACTATATATATATATATATATATATATATATATATATATATATATATATATATATATATATATATATATATATATATATATATATATATATATATATATATATATATATATATATATATATATATATATATATATATATATATATATATATATATATATATATATATATATATATATATATATATATATATATATATATATATATATATATGTGTGTGTGTGTGTGTGTGTGTGCGCGCGCGCTTGCCATACAATATAAGGTCAGTTGATTATCTTGTTTATCCCATCCTGTCAATCTATCTGAATATACAAATTTCTTCCTCCATCCTGTCTATATATATAGTTAAGAATCCTTTCAAGATAAAGATCAAAAAGCTTGGCAAACTCCTTGTAGTTGCATCACAGTTCAAGGTTAGAACTCTCAGGAGAATGGTGAGAGGATGGGATGAGGTAGCTACCCTAAATAGAAATAAAGCCTCTCTTACTGACAAGTTTAGAGGATATTATATATGGAGACTAGAAGTCTGGAACCAATAGAGATGATAGAATATAGAGATATATATAGAAGAATAGTTATCACATATCTAGGCCATAGAGGAAATTAAAGCTAGACAGAGATCTAGAATATAGATCCCTACTACAGGGTGACAGAAACAGCTTACTTTCAGGCTATAGCAAATTATAGACGTAGGAGAAAAAATGATAAATGTTTACAAGGTCCGAATGGTTTATTTTATGATCAAAAAGGAATGATGCAAATAGCTGTAGATTTTTATAAAATGTTGTTTGCTAAGGAAAACAATACCTTTGTTAAGCTAGATGAGAATTTTTAGGGGATCCCCAAGATATGGTTCCTTCTGAGGAGAATGAGAGTTTGTTAGCTCCTTTTCTGGAAGCAGAAATAAAGAAGCATTATGCTGAAGGGGCTGATCAGGTCCTGATGGACTCCCTTTCCTTTTTTACCAAAAGTTTTGGAATTTAGTTAAACGATCTAGTACATTTGTTTGATGATTTCCAAAAAGGTAAACTTGACTTGTTTATATTAAATTGTGCTCTTCTCACCTTGATCCCAAAAGTAGGAGATGCTTCAAATATGAAGCAATTTATACCTATTAGATTGCTCAATTGAAGCTTTATGATTTTTTCCAAGATTCTTACTAGTAGATTCAGTACCATTGTGCAGAGAATTATAGCTCCAAACCAATCCGCGTTCATTAAAGGTCGGTATATTTTAAAAAGTGTGGTGATAGCTCATGAAATTGTTCAGAGCATTCATACAATGGGAGAAAAAAGGGGTCATTCTCAACTTAGATTATGAAAAAGCGTATGACCAAGGTAGCTGGACTTTTCTCTTTGAGATGCTACGAGCTAGGAACTTCAACCCCATGGTCATTAGTTGGGTTAAACAAGTAGTTAGGTTCTAGATCATGCTCAACGGTGAGTATAGTGCTTACTTCAAAACTGGTAAAGGGTCGAGAAAATCCTTTGTCTCCTTTTCTTTTTAATTAAGTTGGTGATGGCTTATCCAAATTGCTAACTAAGGCTTCTAATAGAGGTTTCATCAAAGGTCTTTTAGAGGACTTTAGACCAGGGGGATTATATCACTACAATATGCAGATGATACAATTTTGTTTTCGAAAGCAGAGGAATCTGTTTTAAGAAATCTAAAATGTGTTTTGATGTGGTATGAGGAGATCTCTAGTATGAGGATTAATTTCAATAAAAGTGAAATAGTACCTCTCAACTTAGATATAGAAGAAACACAGTTTTTCTCACATTTTCTCTTGTCCTGTAGGTGATTTTCCTATTAAGTATTTAGGTGTCCCTCTCCATTATGATCACTTTACCAGAGAGGACATTCAGCCTTTAGTAGATACAATTCTGAAAAAGATAGCAGGTTGGAGGGGGAAACTCCTATATATAGTGGTAGATAAGCTGCAGGAACTGCACCGGTACCGTTGACAGAAATGTAATGTAATGCAACAAATACACTATATTATTTTCATTTATATCGAAGAGGAGATGAAGGGATAGGGTGCTAGCTGGTCGTGGCAAGGCTCGTGTCCGCAAGCATGCTCCTGATTTAGATTTGCCCAATGAGAATCTTGAGTTTGTTCAGGTGACCGACAACCTGTACATTAAAGAAGCGTTGCGGCGCAGCCCTTATGATGTTCACCCACCTAAACCTAAGGACTACACCCGGAACTATAGTGGACAAGTTTTTGCTCAAAGGTTTGTCTGTCCTGATGAGGTTGATGTTGTTGAGTTTCTTGATCCTCGGTTTGCAACTCCTTTTCAGCTGGACTACTACAATTCTGTTATTCGATCTAAAGTTCAGCCAGTGGTAGAGCAGAAGTGCATCGATTGGAACTATTGTGCTCGCATTGATGATCCCGAAATGACCAAGGCTCTTGCTATTTTGGAGAGGCACAACTTCAAGAACATCATGACTATGCAATATCCATGGAACAATGAGATCATTGCTCAATTTTTTGCAACCGTTTGGTACGAGGATCCTACAGATACGGACCATGGTTGTGTGCACTTTCGCACACAGGGTCAGAAGTATTCTGTTTCTTATCCTAGGTTTGCTCAAATTCTTGGATTTGACCTTGATGACTTTGAGAAGCCATGGCTTGATTGCTCACCTAGTCGTAACATTGATATATCTTTTGCTTACTATACGGGTGCCACCATGGAAGAATTTTATACCCTCAAGAAAATGAGAAAGGTTTATCGCTACATTAATTTGTTGGTGAGGCAAACTGTGGTCCCCAAGATTGGTGGTGCTTCAGAAATCCTATCTACTATGGGTCCTTTCTTGGCTGCTCTCAAGGAGGATAACGAAGACTCCTTCAGTGCTTTTGGTTTCATTTTGAAGCAGATTCAGCTGACCTCTTGGGATGCTAAAAGGTCTTGTTCTCATGCTCCATATATAATGAAGATGATTGAGATAGTCAGTAAGAAGGAGTTTGTCAAAGAGATGCGCCATGAGGTGTATCATCCTGTGCGGATTGATGAGACGGCACCGAGGAGGGGCCGCAAGCCACGACAATCTGAGCCTTTGCCTTCTGTAGACACTACCTCCAATGCAGCAGCTACTACTCAGGCCGACCAGGGTCTTGTCATGAGGGCTCTTCGATCTGTGTTTGGGATGTGCATGGCCATCCATGAGGCTAACAGAGAACACCAGCGCACCGTCGAGGAGGAGCTCCACCGTGCTGAGGTTCAGCGAAAGGCGATAGCAGTGCAGGCTGGTGTGCCCCTGTCTCCGGTTCACTCTCTTCCTCCAGCTCCTCCACAGCCCGCTTGGTTCCACCCACAGTTTCAGCAGTCTTTTGTGCAGCCCCAGTCCTCGTCCGGTGCACACCAGGGTGTAGCTGCTAGCTCGTCCTCTGGATGGGCTGATGCTACCTATGGGTTAGCAAGTTACTTCTTCGACCCTGCGTTCGACACTCTCTTCCCCGCGAGCGGCCCTTCGGACTTTGGCAACCAGGATACCGATGGGATCCAAGAGGACGACAATGTTGCTGATGACAAGTGAGGCATGTTCTTTGCCGACATATTTTTTTTTTGGCTCTTGACGCCACAGGGGAAGAACTTTTGTGATCGTCTCTTTTATCGAAGATATTTATGTATGGACCTTGGACTCCTTTCTATTTATATTCCAGTTATGTAAGTCTATTGTGATGAACTATGTGTGATTGTTAGTTCGAACTTAATGGTTGTAAGGACATGTTACGGTGCTTGGTTAGTATCACTTTTTATGGTTTAAGTCTTCCATTTTTTTTCATTGCATGATATTCGTGTCATATGCATCAAGATTATTGTTTGTGCCACTCACCCATGAAGGCATGTATAGATGTGGAGCACATTTAGTAAAATTGTGCATGTGGCCTTTTATGCCAAGTTGTTAGTAATTTAAAATATATATGGACAAGTTTAGCGAGAGCTTTTCATATACGTGGTTTTATACTTATTGTTGATTTATTGTATCGTCTTCAACAGTAGCCATCCAATTGGGTGCTTTTTTTTGTTTTTTCCCTCTATCTGTTTGTATGAATTAAGTTAATTTATTGAGAAAATTTGCTAGTCTACATAAAACATGCACATACGTCTTTTGCGGCAAAACCTTAAAAAAGATGACTTTCTTTCTAAAAGAAATTAAAACGGCCCAATTAATATTGTCGAGCCACATCGGCTTAACAGGCCAATTTTTCGGACGGCCAAACGGCCCAGCTAGAATCACCAAGGGGAACTTCAGAATCCATAGTTACAGACGTGTGTTGACAATAAGCGTCTGTACTGAACTACAGACGCTTGTACATGGCGCGCGTCTGTAACAAGGAAAATCACAGACACGTTTTAAAACAGTAACAGTAGCAGGCGTCTGTAACAAGCTATTACAGACGCGTGTTAACCTCCAGTTATGCAATCGCGCGTCTGTGATTTCCTTTTTTTACATAGTGGGGGGCATGCAGGTAAGTGCGGCGGCGCACGAGCGAGCTTCCTACGCTGCCAGCTACACGATACTTTCTCCTCTTGTCCTCTCACGGTTGCGTCAGGCGCACGATGGCGATCGCTAGGCGGCAGCTTGTGAGCGAGCGCGGCGGCGTGTGCGCGAGCACGCAGCAGCGCCGGCGGGCGCGTGAGCAAGCGCGGCGGTGGGTGGGCGTATGCGGCGGCGTGGGTGAGCACGGCAGCATGGCCGGGGCGGGCGGGTTTCTTCCCAATGGCTATTCGGTCGTTTCTTCGCGCATCGGCTGAGGGAAGACGTCGTTTTCCTCTGAAGAAACGATTTCTATAGTTTTGCTTCTCTTTTCTTTATTAAATCACCTGCCATGTAAATATTTTTGTTTACTTGATATTCTCATTTAATAGAGATAGAAACTATTATTAATATTCTATTGGAACTGCCCTAACAGTTAACTGCTTGCCCTGTCGCTTATCGCATCTGACAATGACACTAGGTAGTGCTCTTCTTTCATTATTGGACATCCCTAACGTATTGCATAAGTAGCATGGTGATTGTTGTTTTACATGATGAATCTGACTGGATATTACATTATTCATCCCCTAATGGAGATGGTATATCCTTGTTCCACATAACAATTTTGTTTAAGATAAGATTGCATTGCTTCTCTGATGGCAATTTGCCATCCCAAATCTATGCCCGCGAAAATAAAATCTATCTGTTAAAAAACTCATACCCATCACGGGTTTAGTTTTGTACCCAAACCCATGCCCATTCGGATCACGAGTACCCACGGGTCGCCCATGATATTAATAAAATTTAAACTTATTTCATAGATATTTATTAGATATAAATACTTTATCTAGTTCAATCTTTTTGTCTTTCTAATCTAAGAAGAGAAAAATATTATAGATTTTAACTACTTGCCTAGGTATCACTAAATAGTATAGATTCCACTAGTCTCTCCTCTGGTTGGCGATATGAGACTAAAAACATCATGTTGTGAGTAATAACTAAAAACAAACATATGTGGGTTCGTTTTCCTTGTTAAACCCCAGGTAGATAGCACCACCTCAAGCAAATGTGTCATGTATGGATACTTGTGTTTTGTTCTTTTCTCTATCTTTTCTAATACTAATTCAAAATTGTTTCCATACCTTATTATCTAAAATTTATTTATACAAAGTGCTTGTGATATATAGATTAGGTAGGTAACTTTGCTATCATGGAACGAGTTTACAAAACCCATGGGTTTACAGGTTTGGATAGCTTTTTACCCATTAACAAACCCATGGATAAAGAAATTAACCCAAACACGTACCCTAACAACTAAAAACCCATTGGGTTTCGGATAACCGTTAACATCTCTAGTTACGACTGATTCATGTATGTAGCGTTTTAACTTCAAAAAAATGCATGTAGAGTTTTCTCATAGTATTTGCTTCTAAAATCTCATTAGAATGAAGCACATTTTTCCAATAGCTAAAAAGTAACAGCTACAGGATTATATCACCTTAAAAGCAATATGTAAACAAATTTGAAAATGTGAAAAAAGATTAGCATCATTCAACGACGACCAAAATTGGGCTAACAGAGCCTGCTCTAACCTTGACGTTTCCCATGTTCTCAACACATATTGGGTATGTTCCAAACTTGACATTTCCCAAGTTCAAAAATAATAAGACCACTAATCGGATGACTACTGGGCAAGTTCCAAACTTGGCATTTTCAAGTTCAAAAATAAGACCGCTAATTTTGATAACTCAAGTTGATCAACCTATAGGTACAGCACATGCTCTAGGCTTCATGCTTCTTCGCCTTCTGATGAGACTCAAGTCCTGTCGCACTGCTGAAAGATCTGGTCCAAAAGGATACTATTAGCAAACTATATAATACCAAATTAGAATCATTCACCTAAAAAAACTATAAAATAAACATACTTGTTGCATGACTTGCAGGCATGGCTACCAGATTTGGGGGACTTCTTGTCAGCTGTGGGGGTCTTTGTAGATTTGTCTGGAGTCTTGCTAGACTGCTTTGCAGAATGAGTTGAGACCTTCTTGTCACCTTAGGTAAATGAAAATATAGTCAAACATTTGCATGTTAACGTTACACATCCATTAGTTGAGCTTTATATTAGGTAAATGAAAATATAGTTAAACATCACATGTTAACCTTACACATCAATTAGTTAAACATTCGCATGTTAACATTTCACATCCATTAGTTGAGCTTTATATTAGGTAAATGAAAATGAAGTTAAGCATCACATGTTAACCTTACACATCCATTAGTTGTGCTCAATACAAGAACATAAAAAGGGTTTAGACTTCACATGTTAACATTACACATCCATTAGTTGGGCTTTATAAAGACATAAAAAGGAGCAGCTCACCTGTTTTCTGAGCAGATTGTTCAGACTTTGCCTTCTTACCAGAAGGTGCCTCAGCTTGAATGGCTCTCTTCTTGCCAACTACTACATCAGTCTACAATTTAAAGAATAAAAAGAATAAATAGAGGGAGACATGACTGCAATAAGCACCAGAGGAAAATGACAACTATCTAGTGCAGACCTTCTTTGGGGTAGGAGTCTGTTCTTCCGAACCAGAATCATCACTAGAATCATCACCAGTTGACACATCATCTTCATCACTGGAGTCATCTTCATCAGACATTTCACTATCAGTGAAATCATCATCATCATCATCACTGGAAGATGATTCAACTTTTATACCACCCTTCACTGGAACCTTTGCCGCAGAAATTTCTTGGAAAACCAAAACCAAAATAAGTGACACATGCAATGAAACTTGTTTTGTACACTCTTATGCATAATGAAATTTATAATGCAATAGACAAAAAATAAAACCACTTACCATTTCTTGGAATTTGGTGGTCAGTTTCTAGCTCTTCATCCGAACTGTCTTCACCAGAATAAGACGTGAATAAAACCAATGGCAGTTAAGGAAAATAGAGTTACCATGAAACAGAGCCTAGTTTTAAACAAAAATCTTAAAAAATAATAAATTTTGATAATCAGAAGGACATAAATCTTAATCTTGAAAAATCATAAGAAAGGATATTCAAACTGAGGAACAGGAGACTTGTAGCCACAGAAGAAAACACTAGCTGTTTTTGAATTGTGGGATAGCTCAAAATCTTTATCAAAGACAAGATCACATGAAATCTGAGGATGCTTCTCAACCGATAAGGTTCCAAGCACTAATTTCTTATCGTCGATTTTGACAGACACAATGACATTCTCACTCGCTTTCTTTGGTTCCCCCAGTGCAGCCTAAGGAAAATCATCAAATCAGACATAATGTAGAATCAAATCAGCCAAGGGACCTAAAAAAACTCATAGCATTTGCAACTACAATGTGGTATAAAAAAGTTAAAATTACAATGCAGAATTAAATGAGCAAGGGACCTTAAAAACCCATATAACATTTGCAATTACAATGTTGAATCAAATGAAAAGGACCTAAAATTTACAGGGGTAAGGTGTGTAAACCTGTGAAAGGTGGATAACCAAATCATTACCAACTTCGCAAGAAACCGTGGCTCCTGGCTTTACTTCTTTACCTATATGATAATAAAAACAACTCTTTAATTTAGTATCACAAACAAAGAAACAAAAATAGAAAGAAAAAAACTACTTAATGCACTTTCTAATAAATCCAGAAACAAAACAGTGATAGGCTAATATCAACAATCAAAAAGTGGCTATCAGACACCAAGCTTTCTAACAAACAGCACCATACTGACTGGCGGACAACCACAGAAATCTAACAAATTGCAACATACTGACTGGCGGAACCACAGAAATCTGACCATATATTTTACACATGACAAAACAGATTGGCCAAGTATGAAGATAGTAATTAAGTAACATGTGCAATATCCAACCTTGGTTAAGTCAGTAGACAGCCTCAGCAGTGGCCACCGATTGTGTACCATATATGTACATATATGATATATCTATCAACAGAATATAATCATTCTCGAAGGGGCAAAAATAAAACTTCGATGATACCTGTCCACGTAGACATGGACAACAGACTCATACATATCCTAGTTCGCAATTCATAGAACAAATGTAGAAAGTGACATCCAAACAACATACTTTTCAACAGGAGTGCTTTAGCCAATTAAAATGAACACTAGTTGTACGATAGATGCCTACAGCCAACGCAACGAGCTGAATCTAACTCCATCGCAACTTCAGTTCAATTCCAAAAGTAACATAAAGCAGTACATAAACTGGCATCTGGACCGGGTATCACAGAACAAAAGCAATCGGAGACTACTAATAGTAAACGGAACACAGGGGCGAAACAAAAACCGCCTAGTATGCGTAAGAACAGTCGATCGATAGTAGTAGCGAGGGGAAAAGTGCGAAGTGGTTACCCCAGAACTCCATTGCGCCGACGAGGAAGCGGCCGCGCAGAACCCTAGCCGACTGGGAGTAGGAGCCGGAGCGGGAGGCGCCGGAGCGGGGTTTAGGGTTTAGCGGCGGGGTCGAATTGGGGGAGAGGGAATAACGGGGAGGGGCCGCTCTTAAAGGGTGGACGGATCGTCTGGACCGTCCGATTCGTGACCTGGGGATCTGCCCCCTTCGTTATGGGCGTTTTTTTTTCCATAATATTGTTGCGGCTTTTGCCACCTGTGTTTTTGAACCGGAGAGCTCACAAGAGGAGCAAAATGAGAAAAGGGTCACGGAGTTCTTCAACTAGGGCTTGGGCGCCCAGCCCAGCCTATGCTGGGCCCAAGGTCCAACTTAGGCTTTGTTTGGATGTAATCGGATTCGCATCAATCTATATGCGTTGGGGTGGATTGAAGTGAAACTTGAACTAAATTCCAACTCAATCCACTCCAACACATGTGGATTGAGGTGAATCCGACAACATCCAAACAAAGCCTTATGTTGTTTATCCGCGATGCCTAGGCGTGTTTGAAGACCTGCTAGAAGCACAACTTCCATTCAAATGGTGTCATGTTATCCTAAAAAAAAAGGTTGCATCGCTTTGGAGAAATTTGAATTGGCCTAGCAGCATGTACAATTATTGCGATCTCAACTTAAGGAGTACATCATTCGCTGCCAAAGTGCCAAGCGCCCCTGACAATCAAGGTAAAGTTTATTTTACTCTTGAGAGTATATGCCCTCACTCTCACTTATTAGATTCGTTTTGAGAAGTGTGTGTTTGCATATTTCTCAAAACAAAACGAATCCAATAGATAGGAGGGTGAGGGCATGCCGCCTTGTGACAACCAACCACTGTGTTCGGCTGCACTATTTCATTACAGTTGGCTGACAAAAATTCAATGCTATACCTATATACTGCATTTCAAAAAGAGAAGAAAAAATATTTGAGTTTCAGTTCTCAGTACTAAGAATCTTGGGATCCAACAGATTGTACTCCAAATATTTACTACTAAATAAAGCCTGTTTGTGCGCCGTCCCAAGCTACTCTGCAGCCCTGTGAGAGCTGCTAAAACCTGTAACAAACTAGCCATGGCCCCATTCGCTGCAGATCAGAACACCACGTTTCACTTGGAACCAAAATGAAAGCCTGTTTGTTTCAGTTCAGATTCAGACTCACAAACTGAATGCATGCAGTAAAGGTTGCAATGTAAAGGCTGAGGCTTCATGCAGCCATGTATGTAAGGAGGCTAGGCAGTTACAGAAGAAACAATTCAGGGGTGGCGCGTAGCTCAGACCTCAGAGTAATCTGAAAGCCTCATGTAATGCAGATCGTGCTCCTGGCACGAACTGCCTCTTGTATTTGTGTTGCTTCCCTTCTTATATTAATTCATTCAAGTGTCAACAGATCTTGAGAGAGAGAAAATTCACGCATTCTTCATGTTTTACCATTTTCCTTGTTGCTAACATCAAGAGCAGACCTTTAAACTACCAATTGTGAGCCATAGTTCTTTTGCCATCTCCATTTCAATGGCATCACTAACAAGACGGCCAATTTCACGTATTCTGCATGTTTTTGCCATTTTCCTTGTTGCTAACATCAACAGCAAACCTTTCAACACCAATCGTGGGCTACATTGCTTTACCAGCGTGATCATCCACTGTGAGTAGAGCGCACGGTTCACCAAGTCAGTCCTTGATATCTATGCTGAGCTGACTGCCAAGGGCAAGTTTGTGTTGTGTGTCTCCATCGTGTGGATCAGACACCAGCCCTCACCGCTGCTCTCAAGTAGTCAAGTTGACCTTTTAATTTACAAGGTCGAGTAAATCATCATAACCTGATCCCCTGTGCTCATTGCTATTTTGTATAATGATTTCGTTCTTACATCATAAAGATAGTTTGATAACCTGGAAGAGGAGAATACTGCCATAGGAAAAGCTGTTTGCAGAGCACGGGCAAATATATGGATAAGAGTGTACCGTGAAGATTCGCAATTTCCTGTTAAAATCAGCATGTAAGCATATTGCTTTTGGTGACAATTTCAGCTCATAGATTTTTCCCGAGTCTGGAAACCATGTGATGCTTTATTACTGCATGTGTACACACATCATGACCACGGCTCTTATTGGCATGCGCCTATATATATACAGATGAAATGTCTGATTCATCACAAGGCAAGAACAAGAGTAACCTACACGGCTACATTATTTTCCTACATCGCAGCAGCCAACTAAGGGCAACTGGTCTGGTGATGACATTATTCCAAGATGCCCAAGCAATAATCGGAGGTAACATTACACCTTTGGTGATGGAACCATGAATCTGTTGTGATTCGTCATACTTCTTGGACTTGGAATCTACCTCGCCGCTGCAGCTCATAGAGCATGAGCAGCGCAGCAGAATCCTGTGAGCTCTTCTTATCCGCACGTCCGTCTCCTGTGAGGCTGATGATATCGCCGTTCGGTATATGCAATGTTATTGTTGAAGCAAATGCATATCCTTGGGGTGCAACCTTTTGTGAAGAATCACCGGAAGAGGAGCACACACTGATATTTTCAAAAGTGAAAAGATTAGGTAGTTGTTTACACAAACCAACAGCAAACACAATGTGAAACAGTAGTACCTTGGCTCGACTTTCACAAATTCAAACATAGGCATTGGCCACTGAAGCTTTTTACACGACTCATACAACGATACACGAGGTCCTCCTTTACTCAACTTAACCTTCACAACCACTGCACAAATAAGATGAATGATTAAACTAATGTGAAGATATGCATAGACATTGATCTGACAAATATATAGGTTGAAAAACAAAACAAAACAAAACAAAACAAAACAACTGAGACAAACACGCACATGGTTTATCAAGAACAGAGCCAGGAGCGGTACTTGACACCGGTAGTTCCTTTTGCCTAGGTGGTGCTACATTTTGTGTGTCCATAACATCAACCAAGTTGTTGCAATGGTTTCTAGTACCAGAATTCTTTTCAAATTGTTCCACTCTGCTTGCATTCTTTGGAATTATAAGTCCTTTTTCCTGCCAACAAGAGTACATGTTGAGCTGCTAATGCCCCAAATCAACCAGCATGCATGTAGCATGAATTACCAAAAAAAATGGAGCATAAAAGGAAGTACCTCTAGATCCCTGAGCAATAAGGAAGCTGCATGTGCTTTTGCATCTATTTTGTTCTTCCCACAACCTTGCCTCACCAGAAGCAAGTCCTTGAGTTGTAAGCTAAGAATAGCCGTTGTTTTGTCTCCTCGATTTTCACATTTAATTCCAATAAAGTACCCATTCTTGTCACACCACTCATTAAGTTCTCTGAATGGGGGTAACTCCAAATTCTCAGGTGTGACAATTGGGGAAAGAAGAGGTTTGAAAACCCGCCAGACTAAATCCAGATCAAGTTTGCTGTCAATAAGAATAGCACCTGCAATACTTTCTACAATATCACCTAGAACCTGTGTGAAAGAAGACAAAGTGAAATGTCATATTCTAGATAAAAACAATGTTTCAACCAAGGTTTTAAAAACTGTGTTTCAACAGTATCTTTGGGGTCAGCCAAAAAAGGGGATTACCATATGGTGGACCTACCAATCACATTTTGCATTAGGGCTTATCGGCTGTGGTTTTTAGGCTGTGGCTGCATGAGTAGCAATCTATTTGGTGTTTGCAGCCACAGCTGCTGTTGCAGCTGCTAAAATATGCTAGTTTCTACCATAGAAGTACAACAGGCTGTAAAGGATGTCAACAAATAGCACTAATATGCTACTCCTAAACGAAAGCACATGTCATTCATGGGATCTGGAATCTCATATGCACTGGTATACAGAGAGGAAGAGAAAACATACTTTTGGCCCCCTAGATGGCCCACTGGATAAAAGGCTGGTTCTGTCCATGGATGAACCTTCCAGACTATTCACATATTCAGTAATTTGGTCTTGTAGGAACCCAGAAGAATGTTGTAGAAACTGATGGAGATTGTGCTTTACCGCAACTTGTGCAAAATTCTCATTATTTACTGATGCAGACCGTAAATCTGTCAGCTCCCCCTCATCTGTGTCTTTATGACTAAGGAATAAATGGCGAGTTATTAAAATATCTAAGACTGCATCACCAAGGAATTCCAAGCGCTGAAAGTAAAACGTCTTCCGTTAGAGAAAATGAGAAATAGAATAAAAAGCCTTAAACTAGCTAAGTTTAAGATAAATATCAACAATACCTGGTAGCAGTATGTTGCTCCAGATTCTTGCTGTGATGGGTGGGTGAGAGCCTCTATTAGCAAACCTTTCACTTGAAAGGTGTAGCCTAGTTTTGCTTCAAGAAATTCAACTACATCAACTTTTGGAAGATAATTTCGCACTGAAGCACTTGATAGGGCTTCCATAATTTGCTCTTCCTCAAGTGTCTCAATCTGCAACCATTTGAGAACAGCAAAAGCTGCTTTTAATCCCCCTTCCACATAATAGGCCCCAATTATAGCCTCAACACAATCAGAGATGGTTTTAGAACATATCCATCTGTGTCCCTTGTCACACGCCTTGCCTATAATTATAGATTTGTCATCAATTCTGTGAATATCCTCAGTTATAACCTCAGATTTTACTGGGCATTCACAAGGACAGGGACGGCTGGACAGCTGTCCAGGAGCAAGCCATCGACGAGGATCAAATGCAGCATCACGTATATAACCCTATGGATGGCATTCCACCAATAACAGAGTTAATTAAAATAGCATTATAGCTCATTTTTTGAAGCAAAATGCAGCATTTTGTCCATATTGCCAATGATGAGATGTAATTTACCTGTATTCTGCGTTCAGTACCAAGTCTATAAAGTGTGGCATTACATATAGTTTCTTGCCTTCTGGACGATAACTGCCCCTCATGCTTATTAAGAAATGTCATGAAAAGATGGGCACTCACTGCATACTTAAGAACAGAGTCCCCCAATAACTCTAAACGCTCCATTGAGAAGTCCTCGCAGCATCTAAGTGTTGTAATAGCTTCCAAAATCTGAGGAAGTGTAGGGAAATGGATTGTCACATTACATTTTAAGGAATAACATAATATTATGTCAAGAAATATAAATTTACCACGAAGCTCGATATATCAGAATCTGTGTATGCAATTTCACTTCTTAGTTGGCTGGCTAGCATTAGTGATTCAAGACGATGCATCAGAGATGGAAACAAATAGAATACTCTCAAAACATCAACAGGTAAATCAAGGGGAATCAGCAACTCTGGAGGCATGTGAACAAGGCTATTTGCCCTATTTTTATTTTCCACAACATTGCCTACAAAAAACAATAAAGCATAAACAATTTGTATCATTATACAAAATTATCAACTTGGCTACAGTTAAAAAGGAAAACAGAGTTCAAGTTTATAAATTATACCTTCATCTCTATTCTTTGAGGAAAGAAGATTGTGAGGATTATGGGTGGGTTTCAACACTAGCAATGGTTGTAAAGGATGACAAAGAAATATATTATACCTGTAAATAAAGTGTGTTAGTTTAGTGTTTATTAAATATGTATTCTTAAATAAGCATATAAATATGTAAAAAATGGAGCATACTTCTTCTCAAAATATTCTGCAAATGTCTGGAATTTTGCTTCTTTCTTGTCAGATGTACCATCAAATTTACTATTAGCACATAAATCAGATACCTTAAGAACAGTATATATCTTTCCAGTATGAATTGCTAAAACCACCATATTTTTAAGATCATCAGCTTTGCATGACTTGTTGGCCAAACGAATAAAATTTTCGTCATTTTTTTCATGATTAAGTTTATCCTTTAGGTTATGTTTGCCATCTGAATAAATGCTTCTCATGAGTCCAACAGTTGTAGCCGCTATATCAACTATACTCCAGTTGATGCAAACACTTTTATGAGAATCCTGAGTAGAATCCACAGGTAATAGCAAATACATATTTTCTTTATTCCAAAGAAATGCATCATCTTTCTTGAGAATGAACTCCCTTGGGGTTTTTGATGCTTTTGATCCAATAAACAGTTTTCCAAACAAACCGTTAAATAGAAGTGCTTGAAACAATTTTGTTTTTTCCATCTAAGAGAGAACCAAAAGAAATATTTTAGGTAAGAAAAAAAAATTATTTAAAACAAAGTAGATAGACAATGTAGTTGATCAAACCTGTCGAGCATCCAACTCAAGAGGTCCACAAGGAGAAACCGAAGCTTTTACCATCTTGTCATGCAAATATAAATCAATATTTAAAGTAGCAGCTTCTTTTGCTATACTTGTATCAATTAGAAGGACAAAGTCACAGTATTTTTGATCAACTTGATCACAAACAAAATTTAACTTGTAGCCTTGAAGTTTAGTCACACTTTTATCTGAACCCCAAGAGCCAGACATAGAAAGAACTTTGGTTGTACCATGTAGCTCTTTCCGTTTGGTTGTACCTTTGAGAATGAAATAAAACACTGTCATTAGAGATAATTATTATTTTTTATCATTTAGTAAATAAACAATAAAGAGATACTTATTGTTTTTATCATTTAGTAAATAAACAATAAAGAAATATTACAAATAAGATTCATTGTGTATATCGACTACAAACAAGAACTCCACATATTCTCAATTATGTCATTTTAGCTTTGTCCTAATTCAAAGTTCTCTAACTTTAACCAAATTTTTAGAAAAATATATTAACATCTATTTTTTTGAAACCAAATGAATGCACTATCAATACATATTTCATGGTGAATTTAATGGAACTAATTTCATGATGTAGAATTGTAGATGATGTATTTTTCTATAAACATGGTCAAAGTTGGAGAAGTTTGACTCAGAAAATGTTAAAATAACCTATAATTTGGAACATAAGGAGTATGTGATACATGATATCTCTTTAGGAATTAACAATCATATACCTAAACCTGCACCAGATGTTGAGATACTAGACTTGCTTGAAATTTCCAGAGGCGTCTCTTCAACTGATGGAGAAAGATGGTCATCAAGTGCTCCGAGCTGATGCAGCCTCTTACATGCATCAAGGCAAACAAGCTGCTTTGCTTTCTGCATATTTCTTGCTTTTGGACCTACCAAAAGTTGAAACATGGCACTGGATGGTAGTGTTACAGTACACTCATAACCATCACCATAATGGGTGAACTGAAACGTGGGTCTTGGGGTGTAGTACCTTCAACACGAGCAAGAAAGTCAGAAAAATAGGTTGGAACCCTACACAGGAAATAAAAAATACCAAACAGAAACTTGGTATGGCAGAATTTCTAAATGTATATAATCTGTGTAGGCCATGTAAAAGGACAAAAGAGAAATTTAGTCAACATACTTGTCCTTCGGGAGCTTGTCACAGTACTGGTTGAGAACACTGATGCTAGAATCAGTAGTTATTTTGGCTCCTGTTGTGCTTATATGGTATTCATTTATTTCTTCAATGGGGAAGAAATTGCGGTGTGAATCCTCAGGCTCTCGGTTTGAAGCAATCTCAGTCATCGAGGTCTTACTTCTCATAATCCTAGATATTAAATCACTTTGTTTCACATTCCCCCTGCAAAGAACATTGACAATATGACTTCTGTAACCATTTTATTATCATGACAATCATAGTACCATCACAAGCATAAGTAGTTTAGAGTTTAGACAACACTACAAAGTAAAGGGTTTACTTTTCAATCATTAGTATGTACTGAGAGTCCCGCTGTCGTGCTCGTCCACGTGATTGCACATAGCTGCGGGTAGTCCTTGGCAAATCAAATCTTATTACACACGAGCAGTCTGGAATATGTATACCCTCTTCTGCAACATCTGTAGTAAACAGTAAGTTGACCTACATTTTATTTTCAGGGGAAAGAAAACAACGTCAGATCTCAGATCATGAGAAGTTGAGCACTATGTTTCAATTTACACAAATGTTAAGAGATGTTAAGTACCTTTCCAGAGCGGAATGAATCCAGCGTATCCTTTTGCATTTTAGGGGTGAGTGCATCCACTGAAGAACTCCCTCCAGTTAGAAAAGAGACTCTGAAACAGGAGAGTCGGCCTATTTTCTTCATTGTCCGCTCAATGACTCTAGCACTAATCTTTCGGTCCACAAAAATAAGGCATCGGACGTTATCAGAGTCACTGTTAGACACAGATGTATCTCATGTCAGTGTAAAGACACATAGTTGAAAATGAACAGGTCAAGTTACGAAAATATCACTTCACCTGAAAGAAAGAAATACTCGCATGAGCTCATAGAGCTTTGGTGAAATATAGCCCATCTTTGCTGCTTCCACACATCCACTCTCTGAGTTCAGAAGGGCATCAATTCCTGAAATGTCAGGGAATCATCACTGACGCATCATACTTAATATATAGGACGTTGCAATGCTACATATTAGCAATTAGTACTCCATTGAATTAGTTTAATCTGCAGTCATACCTTGTTGCTGTTGGAGGCGTTTGTCAATTATATCCAACACTTCCTGAAAGAACTTCATATGAAGCATTGAAATTTCTGCAAATAGGATTGGTCCATTTGGATCACTTTGCTGATCAGTGGTGTCACTGCCCCCCTTCAGCCAACCTTTTCTCTGCCCTCTTTCAATGCAGATTTTAGTGGCCTAAGAGAAAAATAAATTATCTAAATAAATACCATGGAATTGTGAAATTAAAGGAAAAGACCAAAAAGAATTAACACTCAAGACAAAAAGAACAAGGGCAAACATTAATAGCTTAAAACCAATCTAACTAATACCTCACTAGCACAAAGAAGACCGGCATCTTCAAGGCAATAGCAAATCTTTGCTAAAGATTTTGAGAGACGTCTCCGTGATTCTTTTGTTATTTCATCAGCATCTTTGTACTGATTGGTCGATCTGTTATGCAATTGTACGATCAGCCCATCATACTGCACACGTAAAAAGATGCTGATTTTAGACATCGATCTTAAAAGCTTTGGTAAAGACTTCAACGACAGAGCCAGGAATTATTAAAGAGTATGAAACCTTGGAACACAAAATTTCCAGTTCTTCACTTAAATCTTCAAAAGAAACAGTTCTCGGCTCATAGTATCTGTTCACTTCTTTTGCGGAAGGAACACAAAGTTCTATCTCTTCTCTATCCACCACAGCGTGTATCTGCGTTACAATGTAAACAGGAGCAGTTAATGGCATTTTCCTGAAATGTAAGGGCATAGTGGACATATTTCACCTAAAAAGACAGATCTAAATAGGAATGCAAGTAAACAATTTTCATCTTGTAGCATGAAACAAGTATAGTTGTAAACCGCACATTTCAATATGGCCATGCCTGTGAGGTTCCATAGATAAATTGGAATATTGGAATAATCACACAGCTACTGCGTCCTGGATAATCTAAGAAGCTTATACACACACGCAGTATAGATAATAAATAAACAAAGTAGTATAAAAAGGGACATACCTTGGAATCTAAAATATTTTCCAGCTCAGATAGCTGATTTTCGCAATCCAAATCAGATGAGACCCCTGCAAAATGAAAAGGTAAAATGGCAAAACAAAAGCAAATATTTAAATGGTGAAGGTACAAAATCCATGGTAGGAAACAAACAAAATTGCAAGAATTAGCAACATATGGTGGAATACAAATAAAGATTATACCCTCGGAATTCCTCTATGGAATTCTATATTTTTCACTTTTTTTTCTTGAACACATAGGAGAACTGTGTGACATTGTATTTAATTGATGGATAGACAACCAGCCCTATTTATTTCACTTGGCCAAAATGTCACCATTTGTGATATTTTCGTACAGCCAAACCACCACCAACATAATCATCATATTTCTCAATAATGTTATTACAAGCCATCAAGATTCAATTTCATCTCTGAATTACATTTCTGACAAAGATCATTAGCTTGCCATTGGAGATGTTAGTTTAAAGGGGGCAGACCAAGGTAAGCCTTCCCCCCGCAAAATCTGCGGAGAGGCTGCTTCGAACCCACGACCTGGTGACTCAGTGAGACAACTCTCACCACTGCAACAGGCCTGATCAGGGAATTTTGTGATGTCTGAAAGATAACAACAAAAAAGAACAATATATACTTTTATCATTAATACTTGCCTTTTCTTATGATAGGAGAGGCTGTCATACCGAACACATTTGGTTTATGCTCTGATCCGTGATAGAACTCCTGTTCAAAAGGGCAAAATAACAGAAGCTACTAATTAAAAACGAGCAAGACAAAAGGAAAGTAATTCGTAACTTTGTAAGTATTACAAGAAAGTTTTTTTTTTCAGAATACCTTCATTATCCTAGTATATGGGTGGTTACCAGTTGCGTGATGGCATTCATCAAATATCATGAGACTAACCATGTCCAGGATCAAGAAAGCTTGGCGTAAAGCATCTAGCAACACCTGTGGTGTCATGACCATAACCTGCAATTTTGTAGGGGCTGTCAAGTAAGTAAATGGAGCATCACAAACTAGGATTCTGCAACTTTGCTGCAGTAATTTTCTTTAATGTTTAATCTAGGAACATAATTTTTTGTTACCAAAATTATTAAAGGTACTGTGAAGGAAGCTCCACACAATCATATATCTTCAAAAATTACTAAGCGCAAAAATAAGAGTGGATACACAGACCAAAAAAAGGCTTTATAGATCAAATTTGCAGCAAAAAGATCAAAAAAAAACTCAATATGCACATAAGCTAGAATAACTATATCATGTCATACAGTACATGTCATGATCTTTAAAACCAAAGTAGAGTAAATGAAGAGCTAAAACACCTGCTGTCAGCAAATCTAATCTAATTAACAGAAGAGTGCAGAACAGCACTGCCACAAATTTGGGAGGATCATTTCCTTTAGAATAAAAAATGAGGAATCAATATGATTGAAAAAAGATAGAAATGAAACTGACCTGATATTTTAAGAATTGTTGTTGCCAGCTATGAGCCTTCCATTGATCAACACCCTTTGCACCATGATAATGCTCCACCTCAAAATCAGTGTAGCTCTTAATAACCTCGCATTGCTGTTACAGAAAATATCAGCACAAACTTGTTTCGTTTCAGTTAGAATCATCAGGCTTTGGTAGAAACCACCTGTGTGACGAGTTGAACTGTTGGTGCAAGGAATATGATGAGCTTTCGATCATTATTTGCTTTGCTGATCTTCCCAAAATGCTTGATGAGCATGACAGCAATCATTGTCTTCCCAGCTCCCGTGTCAAGCATCGCAATTGTGTTCTGCCTCATAGCAACCTCATAGACATCAAGCTGGTACCTGATCAATTCAACATCACAAAGCACAGCCATCATATGATACACTGTACCCCTGAGTGTATAACAGTGAAATTCTTTGGTCAAATGTGCAGAACCTTCTGGGGGTGAAATCCTGGCATTCCCTCTTCTGCCGTTTATGCTTGTCTGTTTCGTCTTCTGGAGGCGATGAGTTGGATGGCCTCTTCAAAAGATTCATGCCTCCTGCTTATGCAACAATGATTTATCAAGTGAGTTCAACAGAAACCCATTACCAGTAGACCCAAAATCAAATGCATAGAGTGATAGGGGTTATTAACCCACAAAGTACACAGGGTAAAGGAGGTCATGCCTCCTGCTAATGTAAATGATTTATCAAGTGAGATCAACAGAAATCCATCACTAGTAGAAAATGCATAAGGGTTCATAACCCACAAAGTACACAGGTAAGGAGGGAATAAAAAAATGTCTCATGACGAACGGCATAGCTAATACCCAGCCGCTTTAGCTGCCAAACCCTCCCAAAACCCTCAACCGAAGGCACGAACCCCCCTAAAGCCCCGATCCAAGTACCACTTCATCCGGAACCGTTGCCCAAACCTCCAGTTTACCCGCATTAGCGCGATCGAAGCAGTGGAATCGAGCATGCATTACATGGCCCAGCCTGATCACACCCTAATCTGCATGGCCCAATCGAGGGCCGGACACCAGGGACTGCAATAAACAGAAAACCCACAAAACCCAGAAAAAACCCCACTAAAAGAGCTGGTGGTTACCATCGGCGGCGGCGGCTGCCTCCATCGCGGAATCGACTGCCGCGCGTCGGCTTCCGTCGCGGAATCTCCGCCTCCGGCAAGGCGGAACGGCAAGGCGGGGCGTCGCCGGCCGCGGGTGGCGGAGGACGGCTGTTTGCCGGGGTTGGGGGCAGGGGAGGCCCAAAGTCAAGCGGGGAAGTCCAAAAAATGTGGTTGCTAGCGCGGCGGGGGACAGTCGAGGCAGCTCCGTCGGGGACGGCCGGAGGAGTACGGGAGGCGCGAGGCGGCTCTGGCGGGAACGGCCGGAGAGTACGGCAGGCAGGGGCGAGCGAGGTGTCCTTGGCTGACGAAGGTTGCCTTTTATTGCTGACTGAAGAGGGAGAGCCGGAGAGGTAGAGGGAGAACCGCAGAGACAAAAGGAAACCGAAGGGGTAAAAACAAAGGAAAAAGAAAACTCTGAGCTCACATGTCCGCGTTTGGGTGGCTTATGTAAAGTTGTCACATCAAATATTCAGAAATACATTGAATATTAAATATAAATTATTTATAAAAATTAAAACACAGGTAGAAAGTAATTTACAAAATAAATATTTTAAATCTAATTAATTTATAATTAGATGCTAATTATCTATAGCATTGTGTTGTCATTTTTCACCTAGGTTTGATAGCTTTTTTCGGTTTTTTACTTACAAATGGCATTGCACCTTCTATATCCTATTCGTGATCTCGTACTTAGTAAAAACATATAATGAGGGCATGTTTGGATCGCATTTTCTAAATCCTAGAGCACTAAAAATTTTAGAGTACTTTAGCTTACTTTTAAGATATAAAGCTCTAATATGAGGTGTGCTAAGTTTAGAACTAATTTTGGACTACCTTTTTCTGGGAATTTTAGCTCTAAAATTTATAGTAGCGGATTCAAACAGGCCTATGTTAGATACTATTTAGGTTTTACTTTTTTCTGTACAAATGAGGTTATAGAAATAAACACAACTAGAACAATTTATAAAGAAACATGTTGTTTGACTATTTTAATTTATTTTGACAATATAAACAACTTATAAGTTGTATCAAACACTCTCCCCTGCCCGCTAGGCCCAACCAAAAACCCTAAGGTGGCGTTTGGATGGTAGGAGGGATAGAGAAAAAGTTATGGACTGAAAAATATAGAGCTAGTTATGGACTACGAAATGAAGGTTGGAAGGTAAGATTGGGTATGAGTTTGGGTTTAGAAGTGGACCCATGCCTTTTTTCAATTAAAAAATACAAAACACAGCTTGTGAGGCCGTGAGCCCATCCCGACTCCCAGGTTGCATTTGATTTTGGGGCTATGGGAGGCTAGGATCGTGAGCTAGGCTCAAGCTGGCCACAGCCAGACCTAGATTGGCCGAGTACCCCTCGTTTGATTCCCCTCGTCTAGTAGAGTCGAGCTCAGTTTAGATCGTGTTTGTTTGCATGCCCAAAAAAAGATATGAAGACCTTTGCATCTCGAACCTGTTAACATTACCCTCACATCTCTTCTGTCATCTTTTTTTTTATATTTCATCAAACATATGTTGGACACATAGAGCAGCACCATTGCTTGCGCTCCTGACCCACAGCTGCCGCACCTCCTCACCATCGGCCTGTGAGGTGGACTTGGCCATCCATGGCGGAGATGGAATATGAGCTCGCCCCAGTGTCATGGTCCGAGAAGGCGTGCTAGAGGTCCTCCTCAACGGTGACCACGACGGCGGAGGTTGTGTCCACGAGCGTCATGAACTCGGGCAAGCTGATGTAGTTATCGCCGAGCGCGTTGTTCTCTAGCAGATGTGTACTCCACGAAAAGGCCCTGAATGAATGAAGCAAAATTAGAGATAACCAGCGTGTACATGCGTGTCGCATGGTGCTCTGGTATTTCGGCGACATGCTAATGCATTGGATGCCATTTGTCTGAGATCCTCGTCGTGTTTGCATCCGTCGGCAAGCTGTTGCACGCTGCCATATAGCTTGCAGAGCTCGCACAGACTACCGTGGTGCTCGCGTAGCGTCACTATGAACCTTGCGCAGGCCGTGAGGCTCGTTGTGGAGCTCGCACAACCTCACCGCAAAGATGGCCCGCCTTGCCATGGAGCTCATGCAACCTCGCCGCAGAGCTTACGCAGGCCGCCATAGAGCTCGCACAGCCTCACCACGGACAACGAGATTTGCTCGTCGCTATTCGCGTCGAATTTGCAGAACACAACGGCGACCTCTGAGCGAACAGGGACTGGGATAGGGATGGCGAGGGCGGCACCGAGGAACGAGCCGGCGATGCCTCCAGTGGTGACACATCATTGGCGACCATGAACGCCATGACTCAACGGTGCGGGAGGTGAGAAGTGGGGAGGAGAGGTGAGTCGGCGCTCCTTTAGGGCTCCGTCGGCGCTGAAGCGAGCCTGGTTGCTAGAAAAACGAACCTCTTACTCATTTCCTGCAAGAGCATCTCCAACAGTTTACCAATATTTCATCCCTAATAAGTTAATATTGGTGATCACCAATATAAGTTTTTGGTGATGGTAGAGAAGATGCTTCAACAGCTCACCAATAAACTTCCCCAAAAATAAAAACCCACATGATAAATTATAATTTATAAATTTTCTCTCTTTTCTACCTTGGTGTCTTCTTTTCGCTCGTAGGTTCTCGTGGCGGCGACGCCCATAGACACGCTCGTGCCCTGGGCGTGGCTCTCGCCCGACCACCACCACCTCCATCCACCACTAGCATGAGCACCTCCACCTCCACCTCCACCTCCACTAGCGCATGCTCGGACACCTCCACCTCCATTGACGGGAGCTCGAACAGATCCACCTCCACTTGTACGAGCTTAGCCACCTCCGACTCCATTGATGCGAGCTCAAGCAGATCCACCTCCATGGCGGCTGAGCTTGGATTGGATGGCATCTAGGCTTGGCGACAACAACGAGTGATCCAGGCGGCAACGGGCGAGGCGAACAGTAGTGGTCTAGGAGCTGTAGCACCGCCACCTCTAAGCGGCGACCAACTCCACCGGTCACCATTGGCATCTCCGACGAGCAAGCATAGGAGGGAGAAGTGGTAGTTAGGGTGGGCCTCAACTATCGGGGGAGATCCAACTCCCCCTTTATTTGAGGGAAGAAGGGAAGTTTTTTGGTGACTAAAAAAAAAGGAGCATATTGGGAAGCTGTTGGAGTAGTGAAATTGATCTATCTCCCTCAACATGATAGGTTTATATGGGATAAAGGATGAAAGTGAGAAGGTGTTGGAGATGTTAGGCCAGCCCCAACGCGGACAGTCACTAGCATATGCTTGAGCCAAAAAGTATAGGACAGGTAGACAGTGTGTGCACAGAACTACTGATTTTACAACGCAAGCTAACACCAACTGTAAAAATATCATCTCATCATTTAGCTTTTTGTCACTGATTTCTTTTCCCATTCTCTTCACAACCTCTGTAAAAGCAGAGACTAGTTTTGCTGCTCTCCGTCCATAACGCTTGCTTGCCTAGGTGCTTTGCACTTTTGTCAGGTGAGGCTGTCGCAGCCTCTGCAAGCAGCTATAAGCTGCTGCGGAGCCACTACAAAACATGATTTAGAGCTCGCGCGCTGATGTGGAGGACGGGGCTACAAGCCAGCTTGGCGCGTTGGGGAAGGCCTTAGGGCCTGTTTAGACCGGTGATGAAATTTTTTTGGTGTCACATCAGATGTGTCAGAAGGATGTCGGGAGAGGTTTTTAGAAACTAATAAAAAAACAAATTACATAGCTCGTCAGGAAACTGCAAGACAAATTTATTAAGCATAATTAATATATCATTAGCATATATGGGTTACTGTAGCACTTAAGGCTAATCATGGAGTAACTAGACTTAAAAGATTCGTCTCGCGATTCTCAACTAAACTGTGTAATTAGTTTATTTTTTTATCTACATTTAATATTTTATGCATGTGTCCAAAGATTCGATGGGATGGATGAAAATTTTTTAGGTAGGGAACTAAACAGGCCCTTAGAGAGTGTTTCTTTTGCATCTCATGGGCCGAGCTCGCTGACGGGTAAGGAAATCGAACCAGCTGGGAGGCGCAGGGTCACCCTTTAGGCCCAAATCAAACGCGCCCTCTCCCCGGGCTCGCACCCGCCGCCGCCATTCACGCTCGCAGGAGCCGCCGCCGCCGCTCACGCTCCAGGCTGCGAGCCCACTGCCGCTCGCGAGCTCCTCGTCCCAGGTCCCATCTGCCATCTGCCGTCCCGATCGAGCGACAGCGAGGCTTCGGTGGCCGGCGGCCGGCGCGCAATCTGCGGGTCTTCGTCGACCGTCGTCGTCTCCCTCCTCTCGGCCGCCGGTGCGATGAGGCGGCTGCTCGCCCACCTACACCCCCATGCCCAGAGCCTCCTCGCTCCGCTGCCTAGCAAACCCTCCATCGCCACCAAGCTCCCCTTCCTCCTTCCCCGCCGCCTCCTTTCCGATGCCGGCTCGCCTCCTGCCCCCTCGCTTCCGTCTCCTTCCCCGCCCGCTACCGACGTCACGAACACAGGTACTCTCTTTGTCACATCCTCCCTTCTTAGTCCAATCGGCGAAGGAACACCGCGTACTCAACTTCAAAGGGCATTCATCTGCATTTCATCCGGACTCGAACATAGCCTCTTTGCTGTAGATCTCGAAGTGTTCCCGCCACCCCTCACACATCACCTGCTCGACGGATTCAGAATGAGCCACTCATAGGAAGTCTCTTTCCGCGAGTATTTCGTAGTTCTCGTGGCGTAAAGACACTCTATGGGCACTACCGCATGCACATCACCTGTTCGACCAAATGATGTGTCGACAAACTGTGCTCCACATTAACACATAATGCCTTACTTGCAATGCTATCGATAGAAACCTAAAAAATGTCATGCATAAGAATCCTGTTGGTCTGTCCTTATGATGTCTCCGATTGTAGAGCTGAAGAAGAGGTTGGAGACTTACTATGGGGTGGATGAAGAGGCAGAGTTACCATCTGTCGCTGAGGCTGTCCTTGAGCGGAATCTCACGGGTGCCCATAGTGAGACTGATGATGACCTTATTGAGGAGCTGCGTAGAAAGCCACTTCCTGAAGTCGGTGACCAAGACTTTGAGTCTGATTTTGAGGAGATGCACGATACCGACGAGGAGCTGAGTGACCTCTACAATGCGAGGGAGCATGTTGAGAAGAAGATCAAGAACAATGAGTTGTTTAACATGGATGATACCAAGTGGGATGCCTGGATGAAGGAGGCCACAGACAAGGGCTGCTTCCCTAACATGAAGGTGTGCGAGGGAATCCTCGAGGACATGCTCTACTGGGACAAGTTACTACCTGGTATGTTCAGCTGAAGCTTTCTCTGTCTTGCTCCCATTATTATGAATATTATGAACCTTTTGGAAATGAAATCTCTAGTTATAATGAGAAGAAGTTAATGACTAGGATGTTGGGGATAAAGGATGTAATGGATTTGGCATTTTACGGTCATCATTGGATTGCTTTGGCCAAGTAGTTTTGTGATTAAAATGAATCTATTTTCTTCTTCTATGCTTCAAATACTTATCAGTTTGCATTTCCTCTGATTATATGGACAACTGTCAGTTGGCCAAGGAGTGCATCTATGAATTGTATAGACACATGTCATCTTTATACCATACTGAATGCTCATAGTTTCTTTTTATTTAAGGAATTATGCTGGGCTGGATGTTGAGTGATGATCATCTAGTTGTGGATTTTGTTATGTATAACTATAAGTGGGCAACTGGTTATATTGGCAATAGTGTAATTACCATAGTGTTAGCTTTACTTAGTGAAATTCTTGCATAATTGATTCATATAAGTAGTATAAGGGTATCACAGTGTACATACAGAAAATGGTGATATGTTTGTTTAAGAGTTTTTTTTGTGTTAGAAATGTTGTCAACAAGCTATAGAAACATGCGTACAAAGGATTTTTGGTGTTATCTCATTCGCTTTTCTGACTGATAAAGTGATAAGTTGAACTTAGCATATGATGGTATTTATATGTTGAACTTTGCATCAGTAACCAAATAAGGCTTTATGATTCTGGCAACAAACAAAAAGATTCCAGAGACAATTGTGGTGTAACTTCAAAGAGGGTAGTGTTGCCATGTTCTTCTCTGTCCATTTGGTGATACACACAAATGAGTTAGAGCATCTCCAAGAGACTCTTTATATCTTTCGTAATTTACAGGAATAGAAATTTTGGTGAAAAAAATTCCTTGGATATCACGATGGCTCTCTAGACTGCGTACAAGATATAGAAAAGCTGTTGGGTACAAAGATATAGAAAACGATTTTTTACTTAAATGACCCTCCAAATGATGATTTAGAGAATAGATTTTAAACAGGCTCTTGGAGATGCTCTTAGCTTAGCATATCTTTAGCTTCTTCAATTTCAGCTAAATTGGCATGCAAGCTCCTTTTAGGTATTGTATGTGTCAGTAGTAGGTTGATGTTGGGATGTTGGGGTCCCCCACCAAGTCAGCATCTGAAGCAGTTCCATCTGCCCTTCAGTTGTTCTCAAATGGTACAATGTGCCACCCTCTGCAAATAGATCACCTGTTCTCTCTTGTATGGTACATCCAAGATGCATCAAAGGGGTAATCATGTCATCAACAATGTATATCAGGGGATCATAGTCATTGTAGGTTAAAAGTTCATACTGATCATTGAAAAATATAGCTCGATACATAGAGCATTTGAATTTTTAGCTAGGTATAGACCAAAGAATAAAACCTGTCATGATGGGGTAGTATGTTGGACTTGCTATTATAGAAGTCGTCAGTCGGCAATGGTCCAGATTGTACTTGTTATAACAAGCATATCTTGTCAATAGAATAGGCATTTCTGCTTGTAAGGCATCTTTTTGTCATCATACTATCTGATTTATTTTCAGTAGGGATGCTACGATACCATGCAAACAGTCTAGTCTTTGTGTGCATGTTGAGTATTCAGGTGTGAATTTCTAGTTTTGTTTTTATTTTGTTCATGCCTGAAATATAGATATGTAAATACTTGTAATTGTTTGAGTGTAATAGCTATGGGTGTGTTTTCTCATTTTCCTGTACAGCAGTATTGTGATTCTATTTCTTTTTTGAAACTTCACATGTTACATCCAGATGAGATCAAACAAAAGGTGGAGGCCAAATTTAATGAGTTGGGAGACATGTGTGAGAGGGGAGAGATGGAACCTGAGAAGGCGTATGAGTTGTTCAAAGAATTTGAGGACAAGATGGTTGCCGAGTGCACTGAACTAATCGAAGCAGAGACGCCAACTGATGCTGATGAACTGACTGAATCAGGAAGTAAGAAAGTTGAGTTAGATGATCTACCTGGCGAGGGACCTGTTCTAAGGTGGGAATCACGGATTGTGTTTGCTCCTAGTGGCGATGCATATCATCCCAAAAACAGAAAAGTCAAACTCAGTGTAACTGTGAAGGAACTGGGACTTTCACGACATGCTTTCCGTCGGTTGCGTGATGTTGTTGGAAAGAGGTATAATTCTGGGAAAGATGAGCTCACAATAATCAGTGAAAGGTAATGGTTAATTCTCTCTTTGCACACTAAATCTAAGGTTATGAAATTATGTATGACATCCATCGCTAAAATAGCCCATAAAACGTGCTACTGTCAGAATTGGGTCTTTTTTTTGCATTTCCAAGACTGCTATATTATTGTGGCTCTGCTTCATACTAATAGGAATCTTGATCTCCAGGATGATAGCCTTATCATTGCAATTTGATTGCTTGGGCAGGTTTGAACATCGGGAAGAGAACAGAAAAGACTGCTTGAGGACACTGTATACTCTAATAATAGATGCAATAAAAGCTGACAAACTTGTTGAGGATGCCAGGAATGCTTATGTTAAAGGAAGACTTAAGGCTAATCCTCAATTTATGGAACGATTGAAGAGGAAGACAGAGAAATTGATGGCAGCTGCATAAGGTGTGTTACGGAGCTCCTTGTTGTAATAGTTCCTCCCTTTCCTTCATCAACATGGTGACTATTCTGTATTCTCATTTTTATTGTTGGTTATAACACAGGGAGAATAATATGTTGTATGCACTTAGCTTCGCTTTCTTTAATTGCTTGGACTCTTTTGTAGGGGTATTCTTAGTCATACTATATGTTGATCATCTAGAATAACAATGTCAACATACATCTGCACTCTATGCCTTTTTGGAGACCTTTTGCTGTTTCCTAAATTGAAGATCGAAGATGCTTACTTTCCTCAGTTTGCTCAGAGTAGCAACTACTACTCACATGGTATTTTGGTATTAATAAGCCGCTGTTCATCGCATGGTACCTTTTGTGTACGTCGAATTCTCATGAAGTCACGGATTCATGTAGGCAGGACTGGTATCAAATCTTAACCTTCTGGTCTGTACAATCGATTCATTTAAAGGGTAATTTCTACCTTGTTTAGGCAACCTCAGTTTCTACATTCTGTGTGCTAATTGTCAGTTTCTACATTCTACTATGTGCTAATTGTCATGTCAAGTTAGCTACTTACGATATGTGCCCTGTAGTGTTAGCTGTAGTGTTAGCACGGGTACGGAAATTCAGTTCCTACATTCTATGTGCTAATTGTCATGTCAAGTTAGCTACTTACGATATGTGCCCTGTAGTGTTAGCACGGGTACGGAAATTCAGTTCCTACATTCTATGTGCTAATTGTCATGTCAAGTTAGCTACTTACGATATGTGCCCTGTAGTGTTAGCACGGGTACGGAAATTCAGTTCCTACATTCTATGTGCTAATTGTTATATTGAATCCGGGTCATATGCTGGGTCATGAATCCGGGTCATATACTGGGTCATGAATCCGGGTCGTACGGAATACGGAGGGTAGAAAGTGCTTTACACATTTGTACGTACATGCATGATGCATCATTAGCTCTGCCATTGATTATGTGCTACAACATCATGGTCACAGGTGCAACGCGTTTGGAATAAAACTTAACTGAGATTGGTTGGTCCGGTTCACTTAAACACATTTTGGGCAGAACTTGGAAATATTCATATTTTTCTTCTAACTCCAAGAGTTTGTAAAATTCACTCTCTAAATCGTTATTTAAAAAGTCATTTAAATAAAAACTGTTTTTTATATCTTTTCACTCTATATAACGGCTCTTTTACATCTTGTGTACTCTGGAGAGTTAGTCTTGCTCCATCTTTAGTTAGCGAGAAATCTAGAAAATGACTATTTGATACCCAATTTAAAAAGTTGTTGAAACTATTTTCTAACTAAAATCTCTATTCCTAACAATTAGAAAATAGACAGTTTTTGGAGTTGCTCAATTACTCTAAAGTATATCTATTCGATCAATCAAATGAACCTGTTTCTGTTTGTGTTTTGTATGGAATCTATACACGATTGACGATTATTGCCATTATTTGTGCAGATGCAGGGCGCGTATGCGAGACTACAGCGTGCATGGACCCAATGTTGAGTCGGTGGCATCGTGCAGAGGGCACGTGGCGGCGGAGTGTTGATAGTGGTCAGTACAATCGCGATTCAGAGCTCAGCTTTTGACAAATGAAGAACGTCCTGTACCCGGTTTAGTAGTTAAGGTCCCATTCCTTGGAGCTTATTTATCGAATCTATCTATTATTTAACATGTTTTTCTCTCATAATAAATTAATAAATAGTACTTTCAGCTATGATTTTCAAATAAACAAACAGACTCAAGGTTCAAAATCAGCGTCCAGGTTGGGCTCTGGAAATCTGACTTCACCTAAAAGAGAACTACCGAGGTTACAATAGGCCGACAATAGTGTAACGTTCACACTACCCATATCGAGGTGACTCGAGCATGTTCGCTTAGTAGGCTGGTAGAAAAAAATATGGAAGCGAACAAGGTCGGGCAGCTGCCGATGGCCGTTGTCTCATCAGCGAGCTCCACCTGCAGGGCGCGTATTGAGATCCCGTGCCGTTTCGCGGCAAAATACAACAAAGGCCTCGGAATGATCGACCGATCTCTCCGTGGTCCGCGCTACGATACAAGACGCCGCCCACGGCCGGCTGCCACCTCAGTTGACGCGCTCTCGGCGGCACTGCCCGGCCCGTCCGTCCCGATCGATCCTCCGCCACCTCTTCATCTCCGCACGCAGCACAGGGTAAAAACCCCGGCCGGCCCGCGACCTGCTGCATCCAAAACCTTGGCAGAGAAAGAACACATCTCCAAATTAATAGTACGCAGCAAGCTAATTAATCAGCAGTAAAGCACCCGAGGCGTCGTCCTTGGACGCGCGCGCAGCTAGCTAAGCCTAAGCTGCCAGCATGGAGGTCGACGGGGCGCCGGACCTGACCGACTTCATGAACGACTGGTTCTTCGGCACTGTCGGTGCGCGGCACAGCGGCGGCGGCGGCTACGACCTGACTGGCGAGAGCAGCAAGAGGCCAGCATCGCCAGCGGGCAGCAAGAAGCAGGGGAAGAGCAGCGGCGGCAGCAGCAGCAGCGCGAGCAAGCAAACGCAGGATTGGCTGGAGGAGGCGAGGAGGATGGTCGGGACCGGATCGCCGGGGCGGAAGGGCGTCGGGTCGCCGTCCAGGCAGCTGCCCAGGTTCGCCGGCGGATCTGGGACGGAGCCCTCGCCGACGCTCGACCGCCGGGACCCGATGTCGCGGTCCGCCAGAAGGTAAAACTTGATCCCTTTCGTCCGTGCAGGCGTACGTGCACCAACCCTGCACGCGCGCTCACGGAGACTCCTTATTCTAGTCCTACGACGAAATGAGTTGGCTCGACAAGTTCGCTCTTCGCTCGATGAGCTAATGCATGGTGACGCAGTTTTTTTTTCCCCTAACCACCACAACTGTTAGCATGACCTGGAGTTCCCGTGCAAAACATCGCTGTCTGGTCAGGGGCAAGGTCGTTTCTAAATTGAACGGAGGATTTCGGGTAGGATAATAGGATTGTAAATTAAAAAAAATAGAAATGCATATTCAATTGAATAGGATATAGTATAATAATAATCAGGCCCATTGATAAGATCAGAAAAAAAAATACAAATCACATATTTTAATAGCTAAGTCTATCCGCTGATTTGTTGTGAGGGAGATTCAGTAGATAATCTCAAACACACAAGTTATTTAGCAGTATTTTTCTCACACAAAAAATCTAGCAGTGTTTTTTTAGTTGGGTGGAATATAATTTGTTTGTTTGAGATTATCTACCGAATCTATTCTAAGTTTTCAACGGAGAAATATTTTTAGAAAGAATCTAAGTCTGAAATGTGTCTAGAAGAATTTAGATCTCCATCAAATGCAGTATTGGATTCACATGTTCATTTAGAGCACCTAGGATTGGATTCATTTGCCTAGGTGAGCGCTCCAAACGAGGGCGTTATCCAAGCAGACTTGGCTGGCCTGTTGCATGTTTCTCCAAAATATTATAAAATGAATAATATATTGTCTTCACCATGCACCACAATCTTGGATTTTTTATTTTTTAGAGTATTGTGCCACGATTTTTTGTCCATAACAAATAACTTATGCTCCATCTTCAATATTTCTTTTAGAATGACACCTTCAACTGATTTATAATAAAAGTCTTAGCTGCACTCATATCTATATAACTCTTATAAAGCTAAACCCCACTAGATGAATTCTCTCTTCATGCAAGGTGTCCACATCATTCCCCACTAAGTGATCCACTAAATATTTTATCTCTTCATGCAATATGTCCACATTATTCTCCACTAAGTCCATGTCATTCCATATTAATTATAAAAAATAACCATGTCATCTATATCATATGAAATACTTTAAATCTTTAATATATTCACATACAAGTCATGTACATACATTATTTGTTTCATCAGCAATTAATTCCTCTATAATATGTACATACGTAATAGACTAAATACCGCATAGTAGTGCTATGTATATAATGATTTATTTTTAAGAAAATCCTGCGGCAACGCGCGGGAAATTCACCTAGTTCTCCTTAGGCTTTGTTTAGTTCCCAAAATTTCCCAAAATTTTTCAAGATTCCCTGTCACATCGAATCTTTAGACACATGCATGAAGCATTAAATATTGATAAAAATAACAACTAATTGCACAGTTTGACTGAAATTTGCGAGACGAATCTTTTGAGCCAAATTAATCTATGATTAGATAAAAATTGTCAAATACAAACGAAAGTGCTACAGTAGCCCAACCCAAAATTTTTCTCCAACTAAACAAGGCCTTAATCCACATGTACTCAAAGAAATATTAATTAATTATATCTCAATCCACCTCAACATGTAAATTGAGTTATTGAGGTGAATATGAATGCAACCAAACAAATCCCCATGAGTGGGAAGTGGTGGAGTTAGAAACAAATTGGGAGGTGCTGCACAAATGTGTTGTTTCTTTATCAAGTGCAGAGCCTTTGCTTAACCATTAGTATTGACGTACTTATTTTATAGTACTTACTTAAGTCAAGAGTTTTTTAGGTACTTAATCCATTTCAAATTATAAGACGCTTTAGTTTTTCTAGGTTTTGTGATTTTACCATATATCTAGACATAATGTATATAAGTGTATAGCAAAATTTAAGTATTTAGAAAAGTCAAAGTGTATTATAATTTAGAATAGAGGAAGTAAACAAGCTGCCCCTCAGGGTCTAACTATATTTTTGTGAGGATTCTATACCTTTTTTTAGAGTCCGAAAGTTTTTATACCTGATCACTATATGTAGGCAACGTATCATATGTAACCCAGCTTCGTGTGCAACATATGCAACTACCAATTAAGCCCACAAGATCTAGATCTAACGTCTTAGGTTTTTTTCACTTAAACCCCTCCAACTGTGGGTTTAAATCTAACCCGTGTATATCTAGAAGGGAGGGTTTAAGTGAAAAAACCTCAGATGTTAGATCTAGATCCTGTGGCCTTAATTGATGGTTGCATAGGTTGCACACGAAGCTGTGTTGCACATGATACGTTCCCTATAGATAATGACCTTAATCTTTAACAGGCTTCACTATATCAAATGACCCTTATCTTTAACAGGCCGAAAAAGCCTATCCAATAGCCCAACAGGCACTAGCAAATTTTTTGTGGCCCAACTGCATTCTCCCCTCATTCAAAAAAAAAAAGAAGAAGAAGAAAAAGAAAAGAAGAAAGAAAGAACTGCATTCTCACCTCACTCTGTGCAAGTTTTGCCGCCCATGGCGGCCGCCGCGAACTGCGGTGTCATCCTCGTCCTCCCCGCTAGCTAAACCGATCTTCCTCCGGCGTGCGTGCGTGCTTGCAGGCACTGGCAACCAGGCGGTATCGGCGACGAGATCCTACAGCGCGCGTCCATCAGCTCGTCCCCTCCGCGCTCCGATCCCTTCGCCTCCTCCGCGCCCCCCTCCCCGTCACCGTCCCTACCCCCAAACCCTCGCCGCAAGTCCCGCTTCCGCGACGGCCCTACCCCGGATTCCCCCCTCGGTCGCACCACGTCCACCTCCACCTCGCCCACCTCCGCCGCGCACTCTCGCCACCGCCGCCACGCCTCCGCGTCCTCCGCCCCCGCTTTCGCCGCCGATGGATCCGGAGACGGTGTCGCCCGCCTCAACTCCTTCCTCCGCCGCCAGCGCGCTGTGGTCGCCGACCTAGCGGCAGGGGACCGTCCCGCGTCGAGGCCCACCAAACTCGTGCTCTCCGACGCCTCCAAAAGTAAGTTCTTCTGAGCTTCTGGTCCCATATTTGAAATTTAACCTGAATCTGAGCTGTGTGGTCATTTATTGGATCTTTGTTTTGAAAATTTGGGTAGGTGTGAGCTCGATTGTGGCGTCGATATGCTACGCGTGGATGCTGTCAAGCAAGGGGGATGGCCAGGCAGCAGTGCCGGTGGTGAACATGCGCCGGAGCAGGATGGCTAGGTGCAGGCAGGCGGCTTGGCTCCTGTATCACGTTGGGGTCGACGCCTCGGCGCTGCTCTTCGTCGATGAGGTACATCATGTGATCTTAATGTGCATACACTGTGCCTCTTCAAGACGTGAATGGCTATGGCTGGCGTACGGTATGGAGTTAGTTTCGGACAGATTCGACAACTGTCTTGGTCCCAGAGTTATTGAGTGTTTATTTGAGGCAGAGGCAAGGCAACAGGGATGGGGTATATACAGCAACACATTTCAGTCGTGGCATGTGGGTGTCCTCAATTTTGATTGGCACCGTGTGGTTGTCGTCCTTAGTGACCATGACACCAACAGGTCTTTAGAATTTCGCATTTGCGGTTTTAGCATAATACGCTGATAGAAAGGGAAGATGAATCCAAGCCACAAGTGGGGGACAGTATAAAGTAATGTGTCCATAAGATATCATGAAGAGTTCAAGAAGAGCAATGTCCACTAGCACCAGCCTCTAACTATATTTGCTTGTTTCTGTCCAACTGGTTTTCAGAATTTCGCATTTGTTTTCTATGGGCAGTGGCATTCAAAATGTGTTATTCCCCATTTTATAAGGAATAATCAAGCTGTATACATATCGCATGGGAACCAAAATGTATATATGATTCTGATTTCGAGAATCTTAATTAGGTTGACATGGATGGGCTAATAATGGACCAGCGAGTTAGCTTACTTGTGGTGGGGCAAGATGTTTTGAAATCAGAAGCTGAGGTAATAATGTGTACTTGTACTTTTCAAGTGTCTTCATAGGTTAATGTATATGACATCAGCATTTACTTCATAAGCATGCTTGATTTGGTCTCCTAGGTGGGCTCAGTGTGCACAACCCTGACCCATACCTATTGTGAGGATGCTTATAGCCTGCTTCAGAACTTGGACATAAAGAAACTTCTGGTTAGTGCATTTTCTACATGCAGTATCCTGTGTAGATTACAGGCATCTCCTGATTATATTTTTCCTGAGGGAACTCTCTTGATTATACTTAATGTGATTCCCCATCAGCTCGCAGGTATCCTGTTAGATACGAGCAACCTTTCCAAGAAGTGCTCAAATAAAGATTCAGATGCAGTGCAGTTGCTTTTGTTTGGTACCTCTGAGCATATGAGGCATGAATTGTTTCAGCAATGTAATATACAAATCTTACTTAGGCATTGATCTATAAATATATATTTAAGAAGTTGAAAATTCATACATCAATGGCTGCTATTAACTTCTACCTTGCATTTTGACCAGTGATGCTTGATCACAATGATCACTCCTTTGTCGAGTACCTGAAGAACACCTATAGATATTCAACCACAGATGGTGAGTTCCATCCATTATATATTCACATGCTAAAATAACTGACTTTTATTTTACTAATTTACTGTTACTTTCATCTTGAAGACAGATTTAAGATTTGTGTCCATTATTTTAAAGTTGAACTAGCACTCAGATGTTACAGTTGACGTTTCAGCATGTTATGACTAAGAGCAACTCCACCTGCCATCTTATACAACCTCAATGACTCAATTAGAATTTCTAAATAAAGCATCTAACTATATTTCTTTGAAGCCTTGCTCATCATTTCGTTCAACCATTATTTTCTGACATGATTTTCTTTTCTTTTCTTTATACTAGATAAAGAGGACAGTCCTCCAGAGCAAAAACATTCAATCTCAGCATCAGGGTCATCGCAAGATGCTAAAAAATCAAATTCAAGTAAGCTTTTTAGTGCCTCCATTGAACCATTATGATTTGATAAGCACATTACTTGTATAGAGCTGAACAGGTAATTAATTAAGGACACCACAATTTACTGGGTTAACCTTTGAATCCAGAAATAATACATCTAGAGTTCCTTTTGGATCACCCTTTTGTTTTCATTAAGAAATCTTTTTTTATTGTTTTTCACAAACTCATACTTTTAATTTTTACTATAAACTCCGGGGTGTCGTATGGGGTGTTCGGATAGTAATAAAAAATAAATTATAGAAGTTCTCAGTAATCCGCAAGATGAATTTATTAAGTCTAAATAATCCGTCATTAGCACATGTTTATTGTAGCATCGCATTGTCAAATCATGGATTAATTAGGCTTAATAAATTCATCTCTCAAATTAGTCTCAATCTGTGCATTGAGTTTCGTAAATAGTCTATATTTAATACTCCATGCATGTGTCCAAACATCCGATGGGACAATGACTAAAGTTTAGGAGTTGGAGAAGTTTATAAAGTTGATCTAATGTGAGTGCAATTTTGTACGTGATATATCTCCTGCTGATTTGGTTATGGTTATTTCCATTACAGCTAACCAAAGGACAGCACGTGGAAGTGGTGGAAAGGCTTCAGATGAAGCTTCTCGTGGGAAAAATAAGTTCTTCTTGGCGAAATGGTTTGGTTTTGGTTCAAAATAGTCTTTTTCACATTTCTGTTAGTTTGATTAACAATTTAATTGATATTGCGCATCATTATTTTGAGGAAGTACCATGTGAGAAAACTTCCCTCTACAGATTTTGTTCATGTGAAAACCCAATTGTGTTCTTTGTAACTGTGTAAACTGGCCAGTTGGTCAGATAAATTTACTCTCCATGTTTACACTTCTAGCCTCTGTCACTTCTATATTTATTTTAAGTGGAAATTCTGGTAAAATCTAAAAGGCTTTTTGATGAGAACTACTAGTAGCATAACAATACTACTAGTAGCATAACTGTGTCCCTAAAGTAAAATCTTATCAACCAGGGGGGAAACAATTAGAATTAATAATTAGCATCATGAAATAATTATTTTTACTCTACTTGAATTGCTCATTAAACTGCAGTTTTTTTTAACCCTATATGGTATTACCGGTGAAAATACACCATAAGACCCCAAACTATTTCAGTTTGTACATTTAAACCTCAGGACTAGTTTGTCATATTGGGCCCTCCCAACTATTTTGAACTTGTTCAGTTAAGCTTTTCATTCGAAGTTCTCTGCAATCTGATTCTGTTCAATCCTGATCCTTGTTTACTAAAATTACTGAATAAAACCATTCAGACTGGTATCTATGAGATTTATATTAATTTAGTGGATGAAGATGAATAAGGGCTTATTTAGATTGAAGTTGCTAACCAATTAAACCAGCTGCTAAACTTTAGTCACCCCTGTTTAGTAGTGGACTAAAGAGGCCTTTTAGTCCATTTTAGTCAGGGTGTTTAGGTAAAAAGTGAATAAAAGGTGAGGCAGCCTGGGCTTTAGTCCCATTTAGCAACCCCTTGGTGACTAATTGGCTAAATGCCCATTTAGTCCCATATAATCATAGTGTTTAGGTAAAAAGTGACTAAATGGGACTAAAATTAGCTAGCTAAACTTTAGCAGCCTGAACTAAACATCCCCTAAATATGATGTGCAAATTGGCTACTAATTCTTTCTGCAATTGTTTCTTTCATCTGTTAATCACCTGTAGAGGGGAAAAAAACTGACGAGGCGTTCTGAAATCTTTTTTTTTTAGATCACGCTTAGCGTGTATTTCATTAAGCAGAAAAGAGTTTGAAACAGCGGGAAGGCTCCAAAAGAAAACTCGGCAGACAAGAGCCGAGAACAGACCGAAGTGAAGACAGCGAGCACAAAAGCCTCAGCCAGCAGCTGCAAGCAGTGCACCTAGACCTCTACAACCAGACACGGACCAGAGAGAGGCGTCATCCCAAATCCGCAGGAACAGAGCTGAAGCCGAGGATGACTCCCCCCGAAAAGTGCGCGCGTTCCGTTCCTTCCACAGGGACCAACCGACGAGGAGAACGAAGGAGTCGAAACCCTTGCGCAGAGTCCTCGGCACGAGCTTCCTGGAAGTCGTCCACCAATCCAGGGCGCGTCCATGAGGTAGCTGAAGCGGGTGCGCAAGGTGAAGCCTGTCGAGGCACCGGTGCCAGACCTCTCGACTGAAAGGACAATCCGAAAGAATGTGGTCCATAGTATCCGAGTGCTGATCACAAATAATGCAGATATCGGAGTCCTGCAGCCCATGCCTGAACCTCCGATGCCCAGTCCAGCACCTCCCATGCAGCGTGAGCCAAAAGAAGTAGCGTACTCTCGGCGGCGCTGCAGTCTTCCAAACCAACTTCGCCCCAGGCAACGCCACCGAGCCAAAGAACATGGCCCCATAAGCCGAGGCAGCTGAGTACTCACCACTCTCGGAGAGTGACCAGGAGAACGTGTCCGGCTCTGCCGAGAGAACCACCTGATCAAGCAGATCACAAAGAGTCGCTATCTCCACCATCATCCGAAGCGAGGCGGCCCCAGCTAAGTGGCTGAGCCAAGCATTAGCTGGCAATGCCTCCGCCACCGTTGCTCTTCTCCTCCTTGGCCTCACCGCCGCAAACACCAGCGGGGCCAAGAATTGGATAGATTTCCCCCGTAACCATCTGTACGTCCAGAAGAGCACGGATTCTCCGTTGCCGACCATGACCAAAGTTGCCGCATGAAACAGGGCGAGCACCGACGGTTCGGCGGGCGGAACCAGCATCCCCTTGCGCCTGTCACGCCAAAGCCATCGCGCCCTAAGTGCTATTCCGGTTCTCCGTAGATCAGAGATGCTCAGCCCTCCGAGCTCCTTTGAGGCGTTCTGAAATCTTAAATGGGAATTCTGAGTGCCAAAGTTACATGGTTCAAAGACCAAAATCCAGGTCGTTAATTTAGGCACAGGTGAAAGTATCACGGTTGTATTCCTTGAGTTTATATGATCAATGGCACAAATTATGCTACAATCAGTCAGTATTCATGGATTATATTTGTGCCCCTATCTGCGGGGTCCTCGTTCTTGAACGGAGCAAAACTAAAGAAATTAAGAGGATCGAGATAAATGAGAAAGATAGTTCCTTTTTTTTTAAGAGTTCAATAGTACTCCATGGGAGGGACCAGCTCTTAGCTGGAGTTTCCCAGGATAAATCAGCATGAATACATGATTGGGAAAGGCAATGCCATTGCGAATCCTGCCTGTCATGTTTCTCAATCAGGACCAGCCTGTTCCTAATCCTCCAGGACTATCCTGTGCCCCTCCAGTCCAATCCTCCATGTGCACAAGCACAACACACTCCATAGTCCCATGGGAAGGATTAAGGAAGGAAGGGCAGAGAATGGTCCCAATCATTCATTTCGCATACACTTCCATATCCCAATAATCCATTAGTATTACATGATATGAATTATTGGTTCATAACATGGTAAGGTGTCCACTATAATGTAGAGGAACAGGAATCCTAGCTCACTCAAGTTTCCATGCGTACAGAAGCAGGCAGAAATCAGAGCACTCATCAGTGTGGAGGTCCACAGCGGTGGTTGATGGCGGCTCGGGCTTGAAGATGAACAGTGCGTTCCTCATCCCGGTGCCAAAGAGCCAGTCGTGCGCGTCCCAGTACACCTGCACCTTGAGGTGGTTGATGGAGATGCACTCGTTGCCTCTGAACTTCCACTGCAGGTGCCTGACGAGGACGTTGACGGAGCCGTCGATCTTGATGACCATGTCGACGTCGACGCCGACGCCGGCGCCGCTGAGGTTGCTGCTGCTGCACTCGATGCTGATGTCGTGCAGCTTGCCCCTGTCGTGGAACCTGGCCTTTGTGAGGAACCGCTTCTTGCTGAAGACGTGCTCCTTCTTGCACACCAGGACGGCGTCCCGCAGCGACGGCCGCGACCCGGTCCGCCGGAACGCTTCCTTCTTGAGGTTGCCGAGGAGGAGGACGACCTCGTCGTCCGACACCACGGCGACGTAGTAGTCGGACAGCGGCTCGGGCTCGTCGGAGTACCTCGCGCTCCGGAGGTCCCAGACGACGTCGACGGCCCTGCCGTCGACGTGGAACTGCTTGGCGCCGTACTTGCGCCAGAAGTGCCACGGCTGCATCTCCACCTTGCAGGCAGTGCTGCAGCCCTGCTTGGAGGCCGCGCCGCCGCCACCGTCGGCGTCGCTCCACTCCCTGCTGCTGCTGCTGCTGCTGCTGCCGCCACCGCTCTTGTCCTTGCCGCCGCCCGCCGACCCTTCGATGGACACGGTCAGGCCGTGGGTGAGCAGGTTCCTGCACCACGTCACAGTCACCAGGCGGTCCTGTCCGGCGATCCCCGCGCGGTAGACCAGCGTCGCCGCGCTCTGCCCGGACCTGGTGGCCGCCGCGGACGCCGGGACGTCCGGGAGCTTCTCCCCCGCCGAGAAACACGAAGGGACCGAGAACAAGTCCTGCATCATGTCGATGCTGTGGCTGGCTTTTGGTTTTGGTGGTGGAACACAATGCGATCCTAGCTATCTATCTATATATCTATCTGATCGATCAAGGTATATATGCACCTGACCGGACCCTGAGAGTGAGGTCGACAAGGTGGCTGAAGGAAGACGAAGGCAAGCTTGATAATTGCTATACATATAGCCTAGGCCGGGATAGGGGCGAGCTGCCATGTAATAAGGCTATCCTGAAGTTTCATGACACAGTTTGCAACACATCCATATTTTGCAAACAGTGCATAGAAGTTTTATGGGGATGAAACTCTCCCTACTTCCATGAAACTCTTATCATCTCTCTTCATTAATATAGCGCCACATCAGCATATTTAATGTGCATGAAACTCCAATGAAACACCATTGAGACTGGCCTAAGCCATGCAAAGTTATGGGAGTTGGGCGAGGGGATGGATGAGGCGAGGCGACCATGGGTTAGCAAACCGAGCTGGAAAGTTGGGGAGGCCAAGAAAGTGAGGTGTACATGAAAGCGAGTGGATGGGAGGGAACAAACAACCCTGCTCGTCAGCCTAGCCAGCCTCATGGGGTGTTGCGTTGTTGGTGTTTAAAAACCGGAGGAACCTTCTCCGCTTGCTTGCGTCGCGTCGAATAAATGCCACATCTTTCAGGGACCAGACCAACCTTGGTTTCCCTGAAATCTTTCAGCTGCCAATACGTATTATTCTAGTACTATTTGTATAGGAATTTCTACTGCCACTCGTTCATCCATATGGACAGGAGAGGCCCCAGAGGAAAATAGGTCTCGGCATGAGCCATGAGGCCATGAGCTATCGGCAGCAGCATTGGAGTTGGATCTCTCGGGGGCCCTTGAGGTCTCGGCAGCGGCATGTGGGTGGCATGTGGAGATGAGAGCCACAGGAGCAGATTTCTCGGTTTTCAGGCAGGGGAGTATTAACCCGTATCGTGCCCATTGCCCAACGATGTGTGCAGACAGAGGCAGGGGAGTGGAATGCACTAGGCAACTGGAGACAGTGACGAGTCTTTGGATGAAGTGTACTCCTAGTCCTACGCTGCAACTACTTGAGGAGTCGCCTGACTGTTCTGTTGGGGAGAAAAGGAGATGCTGGACGGGTCCTTGTACTCGGACAAAAGAGTGGTCAATGCATGGTGGCTTTGTAGGCTGCATGCTGGTGCTCTGACTGATGAGAGGGCATCTTCATCTACCTGCACGTATACAATGCAATCTTAAAAAGAAGAGGGTACGTCCCTGAGCTCTTCTTTGGTCCCTGGATAAAACCTGTAGACTTTCCTCTGTCGACGTCGTCCTCGCTGTCTAGCCATCTTACAAAGAATAACGATAACTTTTTTTTTTGAAAGCAGAATAACGATAACTTCAATGATTTAAAGTTTGATTATAGATTTATCATTTATATAATAAATAAGACACTAACATTTATCAATATAAACAAGCATAGTTAGACTCGTCATGAAATGACTTTTTATGGTATAATATATCTGTTTAGAGACATACTTCCAATGTGCCGCTATAATTGTTGGTGTGGCAGTGCATTTAAATGTCTATGTCCACAGCACGCGCAACTAGTAACAAGCTAAAACGACAATTATAGCGGGATAGAGCGAGTACATGTTAATAACATTTTGCTATAACTTTGCTCCATTATTAAAAAGATAAGTCACCCGACATAGAATTGCATGGATGGAGTTAGCATGTGATTGGACAGAAAAATACTGCTGGTTAATTTATATGGCTGATAAGCCTAATCGAACAAGTGGCTGCCTCGTTGTGCCAGGCTTCTGGGGATGGACGGATGGTGACTGGGTGCAGTGATGACGGCGACGTGTGAGTTGAGAGATTCAATGTGGAACTGATCAAAGCATTTGGTGGCGAGTGACGGCGGATTCAATTGCTCCTGAATTAAGCACCATCTGCCTCTTTCCCGTCTTCCGTGTTGGAATGGACCAGCAGCCAAAGGCCGATCCCCCATTGCATGCTTGTCGCTTGTTTATCGTTTGACTCGGAACCGGCCAAGATGAGCAAGTCTCAGCCTGGTGTTGGTGTTGATCGAGGAGGTTTTGAGAAAAAAAAAAAAGAATTGTTCAAGAGTAGTTTCAGGAGGTCCTGACTTGGTAATGCCGTAGTAGTAAGAGGATCAGAGAGTCGCTGAGTTCCTGTGAGACCAGATCACAGGCGTTTCCTCCTGCAGCCGTTTGACCGTACTGAGTATTGATGCCACGTATCACTGACTTACATTCAGTCAATCTGCTACTACTCAGTTTGCACTTGTTTTACTAGCACACAAGTCAGAACATTATTACCAGGGCAAAAGTTTTGAAATTACAGTTTGAAAGCGATTTCACTTACGATTTGCGAACAGGGCTACACATTGACTAGTCTCAACAATCAACATCCACATGTCGAGGCATGAATTTGGTTGGCGCATGCTGGCTGGCATGCTACAACACTTGAATTGGGTTTGCTGTTAGGGTGCCGGCCGGTCTGCCTACGATATGTAGCCGATCTGCTGCAGAACCCTTTTGCTGAGCACGGCCGGCCGGCCGAACGGCTGCGAACAGCTCCAGATCGGAGTCGTTGGAGAAGATAGAGATGGCCAGCGCGCGCTCACGAGCGCTGCTCGATCCGCTGTCCGAGCTCTCGCTCTGGCCTCTGGCTCCCGCTCCCCGGCAGGTTAGGCGGAAGCGAACCGGACGAAGCAGTGAACCACCATGCCGTGGCACGTGCAGTGGCCGTGCGTGCGTGCGTGCCACGGACGGCCGGTGCCGGTACGAGTGCTAGCTCGATCGCGCGCCGACCCGGCGCGTTAGTTCGTCGCAGTTGGCATGGAAGGAACCACGGAAAAGGGTTCCCGTTCGTGCGTGGCGCAGCCGATTGTGGCAACCCACACTTACCGGCCATCGACCCATGGATGTCGGATCACGTGTGTGTATCTACAGAGGGAGCCAGGCCAGGGAGGCACGAATCGGTGTTGCCATACCTCGGTGTGTGTATTCGTGCACGAGTGGCACGTACCGGCCTGCCATTCTGTTCCGTGCGGTGGATTGCATTCAGGAATGCTAAACAACATCTATGTGTTTTTTTATATTCCAACACACGAACTTTTCTGTGTCTATAACTTTGGAGCCTGCACATGAATTTGTGATTGTGCTTTCGTAGAAAAAAGTTATGATCTATTCTTTTATAGAAAAAAATTGTTTCTTTTAATTTATAATCTGTGATCTATGACGAGAGAAGAAAAAAGCTTGGAGGAAGAAGAAAGCTAGAGGCTATTGGATCTTTATCCTATGGCTAAAAAAATTCATGTGTTAGAATGCTGACCACGAATCTCAATATGAATTGTGTGGTCCACATTGTAATGGTATGTGTCCTTAGGAGCAAAATTTACTTTACCGGTCATGGGAATCACTTGTTGCAGCACACGAGCGGATTGGATATGTTCGCTTTTGTGGCGACGGGTGCCACACAAATATCAAATTAATAACATATCAGTAAGATGAATAAATGGAAACTTTGTGCTTAAAGAAAATGACACATGAACATGACGTCCAAATAATCTTTTTTAGATGAAATAATAATTATATTAAAATATAACTAGGTACATATCGTATTACAAGCACTCCGGTATAGAATAGGTATACTTAGAAACTGTACTTCACCTTTGCACCCGTGCTTTGTATAGCTCTAAATAATCTTTTGCCACATCTTATTCCCAAAATCAATATTAAGTATCTAAACAAGACTTCTTGTTGGTTCTATATTTATTAGAAAGAACTACTCGCTAACCAAAACTTCATATTAGTTCCATCTTGATTAGAGATGATATAAAAGTGGCTCAATGATTATGAAGGTACATTGAGACTTTACAACTTAAATGGTTGAGGATTAAATAAATGCTACATGACTATAAAACAAGTTTACTCAATATATAGCCACAAGCCATAAAATAAATCATATAAAGCCTATTAAGTCTCTAGAAATAATTAACTTAACATAGATCACTATATAAACACATGATCATTATTCACTTAATTGCATACATGTAAAGAAGATAATATTAACTTATTATACTGACTAGATAGTTATCATTTGTCTTAATTAATCCTAAAATATCCTTAAACATTATTCATGGCTTTAGAAATACCCAAAAGCCATATTTATGCCCAAGGATGAACCTTATATATATGGCTTAGAATAATTTATTAGTGGTTAACAAAGTTGTGACTATCAATAGCTATAAACAACATTAGTCAGCATACATCATGAAAAATCACATAAATTTAAAACCCATCACTAAATTGAACCACATAAATTAAAAACACATCACTTCAATTATGTGTGAATCCTTGTCAGTTCTAACCAAAATCCTAGTCTACTAATTGAGATAATTGGAACATCAATTAGGTTGTACATGTGACTAATTTTGACTAACAGAGGCACAATTACCCTTAGTGATGAATGACTAGCACTAACATAGGGAAAATAAATCTAAAAAGAACATTAGGGATCATGAATTAGCTAGGCTAATCTTGCTCTGGTTCCCAGATTTTAATTTTAATGTTTAATTAAGATTGTGATTATATTATTCTAAGCCATCAACACCTAATATAGCCCATATTTGGAGTTGCCGAGGATGATGATGATATCCTTTGTGGGTGTGCTGCTCATGACGTCGAGCTTGCTCGATGCAGATAGGAGTTAGAGATTTGGTTAAGACTTAATTAACTAGCTTCTATGGAGAATGAGATTCTTCTCTTATAGAATCAAGATGACTTAGGAACTTTTTTTTGATGAAACAATATGGCCTGGGACCTTGGCCGTTTGATAGTTGATTTAGTTGATGAAATTTTTTGGTCCAATTACAAGTGTACACATGTGTTTAGTGGTGGAGCCAAAAGTTTTATGAAACCTGGGCATACCGTTATACTAATACTAAGAACATAAACATAACATAAAATTATAAGCGGGGTTAAGTGCTAAGTGAGCAGTGACTTGTTGCTTAAGTTTAAGCGTGTTTAAGCGTTCCTAATCCCTTAACAATTTTATGATGTAGTAGACATTAAAAGTTTGATCTTAAACCAAATAAACAGGGAAGAGAGTGAAGAGCAACTGAGAAAGAGAAAATAAGACATAAGTCCTTCTATAAATTTATAATTTCCTCTACTGAAGTTTGTATTTTAAAAAATGTTTTTAAAAAAACCATTATGTCATAATATTATGTATTGGGCTCTGGAGACTAGTATAATCTCTAATATATATTATTCTAAATATATAGATATTAATTATATATAGATGCTAATTTGTCAAAAGATGTTAGAAAAAAAAGAAGTTACTCAAAAAAAAGAAAAGAAAAAGAAAGAAAAAAGAATTATATGGGCTTTTATGTAGTGGCCCATCAACCCACGCCCCGCCGGCTCCTTGCAGCGCAGCGCCGACGCTCCATCTTCCTCGCAGTGCCGCTCAGGCTCGGTCCTCCCTCAGCGCAGATCTTCTGCTCCTTCATCTACTCGCGCTCAGTGGCGCTCAGGCTCGGTCCCAGGGTCGGATCTTCCGCGCGTCGGCGGCGTCCAGCGACGGAGGGGCAGTCCCAGGCTCGGCGTCGGCGTCGGCGGCTCCCCCTCCCGCCTCTCGCCAGTCGCCTCGCGCCCTCGCCTCCGTCCTCCGCGCACCGGCCGGCGACCCTGCGTACGCACCTCCCTCTCCCTTCCCGCCTCTGCTGTACCGTGGGAGCCCGGCCAGCTGCCCAGGGTGGCCGGGCCTTGGCTCCGCCGGTGCCCATGTCCTTTTACTGCGACCGTCCCTACCTGATTTCAAACTGTGGGTTTGGAACAAGCATGTGGTTGAATGGTTTGCATTGTAATGCCTTTAACCTACTTTGATGATTGAAAATGGAACTATGCCGCAAAGTCAGTTCTTTGCTAGTATATCTAGAGAAGGGCATACTATATTTACCGTAGGGTTCATATCTGTGTGTCATATCTTCTTTTCTCAATATGCTACTTCCATGCTAGGAGCTCTGACTTATTTGCCTTCTATAAATATAATATAACACAGCCAAAAAGCTTCAGCTGTGACAGTGCCGGTACAATTCTGCCAACAAGTTCCTTTGCTACAAAAAGATAACACTCACATCTCTCATGGCAAAGCCTGGAATTTTAGGCCGCAGGTATGTTCATTGCTTAGAGTTTATGTATTGTTCTTCTGTCTAGCAACAAGAGAATGTTTTTTAGGTGCCCATTCATACAAATCCCTATTCGATCTCAATCTTCAGCAGCGCACAGAAATCAAATGAGGGCATGCGAATCATATTCTCAGCAGTTGTTGGTGTTATGCTAGGGTACTTGTTTGGCATTTCCTTCCCCACAGTTAATATAACAAAGGTAAAATGGACCATTTCCTTCTCTTGCCTTCTTCTGCAACAAGCTCTGCATAGAGGGAAAACATCTTGACGGCTGCATTTTGCAGCTTCACTTCCCTTCTAGCATTATCTCCTATATTGAGGACAGAAACTCTGGCATCACAACCCAAACATTATTGAATCATGCATGGACATCTGCAGCTACTCATAAGAAGAACAATTCAGCTTCTAACTCTGATGAAATTCCTAAGGTACCTTGCCTGGCTTAATGGCTTGTAGTTCCAGTGGTCACTATGCACTGGCACTAGTTTTGTGAGTTATGTCCTGCTTTTGCTATTGTTTCTATGTATATGTATTGTGGTCAATGTCTTCTAGACCAGTAGTTTTACTTGTGTATTTCTGATGCATAGTGTGTAAGTATGAAGTTCTAGAATTCACATGAATGCTTTAAACCTAGGAATTATGCCTACATTGTCCTTCACTTGTTAGCGCGGTTCAATTTATATCCTTTATGAAGTATATGAAATAATGAACTGAAGGGGTGGTTTCTTATATATGAAAACTGCATTTTCATTTCTGTACCTTTATTTTTTCTGTGTAATTATCACAATAATTTCAGATTTATGTTCCAACAAACCCTAAAGGTGCTGAAAGGCTTCCACCAGGCATTGTAGTGTCTGAAACTGACCTTTATCTCCGGAGATTGTGGGGTGAACCTAGTGAGGTTGGTTTCTATAGTTGATACTTTTTTCCAGTATTATATCAAATGATGCCCTCAAACGGAGTTGTTTATTTTGTTGTTCAATATCTGAAATATAGTATACCACCAGGATCTTACTAGCAAACCAAGATACCTTGTTACATTTACAGTTGGATACGCTCAAAAGGCAAACATTGATGCAGCAGTGAGAAAGGTAAGACATCTAACATGCTTAAAATGTGTGAGGAATGAATACTGCAACTGATGCTGTTCAATTGATAATGCATCCTCATGAAGTAGTCAGTAGTCACTGTGTTCAAATATGAAAAGATTGTAAACTTTTTCAGATTTATATGTCTTCTCTACAGTTTTCAGAGAACTTCACAATTATGTTGTTCCATTATGATGATCGGATAACTGAGTGGGATGAATTTGAGTGGTCAAAAAGGGCCATCCATGTGAGTGTCAGAAAGCAGACTAAATGGTAAGTTGTGCTTTTATGTGTTTGCCACACATTTGGTCATCAAAGGTTTAAAACTTACTTCTCGTTTACCCAAGGTGGTACGCCAAGCGATTTCTACATCCTGACATTGTTGCCCGTTATGACTACATATTTATCTGGGATGAAGATCTCGGTGTTGAACATTTTAATGCAGAGGCGTAAGCAGCAGCTCATCCTTGTTAGTTTTTTTAATGGTGTTCCCTTCAGAAAGTTAATCTCAAAGCATTTTCTTCAGGTACATTGGACTTGTTAGGAAGCATGGGCTTGAGATCTCTCAGCCTGGTTTGGAGCCTGATAAAGGTCTGACATGGCAAATGACTAAACGAATAGGTGATCAGGAAGTCCACAAGTGAGCTCCTGAATCTATATTGCTTTTCTAATGTTTAGTAGCGGGACATCCCTATATTGGTTTCTGGAATGATATTTCGCTTTTTCAGAGTAACTGAGGAGAGGCCTGGCTGGTGTAGCGACCCCCATCTTCCACCATGTGCAGCGTAGGAGTGCAATAATTTATTAGATTATTTGCTTGTCGAAATTTCTGTTTTTTCACATTGAATTTGCTATGCAGATTTGTTGAAATTATGGCAACTGTGTTCTCAAGGGATGCATGGCGCTGTGTATGGCATATGATTCAGGTGGAGTGGTGTTACCTACTGTTCTCTTAGCTTCATTTGAAGTATGTATTCTTATAAATTGTTTTCTGCAGAACGACTTGGTCCATGGATGGGGTCTTGATTTTGCTCTTAGGAAATGTGTGGAGGTATACTGATTATCGATGTTACTCTGATGAAGTGAATTCTACATGAATACTATCTTGCATAGTTGCAGGATACCTTGGATTGCTTGTTGCGTAGAATGGGTATTTTTTTACTTCAGTTCTTTTGGGGATCATGGAGTGGCCAGGCGTGATATATCGTTGGGGTCTTGGGGATGATTAGAAAAGGATGGGAGTTAAGTTGGGTAGACAGGTAGTAGAGATGAGATGATGTGTGGTAAGGTATAGTAGATAAATAGAAGCTGGTTTCAATTTCAGATGTGGTGGGACTCATGGAGAGAGAATTTCATTGCCACATTCTTGACTAATGCACATATACAGATATTCCATTATACCAAGCAGGCTAATACCATCCACAACCTGAGTTTCCCCCTCTTTACATGCTATCCACAATCAGTCATGTTTTACTGATCCAGCATTCTTTTATTTGATCTTATATTAAACAGCCAGCCCATGAGAAAATTGGAGTCGTTGATTCCCAGTGGATTGTTCATCAAGTCGTCCCATCGCTTGGTAACCAGGTATGCCAGACTATTAATATCACCTCATTTTGTGCATGGTACAAAGATACAGTGAATTCTGATCCTGTAGCATCCATTCCTGTCAGGGCAAGGCGGAGAATGGAAAAGCGCCATGGGAAGGGGTAAGTTAACTAACAATTACTAACTTTACTTATTTTGCAGTTCTCGAACTGTTTGCCGTGGGAATGCATAAAGGATTTTATCTTTCTGTTTTGTCTGTTCCAGGTTAGAGCACGCTGTCGTAAAGAATGGGGGATATTTCAAACAAGGTTGACAGATGCTGAGAAAGCATATTACTTGGCGCAAGGGATCACACCACCAAAATCGACAGTAACTTAGATACATGGCTGCATACAGGCACCTCGCGAGTCATATGGCAAGGTTTGTGCTTTGTGAACCTGGCGCCTGCCTGTCCGACAAGTAACTGACTCTGTAGAGATGCAGCACCAAGGCCAGATTTGTACAGGATCAATCTCCTTTCTACTCTTAGTCTTTCACTTGGTTTTTTCTCTGTACCAGAGTAGCTCTTGTGTAAGTAGCTAGCACAATTTCGGAGATACTTTTTGTCTTATTGGCCAAATGCAGTATCGATACTGTCATTTCTTTTTCTTGTTTTAACATACAAATGATTGCGTTGGATCAGCTCTTGTGCATTCAGTACCTTATTTTCATGCTCTAGCCAGATATCTGAATGACAGAACCCTGAAACATTGCTTAGCCAGATTGCCCAGATATGTTTGTCCTGCCAAGGCAGTATGTAGTCATCTCTGTGGTCTATTAGAGATTCTATGTTTCTTCCAGTAGAAAGTAATAGAGTTGAGAACATTTTTTTTGTGTCCATTAGTTTGTGCAAATTTACATTATCTAATATGTAAGGGCCGTTTAGTTCTCAACAAATTACGGTGCTAAAGATTTGCTATGGATCTAACCACCTCAGCCTAAAGTCAGAATACCAAAAATTTAGCAGTAAAAAACTTAGTGGCATAGCGAAAGCATCGAAACAGCCCCTGTCCCTAAATCTAGTGTGCTAGCTAATGCCGTACTATGCTTTGCTTTGAGCAGTGTGCATGACTGATCTATGTGGACAACTAAACATGGATAAACTACACAAGTCTGAATATAAGCTCGTCTGGGATGGATTCTCATGGATCCAGCTCTCACTGACACTACTACTGTAGACGAAATCCTTTTTCTTCTCTCACACTGACACGCAAGAGCCGCTCGAGCCAAAATTTTTAGCTTTATTACTTACTCCTATTAGCTCTAGTGAACAGTAGCACATAGTAAAAGTTACAATGGGAGGCGGAGCTGCCTGAATCTCTATCAAAGAGGGCCTAAATAGGATAATAGTACAACCAAGCATGCCCACAACAAATCAGCTATCGGTCTTTCATCATCATGCATTATTATCCCAAGGTGGCATATTTAGTACATCTTATTTTCAGATATTTCGATTGTTTAGCTTCTTTTTTTTTTTGTGCATCAGCAACCACAAGATCCACCAAGTAGCGGCATATATAGGCCTGTCTATATATACGACACGGCATACGAATATACGTAGGTGCACGTACGCGCAGCTGGATCAGAGCAGAGCGTATGCCTACGCGCCATAGCGAAGGAGGTGGCGGTTCTTGATCGGGGAGCACGTGGCGTAGCCGCTGCCGCCGCCGCCGCCGCTGCCGCCCGTGTACTGGACGCTGCTCTGGTACGACTCATAGCGGCGACCGCCGCCGAGCTCCTCGCGGGTCTCGTACGACTCGTAGCGGCGCACGCCGCCGAGGTTGCCAGCCCCGTGATGCTTCTCCTGCTTGTACGCCCCGTAGCTGTGCTGCACGCCGCCGCGCGGCGGGAACGCCTCGTCGCAGTCACTCTCGTCGCTCTCGCTCTCAGTCTCGCTCTCGTACACGTCCTGCATGTAGCCGTGGTGCTTCTGAACGGCGGCGGCGCCACCACCGTAGTGAGCGCCGTACCCTCCTGCGCCAGCGCCAGTTCCACCGTACGCCTCCTGGTACTGGTAGCCGGTCTTCTTCACTTTGCCACCGGCGGTGGCTCCGCCGTACGCATCTTTCTGCTGGTAGCCGTACTGCTGCACGGCGCCACCGCCGGCACCGCCGTAGTGAGCGCCGTATCCTCCAGCGTCGCTCCTGCCGTACGCCTCCTGGTACTGGTAGCCGTTCTTCTTCACTTTGCCACCGGCGGCGGCGCCGTACCCGTACGCATCTTTCTGGTAGCCGTGCTGCTGCTGCACGCCGCCACCGCCGCAGTGAGCGCCGTACCCCGCCCCTGCTGCGTCGACGGCGGCTTCCCCGTACCCGTACATCTTCTGCTGGGAGCCGTTCATCTTACTAGCGGCGTCCTTGTGCTTGTAGGCCTGCTGCTGCACGGCGGCACCGACGGCGCCGCCGTACGCCGCCTGCTGGTCGTAGGCGTACGTCTGCACGGCGGCACCGGCACCACCGTGGTGCGCGCCGTAGCCGGCGTTGCTCTCCCCGCACGCCTCCTGCGTGTAGCTGTAGCCTCCTTGCTTCTTCACACCGCCGCCGGCGCCGTAGTGGGCGCCGCCGTACCCTGCAGCAGCCTCGGTGTCCCCGTACGCCTCCTGCTTGTAGTTGTAGCCTTGCTTCATCCCGCCGGCGCCGTAGTGGGCGCCGCCGTACCCTGCTGCACCCTCGGTCTCCCCGTACGCCTCCTGCTTGTAGCCGTAGCCCTGCTGCTTCTTCAAGGCGGCGGCGCCACCGCCGTAGTGGGCGCCGTACTCCGCGTCGATTACTTCGCCGTACTTCTCCTCCTTGTACTCGTCGTGCTTCTTCACGGCGGCAGCGCCGTACCTCTCCTCCTTCTCCTCCTTGAAGGAGTGCTTCTGCACGGCCACGGCGCCGTTGTACGCTTCGTCGTGCTCCTCGAACGCCTCCACCTTGCAGGCCTGCTTCTGCACGTCGCCGCCGCCGCCGTAGCAGCTGGGCTTGTCGTTGACGGTCATGCGGTTGATCTCCGTGACGACGGTGGTCACGGACTCGGTGTTCTGCCGGTTGTAGTTCATCTGGGGCTTGCTGTTGCCGTAACCATAGCCGTAGCCGTAGCCGTAGCCACCGTAGCCATTGCCACACTTCACAAGCGAATCCATGCTCACTCACAGTAGGAGCTTTTTTTTTTTTTTTTTTGGGTTCAAGTGCAGCTCTCTGCTTACTCTGGCTGGTGGCTGCGCCTTGGCTTTGTCTTCGTATGGAGGATCGGTGATTGGCCTGCTTTATAGGCGCCGTGGGCCGTGGCGAGAATTAGAGAGAGGCTGGGAGCATCTGTGCCCGATAGACACCTCTTGCCTCTTGCTCTCGATAGTATGGTATGGTGGTGGTGCAAGGTCGGCAAGCAATGGATATGTGCTCGATCTGTTAGTTGCTAGCTTTATATCTAAACTGGCATCTTGAAATTGTTCGATCGAACCAGACAAAGCTGCGTGCCTGTGTGAATCTTTCGATTTCTATAAACCAAAGAAATATATATAGAGCATAAAGTACTGTTGGTTGATTTGTTGCAAGAGGAAAAATACTGCTGAATGCCTGTCAGATTTGACAGATGAACTCAAGTGAACAAGGACAGGGTGGGGGCTCATGAAGAAAAAGGTTTGGCTCTGTTATGCTTAGCTCCACAGTGTAAAGCTAATGGTCGTTGAGGCAATCTTTCACCGCACTGCGGATGCTCTTGACCATATATGATCAAGGTATCTATATATACATTAATACAACTTGAGGAGTGAGGCCGCATATCGCGCATATACTGCGATCATTATTTTCTAAAGCGAATGGAGATCCTATTCGCGTGCCAAACTTGATGGCCTCCTTTTTCTCTGGTTTGCGTAGCAGTAGCAGAAATGCTTATCATCTCTCGTCTCGCAGTCGCAGTAGTAGCGTCGAACGATTCCATATCATGGATGGATCATTGAACGTCTTACGTCACGTGATGGTACTCTGAATTCTGATGCTGCGCTACTACCGTGGTGTAGGCCGGTGCCATACACTGCTTTGATGCCGTTCACACTTTAAGGGAACATAATTACCTCTATTAACGCACGCGAGCTGTGCTCATTTCACAAATATCGTTAGATTCTCCAGGAAATATAATTTTATTTGATGTTAATAATCTTCTTTACAATGCATAGGAGAAAAAAGATCATGAAGATGTTGGACTCAGCAGCAGACAATGAGTGGATCTCACCGTTACCAGGTGACAAGACAAACCTTCATGTTGACCCACCAATTTCCAACCCTTGTACTACAAAACTGCCATGTATGGATCGATGAGGTACATGCCACCAACACCAAACATATGGATCAGCAAGCCACCTTTAATTTGTAACGCCAACCCCACTGATTTCGTCACATCGGCTCCGGTGGCCGAACAAAACGAGTTGGCCTGGGCAAGGAATTGAATTTGGCCTATGGGGTGGAAGAAGCAATAGTGGTATTAATTATGGGGATCAAGGTTCCAACTATTGTTGCAGAAGAAGGGGGGAGGAGACATCACCAGTGAGCACCAACCATATATGCTGAAACACTATATGTGGATGGAGGTCACTAATAATGGCCTAGTTCAGTCAATTGGAGGCGTGCATCCAACATCAGAGATTTCCACTGCATTGGCATTGATAAGTTTTTAGTTTCAATTACTATACCAATGACTCCCCATTGGTTCGACAACAACCAAGACCAAATATTGAAGCCCAAGATGCCACAATACAATCTCCTCTTGTTTAGTGCGTTCTCAGCAAGTCGAGCTTAGCTGGTTTGGAGGCAAGGTAGTTATGCTTAGGGGGTGTTTGGAATACTTCGCTCCATATTTTTTTAGCTCCGCTCTACAGTTTCAGCTTTTACACATTATTCGAGAAAAAACAGTGGAGTTATGAGAGCACCAAACGAGGTGCTCCACAAACTCTATTTTTTTTTAAGCTGCTCCATGGTGAAGTTTGTGGAGCAGTTCCAAATACCTCATAATGTGGCTGTTTTTCTTTTCTTGTGCTAGTTGTGATAGTTAATGACAAATGCTACACCTCTAGTTGTATGGTTTTGGGGCTTTTTTAAGTTGAGCCATGGCTCTTTTTATTTTTTCTTCGAATAAAATTTATGACATTTTTTTTGTCGTTAAAAAAAAGACTTGATGAAATGAAAGATATTTTGACTTGTGACAACACCACTCTTCGCGAGATGGTGGTATAGTAATAATGTCGGGACGTCAGGGGGAGGTAGAGGGGGAGAGAGAGCGGGAGCATAGACGGTTGTCAGCAGCACAACCTCGGCAGTGATGGCGCTGGAGGTGAGGGCGGCGCTTTGCAAGTGTGGGAGCGGCAGAAGAAACGTCGTAACCGGGAGAGAGGACGGGTGGGGAGAGGAGTCGATGAGATATTTTGTTGCCTGGAAGTTTGAAGCGCTGTGAGCCACTTGATCTGGGATCGTACGGCTGGAATTGGACGATGACGTGGCTGACCGAGGGACGAAAATTGGTATACAGAAATAAGGATCTATCTATGGTAGATGCGCATAGGGTCTACATGCTGGGCATTGCTTATCTATACCGTTGAATATGCATCGAGATGTGTGAAACAGTAGGGAGAAGTGTGAACACAGTTGAGAGAAGTGCAGCAGCACGAATCTCAGAGCACATTTGGATGGTCCAGATAAGCAATGCTGAGCATGTCATGCTGCATTGCATTATTGCTAGCTTGCTGCCGCTTTTCTCATGGGTCATCGGTGAGCGCATGCATTTTTCTTTTTCTGAGGAATGGGTGAAAGCATTTGTGTGGCCTCGATCGTAGTGTACCGTGCAACGGATAGTGCTCTCCGGCCGACCTGGTGTAGACATGGCTTTATTCTCAAGTCCACTCCGCTAAGGCGAGCGATATGATCAGGTTTCTGCAGGGATTATATTCCTTTGTCACGCATATCGATCCGGACCGAAAATTATTTTATTAATATTTTTTATATTCACCGGCCTTTTCTCACGGCCCACTTTATTGTGCAATTTTTATAAAATAAGAGGAGTTTGAACCTCTACTAGAAATTTATTAATTTATAGAACTAGTGTTACAAAAGCATCTTCAGGAGGTTAGAAAGGAAATAAGAACTAGGGAACCTAATCTCTCCCAACATAGTCCAACCGCCTCTATTGCTGTCAGGACCCTAATCGTCCGACCGCTATCCCCACCACTTAGCCGAACTTTCTCCTCCGAACCCCCTTCTATGTCCATCGAAGATGGAGAAGAAGAGGGAGAGAAGCTGGACAGAGAGGACCTGAACTTACCATGCTGGCAAGCTCGTTGTCTTCGACGTCAGCAAGGCACCCACCGGAACCCTAGCCACGAGCACGGGCGGAAGGAAGAACACAAGAGGGGGAGGGAGACGCGTCCGAGAAGAAGAGGGTGGGCCAGCCGTGTTGCGCTGTCCGTGCGACGGTCGCGTATTTAAATTTCCAAATGGTTTACCCCCTCCGATCCACCATTATATCCTCTAGTAGTTCCCACTTTAACCAGGTGAGCAAGAAAAATTGGGTACAGAAAAAATCGTTTGAACAATGTCTAGTATAGTAAGTGAACATGGATTAACAATGGACAAAAAAAGTGTTTGGGAAAGTACATAAACAGTATTTGCTACAGTATGAAACATTGAACGAAAGGTGTTTGAAAAGTACGTGAACTGTGTTGGCTAAGACATGTACTGATGTACACAAAGCACTGTGTTGGCTAAGACATGTACTGATGTACACAAAGCCACAACTACAAGGGACAGGCTAGGGATTGCATAGAAGAGAGTTTCCTACATATTTGAAGACTTGAACCTCAGAGACGATGCATCAGTGTTCGCAGCAGCAACTACACATGTCCCATGCAATGCAAAAATGGCATCGAGCATTTCTGTCCTCATGCATTAACATACAGGCCTTGTTTAGTTGGCAAAATTTTTTATTTTGGTACTGTAACACGTTCATTTGTATTTGATAATTATTATTCAATCATAAGACTCTAACTGGCCTCAAAAGATTCGTCTCGCAAATTACAAGCAAACTGTGTAATTAGTTTTGATTTTAATGCATGTGTCCAAAAATTCGATGTAACGAAGAATCTTAAATTTTTTTTGAACTAAACAAGGCCTAAAATTCAGTACTGCGACCAAACTTTCATTTTTCAAGACGAGCATTTATGTCATCCTGATTAACACGAGCTGTCTCCTTGGTTCCCCTTGCTAAATTTTAGCCAATTAAAATTATTTTATTTATTTTTGGGTGACTAATGAGACTAAACTATTTTAACTTCTTTTTAGTCAGCTTGTTTGAAACTTTAGCTACTAAAGTGACTAAAATTTAGCTGGCTAAAATTTAGCAAGGAGAATCAAACATGCCCTGAATGTCTGAATCTCTACCAAACTTTCATTTCGGTCACGCAAGAAAGACTTGTTTTGTTTACGCGATCTCACGATTTTTTTTGGGTTTTACTGAAGTCACAGCCATACAGGAGTACATACATACATACATACGGTGGATGCAGAGCATCGATATATGAATGGGATTGGGAATGGGAGTACAATTTATTTACGTTCGAGATTAGCTAGGTTTGTCACCTGCAGGTTATTATTTGTACCCATATGAAACCAACATGACGTCTACCAATCCGGACTCTGGCATGGCATCCACACATTCACACCACGATCCAGCTGGGGGCCTGCTCATGGGCGGCAGTAGGGGCGCCTGAGCTGGGCGCAGCCGCCGCCGCCCACGACGGCCTCCTCTTCCTCTTCCTCGTAGGTCTCCTCGTGGGTCTCGTACTCGAAGCGGCGGCCGCCGCCGCCGTGCCCGTGGTGGCGTCCGGCGCCGTATGCGTACGTCTCCTCCTCGCAGCTGGACTCTTCGTAGGTTTCCTCGTAGGCCTCGTAGCGGTGGTGGGAGCCTCCGCCATGGTGGTTCACTGCCATCGCGTTGTTAGCCTTCATGGGATAGTTGTCGAAGCAGCGGCGGTTGTTGGCTGGGGCCGCGCCGCCGTCGACCTCCTTGAACGACTCCTTGTGGACAACGTGGTGCTGCAGGACGACGCCGGGCCTCTGGGCGACCTTGGTGACGTGCTCGCCGGAGTGGGTGCGGTGGTAGTTCGTGGTGGAGTGCTGTTGGCCGTAGCCATAGCCATTGCCATTGCCATTGCTGGGGCACCTGAACATGGCTGCTGGCTACTGGTTGGCACTTGGATCGATCGCTATGGCTCGGCGCTGCATGGATGTGCTTGAACTGGCCTTTTATAGGCGTGCTAGCGGCTAGTGCTGATCGATTGGGCTGCATAGGATTGCATGCCGCATTTGTTCTGGGCTGATAGTGGTAGGGTAGGACAGGCATTGGATCGGTGCGGCCTCCATGGCTCGTAACTTTATTCTTCATGTCCATTACTCAAGTGTTGGGCTAGGCATCTCTTGTTCGACCCATAAATGATAAAAAAAAGCAGCAAAGATCATATTCGCACGCCATATTTAACGGTCCATTTGCCCTTGTAAGAGCGTCTCCAAGAGTTTTTTTTTAAAAAAAATAATCTCTAAATCATCATTTGAAAAAATAATTTGAGTAATCGTTTTCTGTATCTTTCTATAGTCCAACAGCTTTGGTATATCTTCTCCGCACTCTAGAGACGAGTCATCCTTGCTTTTCATAAATTTTTTATATATCTATTTAAAGATGGGTAATTTTTTTCACCAACATCTCTCTGTTCCTGTGAATTAGGAAAGATATAAAAAGCTACTTGAAGTTGCTCTAAGCCAATAGAAATACGGATTGGTTCCAATCATATATAGCTTGTGTATCCATCAATAACCTAATGTTATGGCAAATGTTTTACCATCCTTTCGGGAAAAGCAGTAAGTAAATCAAAGTAACAATGTGGTTTTTTTCCAAAAAAAAAACATAGAGCATCTTCAACTGTACAAAAAGTACTCCAAAAAAATAATTCCACAACCTTTCAAAAACATATTAGGAGGTAAAAGATAACCATGACTCGCGCTCCAAATGCTTCTAAAAAATGATTTCCAAAAACTTCATCTTCTTCTATTCTCATGGTTGTTGTGAGGGACTGAGGGCGAGCCAGGTCCCCGCGGTCGGCGTGGCGAGGGCGAGTCTGAGCGTGCCGTGGTGACCCGCGCGCAACGGCGAGCCCTGTTCGAACGGCTAGTGCATCGAGGGCGAGCGCGACACGGTGGCCACTAGCGCGTCAGTGGCCAACGTACATGCCCCAGCGGCCTACATGGTGAGAGCGAGCGAGGATGTTCGTTTGTCTAAAAAAGTAATGGCTGAAAGTACTGTTCATTCACTGATTTATTACGATAGACGATAAGCTCAAGCAAACAGCGTCTCTGTGGCTAGTGCAGCTAGTGCAAGCACGCACCCTGAAGGCTACCGTGGACAAATCCTAGTCGGCCCCTGCCCCTCTCTAGGCCACGACACTGCAAGGGACATACGGGTCAGGGATTGCATGGAAGATATATAGAGTTCTAGATTTGAAGGATTGAAACTCAGATGATTCACTCGCCAGAGACTTGTTTACACGATTTCAGATTTGCAGTAGACAAATACAAAAAGCAATCGATCGCGTCCCAAAGACACGGGCCGATACAGCGCACGTTTTGTTTGTCAAATTTTTTTTGACAAGTTACGTTGTTTGTCAAATTGGTTTCAATTTACTGATGTCACAGGCTCACAGGGTCACACAGCCATGTATATATAGAGCACATTCAGCTACATACTGTGGATACGGAGCATCGTCGATGCATGATTAATGGGACTGGGAGTGGGAGTACGATTTATTTACGTACGAGATTAGCTAGGTTCTCGTTGTCACCAGGTTGTTTGCTTAAAATGTACCCATGACGCACCACCAACTTCCGGACTCGCATCGCATCCACACGTTCACACAAAGCTACAGGTGCCTGCTGCTCACGCGCGGCAGGAGTAGCCGCGCCTGATGACCTGGCCGCAGCTGTCGCCTCCCAAGACGACCTCCTCTTCTTCTTCTTCTTCCTCCTCTTCCTCCTCCTCATGCTCCTCGTAGGTCTTGTACTGCTGGAAGCGGCGTTCGCCGCGCCGCCGGCGTGCCCGTGGCGGCCGGCGGCGGTTGGCGCTGTATATGCATGCGTACGTGTACGTCTCGTCCTCGCAGGTCTCTTCGTGTAGGTTTTCTCATAGGATAGCGGTGGTGGGTTCACCGCCATCCCGTTGTTACCCTTCATGGAGATGGAATAGTTGTTGTCGAAGTAGCGGCGGTTGGCCGGTGCCTGACTGCCCACGTTGACCTCCTTGAACGACTACATACTCCTCCCTTACAGACAACGTGATGCTGCTGCACGGCGCCGCCGGCGACCTTGGGCTTGGGGATGGTGGGTTGCGGCTGGCGTTGGCCGTAGCCGTTGCAGGGGAGCGCTCAACATGGCTGCTGTGCTGCGTTACTTGTGCCGCCTTGGCATACTTGAGATCGCTATGGCTTAGGCGCTGCATATGGAACAGCTTGAAGGTGGCTTTTTATAGGCGCGCTTGCGCTCATCCCGGCCATCGAGCTTGAATTGGCTTTTTATGTAACCATCTAATGGAACTGGTTTTGACAGCGGCCCCATGACATCAGGACTGGTTACTAGTCCGTGTGGACATATGCAAAGTGGGTGTCGTTTGTGTGTGTGTGTGTGTGTGAAGACTCTTCAGGCCTTGTTTGGATGTTGTCGGATTCACCTCAATCCACATGTGTTGGAGTGTATTGGGGTGAAATTTAGTTCAAGTTTCACTCCAATCCACTCCAATACATGTGGATTGATGCGAATCCGACTACATCCAAACAAGGCCTCAGGTGGTTTATTAGAGCAGCGTTGCGCTGAACTTCATGGATGTCTCTGTACAGCGGCAGCGTGTTTATATAGTACAAAAATGGAGATAGGGTTAGCAGTTAGCAACTTAGCATAGAAACTAGTGAGGTCCAAGTCCAATCACCATTTGTTAATTACTTAATTTGTTGTCTTATTGGTCCTTCATACTCACTGGATCATATATATAACTTAGTTATATATAGATTTTAGATCCAGCCGCCTCTAGATAAAAAATGTCCAATTTGTAGAGGCGTTTGTTTTGGAAAGTATTTTTAGAGGCAATTTTAGATTGAACTACTACCTCTAAAAAGGATGTGTCTCTACAAGTGAGTTTTTTTAGAATTTCTACAAATCTTTTTTGTATAGTAGATGGTTTGGTGAAGCGGATATTATATAGATCTAATTTCTAATATTCTGAATTCAATGGATCATATGGAAGGAAGTAGATCAGTAGAAGATCTAGTTATTGTTAACGTTAATGCAAAACTGAATGTTCTCGAACCTTGAAAAACAGGCCAGCTTCTAACGTTGTTGACCAAGATAGTAAAATTGTAATTCAGCCATCTCGAGCCTAATCTAGAGTGAAACCAGAACTAGCAAAGAAAATTCAAAGCCTCCCGAAAAGATCAGTCTACATCTAGCTAGTACTCCTATACTCGGGAGGGAACAACAAAAATAGGATTCGCATGATCGATTGTGTTTAAATCGGTCAGTATACTAAAGCAAAGCCGAAGTTGTTAAAGCCAAAAACAATACATAAAACATGAGATACTGGTGTTTATAAAAACATAGAAGCCAAATGCACAATGCATCAAAAGAAGAAGTCAAAGTTTAATGGTAGGAAGCTTCCGGTTAAATTGTCAACAAAAACCAAAGAATAACCAAGATATATACTAGTCAGTCTAACACAAATCCAAACATTCTAAATGTACCAAGAAAAAAAGGTAACAATAAACATGCGGGCCCTTTCCTTTATTTACTTCACGGTCTTATTCTTTACTACATAATAAGGGGTGCATCAGCATGGCATGCATGCACACGCTACCACAAGTACATGCGTACGTGTACAATGCATACATAGTAGTAGGACCGTGCAGTCGTACGTGCACACACTCACACACGTACACATACTACGTGAGATGATGCATGCATTCAGCCTTACGTATATATAGCGCCCAGTGTGTCAGGCAGGGGCGCAGAGAGAGCCCTGACGATGATGGCAATACGTGATGATGCGTGCTCAAGCGTAGTACTGGCCGGTGCACGAGTCGTAGCGCTTGCTCTCGCAGGCGTCGTACAGGCGGCGCCCACCGTGGCCATGCCCGTGCACCTGGTGCTGCTCACGGTGTTCTTCCCCGAGCCCGAGGTAGCCACCATGGCATGATCCCTCGTGCTCGGCATGGACGACGTGGCGGTGCTGGTGGCCGCTGCCGCTGTGGCCGTGGCCGTAGTGATGTCCTCTGCCGGCGCGCGCCAACTCGTCTACCTCCTCGTACTCCTTGCGGACGACGGCGTAGCGCTCGCCGCCGCCCTCACCGTGGCAGAACCCCGGCTCGGCGTACGGCCTCCTCGCCTCCTCCGCGCAGTAGCCGGACTCCGAGTAGTACGCCATACTGCTGCTCTACTCAGTGGCTTTTGTTTGCTGAAACCTGACTGATGCAGGATATACATGGACAGGCCCCTGCTTTTATAGCGTGCAAGCTCCCGACCATGCACGCAGTGTTGCTTTGCTAAATGACGATCGAGCTAGCGGCGTGCATTAGTGGAGATGGGAATTTGTTCTGAAAGAGATACGTGCTCGCTCATGCTTTCCGGCAAGCCGTGCCACCTGCCCGTTCGGATCGAGGATATGGAAGAAAACTCCAGACGCATGCATGCATCATATATATGACAGACTGTCAGACTGGACGACCCGTGTGAGGAATTTTTTGTTCGAGATAAAAAGCTTGGTGAGGCTTCCTATGGATTGAAGGAAAGTAGAGTGTAAATGGAATAACAAAAGTGATGATATAGGAGGATATCAGCGCAGATATGTCCAAGCCAAGTGCAAAAAAAAAAGGTGACAGTACTCCAAAAAAAGCCCCAGCAGATGTTTACACGATTTACTTACATTTGTTAATTTGTCACTGTCAAACAGGACAGATTTTCTGATTATATTTGCTAGTAATTCTACATTTTATATTGTAGGATATATATTTTATTTTATTTGACAAGAACCAACACTAAATTAACTAAAAATTCCTAATATTAATATTTTTCCTGGAGAATAAGAACAAATTTAGCCGATTGTGCTTCGGTACTCCTCCCTCAAAGATTTGCAGGAATTATAGAGGAGTCCATTAAAATAATTATATTTTTTTTGCTAATTATTTCCTATTTGGGCCCCGCTTGGACCTAGCCAGTCCGTTGAGTCCAGCTCGTCCCCAAAGAAAAGTCATCTTCACGGAACAAGACGATGTCATCCATCCATCGTCTTCCAAGTGACGGTGGGCCCCAACAGGGTTAGCTTCTCACCTATGCCGCGAAGCCCAGCGCGCCCTTCCTGTCTCTCGTGTCGTCCTGTACAGCACGGCTAAGGGCTAAGGCTGAGCGCGCCGTGTGGGAGTCGGACATGGAAGACTGGGTAGACTACTTCGAGAGACCCCGGAATGGCTGTGACAACTGCAACAAGTGCGGGCACTCTGGCGTGTGCAATCAGACTGGTGGCGCGGTGGGGCACAGGTCCTTGCTGCGGTGCCGAGGTGCTAGTGTTAGGGCTCGTTTGGTACATCTGACAACAGCTTCACGTTGTGAGCTGTTTTTTTGCCAAATATTTATTTCCAAAAAAGTTTCATGGGTGAAGCTGTTTTTTCCCTCCTCTCACAAAGACATAAGTTGGATGAAGCTGAAAAAAAGTAGCTTATTGCAACTTCTCCCTCATTTCTCTGTCTCAACTATGCATGAAGTAGTTGGTGAAGCTATTTTGTCAAACACTTTCTCCAAAACAGCTCAGCTTCATCTAGAAAGTCACTCATGAAGCTATTTTCTAAAAAAAATAAATTTACTAGTGAAGTTGAGCTGTGCCAAACAAGCCCCTTAGTGTCACTCGGTCAGCCAGGTTCCGCTGCTCCGGAATGTCGACACTGAGGCACCATCTCCTTCCTCGCGACGAATGATGGATTCAGGGTTGGACGGAAGGGCTGGGTCTAAGGCCTCATTTAATTCGCGAAAAGAAAAGAATTTGAATACTATAGCATATTTGTAATTATAGTAATTAGTGTTTCATAGAGGTTTAGAGTGGAGTTTTTGAAACTCCAAAAAGACTATGGTCTCTCAGCAATACATATAGTATTTAAAACATAAAATTTATTGCACCTAAACACTTCATGGCACTTTAAAACCAAAGTATTTCATAGAGTCATGGTAATTTTTTAAAACTCTGAAAATACTTTGTATCCAAACAGGGACTTAATGTATATCCCATCCTGTAGAATTTAGCGAATCAAAAAGCAATATTGACCCGGATTCGTGTTCTTTTTACTTGGCAAGGCCATGAATTTCAGAGTTTTTAACAATGGTCGTCCTTGGATATATATTATTGTAAGCATAATAAAACATGCACATCATATAGACGATGGTCCGCGAGATCCACATCACAAATCGCATGTTCATCACTCCATGTCATGTTGGCGCAACACAGCTTTTTACAGCACGGAGAACCTGCTTTATTCAGATCACGAGCTTATTTTTACGTCGTTCGTACAGGGCTGCATGCGTACAGAGTACATGCACGCACGCTCGCGAAGTGAGTACACACATATACAGTCGTCATACATACGTATATGGAGAAGACACGTACGTACGTACGTGTACGTACATACACATATACGTACGTGCCTCAGGGTCCAGTCCAGGTCGTTCAGATCATGATACGTGCGTCGATCGAGCCCGCGCGAAGAAGCTGGTCAGTTGTCGGCCTTGACGACGAAGTTCTCCTTGCGCTCGTGGAACTCGCCGGTGCGGGTGTTGACGTCCTCCTCGAACTTGGACTCGCGGGCCTCGAAGTGGCCGTGGCGGCCGCCGCCGGCGCGTGAGACGCTGTCGACCTCCTCGAACTTCTCCTTGACGACGTGCTGCTGGACGCCGCCGTGGCCGCCATGATGGCGACCAAAGCCGGCAGGGCCGCCGGCGGCCACCGACTTCACCTCCTCCGAGCAGTAGTCCACCTCCTGGTAGTGAGCCATTGGTGATGCTTGGTGTTTTGTGCCTGTGCTTCGAAGCGGTTGTGATCTGGTGAATGTGTGTGAGAATTGTGTGCTGGATATGCTAGGGCTGGGTGGGCTTTTATAATTAACGTACGAGCGAGAAGAAGCATGACAGCATGAGTGGAGTGAGGAATAATCTGATCACGACTCATGAGGGAGAAAGATAGCTGTCAGCAACTGCTTTGTTTATGCAACTTTCTTGCGCTTTTTAGCGTCATCTAGAAGTATTTGGACTATATTGGCCAAAATTCGATAATTTTTTATTCTTTTTTCTCCAAAAACTGCCGGCGAGACTCTGCCGCCTAAGGGGTTTTCAAAACAAAGTACTTATAAGAAAATAAAAGAACTTAGCGAAGGAGAGTTTGGCCAAGGTGATAAGCCACTCAAAGCAAAAAAAAAAGAAAAAAAAAAGAAAAAAGGTGGATCATCTCGGGAAATAAAAAAAAAATTATTTAGTTTCAGGAACAACAGGCCGATTGCTACACGTACGGGTGGCTACTGGCTACGGGCCCTTTTAAGCGACCTAGCTCGACCAAAAAAAAGAGAGAGAGCCGCAGCCTGCTAGTACTATGTGAGCATTTATAACTTCATTATAAATAATTTTATGTCCATTGTATACACAGAAAATTGAGTTGCGGCTTGTGTAATTGTAGCCCTTGCTCGAGGCCCCTGCTCCGTTTTAACTACAACTTTTTGTAGGGTTCGTACGCATTTAATAATTTTTCCTAATAAGAATATCCTAAGCAGGAAATAGCTAATTTAAGCATTCAGCGCGGACGGTGGGCCGGGTGGTAGGCGTGAAACATAAGAAGTGTAGTAACGAAAATTCATTTGTACATAGATAGCGCCCTACACCTATGTTTGCAGCAGTGAATTCAATCCAAGTCAAGTACGGATATCAGCCTGTAGTTACCAAGCAAATCGACAATCGGCTCACAGGTTGCCACTTAGCATGTGAGAATATATACTTGCGTCTCAGCCTGCACCGCATCGATCTCTCCTCAGTAGAGATGGACACCGCTAGTCGCCATGATGTGATGACATCCTAATAATAATATTCTAACAGGACATGCAAAAAGCATCCGCATGCTCCAATCACCTTTTCGGGCAGCCATGGCTAAAGAGCCACGGTTGGTTTTACAGTGTTGAAGAACTCTAGAGCATCGCGCTCTATTACTTGTTTGTCTTGTTGTACACATATATATATACACACTAGTAATCGGCTAGGCCGAGCCTGTTTCACTTCTCTTATAAGTCGTATTTTTTCTATCAGCCAACAATATTTTTCTCTTACAATAAATCAACAAACAATATTTTTAGTCATAGCTTTTCATACCAGCAAACGATGCATGATCCAACAATCACCATCAAGATGGTCAATAGCTATCTTACCATATTTTTTAACTCTTAATTACTTATTTAGTTAATTAGAAAGTCAAAAAATCTGTAAAGTTAATATCAAAAGAGTCCTTATGCTCCATAGTCATAAGTGAGCGTGCGACGGTAGTTAAGGATCTCGGATGGAGAAGTGTCCAAAAGAAAAGTTATAGATCTCAAAAAATTATACAACTTTATAGTTCATAACTTGTTTTTTTAAGTGGTTACAATGTCCTCTATATGATTCGCAAGATTTCATAAAAGTTATCACCAACTAAAGCCATATGTTCTATAGTCATAAATGAGTGGTAGTGATATTTAAGGATCTTGGTAGTAGCAATCAAAACAAAAGTTGTTGATCTCAAAAAGTTATGCAACTTTGTATTTGACAACATTTTCATTTGAAATCATCTATATAAAACGAAAACTATGTTTGACATCCATGCATGTAAATGTACGTTCCTTGTATTCGTATCTAATGGACCAGGATACTCTTTTTTTTCTCATATAAATTCATTTGAAAACTGAACGTTTGTCTTAAGTTTATTTTTTTAGTTGTTGTCTGTTCATAATCAAATTGAGAATTTTGTGCAATCTGAAAAAATGGGTGATCTAGTACTAAATACAGGACGGTCCGGTTCTCTTAAATGCATATGTTGAACGACTAATTTAGAGTCCAATTGAGAGAATTACGTGTTCGGAAAATTTTTCTTCCCAAAATCAAGGATCTGGTATTGCGTATATACCAGATTGTTCAGATCGAGTTTGAGTCACTTTTAGTTGCAAATTTTGATGAATTTGGACTCTAACTTGGAGATGCATCTCCCACACTATAATATAAATATAATGGGTCACGTCCGGTTGAGGTATCGATCACTCAATATATACAACTTTTACTTTATTTTGCCTTTATCTTATTTCTTTTACTCTCCTTTTCTCATCCATAGACTGTCGTACCTCCTTCATCTCTACAATGCTTGAAGGCAGACTGGTCTGTCAACGCTAAGAACAAGTATTATAAGTCCTACTCAGCAGGCTGTAACATGATCCACGTCATCAAAATCCTATGTGGCAGAGAGAGAAATAAATAAAGAGAAGAAAGCCGACGTTTGCCTTACCGTCGAGCGAATTCATCCCTGCTATTTTGCTAATATTAAATGTTAACCGCTCATCTCCTAGCTCGCCTTATTGTACGTGATGGTTTTGCTGTCTCCTATACAGCCCGCTTGCAGCCGGTGGTCGCCGTTGCTATTAACCTTGCTCTAAGGCAACCAAAGCGTGCTTGTCCAAACAGAGTCATCCGGCCGGGCAAGCATTCGTTGGTCTGTCCCGAGCTGGTCCGATTTTTGTAGGGGTGTTGTGGCGTGGAACCAGGTGCGCCCCTCACACAGATAGGAGAACGATCATGGGTCTTATTTTTCTCCCTTTAATTTTAATTTCCTATCCTTCATATTTTGTTCCATTTTCTTATATTTTTTCTTAACAAATCCTCAATTGGTTTACAATTTTCTTGTTTTACCATTATTAAAGTCAAACTATCTTAAGTTTAAATAGATTGATATTATCAATATGTATAACTCTGAATAGGTATATTATCAATATTTATTTAGTATAATAAATATTAGCATATTTTTATATAAATTTGGTTAAACTTATGATCCTTTGACTTAGTACTATTTTGAAATTGTATCTTTTTGGGGGCACAGAGAGAATGTGCATGGTAATGTAGGTGGTACGGAGAAGCTTTATTCAGGTCACGAGCTTATTGTCGTAATTCTTACAGAAGCTGAGTGCGTGCACGCCAGCCAAGTACGATGACCCTGCACAATCTTATACGCACATACATACATAAGGCACGAACGGGGGCGCGCATGGTACGGTCGTGCGGCCGGCGGCTCAGTTAGCCCTGGCGAGGAAGCTCTCCTTGCGCTCGTGGAACTCGCCGGTGCAGGTGTTGAAGTCCTCCTCGACCCTGGTCTCGCGCACCACGACGCCGTGGCCGTGGTGACCGTGGCCGTGGTGGTGGCCGCCGGCGCGTGACACCGTGTCGACCTCCTCGAATTTCTCCTTGACGACGTGCTGCTGGACGCCGCCGCCGTAGCGGCCGAAGCCGCCGGCCGGGGCCACCGACCTCACCTCCTCCGAGCAGTAGTCCACCTCCTGGAAGTAGGCCATTGGTGAATGGTGATGCTTGGTGTTTGTTCTAGTGCCTGTGCGCAGTGCGTTCAACTGCTTGTGTGGATTGTTGGTGTGATGAATGCATGGTAACGTTCGTCGGGTGCGCTTTTATAACGTGGAAGCACACAAGTGGAGTGAGGAATAATTTGCTCATCATCCTCAACTTGATGAGGGAGAAAGATACCTGTATTGTGTGCTTGCTTACTTCGCTTTTTAGCATTGATCTAGATGTATTTGGACTGTAATCTTGAAACGGCGACCGATTATTACACATAGTTGGGTGGCTAGAGGCCTTTTTAACAGCATTTCTTTTATCTTGTTTTGATGAGGTTTAATTGTGGTTCTCTAACAACGATGTACTTTGAGGATAAAATTAGCTAATCTAGATGAGCATGGAACTGCCAATGGAAAAATAAGAAGAAAAAGTACTCCCTATGTCTTACAATTCTGAATGAGAGTAGATATTATGATCATACTGGAGCTTTTATATGTTCTAGAGCTGCTTGGTTGTACAGCAGTGAGTTAAATTCCAGTGGAAAAATAGAGGGAAACGAATACCAGGCCCGAGAGTAATTACTCATCTTCAGAGTGCCAATTTGTTCATTTCAGATCCTCTCCTGGTACAATGTCACCTGTCACCGGTCAGGTAAGAAGAATATACTTATCAGTTAAGTTAGGCACTTAGCCAGTGGAGTGGGGAATAGATACTTGCGTCTCAGCCTGCACCGCCATTTCATCTCTTCATTCACTATAGAGAAGAGAATTGAGATGGAGACGGACAGAAGAACCACAACTCATGACTCATGAGTGATGACATCCTTTGATTCAAAGAAGAGAGATGCTCAGATGCAAAGCAGCGGGCTGCTCCGGTGCTCCCATCTCCTTTCAGGCAGCCATTCCTAACGAACCTACCGTTGTTTTCATCAGGAATCTGCTGAAGGGTTTGCAGTGCATGCACCCATCTAGGTTGAAATTCAGCCGTGGCATCCACAAGCTTGCAAAACACAAACAAAAAGCAGACTGTGGGAAACAATTTGCAACAATAAGTCGATCATCTGGGATACTCTACGAGACTACGATGAACAAAATTTGCTACACCTACCACTTTCAAGACATATAAATTCATACTGTTCCAATAGCTCAGGCTCAGTCACTCAGATCAAGTTCTGTTTCAGAAATAATAATCTTCCATTTTGAGGAACCAAAAGCCTTTTCTACTTAGTCTCCTGGTATTTTCTCCAGCTTCAACTTTCAATTGGCTTTTGCTTGAACCATCTTCTAGGCTTGATGGCATGTTGAAGTGCTACATCAGTGTGGGTCAAGGCTAATGCCTCTTCCTCTTACTGCTCTTCAGGTGCTTCTTTCGATGTCCACTCTTGCCATGCGATTTGCTTGAACCGCCATCATCTTCCTTGTCTCCGCCAATTAGCATGTTCATTCCAAGGTCGAAACCATCCGTTAAGCCTCCTAGCCTGTTGCCAGAATCAGATATCAGTTGGGGGCGTAAGTTGGATATTAAGACAAGCTGAAAATCTTTTTTTTTATCAAGACAAGCTGAAAATCCTAAGGGAAAACCAAGGGCGGAATAGTACTTGTAGCTGACAAAGTTGATTGTGTATTTACACAGGAAACAAGCAGCAGCAAAAGATAAACCATATACATACCCATGAAGTTGTCTCCTTATGCGCTTCTCGATCTGCTTATCACGTTTGGTTACAGGAGCCCGAGTGAACAACTCCTCTTCCTGCTTCTCTTGCTCCTCTCTCTGTCGCATGTACCTCCCAAATTCCCTGCTTTCATCGCCCACTGTTTCCTTCCACTGTAAATTCCAGAAAGATTATTTAGCATGAAAATAAACAGCACACAGTTTACTCTGTATCCAAGAGAGCCTGCTAATAAATTCAGATCAGAAGTTAAGCAAACCTCTTCAGGTCTGTCCGCAGCATCGTCAATTATTTCTTTAATATAAGGATTTTCTATTGCCACTCGGGCTAATGCTTTATCTCTCCTTGAATCTTTTTTACGACGCTTCTCTTCATCATCCACGCTAGTAGGCATAAATTTCGGAGGACGGTAAACACCATCAGTATCCTGAAATAAAGTGGTTATACATCAGAACAGCAGAAGGTATAGACTGATATGCCATATGAACTGAGAAATAAACCTCACTGCTACAGAAAATGGTGAGTTTGAATGACAGGTATTACTGACAATCTCTGCATTTAGCAATTACATAGAATATGCAAAATTCTTAAAAGAACAACATTTTAAATGGGACAAATACACAACTCAAACACAATGCTAAAAGTGGATTCCTTAAGGGACAGGAAGAATTAATGTCAGTATCAAATTCAGCACTATAGGGATGCCACCTAAAATTCTTGAGATGAGAAGGGATGTTGATTCATTATTGCCAGTGACAGTTATATTACAAAGGACAAGCTGTCGTAGCTGGAAAGATGGGAAAAATTGTTCATGTGAATGACATTGCACTTTTTGATATTTGGGCTAAAACAAACTGATATGTTCCAATACCGTAAGTGCAGACAAGCTATTAATTAATATAGTCCTTTCACAAAGTATCATGTAGGACGTTCCAGCATGCACAAAAGGAAGCGTCTGCGATGTAACAAGTGTATAAAATCAGTAAGGAAGTGAAAAGCATCACCTGCCCATCAGGACCAGCCTTTGTGTCCATCATATCTGGGTTTGGCCTATACTTCAGGGGGTCATCCTCATCTGAATGCTCGCCCTTCCCCTTCGCCTCTGCATTTCCTGTCTTCTCTCGTGCAATTGCATTGTCAGCAGCGTTGGTGAGCTTCTGAATTTGGTACTCTGCCTTCTTGTCAATTGGACGAATCTACCGCACCAAATTTAAAAGAAAGCCGTCACTTAGTTAACAACCTATATCAAGGCTGGAAAATGAACAATCAGCATCAAAGGCACAGGCAAACCTTCTCTAGAAACAGCCTAATCTCGACAAGGCTCCGTACAACGGGGTGTCCATCCACCGAGAGCCCCTTGGCCTTGCGGAGCAGGTAGTAGACGATGTCCTGGCAGTAGCCAAGGAGCAGCTGGTTCTTCGCATCTAGGTACCCGATCCCGTTGGCCGTCGGCAACTGGTTCTCCTTGACCTATACACACGCGACCAGAATTCATTCTCCCATCGTATCCACAGTTTCCGGTTTAATAAATTGGGAGAGGGGACGGAAGCTTGGAAGGGGAAGACATGAGTAGATTACCTTCCGGGTGATGGCCTCGACCTTGCCCCTGACGAGGTCCAATCCGTCCTTCATCTCCTTGAGAGCGGCGAGCAGCCCCGGCGCGTCGTCGCTGCAAGCAACAAACGGTCAGATCAAAATTCGCTTTAGGCGCTAAAGCTGGGGGAGAGGCATCTAGAAGCTGAGCGTACCGTATGAGGAATTCGTCTTTGCTCTCGCCGTTGGCTTCGGCGGCTGCGGCGGCGGATGCTGCCGCCATGGTGGTGAGCGACTGTCCGAGAAATAGGCGACGCCTAGCGACGCGGCTGCGTCACGGGAAGAGCAAGCGTGATACGTTACGGCGTAGTGCGTGGCGGGGACTCCAGCAAGCTGCCGACGGAGAGGTACGAATCGTGGTGGCGGAGGCGGCGCTCGGGGGTTTAGCCGTTTAGGGAGAGGGAGGGCTCGGTGGTAGACTGGCAAATTGGCAAGGCTGGTGCCTGGTAGGGCAGCGAGGTGGGTTGGCTGGCTCCGATGTTGGGCTGTCCGGTAGAGGTGGGCTTTCATTGAGGATATATCATTTCCTCATGGGCTTTTTTTTTACAAAGAAATTGGACTGGGTTTCTTTAATAATAATTAAATGGCTAGTCTACCTCCTAAACTGTCACCCCTCTAATTTGCGTCCACAAACTTCAAAACCATATATTTTATCCCCTGAACTCTTAAGACCATTCAGTTCTCCTCCCTATCTGGTTTGGAGTGGTTTTGAAAACGATTTCATCCTTTTCTAAGTAAAAAAAATCAGTTAATACTCGATAAGAATTTTAAACCACAGAAAATGTTTCTAAGCTTTTAAAAAACTAGAGATAAACTAAAAATCCAAATAAAATATTTAGACCTTATGAAAATATATCTAGATGCTATAAATTAGATTTATCTATAGGAAAATGAGAATTAGAAAAATCTTAAACCTCCTAAAACATTGTATTTGATATGTAAACATGTTTTGAAAACTTTTCATGACAAAAAGACATAATACAAAACCACCACAGATGCATGTTGCATCTGTACTGGTTTTATCTCATTTTTTATGTAAAGTTTTTCAAACATGTTTTTACATTGATTATAATGTTTTGGAAAAATTCTTGATTTTCCTAAATATTTTCTCATTTTTCTAAGAGCTAAACCTATTTTTAAAGTTTCACAATATGTTTTCACGAGCTTTAAATGTTTTATTTTGATTTGACGTATCTCAAATATCTCTAGAAATTTTGGAAATTTTAAGAGGTTAGAGGCATTTATGTGGTCTAAAAACTTTATCAAGTATTTATTGGATCTTTTTATAATTTAATAACTAAAAAAGGATGAAACCACCTTCAAACCACACCAAATCAAGACAGCGAGATAGCTTGAACAGTTTTAAGAGTTCAATGGTGTATGGAGGTTAAGGAGAAAAATTAGACTACGGTGAAAGATACATGTACCTTTTTTCTTCTCTCACCTCTTTTTGCCTTTTTTCGAGAATGTGGAGACTCAACTTCCACGTTCATTTTCTGTAGGGTTTTCGTCTTTATTTTGATTTTGATTGAGAGGCTATTCAATTATTTTACTAAGGTCTTGTTTAGTTACTTTTTTTTTTGCAAAATGAACACGGTAGCATTTTTGTTTGTATTTTACAAATATTGTCCAATCATAAACTAAGCTCAAAAGATTCGTCTCTAAAATTACAGGCAAACTATACAATTAGTTATTTTTTTATTTGTATTTAATGCTTCATGCATGTGCAATTTTCGATGTGATGGAGACTTTAAAAATTTTTGCAAAATTTCTCAAAAACTAAACAAGGCCTAAAGGGAAACCCAAAAATCCTTGGGTGAATACTGAAGAGCTATGTTCTTACCTGTGTTCATCTAAGCATGAAAAAACACTGTTAACCAAATTCACGATGAACTTACGGTCCACAAGATCATCAGAAACGTAAGAGAAGACCAACAAGCTATAAAATACTCCTCAGCGAAATACGGTCATTCCTGGACGCAGGTGGTAACTGTATAAGGAAGTTATACACAACAGCCACGACACACACGACACAGCGCGCAAATTCTACAGACATCGACGTGCTCCTGAGCTTTGACAATGGTCGCTTCGCCAACCGAAAATTAGGTAATGAACTGGTTTGATGGGAAACAAATATAGCCTGTCAATTAAACCAACACTATTCAAAACACACCAATTGATAGGTCAGCGAAACATCCATTTGTTCACTACTCAAAATACACCAATAGATCGGGTAATGAACAATCCATTTGTTCAGTAACACCGCACACCAATAGTGGGCAACAAAAACTCCATTTTCTCAGTAACTCCACAAGTCCAGTACAAGTATACAGCCGAGTTTAAACGACCACAGGGACTCCAGTCCAACAAGAAAAAGGGTCCTTCCAAAAGAAAATGCATAGGCTGTTGCTAGGTAGTTGATAAATTTTGATATTTCATATGAGAAGGTTCATAGCTCCAGGTATTGTAGCGAAAATTGACTTTGTTGTCAATCCTAGTAAGGGGAATTTCTCAGAAATTTCCCAAAGAATGCACTTAATGCCTAGTAGTTTACAAATAGAAGTCCCAAACTTCTTTTGCACCCATCAATATGGCCTTCTCCCTCCTCCTAAAGGAAAGGTATTTGATCCAGACATATGACCCCGGTTACCAAACCCACCTCTGCCTCTCGACCGGAAATTGCCTGAACACAAAACCCACATAAGTTAATATGCAGGTGAAGGCAGATATGATGCGCCCAGAACATGCAATAGTGTTCTCCATGAATAAATAAACTGTAAAGTTCATAACTACCTCCTCCCCCTGAGTTTGAAGACTTGGACATGGATTCTAGTGCAGGATTCACAGCTTGTCCAGCTTCCCGCAGAATCTTCACTAGATTCCTTGAGAACTTAGCATTTGCATGTGTGAAAAAAGTAAATGCAGTTCCGCTAGCACCAGCACGGCCAGTTCGACCTATCCTGTGAATATAATCTTCAAGAGTTGTTGGAAAATCATAATTTATCACACACTTTATGTCCTTCACGTCTGCAAAATCAACAGATACTATCAGTACTTAAACAAAGTTGATGTGTTGTCCTGAATACCATGCTGGACCACATTGGAACATCAACATTGTCGATCTCCATAAAAGGCAGTACATGGTTTAGACAAGCACCAAAAAAATCCACAGTGCTGACTTTCTGAATTCTAAAACACAAGTCGAAGGAGCTGAAAAACTGAACCGGGCATCAATCACTGCTGGATGTGGAATTGATGGTGATTAACCTCTCAGCCTTTATCAGAAAATGTTGAAGACTGCAACTGGCATGCCTGGGTAACCACTTATATCCAATAATGTAACAGCATCCAATATCCATAACCCAAACAAAATTCGGTAAACATGCCAGTCCAACATAGGCTGTAATGATTAAGGTGCTGCATCAGAGGTCACTATCGTAAATCCACTGAAACAAACGCTGATTACAACCATCTTTTGACCAGTTCGCACTTGGCAGTGATACCGATGATGAGGCACTTGATTGAGAAAGTAGAACGAGCTTCTAAAGGTTCATGTAAAGCCAGGGGAAAGCAAAGGAGGTCCATACAGACATGCTACTTGTGAATGATGTGCATTATAAAAAAAAATAATAAAAATAATAATAAAAAGTATTGCCGTTTTTATACACAGGTTTTTATCCTAAAATTTTGCAATACATCTGCAAGAAAAAAAGCATTGCTCTCATCAATTCTAAATGAATTAAACGTGTAAGCCACAAAGTACTTGCAAGAAAAGCAGACTGGATTGAAACGAATTCAATTGCAAGGGCAAAGAAGCAATGAAGAGGGCAGCAACACCATACCTAGATGCAGGGATTGAGGAATTCAAATCAAGTTAAGAAATTAGCTATGTAGTACCAAATGCATATACATTTGCATGCTACTTTTTCAGGATATCCATTTTATCCAAACGTAGGGCTCCCTAAAAGGGCTAACTATGAAAGGAAACGTTACCATGGTAGCTCAAAGTTGAAGTGCCTCGTAACACTGCCAATGCTCACGCTCAAATGAGGTAAACCACGGGGGAAAATTATCTACCTTTGACATGATGGCACCTTGGTATACACCACCAATCCACAAGTTCAGTTCACTCAACCAAACGCAGCTGAACAGCCCTCCGACTTATCATCCTTGAGCACTTGGAACTACTACCTAATCCTAATATTCAAATAAATATCATACCAAGACCACGTGCTGCCACATCTGTAGCAGCCATTATGGGACTCTTGCCGCTCTTAAACTCTGCAAGAACATAGTCCCGTTCAGCTTGAGCTTTATCACCATGTATAGATAATGCCGGCCACCCATCCATTCTAAGTTGCCGTGTGATCTTATCGCAGTCCTTTTTTGTTTGGAAGAATATCAAGATACGGCTTCCGTCCATTAGATCAGACAAGAGCTTACTGAGTCTGTGGGAAAGAGGTGAAAATCAACTCACACCATGTCCATTTGTAATCAATAGTAGTGTAGTGAGTGAAGATTTTTTTAGTCACGAGAGCGTCGACCACACATACCTTGGATACTTCTCATGGTCTGAAATAACTTCTACAATTTGTTGTATGGAATGATTAGCTTTAAGTTCAGGTGATCCTATGGTTACCTGCATACAATATAAGCCAACAGTTAAGAACAGGGCTGTCACAATCAATTCAACACAACACAACACAGTACAAGAACCAGAAAATAACAATAACAGCACCAATCGTGCACCTTATAAGGATTTTGCAGAAACTGCCTTGCTAAGGCTTCAACTTCTCTAGGCCATGTGGCACTCCAGTACAATGTTTGCCTGTCTGGGCGGATCTACGGATAGCAGAAGTGTTTGACAAGCATTAGAGCCATGCAAGACAGTAGATATTAATAAGTATTCTGCATTTCTAAACCAAACTGTACCTGTGCAACTATTTTTCGAATTTGGGGCTCAAAACCCATATCTAGCATCCGGTCTGCCTCATCCAGCACAAGGTATGTCACTCTACGTAGGTTCGTGTGGCCGGCTTCCAGCATATCAATCAACCGACCAGGAGTTGCAATGACAATTTCAACTCCTAAAAGTGCAGGTGATAGAATGCATTGAGTTTAAAAAGGCATTCATCTAAAAAGAATTGAACTGGACAGAAGTGTGCAGGTACCTCTTCTAAGGTCACGTATTTGTGGACCCTTAGGTGCACCACCATAGACACATGTGCTTCTAGTTCTTGAATATGATCCAAATTTTGTAGATTCTTCCTGTATTTGAACAGCCAGTTCTCTTGTGGGGGCGAGGATTAATACAATTGGGCCATCGCCTTGTTCTACAGGCATTACAATCAGGAATTATGAGACAGGGGAATGGAGACAGTCAGAAAATACATACAGAAAGCTCATAGCAAGTTTATAGGAAACAAACCTAGCCGAGGCTGGGCACCAACATGAACCAACCCAGGTAGCAGATAAGATAATGTTTTCCCTGAGCCTGTTTGAGCGATACCAATCAGGTCCCTACCCTTCAAAGCCATAGGCCAACCTTGAGATTGAATAGGAGTTGGCTCCACAAATCCAGATTTGGCAATCGCTTGCATGCAGTAATCTGTCAAAGGAATCGTGAAACAGTAGTATAAGGGAAGTATTGCGTTACTATCGACGAGCACACGGACAGGAAACACTGGAACTAGAGCAAACCTGGGAAGTTGGCTTCCTGGAAGTATCGGACCGGCTTGGGCACATCCCGGCCCTCTACGGTGATATCCCGGAGGCGGCGGTACTGCGCCACATCCGCCTCCGACATAGCCTGGACGGAGGGACACTCCACGTAGAAGTTCTTCTCGAACGGTATCAGGCTCCGGAAGTCCGGCTTAGGGAGGGCAAGCGAGTCAAGCCCGTCCCTCCCGCGACCACCTCCCCTGCCGCCACCTCCATACCCACCACCGCCACCTCCATACCCACCGCCGCCTCCTCTGCCGCCTCCACCACGGCCTCTGCCGCCCTGCCCGTAGCGCTGGTAGTCGCCGCCCGCGGGGGCCGCGGGCACGGGCACTGGCACGGGCGGGTAGGCGGCGGCGTAAGGGTTCGGGTTCACCGCAGCCACGGGAGCCGGCGGAGCGAACGTAGGAGCCACGGCCAGGTCGCTGCACGGGAAATCGAATCGATCGAGTCACGTTCGAATTAATCAGATCGGAATAGCTAGAATTAGGGTTGGCGTACCTGCGCCTGTCGTGGTAGGATGAGGGGTCGGCGAAGCGGAGGTCGTAGGGGTTCATGGCGCCGGGTAGGAGGAGCTTGGCCGGACGGGAGAGCAGGGCGAGGGCGCCGCCGTGCTCGAGGGTAAAGGCGAGGGAGGGGATGGATCTGCTGGTGGCGGCGGGCGGAGACGCGGTGGTCTGCTTTTTGTTGGGAGGGTGTGTCTTGGTGGCGTGCCGGAACGGACAGGGTCGGTTCGCGTGACCCACACGTGGCTCGGCCCGGTGAGCTGAGCTGCGTAGTCTGCCGTCTGCGTAGAAGGAAAGAGGCCCGGTCCACCTTCACGCTAGTCGGCAAAGGTTACGGGCCAGCTGAGAATTGACCGCGCGGCGCGATTTTTTTTATTATTATTAGCCTTTTTGTTAATAATTTTCAAATTTGACACTATTTTTTTAAAAAAAATCTAACCCTTTTAGCAGGCATGTTGCGCGACTCAGAGTTAGATTTCAAAAAAAATTATGTCAGATTTAGAAATTGTTTAAAAAAAAGGCTAAAAATAAAAAACGCGACACGGAGCTCCTGTTCATAACGACCTAGGTGACAACTTTTTTCTCCCTACTGCTCAGCGCCAATAGTTTCAAAAGATTATTATCAAAAAAAGTTCCAAAAGATCATTGATAAACCTAAATCAATGATTTTTCAAGTGGCTAAAAAAGTTAGAAGCATGTTTGTTTGATTTCTACGATCATTTTCAAAATTTCGCTTATAACATTTTTTTTTGCGAGACCTAGTTACATACGCAAACGCTTACCTACACGGGTGCACATTTACCCTTTCAAACTTTAATCTTAATAATCTGAGACTCTATCAAAAGCTTACTAAAGGGCTATCCATCCCAACTAAAAAAACAAGCTTCAATTCCAAGACTTGGTTAAATTGAGTTTCGAGACTTAGCACTTAGGTTTAGTTAAATTGAGTCCCGATACTTGTCAGCACACCAAAAACACTCAAATATTGCATTCTTACAATAGTATAACACACCTATACTTAGGACCAGAGATAGAATCTATTCCAACCTCTTGAGTTGCACAACTCTTCGTATACCATTTCTTCATAACGTGTCTTCACATGGGTTGCAATCAACTTTGTCCCAATCCTTGAAGAAATTCTCCCTAAATTTCTAATTTAAACTATGAGTTTCAAGACACTATAACTTTTGGTCCAGTAGTGAATCGAACTTGATGTTGTATGACTCCTCGTGGCTTGATTAGGATCGGCACAAGTACTTGCTTATTCGGCTTAACCATAACACCTTGGTTGCCAAGCCATCGCTTGTCTTTCACCCTTGCTTAGTTCAAACTATTCCCTTGCTACATTTGCCTCATTTAGCATTTCTTGATTTAAACCTTGCATGTATCAGCAATGTGCCTTTGTTTGAAATCAACTTATGATTTTGATGAGTATGAAATTCATTATCAATATTCTTGATCTAATTGGCAAGCTATACACTTGAGACTAACTCATATGCAACTATTCCATGTCTTTCTCACTCTCTTCCACTCATACTTTTCATTTTGATCAATTATGTCATTCCAATTTTCATATCCCATAATATAAACAAGTTTCAAATGCAAGACCAAAAAAAATGCATCAATCCATGCCTTTTTTTCATTGTTAGCATTGTTTGTCATTTCTTCACTTATGCATTATTAATTTTACTTCAACTAACAATCAACTATCAATCTCTTCTCATTTATACAAGCAATCCATAACTACAACTAAACCATATCCACTTCTTTTGTCTCATTTTGTCTTACTATTTGGCTTTTAATCGCTTAAAATATGGCATGAGTTTGATGTGATCACTTACAATGAAACATGTCCAAAACTCAATAGTTCTCTAATTTTTTGTCACTCAACCACACAACTAACTAGAAGTAGATGTACTTTCAAGTAGGTCTGATGACGCCCTTTTGGGACAATTTTATCTAGTTTTTGGTGATAATGATCCTGCATATAAATTTGATCAAAACTAGATGACACTTCATTAGTTGAAACTAGGTGAATTCTCCGTGCGTTGCTGCGGGATTTTCTTAAAAATAAAGCATTATATACATAGCACTACTATGTGGTATTTAGTCTATTATATATGTACACATATGAATTTGACTTGCATGTATTTTATTGTATTAGATCTAATAAAAAATTGCTAAGCTAATAAAACAAAAACTAATATTTGGTTACATTATAGAGGAATTAATTGGTGATGAAACAAATAATGTATGTACATGACTTGTATGTGAATATATTAAAGATTTAAAGTATTTCACATGATATAGATGATATGGTTATTTTTTATAATTAATATAGAATGACATGGACTTAGTGGAGAATGATGTGGACATATTGCATGAAGAGATAAAATATTTAGTGAATCACTTAGTGGGGAATAATGTGGACACCTTGCATGAAGAGAGAATTCGTCTAGTAGGGTTTAGCTTTATAAAAGTTATAGATGATTTGTACATATAATTTAGCCTTGTCTCTTTACAACCAAGTGTTGATGATCAAAATGTTACAATAGTAGCCATCAAAACTCACTCAGCTCGTGAGCTTGTTGGACGTAACTAGCTGAAACTCTAGCTTGGCTTATTAAAAAAACAATGTATCGAGACAAAGTTAGAAAAATAAATCGAGTGACCTAATGAGCTATGAGATTTTCGTCTAGCCATAAAACGACTTTTAAATCCAAGTGTTTGTCATAACTTCGACTATAAAAATTTTCTAGGTTGCCTATTTATGCATCTTTTTTTTCTAAGCTAATGACATTATTGTCATATTGAATAAAGATACTTACTCTAGTGGTTTTCTTGTTTCTTTCAATCTAACACATATTTAAGTATTTTAAAATTATATCCAACAAAAATCTTATACACAAATCTTAGAGTTAAATTTGTGCTAAGTAAGAGCCGTGGATGAGGTGTTAACCAATGTGTGGTGATAGTTCCCTGTATAAAAGTGTGTGTGCATAATCTACACATCATATGCTTGTTCGATTTTCCATAAAACCATTATAAGAATATATAATTACAAAAAAGATGTGTGTCTAGTAGAAGATAATGTTACAAAGATCATTCTTTGTCATGTATCAGTCTAACAACACTACAAAAGTGCTAAAAAAGCAATACAAAAATAATAAGATGAGATTGGTGATAGACTATGAAAACATTCTACTTGTTTTGAGATTGGACCCATTATCATGTTTGGATGCATGCACTGCTCTATCTTGTATAGGAACGTGAGATATTAGATCTATTGAATTCGCATCGGATGGTGGCTAAGAGATCTCTCTCTATTTAATATTAGGTAGGAAGGAGAAGAGAGAAAATGCTTGTTGAAAAATACTAGCGGTAATATATATATATATATATATATATATATATATATATATATATATATATATATATATATATATATATATATATATATATATATATATATATTTTGTCTTCCAAAATTTAAGGCCTTTTCGGAGTGAAGGATTTTTTCCATTTCATGTGTTTTCCTCTATAAAAATGATCTGATTACCTACACAATTATTGTGAAATTGCTGGTGTGCAAAGAGTTTTCTTGTCTTGTCTTGAGCCCTGTTTAGTTCATCCAAAAACTAAAAACTTTTCAAGATTTTTTGTCACATCGAATCTTGCGACACATACATAAAATATTAAACATAGTTAAAAACAAAAATACAGTTTGCTTGTAAATCATAAAATAAATTTTTTAAACTTAGTTAATTTATAATTAAATAATATTTGTCATAAATAAACGAAAATGCTACGAGCGCCGAAAACTTTTGGTTTCGACGACTGAACGAGGCCTCGTGAAAAAAGTCTTGACCACCACTTCTTCGTAGCGCAGACGTCGAGACGGCAGGCCGATCTGGCGAAATATTTCAGTCGCCCCCCTCCTTCAACCTCCAGATCTGGCCACTCCCACACGCCCAGTCTCCTAAACCCTACACATCTCCTCTCTCGGCCACGGCAACTGCCATCGCCATGGCCGGGAGGCGCCCGGCACCGGCGGCCCTCCTCCTCCTCCTCCTAGCCGCATCCTTCGCCCCCATCTCCTCCGCCGTCCGCCCAGTCTCCGACGCGCACAGATCCGCTGCCGCGGAGCTCTTCGCCCCCTCCGCCGATGGATCCTTCGGCGAGTAAGTGCACTACCAACTCTCAAACGCCTTACGTCTTCCCGATCTCGGCCACCCTGCCCCGCAGGCACAGTAGCCATCCCAGCTGGGCACAGATCGATCTGCCTGATTGAATTCATGCTTACGTTTGTTTATCTGGTGGTTTGATCTGCGTGACTGTGCAGTTTGGAGAGTACGTATGAGGCGGTGAGGACTTTCCAGATACTCGGGTTGGAGAACTATAAGAGTTTGTCTGGGAAGGCGTGCAAGTTTGCTGCGGAGAACTTGGCTTCCCCCGGTTCCACCGCGAAAGATCTGTTCCACGCAGTCCGGATCAGTGGCGCGCTCGGGTGCGGTGTTGATGCCGGCGTGTACGATGTGGGTGTTGGCTTTAGAGATCTCGATTTTGCCACCTGTATTGTGATGTTTGATGGGGTTTTGAGTATTGTTCATTTTGGCAGGGTGTTGTGGCAACGCTCAAGGCAGTGATTAAGGATACCAATTCCCTGTTGGAATTCTACTATTCTGTGGGAGGTTTGCTTAGCATCAAGGTCACTGCCTCTAATGCACTTTTTGATACTTCTCTGTTACTCATGGCTGCTCCTAAGTGCTTAATTGAGTTTTATGTGGTAATTGATATATTTTTTTGTTTTTTCCATTTATTTTTGCAGGAACAAGGCCATAATGTTGTTCTGTCTGATGCAGAAAGTACATTTCATGCCATTAAGGTGATCACAATTTGATATAACAGTGGATTTTCCATATATAGTTTTCTGCAATGTGTATTTTCTTCTTCAATTCAATATCATCTTATGTTATATTTATCATTGTTACTCTAGGCACTTAGCCAAAGCGACGGAAGATGGCGTTATGACACTAACAGTGCTGAATCTAGCACATTTGCTGCTGGTAAGTGTTCTTGGTGACCTTCTCTGCTGGAATTTGGAAACTTGGAATAAAATCAGGGGCGGATCCAGGCCCTGGGCGCCCGGGCTACAGCCCGGGGCGCAGCCCAAAAATCCCTTTAACAGCTCTGTGTCCAGCCTAAGATAGCCAATGAAAACATACATTTAGCCCTACCCGACATGGCCCAAGAATCCCTTATACTATTTTCAGCCCCCCCTCCCCCTTCTTCGAGGTGTTTCTGGATCTGCCACTGAATAAAATAGGCTATTACTTGTAGGTAAGCAATATGACACAACAAAAAAGCCTAGTAGCAAGCAAGTCAGGGTAGGCTAGAGATGCAATCCAACATGATCTACCAGCAAATAAGGAAAAAACTTATATATATTATATATAGGTAAAAGCATTGATATTTTGCTTCCATTCTGCACATTCTTAGTTAGTCCATCTCTTTCTGTAGCTTGTTTCAGCTCCAGGAGAATTCAACTACAAAGATAGTGCATGTCACTGATGTTTAATAATAATGTATTATCACAGGTATCGCACTAGAAGCATTGGCGGGCATTGTTTCACTGGCAGATGCAGAGATTGATTCATCCATGGTGTGTATGCGCTCTTTGCTGGTTAATAACGTAGAGCTTCCACATCATGCTGTTGATACCCCATTTATCCCAAATGCTTAACCCCCACCCCTTTATTCCAATATCTGGATATGATGACCTGACATGTTTTATGACCCTGTTTAAAAAGGTGCATCCCTGTATTTTTTTCTGAACAAATGTGATTTTGCACTTTTGATATTCCCAGGATATTTAGGTGCATGCTTGTGTTGGATGCTCAGTTTTCCTATTTTGCTTCTAAGAGTTTGTGGGTGAAGGGTCCTGATAGGATTTATGTATATAGCTATTTATGCTTTGCATTGTTCTCTGCCACTACCACTATCCATCAATGTGTATATGTTTTGCTGATTGATGGTCTTGTTTTTAATTCCACCAGATGGCAGTGGTTAAAAACGACATCATGAAGCTTTTTGACACCATCAAGAGCTATGGTATGTTTTTTCTAGCTTTCCTTATACTTGATGATGAAAACTTACAGCAGAAGAGCATAAAAAAAATGCACTTAAAATGAGTGGGATCTGTCCACCTTTTGTGAACTTTAAGCTTGCCACCTCATAGGAACATAGGATCCCCCCCCCTCCTCCTCCTCCTCTCGTCACCACTCAATTCTGGTGCTGATACTTTGGCTATGTCATGAAATTGCTGAATATATGGGAGGACCGAATTATATGTGATTGGTACTCAACAGAAAGTTTTTTTTCCGTCTTTTTTGGGCGGGGTGGGGGTGGGGAGGTGGACTAGTGAAGTCATGTTCAGCTGAATGTTATATGGTTACTTGGTGTACTAGTTTCTTATATGTTATCTGTACTCAGATGATGGGACCTTCTACTTTGATGAAAAGCATGTTGATGCTACTGAATACAAGGGTCCTATAATGACTTCCGCTTCAGTGGTACGGGGTGTCACCTCATTTGCAGCTGTTGTTTCTGGAAAATTGAATGTGAGTATTTTTTTTACCTCTTGCACTTATTACTTATTCCCTAAATTTATGTGTAAGCATCTTTCTTATGTAACTATATATACTCAAATGTACAGATCCCTGGTGAGAAAATACTTGGCCTGGCAAAGTTCTTCCTTGGTATTGGGCTCCCAGGTAGTGCAAAGGACTGCTTTAATCAGATTGAGTCTCTGTCGTTCCTGGAGAACAATAGGCAAGTCTTCTTTATTGTTCTTGAGAATATCCATATCTGTTCTGCTTTTATTTAATCGGATATATTGCCTGTTGCATATTGGTGAATCAGCATATCATTTGTTTGGTCCTGCTGCAAGTTATTTTTTGCTTATCTATTTTCTGCGTTTTGCAGGGTCTTTGTTCCTTTGATACTGTCACTTCCTTCCAAAGTATTTTCATTGACTTCGAAAGATCAGCTTAAGGTGATTATTGCATGCCTATCTTGTATTCTGTAGCTAAAGGAATAACATCCAGTGTGAAAATGACGCACGGGGCCTTGGACCACAATTCCTGACATCAGATGTTAATTTCTGATTACTACACCTCTGGTATTGCCGAGCAATTTGCCCAATGCTAGAATTAGTATGCAGTGAGTAAAACTGTACAGTATCTTGTTGCAGTGTCGCTACTCATTGCTTTTGAGTTTGTTGTGTTTAATAAAGTGTTTGTTAGTCCCAGTTTTGTTGTCCTCATTACATGATCTTTTCAGGTTGAAGTTACAACAGTTTTTGGATCTGCTTCACCTTCACTCAAAGTGAATCTTGTGCAAGTGTTGGGATCTGACTCTAAAGTCATCACCAATGAGAACAAGGTATATAGCTGAATCAATGGCTTCCTCCAGGAACTTCCTTGTTATAGTTATTGTTTTTGTGTGTTGCAGCAGAAATTCCCTAATGTTATTCTCCTTTTTGTCTCAGGAACTTCAATATGACCTTGACAACAATGTCCATTACTTGGACATTGCTCCACTGAAAATAGATGTTGGGAAATACTCAATAGTTTTTGAGGTACTTGCACTTTACATCTTATTTATATGTTAGTAGTTGGCATTCTTTATAATGGCCCTCTTGTACTCCAGATTTCACTTCAGGAACCAGAGCATGAGACAGTTTATGTTACTGGAGGGAGAAACACCGAAAGTGTCATTGTCACAGGACTGATCAAAGTCAACAAGGCAGAAATAGGAATCTCTGACAATGATGCTGGGACCGTGGAGTCTGTCCAAAAGTATGGATTAGAAGTTATATATGAGTTCACGCTATTTCATTTAAAATGAGTTAGCTAAACCTTTGAAGCACACTTTTTATTCTTGAATGAGTAATTTCTTCAATATCATATCGTTTATCCTTGTAGTGTTTTGATGGCTGATCTTATCTAATTTAGTCATAAGAACGATTTGGATATATAATATATTCTGCATTTTATTCTTCCTATAGAAGAACTTAGCGTTTACCATTTTTTAATTGCTTGATTTCAGGTTAGATCTTCTGAAAGATACAAAAGTGTCTCTTTCTGCAAACCACCTGCAGAAGCTGCGTTTATCCTTTCAACTAACCACACCGCTCGGGCACACATTTAAACCTCACCAGGTTGCCACTCACTTTGATATTCTGATACCATGATGGGGATATTTTTCCTTACATCATTTAATCATTTAGCAAATGTGTTCAGGTGTTCTTGAAGTTGAAGCATGAGAGTAAGGTTGAACACTTATTTGTGGTACCTGGCTCTGCAAGGCAGTTCAAAATTGTTCTTGTGAGTATCTCCACACTGGAATTTGCTTTGTTAGTTCTTTGGATGCTCTTAATTCATTGTGGCAATGTGGCCAATAGTTTAGAACAGGCATTTAACTATCTCGAAAAGTTGCACCTATATACCAACTCAAATTTTCAACGGTGATGTTTAGGCAATGAAGCCTGTTTTCAAGTTTTTTATTTTGTAGTCATGCTTATGGGAAGCAGCACTGGGGGTATGTACTATGTAGGTGGTGCAACTGACAAATTGAGGTTTAAAACATCTAGTTGCATTTTTGTGGCGATAGATTTTGTTCAATATGGTATGTTGATGTAGTGGTATGCGTAGCATTTTGCTTGGAATCCATCGTCCAAGTCCTTGAAATTTTCTGAAGGGTTTAGAGGCATTGATTGTGACATGGTTCCTTATATGCTATTTTGACTTGTAGGATTTCCTAGGTTTGGTGGAAAAATTTTACTACCTTTCTGGAAGATATGATCTTGAGCTTGCCGTTGGTGATGCTGCAATGGTAAGCAACCATATAATTTTATCCTACTACTATATATGGTCCCCATTTGTTTGCTTTGCTGATTTTCTTTGTGTTCAGGAAAATTCATTTCTACGATCCCTTGGCCATTTGGACTTGGACCTACCAGAAGCTCCAGAAAAAGCCCCACGTCCTCCTGCACAAGCTGTTGACCCATTCTCAAAATTTGGGCCAAAGGCAGAGATAGCACATATATTCCGCGCACCAGAGAAGAGGCCACCCAAGGAACTCTCGCTTGCTTTCACGGGTCTCACGCTTCTACCTTTTATCGGATTCTTGATAGGGGTGAGTAAAATAGTCATGCTAGTCATGTATAATTCTTACATTTGCTTCGAATCAAAGTTTCTGCCTGCTCTAGTGCAACTGATGGAGGGCCTTCTCTTGCAGCTCATGCGTCTTGGAGTGAACTTGAAGAACTTCCCATCCTTGCCAGGACCGGCTGCATTTGCCTCACTTTTCCATGCTGGAGTAGGAGCAGTCCTGCTGCTCTACGTTCTCTTCTGGCTCAAGGTTTGCCTTGTTCCTTGTGATAAATGTTACTTGTGAAAACTGTGGCTGATGTTCACTTCCATTTTGGAACTGTCGCTGATGTTCACTTCCATTTTGGTGCAGTTGGACCTTTTCACAACTCTGAAGTACCTTGGCTTCCTCGTCATCTTCCTTGTTTTTGTGGGCCATAGGACCCTATCCTACCTTTCCTCCGTGTCGACAAAACAGAAGACGGCATAATTGGACAATGCAAACAGAGTTTTCCCGATCATCAATTTTTGAGGTGGCCATTGCAGGCCGTTGAGTGTCTTTTCGTGGCACTCTGACCGCACCCTAGATTTTCATTAGCTACATGCATTTTGAGGGAGGACTCGGTTTATTTCAGTTGCCTTCGATGAATACTGATACTAGGAAAAGTAGGACCTCACCTTCGTGTATTATGATGATGCACTGACAATTTCTGAATAGAATGGATGTTTAATCATAGAACTCATAATATGATCACTTGCGTTCGCCCTAAAAGATACAGCATGCTTAAGCGTGCTGAAATGTTACAGTACCATTCAGTATTCTACTTTTTATCTTTATTAATTTTCTTTCCTTCAGTTCTGAAGGAGGCCCTAATCTAATCTTCATAGCCGCCCTAAACTTGAAGCTACTTAAGAGTACATACGTCCAGTGGTGCCAGGGAATGCTACGGGAGAGATTAATTAGAGGCTAGGATGTGAAGTATCAATACTAGAGTCTGCTACTGGTGCTATGACTACTTGGAAAGAGTTTCTACTGGAATTAGAGTCTGCTACTAGAGTCTGCTACTGGAATTAGAGGCTAGAACTCTTCGGGTGTTCTAAGGAATAAAGTTCGACTTGCACCTAAATGAAGGAATAATAGGTGTACATGCTCATAGTTATACATATATATCATCTTACGATCTACTCGCTTCATCCTTTGTCCAGATCTATAGCTAACAAATTATTTATTTTGGACGGAGGGAGTAATAATAAGGGTGTTAAAGGAATAAAGTTTGATTTGCACCTAAATGAAGGAATAATAGATGTAAAACATGAAAAACTAAAATGTTTTATTACGAAAATAATAGACATTTAAATTCAAGTTCAAATACTCAAAAAACTATGTCGGTTTTTCATTAAGAGAGTACATGATGATTTGTTATGGAGTAGGGTGGGGTGGGATACACTCCAAAAATTCTCGCTTCTCTCTCCCGCGTCGCTCTCTATACAGGGCGACACGGGGGACGACTTCCCACCTCTGTCTCCACCACCACCAGTGAGCACTCTCGGCCGCCGCCGTCAGCTTGCGGTGACGGCGGCCAGCTATGGCACCCAAAACGACCACCCCATAGCACCTTCCCCTTTCTCTCTTCCCTTTTTCTCCCCTCCTCTTCCTCCAACTTCAGGCTTGGAGCTTGGTTGGCTGGTGATGTGCTCGGGCTTCATATCCGGGACCCCTTGGGCCGGATCCGACGCTTCCCACCACGGATCCCGTGGGCGGTCCACCTCGGTGGCCGGCGTACGCGCTGGCGCAGCGGTAGTGACAGGCGGCCAGATCCAGGCGGTCTCGCCCTACACCTGGCCAGTGCGCTGTTGCCGTCACGTGTCGGAGGTCGGGTTCGCAGGTCCCGTCCACCCTGCCGGTGTCACCTGCTCGGCACTGGACGCCTGCTCCTCCCCGTGGGGCACCGGCTGGGGCCTGTGGTCCCATGCGCCATGCCCAGGCGCTCACGGGTCGGTGGTGCGGCTAGTGGGTACTCCACGACGCGGCAGGGGGACCTCGCGGCTCGGAACCGGGCTCTGGCCATCCCGCGGCTCGGCTTGCCAGCGTACTTGCATTGCGTCTCAATCCTGGGCTGCAGTTCTGGCGGTTTGGAGGCTCCTACGTCTGGCGGGCAGGGCTTTGTGGCTATTGGCCATGGCCGAGCCACCATCTCCTGGCGCTGCAACTTGGGAGGGCCACCACCATTTGGTGGCCAGCGACTCCGTGGGCCGGTGGCAGGGGCCAAGAGACCCCCCAACGACTGTGGTCAAACAAGCTCCTGGGTGAAAACCCTGCCTGACTTCTTGCTTTAGGCCGGTGGCGATGGCGCAACTGCGTCATCCACCTTCTTGAAGGCGTCGTTGAAAGATCGGTTCGTCGCACGGGTCCTTGGGGGGCGGTTTAGGGACGAAAGTCCTTCTTGAGCCTTTTTTCAACGTTGTTGGTGTCCGCGGACGTCATGCCCTCCTTGGAGGCTTCGTTGTTGGCCACCCCCTGTCGAAACCGCTTCGTGCTCGTGTTGTGTCTACCTGCACTTCAGCTTTCTCCTCGCTTGGGTCTATCCACCTCGGGTGTTGGTGTCGCTGCAGTCGTCTTCTTCGCAATAGCTACCTGTCCACTGGCGGATATGTCTTCTTCTTCGCAGCGACTACCTGGTCGCTGGTGTTTACGGTCGTCTTCCTCTTCGCAATGACTACCAGGTCGTTGTGGATGGATGGATGGTTGCTGAGCTCTCCACAACAGCTACCTGGTCGTTTGTGGATGGATGCCGAGCTATCCGTAGTAGCTATTTGGTCACTTGCGGATGGATGCTTTACTACTTAGCTTCACCCACCCTGACCCTTGCGTGGATGTTTTTTTTCTTTAGCAGGCATAATCAGTGGTGTTTAGTGGTGGAGGTCCAACACCCCCCCGAACCTCATGTGTTCTTGTTGTTCGTTTGTCTTTGGGATTTCACCAGTAATCATAGGATTATCTACGAGTCCATGTATCCGTGTTCCGGTCTTTCTTTGGCTCTTCCTCTTAATGAAAAACGGGTAAAGACCCGATTGTGAAAAAAATCCAACACAAATATAATAATCTATCATTACATGTTGCTGAAAACAACCTACTACAACAAAAATCTGGTTGCCTCTTTGCCTTCCTCTTGTTCTTCTATTACTTCTTGTTTAGCTCTTGCATAAGCTTGTGTGCAAGTTTTCTTGATGTATGAGAAGTAGGATTGCTTGTTAAAGCGTGATTAGGATAGATTTATTTTCTGCTCTAATGATCTTTCTCTTGTTTTAGCTTACGTCTAGCTAGCTAGTTGTCTTTTTACATTATATAGAAACTTATGATAGATTTGCTAAGCATGTTGCTCTAGGTCTTCTTGCTAAGAATATGTTAGAAGTGATGGTCCGATGGACTCGTGTGCCCTTTTATTAAAACTTAGAGCCACCGCGCTAGGGGAAGTAATCCTTGCTTAGATTAAGATTGTTATTGTTTAAAAAAAATAGATTAAGGTTGTTACATTATATTTCATATGTTTCAATTCACTGTGCTAGGAGATTACCTTGGTATGTCGTCATGGGGCTGCCACTGCAAGCAGCCAAGCACGGGGATTGCTTACCGAAGCAACGACTATTTGGAGGCAGCCTTTCACGACCAAGGACCAAGGAGACGAATTTTATTGTCGTAGGCTAGGAGCCTAACACGATTCTACGTGAATTGCATATAATTTTTTTGACACGAAATTCAGAAAATGAGGTACACAGTGCTCGTAACAAAACTGGAGCATTTTCTCCGTGTGTATTTTTTTTAAAGGTAACTCCGTGTGTAAAATAAGTTTCAGATGTAACAAGATAACAAATGCCTATATACTTCTAGTTACATGCATGCTGGATCTGACGGGATGCGGTGGAAGCTATCTTTACAAACTACTGGGTTCTTCAAAGTCTGCTCTCAATACTCGATACTTACTGTGCTCGTCCTCGTGGGGGGAAACCATCTTGGTTTAGTTTGATTAGTCGTAAATCGTTTCTGCTTGATGGCAAAAACAATGCCAGCTTATTCGAGCTCCTGGGTCCAGGTCAGTCCTTGCAAAGAATACACCAATGACAGACGACTCTCACTTCTGCCATTCCACTGAAAAAAAAACGCGTGGAGTAAACCACATTCTGTGATTTCAGGGCTACTTAAGGTTGTCATTTTGTCGCCTGGCTAATCTTGAATATAAACCACCCTTCTCAATAAGATCAATGTGTTTACCATCCTGCAAAACCATACAAAGAACCTTGAACTTAAGAAACCAAATGATGCTGAAAGCGTATAAGATATTGTATAAGATCACAACAGCACTACGAGTTTGCGCTCTGAATTAATGAGGCAGCAACAGTTGAAAACATACCTCCACGATATTACCATTTTCCATGACAATAATTCTGTCAGCTGTTTGAATTGTAGATAGCCTACACAAGGAAAAAACACCAAAATCTGAAGCATCCTTTAAATTTTAATACACAATTTCACTGTGGGGATCTCCCCTGCAGTATTTGCGTAAACACCAAAATCTGAAGCATCCTTTAAGTTATAATACAAAATCTCACTGTGGGGATCTCCAGGCATGTTCAAAAATCAAGATAGCAAACACCTGTGTGCCAAGTATACATTACCTGTGTGCTATGATTACCACAGTCCTTTTAGCCTTCGAATCTCGACTAACTTTTGTGATGACGCTCTAGTTAGACAGAAAGAAGATATCAATAGTTTTTTCCTAGGCACATTTGGATTGTATATACACCATTTAAACTCATACGATATTCAAATTCTTACATTAATGATTTACCTTGACATAATGTTCACTCTCCGCATCAAGCGCACTAGTGGCTTCATCAAGAAGTAAGATAGATGGGTCCCTCAGAAGGGCCCTGGCAATAGCAACACGTTGTTTCTGACCTCCGCTGAGAAGAGCATCATCAACAATGGTGTTATAACCATCAGGCAAAGCCATTATGAAATCATGAGCATAGGCCTGCTTTGCAGCCCAGACCACTTCTTCATGACTGACTTCTCTTGGGCAACCATATTTAATATTAGAGCTAATATCCATTCGGAATAAGCGTGGTTCCTGCATACACCAAAACATGGTTGTTCAGTAAAACATAAGTCTCATACGGTACTTAATGTATGTGGAGTTGATCCTCAACCTGTCCGACGAAACCAATTCTTTCCCTGAACCATCTGATATCAAGCTCAGTGAGTGGGACACCATCAATTAGTATCTGCATCAGCACACAAGTGTGAGATATACAATCAAAGGATGATTCTGGAAGTGTGAAAAGCTGAGACCACAGTTACGAACAGCTTACTTGCCCATTTGTAGGTTCGTATAGTCTAAGTAGTAAATTGATTATAGTACTCTTGCCACTTCCACTAAGACCAACCTACCAAGTTCCATCAATAAAGGTAGTAAGACATCCAATATCAGTCCATGAAAATTAACTGACAAAGAAAATATCAAGACCCATATGTCTTACAATTGCAACTACTTCATTTGGATTCAGTGTCAGATTCAATCCTCCCAAAATTGGTACCTGTTAGAAATAAAAAAGGGTAAATGAAGGGCCACATAAACCCTTGCCAGCATTTATAATTACAAAGTATCCATACTTCAGAGTTCAATCATCACATTTTCTTAAACTTCTCCTGGATATTAAATGTTAAGATCAGAAGTACCAGTTCATTGACAGTACTTGTAAACATAAAGTATAAAAAACTGTGTAAGCATACCGTAGGTCTTGATGGATATGAAAATGATACATCAGCATACTGAATTTTCCCTTTCAACTTCTCTAACTTGAGGCCTGCAATGATGAAAAGCTTTATATTACTGAATTGCAATGCCTCCAAAGAATTAGTCTTACAGTCATGCACACATTTCCTTGCCTTCAGAGCTAAGCTGCTTGCTAGGAAGGAGATCCATCAAACGAAAAACTTTTTCACTTGCTCCGACAGACTGCATCAGGGAGGACCAGTTGTCTCCAATCCACCATGTGGACAAAATTAGCCATTCAGCATATAGTGTGAATTTTGTCAACTGCTCAGCAGTTAACTTCCCAGACATGATTGCTAGACCTCCAATCACCACTCCAATGACCTACGCAAAGCTTATTTGCAAGAGTACTTCATCAAGGGTGTAAAGGCTTTAACATCACCAGATAATATTACAAATTACTCTGATGTTTAATTAAAAGAAAAACAATAGCAGAGGAGATACCTGAGTAGAATGGTATAGATAGTTCAAGCTCAGGCTCCAGCCTCCATAAGCCACTGTCTGCCGAAAGCTTACATCATACAGCTTATCAAGCCACTTTGCATACCTATCGAAGACTCAAAGGTATTATGGCACTTGACACATACAAAGTGTTAACTGCAATGGACCTAAGAGACAAGAAAAAAAGAAAGCATAGAAATTGCCTTTTAAACTCCTGCTTTTCCGTTCCATACACTCGCACTGTCCTAACCAAAGTTATCACCTCTTGAGCAACCTGAATTACATCCGTGTAAAATATTAAGGCGTAGGAAGGAAACAAAGTTGACTCTAGCAAATGGCTTATTTGTCTCATTACAAAAATCTTACATTATTGGCGCTTGCGGTGAACTCCTGTGCAAATTTAGCTGCCCTTTTCTGAAACCTACCAATCAAGTAGTAATGTGATGGGTTGAGTTCTCTCACATACACCAAAAATGCAAGCCAACAAATATATTTCTATAATAAGCCTCTTTTTGCACAGCACTAGCAATCTAATGGTACAAAATTGAACTAAAGTTTATGAACAGACAAACAAAGGATAGTATCTTTTACCGTCCATGAACTAGCATAATTGTTGATAGAGTGGCACAAACAAACATTGTACACAATCCGAGAGGCCAAGATAAGACTAGCAGATAAATTAATGCACCTGCACCCTGAGATAAATTAATGAAATAGCACATGAGCTTTTCAAACACTGAATGATGTTCAATGTAAGAACTCCAAAGAAATTTTCACCTGAAGTAAATTGCGTGAAATCAGGTTAAGGTCGTTGCCTATAACACGAGACACTTGTTGGCAGTCCGAACCAAGTCTACTTGTCAAATCACCGACTGTTTCTTCATCAAAAAAGGAAATATCCTAGCACAATGTAACTACAGTAAAAATCATAGTGGTATGGTTGAGCAAAAAAAAAAGCATAACAAATTTTCTTTCAGCTTCCATACTTCTGCATTCTTTCTTACCTGTGAAAGAATGGAATCAAATAGTTCCTCTCTCATACGTTTGACCTAAGAAAAATTCAGATGATGAGGGTTATAGGCAGATCATATGGAAACAGTATGGAACGAACAAACTTGTTAGGACATGAGGAATCTAACATGGTTTTACCAATATCATGTTTGCAACACCAAAACAGCAGCTTCGTACACCACTGCAAGTTAGGGATACCACTACATAAGCAACCTCATTTGTTTCACAAAATCATGCAGAATGAAATAATCAATTTTAATAATTCTGCACAGAGTATCATGAAAAAGCTCCCCGTTTCCGTTTGTACGAATCTGTATATGTGCATTTTTCATAATGGTCTGTAGCAAGCGTGATTTTCTGGTTCTCTATGATCCTGCCTTTTGTATTCATCATTATATTGCAGATACATCAAAACTTCATGCTCAGCGCCCCCCCCCCCCCCCCAACACACACACACACACAAATGTTTCAGAGTGATACTACCAAACTTTGCTGATCACATAGAGATTTCTGAACCATACATTACACACTAAGTCTGCAGAAAACAACATTTTACTGATATAAACAGTAGAGCCTATGATTAGCTGCTTCCATTGACTGTGAGCAAACGGGTGAGTCGAATAGCAAAATGTGTGCCATTTGATACCATGGTCAATATGAGCACAATCTGAGCAAAATACAACTAACCTAAACACCCCGGACACCAGACATAGGACAACCAGAAGCTTGGCATTTCGATAGAACACCGCGCCTCCATTCTGCGCAGAGAAAATGGACGCCGCAAGGAGATGTGGTATGGCGATCTCCGCAAGCTGCAATGGCAACCGAAGCACATCACTATGCTCACCAACAAACACTGAAAACTAGATAAATCACTAAACAACCATAGCACACTGTCATGGGCTCATGGCTGTCAAGCCTTACCGCAGCGCCTACGAGGGACGCAAAGCCGGCGTAGATGACCCATCTGTCGCCGGCGACGAGGGACCACATCCGCCTGAGCGCGGAGACGGCGGTGGTCCCGCTCCCCTCGGCGCGGCCGGCCCCGTCCCCGGCCTCATCGCCGTCCTCGAGGCGCCACCAGCTGCCCCCGGGCAGCACGTTGCGCAGGCGCTCGATGAACTCCCCCACGACGACGCGGCGCCGGCCGAGGCCACCGAACTCGCCGCCGATCGCCGCGGCGGCGCGGATCCTCGCCGGCCGCAGCCGCCGCTGCCTTGGGGCCCGGAGCGGCGCCCGCCTCGCGGCCAGGGTCAGCGACAGCGTGCGAGACCCCGGGGCCGCCGTGAGGAGCAGCATCGCAGCCGGAGCCGGCATTTCGCGGTGTCGAAACCCCTCAGCTAGGCGCGCGAGACTCGATCTGGACTCCGGCTCGCGGCCGCGCGATTTCAAATAGCGTGGCGAGGCCAAGGGCGACGCTGACGGTTGCGTCCTCGCCGGAGCTGGGCTGGTTGGGTTGCCGTGCGCGGCACTGGCACCGCGAGTGCGCGACGACTCTCCTCCTCCTCTTCGTCCGGCTGCTCTGCCTCGTTGTGTTTTTTTTTCTTTTTCCTTCCTCGCTGTCTTTTTCAGTTTTCTGTCTGGAATCGAAAATGAAAAAAGGAAAAATGTGTGCCGTTTTGTTTTCCACGCGCGTGTTTGCGTTGCGAAAGTGCTTGGTTCGGTGGTGGTGGAATTTCTTGGATTTTGGAAATTGTATGGCTATCATTGAGTTGCGAGGTTTTTGGATTGGCTTTGGTTTACGCTGCGAGGAAACGGACTTCTCCTGTGGTCGTGGGTGGTTCCTGAACCTCGTGTTGCTGCTGGCCTGCTGCTGCTTCGATGCAAACGACAAGGGCAGTACTAGCAGTGATGGAAATAACATATGGCATACAAAAATTTCATCTGTAATTTGACAAAAATATATTTATTAATTTGGTAAGTAATTATAGAATTTGCAGAATAATTTGTTATATAGACACTAAATAACATAATAACTCTTATTAGTTTCAATAATAGTTCAAATGCAATATTGATAGTCAAAAATATAGGCATAAAAGAGACATAGAATACTATATGTCTAACTTTTCAACTGCCGTTTTTTAAAGGATATGAATGTTTTGATTAAATCATCTTTATCTAACTCAAAGAAAATATCCGCACAAACATATGACTACTAGACACTCGCCCACCCTATTTGTTAATTTTATCTAGTGATGAGTGACACTGATCTGACTAATCTAAACAGGTACATAAATAATTATTGATAAGTAATTATGTACACATATTATTTAGAAATAAAATAGATTCATTCAACGAGCACCAGAGCAATATACAAATCTGACAAAGTGACATATTGACATAGTCACGTACGTAGAGACGACCATACGGAAGACAAGACACGCATACAGGTAGGGGAAGCAGGAAATCAGTCTAACCTCTCGTCGAACATGAACGTTTGTAGTCTGCTCAACAGCTAGGTTGGGGGCAGACAGCCGATAGGTGTGCCAGGGACAACAGGTAGGGGTGGATCACAGTCGTGGACGCTGTAGGATCAATAGTGATCGTCGGATCGGCTGCGGGCTATGAGATTGCCAGTTGCCGCCTGATAGAGAAACGGTCTCGACCCAAGCGGAGAATAAAAGGTATGATGTTGTGTCGCATGTGCGCGCTGCGCCGGCTTCTGAAGCGTCGTCCTAGTTGATAGGTCATTTTAAAAACATGCTAACTTGTGAGTGGAGACGGAGGAGGTAGAGCTAAGCCTTGGCTATCTCACTTGGTGGCCTGTTCGAGCTAGATAGGAAGGAGGACAAGCTGTCCCATTCATCATCTATGGCGGCCATGCTGACAACACCGGTGGAGGTACCAGTGTTGCACGACCTTGAGTGGACAAGCTCGCTACCCGTCCAAGCGGAGGCGTCGGAAGTTGGGAGGAAGTAGAAGTTACTGAGTCCTCCTAACTTCCGGCACCTCCACCGACATTGTCCGCATGGTCTGCATAGACGACGATTGGAGGAGCTTTTGTCCCCGTAACAAGCCTGACCCGGCCGCCAAGCAACAGCCTGAGGCTAAGCTCCACCTCCTCTATCTCCACCACAACTGTGCCCCTGCCCGGCCTGTGGCGGGGCATGTCCCTTGCCAATCAGGCACAACAAGCTTACACAGAAAGGAGTTCAAGGAAGGAGTGAGACGGGCGGGTATGGGTCATGGATACGCGCGACTACACATATTTATCCCCGTGTGGGGTGATTTTTTTCTTACTTTCTGCAAACATAAACATGCGTTGAGAGAGCAGGCCATGCGTCAACAGCTTTCGTGAAAAATCGCCTCAAAACTCAAAGTGACTCTCTCTCTCTCTCTCTCTCTTGCAACTGACCACCATTAGGTGTACCCGTATTTGGTGTATCATACACAGAAGTGGTAGTCTACTGTTACAAGTGCAGACAAATCATGAACAACATTTTTTAGCACTACTAGTGTGTGTAACCTTTACAAGTAATATACAGTTGAACAATGGTTTTATGGTGGATATATACACTATATAAATCTACATAGTTTTCTTATAAAAGGGGTGCTATAGCTTCAGCAGTTAGTACCACTTGCAGAAAAGGTAGAGCCAAAACAAGAAACTGAAAACAGATTGCCTGCGCTGGTCTTCCAAACCACTTTTCGTTCTCCACGTCAAACAGCGCTATGTACGTGGTTTTTCTTTGTTTGGTTTTTCTATGTTTGATTTTAACAAGAACAACAAAAATTACTAACTGCTTCTTTTTGTTTTTGATTTTCTGATGAGTCAGGTGTGAATCATACCACAAGAAGGACAAAAATTACTAACTGCTTAGGAAGCGTACCTCTCTTTGTTGGCGCGAGCACACGTCACCAGTTCCAGACTCCACACAGATCGCATCATCATTGCCTTACCCTTTACGAACACACATGACACAACGCATCATCACACATGACACACACACACCTCTAATGTTTTTCCCCTCTGGTTATTTAATATAGCATTTCTCAAACAAAGATGATGAGAAATAAGAAGCAAACAAACGGACAAGTGAAAGAACCCGACCGAGCAAATTGAGGAGAGAACACACGCGCACCACGTACTCTCTCTCGGCCCATCACTTTTTTGGCCGTACGTCCGATGACCGGAGAACCGATGGTCACAACTTACAACACAAACCATCATGGAAGAAATAATGAAAACACGGCGAACAAACACACGCCCACCACAAATGAATATATAAAATTTCGTCTCATCAGTCGGCTGCTATATCATCTCATGGCTCTAATTTAAGGTAGCTAGCTGATCGATCGCGGCGGCACATGGCGGCCGGAGAGACCATCGGCACACAGGGGGAGCTGCTGGTGCGGCAGCAGCACTCTAGTAGTTTAACGTTATCGTCCCCGGCGAAACCGAGCGCGCCATCACGTCATGTTTCCACGCCAGCGCCCGCGCGACGCACATGGCGACGAACGGACAGCCTGGCGCGCGCGCGGCTGCTGGCTGCTGTCCCCCGGTATGGTATGGTACGGCCGTCGGGCCCGATCGTCGCAGCGGCGTCGTCGCGAAAGCGTGCGCGCGGGCGAACAAAGTCTCGGCCATGCCCCCGTCGTGGCGTCGTCGCTGTCCTGTCCAGATGAGGAATCTAGGGGCCGGTGCACCAGGAATCAACCAGCAGGTTAGGTGTTGTGTGCGTGATGCAGATGCAGCATGTGTGGTGTGGCCTTCCTTTTATGTTTAAATAAAATAATAAAAAAAAGTCTGAAAAGAAGAACCACCATAACAATATATACATTTTTTTAGCAGAACAATATATACGGATATCACTACCGGATGCAACCCATCGGCAAAAAGAACTTAGCCATCGAAAAAAAGGTTGCCGATGTCAAAGTGACGTGGCCATCGGCAACCTCCCATCGGTAAAATTCTCATCGGAAAACACATGTTTGCCGATGGCTAAAGCAGAAGTCATCGGCAAAAGGATTGCCGATGGCCGCTACCCCCATCAGCAAACCCTCCACGTCATCCGGCCCGCCGTCAGGCTGACGGCGGGTTTGCCGATGGCTGACTCCACGTGGCCATCGACAAATAGTCCTGTTTTCCGATGGCCAAGGCCGTTGGCATTTTTTGTATTTTGTTTTTTAAAAATCATTTCACGAATTTTTTTACCGTTGGCCACGGCCATCGGCATACCTAGGCCGCGCTGGGCCAATTTCCACAGGAACCTGGGGAAATTTTTTTTCCTTTTTTTCCCTGTTTTCTTCCATTTCCAGCACATTTAAACACAAGCATGATATCAGAAGCAATATATACAACATTCATCACATATATTCGCAATAATACGCCATTTCAAACATAATATAGCATCAAATCCATATCCATGCATAAAAGTCCATATCAGAAGTGCATCCATACAAGTCCAACATGTCCAAATGCACCCATACAAGTTCAACGTCGGCCAAACATGTCCGACGTGGCACAACAAGGTCCAAAATAAGGAGTAGAAGCTACCTAGCTCGTGGCGCCGTCCCCTTGGGTCCCCGAGCCCCCAGAAGCATCCTCCCACTGAGGCCAACCCCCGTGCGGCTGCGGATTCTGCATCTGCTGCTGCTGCCACGAGTACTGTCAGTGGCCGAGCTGCTGAGGTAACTGCGACGGCCCGGGCTGCGGCTGCGGCGGCCACGAGTACCCCGGCTGCGTGGGGAACTGAGACGGCCCGGGCTGCCCCTGCGGCGGCCACGAGTACCCCTGCGTCGGTGGAGGTGTCGGGCCGAACGGCTGCCCGCTCTGGAGGAGGCTCTGGTAAGGACCCAAACCGGGATGTGGAGGAGGAACCTGTGGAGAAGCACTCGCCGGAGGGCTAGCACCTGGAGTTGGGTTCAAACCCGCCGAGTGTGTCTGCACAAAGACCAAGTGATGGAATTAGTACCTGCGGACTGGCATCACAAGCTAAAGCAGTAGGCAATGTAGGGACTCACCGGACGAGGTGCAAGAAAAGGTGGCAGTGGAGGTACTGGAGGTGGAGCGAAGAAAGCGGCTGGAGGCTCACTCATTCCCATGGCACGCATGTGCTGGGACATCTGCGACCACGCCTTCTCGTAGTGCTGCGCAACTGAGGTCGCGTGCTGCTGATAGGCAAGCGCCATCATCTTCTGGTTGGCTACCACCTCCTCGACCTAGGCCTGCAATATTACACGAGCATGGTGGATTGTATTTGAAGGCAAGGTACATTATTTGTGAAACGGTCGAACGACGAATGAAACTCCACTTACCTGAAGACCCGCGATCTGTTGCGCACTGCTCTGCTCCCGAGGCGCTATGGGGACCCGCGGTGCGCCGCCCCTACGCTGGTCTTCCTTGCGGATCTGGGTCAGCGTCGGGACAGAGGACGGGTCAATGGCGCTGTGGGCCATATAGAACCGCCCGTGCTGCTTCCCTCCTCCCAATCTCATCACGAGCTTAGGGTCTATGGGCTCTGTGGTGACGTCGTAGTCGTCGCCATGGGCCGCTCGAGCTGCGTCGGCGTACTTGGTGAGCTTCTCGTGCACTCTCGGGCTAGTGTACTTCTTGGGCCCGTCCGAAGAGTTGTACGTGGTGGAGGGCGCTTTCGCTGGGCTCTTGTGAGCAAGAGCCCACCCCGTGTACTCGTTGATGGGCTGCCCGTCGTGGTGCTCCCTCTGCGAGGAAAACAGAAAACATGGTTACAAGCAGAGATATAAGAAATCCGACGCTATAAGAAATGGTTGAACACAAGCATACCCATGTTTCCATGAACTCGCCGAGGTTCACGCTCCCCTGGTGGTGTGAGACCCCGGACTTCGCCATCTCTCCCAAGCGCTTCGCCCGACGTTCTCGGTGCTCCACGTACGCCGCCGGCGTTTGCCACCCTTGGACAATCGTACGCCAGCAGTCCTCGTACTTGCTGCACCAGCCCGGAGGTGACTGCATGACATTCAAGTGTTAGATCTTCCAGATAATGAGTTGAATGTGTCACATAAGGAATCACAGCGGATGGTTTCCTACTTATTTACCTGCATGTACTGCTCCTCGGTGAGGTCGGTCTCCGGCTCACAAATCAGCTCCCTGGACGTGGTCTTATCCACCTTCATCCCCTTGTAGTTGGCGTAGTAGGAGATGACGGCCTGGGTGCGCGCCTCGTAGAACATGTCCTCGATCCGCGACTCGCACACCTTCTCCTGATGCTTGTCCGCCACCTCGGGGTCCTACCCCTCCGCCAACCTATAGTACAACTGCACACAGGCATCAAACATCATTCCATTGTTTGAGAAAAGTCCAACAAATGCGTAGTATTGAGATATGCGTTGCGATTGAAAGACTCACCCAGAACTCCCTCTTGATCTTCTCAGCGAGGACTTCCCCACGCGCGTCCCTGATTAGCCAGTAGTATGGCCATTTGTCGGGCACGATCGTCCTCCCCTCGATGGTGACCAAGCCAGGGAAGTTTGCCTTAATAATTCGCCCCTGGATGCTCGTGACATGGGGCGAAGCCGTCCTGGCCGACACCTTTCTCCAGCCACTACACAAGCACAACAATTGTTAGTATGCAGTTTTAATTCGAAAATGAAATAAGAACAAGTACAGAAATCAACAATGGATACTTACGACGGCCCAGAGATCACGATCTGCGTGCGGTCCTCAGGGCGCGGCAAGTGCTCAGGGAGCTTAGTGGGCCCGCGCTGGAAGGGCTTCTTCTCGGTCCTCGTGGAAGCCGAGGTGCCTGTGGTCTCCTCCTCCTCGTCGTCGCCACAGCCACCGCCGCCGCCGTCCTCCTCCTCGTCGTCGCCACAGCCACCGCCGCCGCCGTCCTCCTCGTCGTCGTCCTCGTCGCCACCGCGGTTGACACAAATTGCCTCATCGTCCAACAGCCTCAACCTGGCACTCCTGCGCCTACCAGCACCCCTGCTGGTCGACGGCTCGACCTCAAGCTCCTCGTCGTCCTCCTCGTGGTTGCCGGCCTCCACGCGCTCCTCGTGGTGGCCGGCCTCCACGTCGTCCTGCTGGGGCGCGAGAAAGTTGTACCTCGACCTGACGTTCTTGCGGCGCGACCGTCCTCCGCCTGGCATTTTGTCTAGTGCCTGCAATGACAAAGAATGAAACAGTCTAGTGCCAAGTCATTTGTTTCGCGGACTCCTCCGTCATGTACAGCCGTTGCAGCCTCGGTAGTACTGGAAGGTGTCGTATGACCATCTGGGGGATCTTAGACTGTTTCTTAGTGCCATCACTGCCTTCTACATCCACGTACCTAGAGGCTTTGCACTCCGGACAGTGTGTTGCTGCCTCGTGGTCTCCCCGGAACAGGACACACCCGTTCTTACAAGCTTGGATCGGGTTATAAGGCATCTTGAGTGCACGAAGGAGCTTCTGTGACTCGGTCGTGTTTTTCGGTAGGCAGTGCTCCTCCGGAAGCAGCCCGCCAACGGTTGCCAATACGAGATCAAAACCTTCCCGACTGATGCCCAGTGACGACTTCAGCCCTATTAGGCGTGAAATGGCATCCAGTTTAGAAATGCGGGTCTTCTCGTGAAGGTGCTCCTTTGTCGCCTCCATCATGTCGTAGTACGCCTTTGCGGTCGACTCTGGATCTTCTTCCACCACCCCCAATCCTTCAACGGCTCCAACGTCCTCAAGCAAGTCTGTCATTCCGGCATCTTGATCAAACCCCTCGAGGTCCGGTCTCACCACCGCCTCCGTAACCCGTTGGGGTTCCCCATGGAGGATCCAGCGGGTATAGTTTGGAACATACCCTTTTGCCCAAATATGATTCCTCATCTGTCGTTGCTCTTTCCTTGTCTGGTTCTTACACTTGCTACAGGGACAAAACACCTGAATCGCCCCTTTAGAAGCTGGGCCAAATGCCTTCTCCAGGAACTCCCCGGTCCCATTAACCCATTCATTGGTCTTGTCTTTGAATCCCGTGTACATCCACTCACGGTCAGCCATCGTCTGTCATGCGCCAAAGTAAGCAAGTAATAAGACCAAATCTGCATCTACAAGGCGTTCCTACCATCTACTAGGTGAAGGATAGGTCCTAATCCCACCCGAGGATGCGTAGATGAGGTTAGCTTCCATGCTCCGCTCCCGTCCGAGACGGAATTTCGGCAGCACCTCCCCGCTGTTCTCCCGATACACGTCCCGACAGGGAGAGTGTGTATCCGGAGAACAACGGGGAGGGGCTGACGAAACTCCGACTCGGACGGGGGCGGAACATGGAAGCTAACCCATCTACGCATCCTCGGGCTGTCCAAAAAACGTGGACAATCCGAAAGAGAAACAGTCGCAGATATGCACTGATCCGCATACCAACGACCGCGAATCTGTTTCGGACGGGAGACGCCTAACTCGGTTACGCAATGTACTTACAACAACTATAAGACACAGAGGTGGTTTATACCTAGGGTGGCGGCGCAGAGGCGGGTAGGTGCACGAACACGGTCAAGGTCCCCTCCGACAAGTCCTGCTCTGCAAAGCAATAAAGATATCAATATTTGTGGAAAATTTCGACAGAACCTCCCCTGTATGGGGAGGTTCCAAGACCTGCAAGAAAAACTGCCGGCTCGAAGGCCGGTGTCCACATTTGCGGCACGATGGCCCACACAACCACAAACCCGGCACGAAGGCCGTCAACACAGAAAACGGCGCGATGGCCGACAACCCTAGAGCTTTACCTTCTCCTACGGCGACGCGCGGCGTCGGACGACGTGGGCGAACGGCGTCGGACGACGTGGACGGACGGTGCACGAATGAAGCGGACCTTCTCTGCCTCCTCCTCCTCTCTTCCTCCTCCCCTTCTCCTTCCTCTCCTCCCCTTCTCCTTTGTCCTCCCTTCTCCTTCCTCCCCTCCTCCTCCCCTCCTCTTCTCCTCCTTCTCCTCCTTCTTTTCTTCCTCCTCCCCTTCTCTTCTCCTCCCCTTCCCTTCCCTTCTTGCAGGACCCGGCGGCCGCGGCGGTGAGGCGCGGTCCCGCGCCGGCGAGGAGCAGGGCGGCGGCGGCGCTGGAGGGCGCGGGACGGGGCGGGGGTGGGGGCGTAGGACGGGGTGGGGGGGAGGCGCAGGGCGCGGCGGCCGCGGCGGTGAGGCGCGGGCGGCGACCGCGCCGGCGAGGAGCAGGGCGGCGGCGGCGCTGGAGGGCGCGGGACGGGGCGGGGGTGGGGGCGCAGGACGGGGTGGGGGGGAGGCGCAGGGCGCGGCGGCCGCGGCGGTGAGGCGCGGGCGGCGACCGCGCCGGCGAGGAGCAGGGCGGCGGCGGCGCTGGAGGGCGCGGGACGGGGCGGGGGGGGGCGCAGGACGAGGTGGGGGTGCGGCGCGAGAGGGCTCGCTGGAGGGCGAGTCGGGCGGCGCGAGTCCGGCGGCGGCGGCGGTTCGGGGGCGGCGGCGGTGTGGGAGAGAGGAGGGTGAGAGAGAGAGGAGTGGAGAGTGGTGAGAGAGAGGAGATGGGCCGGCCCGTTAGCTAGGGTTGCAAGCTTTGCCGATGGCCGTGGCAAAGCCGTTCGCCGTTGACCGGCCATCGGCAAAAAAAAAATTTTGTTTTTTTCTTTCCAATTTTTTTTCTGGTGTCTTCCTACCCCAAATACAAGCCACCTCCAAAGTTTGGGACAATTTTGAACTTTTTAGCTATATTTCGTTGATTATTTCTGTTTCTTTTAATTTTTCCCGCACCTCAAGATTTGAACTGCAGATACCTAAAATAATGAAGACTTTTGATTCAAAAAATGATATTCATGATTCTCGGAGTATGTTGAGGCCATATCCAGGATCTCGCATGAAATTACGACCGTGTTGGCCTCGTAACATGGGTAGTGACGTGCCAGGAAAGTGTTTTAAAATTCTATAAAATGCAAACGAAGTCCAAAATTGACGAGTTGTCTTGCCATGGCATGTGTAGTGTGTGGTAAAAATTTCAAAAAGTTTCAAGCTGACGTCGGATGGTCAAAACCCACATGTGGAGATGTTTGGGTCGTTGATTATATAGAATTTTAAAACACTTTCTCGGCACGTCACTACCCATGTTACGAGGCCAACAGGGTCGTAATTTCATGCGAGATCCTGGATATGGTCTCAACATACTCCGAGAATCATGAATATCATTTTTCGAATCAAAAGTCTGCATTATTTCACGTACCTGCAGTTCAAATCTTGAGGTGCGGGAAAAATTAAAAGAAACAGAAATAATCAACGAAATATAGCTAAAAAGTTTAAAATTGTCCCAAACTTTGGAGGTGGCTTGTATTTGGGGCAGGAAGACACCAGAAAAAATTGGAAAGGAAAAAACAAAAAAAAATTTGCCGATGGCCATGGAAAGCCATCGGCAAACAAGATATGCCGACGGCCGGCCATCGGCAAACAAGGTGGGCCTGGGCGCTCCCCAGGCTGCCACGTGGCCATGGTCTGCCGTTAGCCGCGGCCATCGGCAAACGTGACGGCGTCTGCGGCCGTCCGCTCCTGGCAAGTTTTGCCGATGGGGGAGGTCTGCCGATGGCTTGGCCATCGGCAAAAAATTTCTTGGCCGATGGCTTTTAGTCGCCGATGGCCGGGCCACCGGCAAACTGGACGGTTGCCGATGGGCTTTTTTCGCCGATGGCCCGGCCATCGGCAACAATAGTTTTTCCGATGGCTCCACTTTGCCATCGGCAAACCTTGTTTTTTGCCGATGGCAAATTCCTCGACCATCGGCAACCTTGAGCGCCATCGGAAAAAACTCCGTCTCCGGTAGTGTATGCAACATGGTTGTCGTTTGTGTTAATTTATCTCCCCTTGTATCATACAAGTGTATTTCGATTTAGCACCTGCTAATAGCCAGCACACCCCTTTATTTGACGCGCGTGCGTCAGTTCAGGTAACAGTGCTCGTCTTCTATGGGTCATTGTCTTCCTCACTCTTCTTCATCGTTAATCTTCTCCTACTATCTCTTTCCTCGGCGCCACCCTCCTCCATCTCCTACTAGGCCGCAAGCCAGAACACCGACAACCTCACTGCCTTCCCCGCCTCAACCCCATCATTCACTAATATTGTATGCGATCGCCCCCATTACCTACCTAGTCCATTGTTTGTCTTCCATCGCCTGATTGGCGGCATTGTTGCTGCCGTGCCTCACCACCCTTAAACGCCCCCCACCGTCGCGCCGACCACCGCCCCAACCATCCCTCTAGGTCCGAAGGACGTTGGAGATTACTGCCTAGAGATTAAACCAAAGCTCAAAACCTAACCCTCAGGGGAGAATCCAGGATATTATGTCATTGGGGTCAAGGAGTAAACAACGAGGTTAAATACATGTTAATTCTCTATTTGAAAGAATAATTTGCAGATCAATTAAAGAGCTTTAAGTGAATTTCTGTCAAGTTATTGGGGTCAGCTGACCCCAATGGATACACATAGATTCGCCCCTGCTAACCCTAGGCTCGTCTACCCTGCAGATTACCCCAAAGCTTAATTAAAACCTAACCCTTGGTCCGTTACCCCACCGCCATGCAACCGCCACCCATGGAGCCCAACCCCTACCCGCCCCACATGCTCGGCACCCTCCCTAACCATAGGCCATAGTCTAGACTCTAGAGATTACCCCAAAGCTTAGAACCAAAACCTAGGTCTGTGTACTCATCAACTGCCAACTGTCGCCCACTCCGAAGATTTATCAAAAGCTCAAAACCTAACACTAGACCCACATACCGTACCGCCAACTGTCATTCGTAACCCTAGATCCATCTACCCTACCACCAACTGTCATTCGTAACGCCCGCCTCCCACCCGCCCCACGCGCTCGACGCCCTCCGTAAACAAACGGCTTCGAAACCTAGGCCTGTCTACTCATCAACTGCCAACTGTCGCCCACTCCGAAAATTTATCAAAAGCTCAAAACCTAACACTAGACTCATCTACCGTACCGCCAACTGTCATTCATAACCCTAGATTCATCTACCCTACCGCCAACTGTCATTCGTAACGCCCGCCTCCCACCCGCCCCACGCGCTCGACGCCCTCCGTAAACAAGCGGCTTCGACGTCACACCTACCGCCAACTGTCATTCGTAACGCCCGCCTCCCACCCGCCCCACGCGCTCGACGCCCTCCGTAAACAAGCGGCTTCGACGTCACACGGTGGTACCGTTAAGGCACACACGTGTCAAATCAGAATTTTGCAACAACCATGCTTGCTTTGTTAAAAATAACAAATTTAGAAAAGCCATGCATGCTTGCAAACGCAATATCATCATGCATGCATCCAGGTAATTACCACACCAGCATATATACAAATTAAAGGAGGATTAAGGCATGCAGGTTCTAGCTTTTGCTGCTGTCTTGTTATCCGAATGGCACGACGACGACACCAATGACCGAGATCACACGTGTAAATAAGAATTTTGCAACAACCACATGCTTGATGATATATATGCATGCTTGAATATCATCATGCATGCATCCAGGTAATTATACCACACCAGCACATATACAAATTAATTAAAGGAGGATTAAGGCACGCAGGTTCTAGCTTTTGCTGCTGTGTCTTGTTAACCGAATGGCACACGACGACGACACCAATGACAGAGATCAGGTATGTCCATGCATGTACATGACTAGCTAATTAACGACACCACGACACAGGTCCAACAAACCAAACCATGCACACAATTCAGCGTCACACAGCAGGTGGGGGTCTACTACTCGATTTAATAATATCATCACCTAGCACACTACATGCTTAACACACGACGGGGGTGACCACCATCATCAGGTCAGCTGTTTCGAGCTAGCTAGCTAATAACTTGAGATGGATCAATGGCGGAGTGAGCGAGAGAAGACTGTTGTTCTTTCATCAGATGCTCACGGCCATCTGGTTCATGGCGGCGGCTCCCTGCTGCCGATCCCGTCGAACGCCTTGCGGAGACCTCCCTTTGCATGCACCACTGACCCCATCGACGTCGGCATCTCCAGGAACGCTGGCTTTCTCTGGACCTGCTGGAGACATCAGCTTGTGCTTGCCTGCGGCACTGGAACCGTTGCCTTGCTCTTGCGCCGGCGGCCTTACCTTCACGCCCCGTATCAGCTGTGGATACAACAGAATGGTATCAGGGGTTATGAGTTGCTGCTGCTGAAACCCAAGTGCACAACAAGATCAAAGATGCCACTGTACTTGAGATTGACATCCACACACAAACAGTGGCATCCAAAACAGTTGTGTTGGACATCGACCAAGACACTTGACCAATGCATAATTCACAGGCATATGTATATGGATCTAAAACGAACATATATAGCAAGGAAATAGACAAGAGGAGGACATTACAAATTTGCCCGACTTGACATCGGAGTATATCACTATGAAATCCCCCTCCTGAAGCTCATTGGAACGAACAAATTCTCCTGCAAGTTGAGAAAAAACAGAATCAAACAATGACAAAGAAGATGTCAAGATCGGATGGATGGAAATCGTAACGTTTTAGGATCCTCTCACCTGTGTTCTCCAGCAGATACATTCTACTCTTGTTGTTGGGCCAAAACCTGCGTGCATGCAATAAGGAGCTGATGAGGCACTTAATTTGCAGCAAGGCAATCCACTTTCAGAACAAAATATCACCAGATCATATACAAATGCAAAAAATGAAAGCTACCTATTTTGCATATAACTTCCAGTATTGGAACAGGTTATTATTTTGCATAGAACTTCCAGAATTGACGAAGAACTTTGATGGCATTTGGTTCGATGAAATGTAACGCAATCTGTTTATTTGGAGGACTGGATAGCGATGCAGACACGTTTGGTTCAATTTTGTCCGTTATGCATTACCACGTAATCACATATCGTCCTATTCATAGGTGATACCGCTCATATCCATCCCTTATTTTATTGCCGCCGTCTCTCCAAATTACCGTTACGACGCCGAACCAATCAAAGTCAGCAATCAACGATCCCACCGACTAAACCCACGTGATCTGATTTCATTTGCGGTTAGGTTACCCAAGGATGAAACAAACACCACCTTTATTTGTAGGGGAAAATCAAACCAGAAAAACGAGCCACACAAAGACAAGGAAATAAAGCATATGAAACCAGAAAGAAGAAAAACCGGAGGAAGGAGGGTAAGAGAACACTACGGATGCTGTTAAATTAAAGATTTGCAACTGGCTGCCAAGCACACAGCTTAATTAAGGAACGTATCACCAACCGAAAGGAAGTAACAACTGCCTTGTGAAATAACTCGAGCTATACCACAAGTAGTTATTTGCAAGCTGGAGGAACAGGCCATTTTAAGAACAAATATCACCTGATGGTGTACATAAGCTAGCTACTGAGCATATGCAGAATATTTTAGTACTGAAACAACAGAGATCGATTAGCAAGTTGGAGAAGAGACATGTTTATTGCGTGCAGAATTACGTGTAGACGGGTGCATGCCACTATTTGCTCCTGGGATTCTCATCGTACAGTATATTCATATGACCCACTTGCCCAATTGGGAAAGAAAGGGACCATGCCACAGTGATGCCGTACTCATGCCATTTACTATTTTCTGGCCCAGTAGTACGTGGTACTACCTTTATATCTCCCTACACGGCTACACCCAGTAAACCAAGAACATGCAGTTTTGGGCCTTGTTTAGGACTTGTTTATAGATGCGAATTTTTTTAGATTTCGCTACTTTAGCACTTTCGTTTATTTATGACAAATATTGTCCAATTACAAACTAATTAGAATCAAAAGATTCATCTCGTGATTTACAGACACACTGTGTAATTAGTTTTTATTTTCGTCTATATTTAATGCTTCATTCATGTGCCGCAAGATCTGATGTGACGGGGAATCCAGGGCGAACTAAACAAGGCCTTACTTCCACCCAAAAACTCAAAAAATTTTAAGATTCACCGTCACATCGAATCTTTAGACGCATGCATGGAATATTAAATATAGACGAAAATAAAAATTAATTGTACAGTTTGGTCGAAATTTACGAGACGAATCTTTTGAGCCTAGTTAATCCAAAGTTGGACAATAATTACCACGAACAAACGAAAAGTGCTACAGTGTCGCAAAATTTTTCCCACGAGGAAAAAACTCGGCCCAAATAAAAGAAAGGGAGACCAAACAGAGATTCGAGGGAAACACCCAACAAATGGATTTATCAATGCTCGGCTATATCCCAAAAAATCCCTAGACTAATGACACTCACCTGTACCGCATGTTCCATACGCGCGATGTCCCAATGTCCTCCATGGGGATGGAGATGCCATCCCTCGTCTTGAGCTCTGGCAGGTGAACCTCCGCTTCCTTCTGAATCGTCCAAAGAAGACAAGACGATTTTAGGAGAGAGATACCAAACCAGCATGGCCAATTTATTTTGAGAAGGCAAGACCATTTGAAGAACAGATTCAATGCAAAAGCAGTTTGCAAGCTTTGATGCATAGATCATCTGTGATCTATCCATGGCTGATTTTAATTAGTTCAAGAACAGGAGTGGCTCAAGTGGATGCAGCAGGCATGCATGCAATGCATCTAGCTAGATTTATATGTGCAAGTGGGGGGCTAGCTAGATATGATGCAGATCATGAAGGGCGTCGTCTGTCTCACTTTGGGGAGCACGATGCGCCCGAGGCTCCCGACGTCGCTCTGCTTCAGCACCTTCTGCAGCAGGAACCGCAGGTTCTTGTCCGCCTTGGCACCCTGCAATATCCCACACACATCTTCATCAGATCCATGCACGAACACCACAGGAACACGCATCGAATCCGTACGCGAGAGCATACGGCGCACGCACGTTTCATGCGTGCTCGTTTGCTCTCGACGACAGCGATGTGCGTCTGTCTATTACTACGAGCAAACACAAGACAAGTTTGGTATAGTATAGATCTCGTGCTAGCTAGCGATGCCATGCACCTGCCGCTTATCTGAAGCCGCCGCAAGGCGCTGGGGACTGTCGTCCAGCCGAGCACCAGGCGCCGGCTTCGCCGGTGGCGCGGTCACCGCTTCCAGGGAGAGAGGCACCGGTTCCCCTGAGGAATTGGACTTGATGGAGAGCGGGTTCTGGACCTGCTGCTGGCTGCTCGGCGACCAGAATCCCCAGCCACCGGCTGAGGGCGTGACCGGCGTGGAGTGGGCCGACCGAGGGGACGGCTCCTGCGGGTGGACGGAGCCCTGGATCTGGCCCAGGTTTAGCTGCTGGTTGCGCTGCTGCTGCAGGCAGGACAGGCGCCGCTGTCTCGCCATGCGCTTCTTGCGGGCCTCCTTGGTCGCCGAGGCCTCCACGCCTGCCATGCGCTGGGGGGCCATGGTGGGGTGGCCGCCGGCAGCGCCGGCGGCGGCGTACTGCCCGCCGAATCCGGCGGAGAACGGCTGCGGCATAGGGTAAGAGCCCGTGGACGCCCCAGGTGTTGGGAACGGCACGTACTGCTGTGGCCAGGCCATGTTTGCGCCGCCGGCGCCGTGCATGTCGCCCACCGTCGGCGGGGAGAACGGCTGGCTGTTCACGACCACGCTGCTCGTGCTGGAGCTCTGGTGGAAAGGGTATTGTTGGCCTGCCGCGTTTGGGTACACCGCGTCGCCGCCGTACGCAGGTGGCGTGAACGGCTGCTGCTGGTAGGGCATCCAGGATGTGCCGCCGCCTGCGGCCATATCCTGTCCGCCGGCGGGGAACTCGTATCCTTGGTTGGCGCCCGGGCTGGGGAGCTGGCCGTGCAGGCCCGCCGCCTCCTCCATCACGTCGCGCGGGCGCTTCTTCTGGAGGTGATGGTTCTGCACCCAGGTGAGGATGAGCTTGAGCAGCTGCATGTTGCCTTGGCGCCCGCCGCCGAGCCGAGCGGCGGCGGCCTCGATGGTGGAGCGGCGGAGGCGGATCCCGCGGAGATCCTCCGCCGAGATGTTTTCACGGTTGCTCGTGAGCCACTCCATGAAGAACCGCGGCAGCTCCTCCCCCGCCGCCACCGATGACGCATCCATGCAGGCTTCCTCTCTGCCCGTCCCTTCCAGAACGGGTTTCTCTTCACGTCTGACGTCGCACACCGGATTCGGCGGCGCGGACATGGCGTCCTCTAGCATCAAGCTAACCTCCGGGAACGGCTCGGAGTCCCACGGCATGGAGAGCGACGCGAAGTCGAGGATCTGGTCGATGTCATCAAGCGCATCAAACCCTTCCCCGGCCGATGCAGGCTCGGAGGGCTCGCCGGCGGCGGCGGCGCCGCCGCCGCCAGCTCCTCCTGCCGTCGTGTTGGTGTAGGCGCTGGAGGAGTTGGACGAGGAGGACGACGAGAAGGTGGAGCTGGACGGCGACGAGAGGCAAGGGAAGTCCGGGAGGGAGGGGAACGTGTCTTCGGCGAACATGAAGTCATCCGCCGCCTCCCCTCCGATCTCCTCCGCCGGGGCCTCCCCCATGTCGCCACCGTGCTCCGGCGGGTTCTCTTGGGAGTGCGGTGGCGACGAACCGCCGGAGGCGTCCATGCAAAGGGACACGACGACAAAAGGAGGAGAGAGACGGTGTCTGTGACTGCCGCCGCCTCACGGTGTAGGTGTGGAGGTGGGTGCAGTTACTGAAGAGACGAGACGAAGAGGTGGAGGGGGAAGAAGAGAGAGAGAGAGAGAGAGAGAGAGAGGAGGGAAACGAGATGCGGCTGCGTGGCACACGTGGCGGCCTCCGGGGGCTGTGGGGAACGCTCCACCGCCCACGCCAGCCTCTCCTCGGCCACCCCACTTCTCACCCCTGGAGCGCACCCATACCTCTCTCGGAGACGTGGGGCCGGATATGTTTAGGCCCAGTTGTCATTGAAACACAACAAACCATTTACGGGTGAGGTTTCTCTGTGCACGCTCTCGGTCTATGGCAGGGGGCCGAGCGATGCTGTCCCAGCTGTCAGTGTCGTGTGTTTTCAGCTCTGGCCTCCAGTCGCCGCGTTCTAATTTGACTGGTCCTGAAACGGAACCGAGAGCGTCCATGTTTTGCCTCGTCAATGATGCGTGGGGCCCGCGAGACCGTGCGTGGAAAAACCGTGTGCGCGTAGCTGTTTTGGCGCCGTAGGATGTCCGTGTCGCCGGCGCGCCGACTGAGGCCCGAGTATTGGGACGATTCCTGACCGTCCGATGCAGTCTCCACGTGATCCAACTGATGGAAGCTCCGGTGGGTACCGTAGGCTTGTCTACGAAGGAGAGGAGTTTCTCTACGCGCACGCGTGAAACCTACACGGAGGGTGTACTTCGGAGACTTGGTGGCCACGACGACGTGGAATCCACTGTTGGGCCATGTTTAGATGCGAAAAGATTTTTTATTTCGCTATTTGTTTGTGGCAAATATTGTCTAAATATGAACTAATTATGATCAAAATATTCGTCTCGCGATTTATAGATAAACTGTATAATTAGTTTTTATTTTTGTCTATCTTCTCTACTATAATGGAATTCTTTAATTATACTTGGTCCACCCAACAAATCGTCCCCCACTGAGAGTCTCCATCCATTATGTACCCAGGAAATTGTACACGATAGTCCTACACCATTAAAATCAATGGTTAAAAAAACACATCTATCAAATCTAATGGCCACGATTGAACGTGGGAAGCCAGGCTTCTCACCGGCATCTCACCCGTGACTTCTCAGGCCGCACCTGGCGCCGAACCTCCAAGCATCATCGAATCGAAGAAAAAAAAAGAAAAACCGGCCTCCGATCACCCAGCTGTGGAGGCCGCGCCGATCGCCTACGCCCGCGCCAGGAGGAAGCTAGCCTCACGGGATCACGCCGGGCTCCGAGTAGCCGCCGCGCCGATCGCCTGCGCCCGCGCCAGGACGAAGCCGGCCTCACCAGGACGCACGCCCGAGCCCGCGCAGTCGCCGCGTCGATCGCCTGCGACCGCGGCAGGAGGAAGCCGGCCTCGTGAGGACGCACGCACGCCTAAGCCCGTGGAGTCGTCGCGCCAAGCAGCAGCCTCGACGAGCCTTCTGATCGCTCGCCGGGAGGAAGCCACACCCGAGCCCGTGCAGCGGCCACGACGATCACGCACGCGTGGCAGAGGGGAGGCCGCGGTCACGCACATGACGGTCACCTTGTTCTGCGGATCCATACGCCAAGCACGCAGGTGTCTTTCATTTGTTCCCACGTCTACAGCTTCTATAAGACTTGTATAATTATTTAAATTAAATATGGATGCATGTTCGATTTATTTATCATGAAGTAGAGATGCAAGTAGTAACACAACATGATTACATGGTCACTGTTTTATTTGATGGGAAAAATATCCTGATAATTCTACTATCGGACAGCTCAAATCTGTATGTTGCTCTGCAATTACATTCAAAATTAGGCAACTGCTAACTCTAAACTGTTCAATCCATTTTTGAGAACTTTCTGGTGGGAGAAAAGTCCTTGGATTTTCTGGATCATCAGCTCCACCATCATTAGGAGATCTCTTTTCAGCTCTAGCAACATTACAAGTGCTGCATGCAGGGTCTCCTGATGGAAGTGCACTAAACAAATCAGACTTCACATCCTCAGGTAATTTGTGCAGAACTGTTAGAGGTCGTCTGGCTTAGCGAATGAGGCATCAAATCAAGCTGTGTAACACTTTTTGTTGTTTTCTCAGCTAATGCACTAGCTCTTGAGCATGAAGCAGTGACAATCCTCACCTTAGTATGTTCCTCCTCTGAATGCATGGAGTCTTTGTGGTCTCTGTATCCTTCAAGCTTTGCATCATCAGGTACTGAATCACATGTAACTGCTGGTAGAGCAAGAGATTTTGAACTATTTCCCTTGCCCTTATCACTGTTGAAGATGTCCACACGACCTTGTAATTCTCCCTTGGGATAATGGAGGCAACTCGATATTGTGAACTACAGTAGACCTATCACTTCTAAGGTTCACTTCTGTTGTATGTGATGGTCCACATCTTCTCAAATCCTGCAGTCGAACTTCCGTCCCTAGATTATTTCTTCATAATTGCTCTTTACTGCTTCAGTTATGATCGTGCAAATTGTCACAAAACCAGAATATCTCCAAGCAAAGGACATGACCAATAGATATCCAAAAACAACAACGAATGAAGTGGCGTGGGTAAACACATAATTGCACATTCGGATGACAAGGAAGAAAATAAAATTGAAATCTCAAGTAATTTATTTTTAAACTTATTTGCATTAGGCGGTATCAAGGGTTTTCTGGTTGTATACATGATTCTTACTTATAAATATTTTTCTAACTTGTACATGCCGAGCAGCCGCCGCGACGATCAGTATCATGTCAACGCCCACACCCACGCACTTTGACGAGGTAACGACAAAGCCGCGCGGTGCCTGGCAACGACGATCGCCCGCCTCTGCCGCCGTCATGATGATCACGCCGGCGCAGACACGGCGCTCGCGTCGTTGCTAGCTTACAGGTACACTGCTCTGCAACAACCTGATCGAAGTTTTGTTTTCAGTTTATTATGTCAGTATAGGAGAACGTGTCGATGCTGAACCTTTGGAGTAAGTCATTTTTTACTGAGAATTATTTTGTTCTAAATTAGATTTTCCAATATCCATGATTGAATTGCTACAATAAGTAATTTGTTCCTTGTCATTGTTTTGTAGCAAAGAGTGGGTTCGAAGCACACAACTATACACAATTTCTTTAAGTCCTAGAAAAATTAGAGAAATTTTAGATGACAATAGAGAGTTGGATCATGATTGCTTCAACATGGTTGTTAGGATAGCTGCGTCAAATGAATCCTTGTTGTTGAAGAAGCAAAAATACCACTTCATGGACCTCCAGTTTGCTGTAAGTTCATCCAAGTCTTAATTGTATAATTCATCAATCTCTACTATAATATATACAATTGTATAATTAATCAAAAAAATTTGAATTTTGCAAACTGGAAAGTCCATAACTCAGTTTGGACGAGATCCGCGATGTTGTGACAAGCTAGACAACAAGAAACTCGCAAAAGTACTTGAGTGCTGGCCTGATATGGAGTACAAAATTAAAGATTGCAACAATGTAAGATATGTTCAGTGTACTCCTTTAAAAGCTTATTATATTTTATTTATCACTTATAGTTTGTGTTTGTTTTTAGATTCTACTACCATATTATCGAGATGGGCTATACATTTTATTCATAATGAACATGCAAAACAAAACTATGTACATTATGGATCCACTTCTAAATGAAGTATGTTTCAAGGGTTATACATTTCACACTATTGCTAAAAGGTTCTGTCTCGCCATGAAGAGAAGATTCCCTACTTGTGTTACAAAAGTTTCATCAAATAAAGACTGGTAATCACTTGGAATACGTTTCATCTTTATTATCACAAAATAGTCATTTGATTTATATACAATAAATAAACAAATGCTCTTCTCCACGAGATTCGGAGGCTTCCTTTATACAAAAGTGTTTCTAGATTGTATACATGTTTAAATATGATTGTGTAAAAGTTAAACTATGAAATAAAATCATTGAATGTTTTTATGTACATTCCTGAGATAAAACCGTAGCGTTAGCACGGACATTATACTAGTATTTAATGATTCATGCATGTGCCGAAAGATTCGATGTGACGATAAATCTTGAAAACTTTTTGGTTTTCGGGGTGAACTAAACAAGGCCGTGGTTGCAGACTTCGCCTTCGTCAGCCTCCATACCTACACGGCCAGTTCATCGGCACGTTAAAAAAAAAGGAAAAGAGCCAGTTCATCGGCTGCCATTTTCCGGCTGCAATCTGCGGGGAACTTTGCGTGTGTGTGGGATGGATGGATTAAGGTGTGGACTGAAATTCAATTGATAACTCCTCGGGCTTTTCTTAACTTGAGCCTTGTTTAGTTCATTCCAAAATTTAAAAAATGTTCAAGATTTTCGTCACACCAAATCTTGTGGCACATGTATAGAACATTAAATATAGACAAAAAAAAAAACTAATTGCACAGTATATCTGTAATTTACGAGACAAATCTTTTGAGTCTAGTTAGTCTATAGTTGGACAATAATTATTAAATACATCCGAAAGTGCTACAGTATCAAAATCTAAAAACTTTTCACCAAGGCCTTATTCAAAAAAATTTGTAAAATTTTTTAGATTTTCTGTCATCAAATGTTGCGATGTATGCATGAAGCATTAAATATAGATAAAAATAATAACTAACTACACCGTTTGCCTATAATTTATGAGACGAATCTTTTATGCTTAGCTAGTCTATAATCAAAATAATATTTATCAAATACAAACAAAAGTGCTACATTGTCCATTTACAAATTTTTTTGAACTAAAGGCGTGACATAATAACCTGCAGTCCTCTTACTTCATCTTTGGCTCTTTGTACTTATGGTATTTTAGCATTTTCCCACCTGTAGAGGGTAATCGTACGTAACTGTGCTGACAAAAAGATGACGGGCGTCTTAAATATGGTGTTGACTGAAGACCAGATTTTCGGGTTTACTATAAATTCAAAAAAGATATTTTGGATGGTGCTACATTTATACAAATGCGAGTGATGCAGCTTGTTTCATCTGTTTGTAGATAGTAGAGTATTTTGGATGGTGCTACTACATTTACTGTTGGTACAAAAGTTTCACCAGTACTAACTTCTTTCCATCTCTAAAGGCCACCTTTAACTATCACACTCTAGTGCGTATGTGTTAATGTGTGTAACTCTAGAATGTGATACATTTTTATTAGAGGGAGAATGAACTAGATCGAAATACAAATATATCAGAATAACGTTGGCCAAGTTCGCAAAGTGAGCTATAATGTGGTGGAAGATTTGATATGTACTATGTACTATATATAATTGTGTATAAGGGCATTGCCAATCCAGACAGTCGAATTTATTAGCCTCGGCTAAAGTACTAATTTATGTAGATTTAAAGTAAAATAAGGTTATTATCTATCCAATGCAGGCTACACTTGCATGGCCCCTTGAATCATTGTTTCACTGTCCTTTGCTGGCAATATGCACATTACTTTTTCATAGATAGGACGTCACAACAGACTGCTTCTTCTTCCCAACCCTAAACCCTAAACTCTACTCTAGCTGTTGTCTCATACTTTTCTCAAATGAGGCTGCCGCAGCCTCTGCAGGCACATCTGATAGCCTGCGAGGCTCTCAATCGCTGTGATGTGGACGACTGGCTCCGACGTGGTTTTTAGGGCAGCACGCCAGCGTGTTGCGTTGGGTACGCCCTAAAGGAGGAGCAGTTTCTCTTTCCATGCAAACATGAGAACCCCACAATTGAATACTTTTTGTGGACTTATACTAATTAGGATGATGTGTAGTCCTAGTATTGGTATCAAGTTTCAACGTTGTAAGGCCAATTTCAATAGAGTTTTATTATAATTTCATGCACATTAAATATGCTGATGTGACACTGTATTAATGAAGAGAAAGGTGATAATAGTTTCATGGGAGTAAAGAGAGTTTCATAGAGATGAAACTCTTCTACACTATTTTCAAAATATGGATGTGTTGGAAACTGAGCCATAAAACCTGCACTGAGGATGACCTAAAGCTAGTCTCAATGGAAGTTTCATTTGCATTAAATAGGTTGCCACATAGACTTTTTATGACATGACGGTGTATTTAAGAAGAGAGAAGAAATGAGTTTCATCTAGATAAAACTCTTTTGAGGGCACTCACAATACAAGACTCTATCACAGAGTCTAAGACAATAAATTACATATTATTTATGGTATTTTGCTGATGTGGCAGCATATTTATTAAAGAAAGAGGTAGAAAAAAATAAGACTCCAAGTCTTATTTAGACTCTAAGTCCACATTGTTTGAAGTAATAAATAACTTTAGACTCTATGATAGAGTCTGCATTGTGAGTGCCCTGACACGATTAACAACTCTCTATGAGTCTTGGAATTAAATGTCTATGAAACTATGAAATAAAACTCTCCATTAAAAGTGTGTGTTTCATCCAAGTTTTATTTCATTTCACATGACATGGCAGTCTTGAAAACAACGCGATGAAACTCTCCACCAAGAATGGTCAGGCCAGTCTCAATGCATGTTTTATGAGAGTGTCATGCACATTAAATTGGTGACTTGACATGGTCATTAAATAAAGGAGTTTCATTAGATGTGAGAGGAGTTTCATCTCCATACAACTTATATGGCTCGGTTACCTGGTTTATAGTCTTGGTAACTGTGTCATGGAACTGTACATTGAAACTAAACAAGGTTGGTTTGCATGAGTGGCATGCAAATGTAGCTCGGGAAGATCTTCGATTTTCATTCCACGATTTCCTCTCACGAAAGATAGACCAGTTTTATAAAAAAGAATGTATTTCAGTAGTACAAAAAAATAATTTTAAAGACAACCTAGGCCTTATTTAGTTCAAAATTTTTGGAAAATTGACACTGTAGTATTTTCGTTTGTATTTGACAAATATTGTCCAATTATGGACTAACTAGGCTCAAAAGATTCGTCTCGTCAATTCCGACCAAACTGTGTAATTAGTTTTTATTTTTATCTATATTTAATACTCCATGCATGTGTTTAAAGATTCGATGTGACGGAGAATCTGAAAAACTTTGCAAATTTTTTTGAAACTAAACAAAGCCCTAGTTCATTTGCAGAGGTGTTTTAGTTTGCATTGAACTCAGATGCCATGGTGGTGTCATCCTAACAATCCATACCGGCATTATTGTTGACTGTGTCGAGGATCCCAGATCTCTCCAACTACTGAAACCTAGTACAACTTTTTTTTAGAAAACTGAACCTAATACTTGTTTACTTTATCAAAAAACAAAAAACTTTTCAATATTCTCCGTCATATCGAATCTTACGGCACATACATGGAGCACTAAATATAGACAAAAATAAAAACTAATTACACAGTTTACCTGTAAATCGCGAGATAAATCTTTTAAGCCTAGTTACTCTATAATTGAATAATACTTGTCAAATAAAAATAAAAGTGCTACAGTCTTGAAAACTAAAAAAATTAAAAATAAACAAGACCTGAAGGTTCCAGTTCATAAAGCTGCCGCATGCCGGCACAAGCGCACTGTCCGGCCCAACTACTGCGTCGTAGGACACGCGTGACGAGCTAGATGCTCCGTGTGTGAGGAGAGGCACGAGACCATTACAACAGAAGTGAACTCTGCTAACCAATCTTCCTTCGGTCGCAGACCTCTTCTTCTTTCCCTTCCCCAAGTTATCCTAATACACTAGAATGAGATTCTCATGTGTATCTAAGCTGGCTAATACTCATTATCTATTTTTGTCTAGCTAAGCTCTTTTTGAATCTCTATAGATAATAGTTATTTACTGATAGTTATCCCCTTTGGATCCAAACATGCATAGCTAATAAAATAGCTAATTGTTAGATGGATCTCTAGATAATAACTATCTCACTAGTTGAACCAAATTAGATAATAGCAGTTAATAATTATTTTCGTATCATTTTTCATTAGCTATGTATCCAAATACCCTCTAATTAATAGTTAGCTAGCTAATATTGGATATGAATTATTAGCCAGCTAACTATTAGTACATAATGAATCCAAACAAGGCCCTAGCAGGATAGTTGTTATTTAAAGTTTCAGCTAACAATTAGCTAGTTTATTATCTATATCTATTTGGATCCAAAAGATATATTTATTAGCAATAAGTACTATACGATCCAAAGGATGAGCCGGAGTGCCGTAATTAAATCCCACCTCGTGAGGAGTCGAGATACAGATCCATGATGGGAATGACTACTACAGCATATATGTTCATCAATCTCTATATAAGTAACCTTTTTATGTACCTGTGTTGGGTGTGCAATGTCCCAAAGTTAATACAACAATCTCTTGTTTAGTGATCGTAACGTTGCTCCAACCTCCAGTTGTCGAGCTTGGTGTAGAGACAAAACAAATAATCGTTAGACTAGTGGTCCACTACCCTTGTAACATGTTTGGCGTTAACATTAACAAATAAAGATATTCGCAGAATTGAAACTATTGCTTCAAATTCCGGACCAACAGCTTTGTGAAAGACGGAAAGAAACTTAATTTTGCCAAACTGAGAATCAAAAAAATCCCCACAGTATGACGATTATAAGCCAAAACGAACAGAATGCTCGGGATCTGAGAGTGAGAATATATTCTCCGTGTTGTTTGGTTGACAAACTGATACTTTGAGGGTGAGAGGATATTCTCAGTGTTGCTTGGTTGAGAAACTGATACTTTGATATCACGTCCCCTCTGATCGCAATAGTTATCGTGGCAGGCACAGTAATTCGCACAAAAAACAAACAAACAAACTGTAGCACACAGCAACCAGCAGCGTTGATCCTGCATAGCCTTTGATCGTAGCATGTCAAAAAAAAAAATTTGAAACAATGATTATTCTAGCGCAGCAAAGACACCTCTCAACACAAAGGCAAAAATGGGACCTGTTGTCTAAAACAAAAATTATCCCATCACAGCCAACTAACATACTACGAATTACAGCCACAGTAACTGAGGCGTTGCCAATGAGAATCAGCCAAAATTTTGTATATTTGTTAAACATTATTCTGGCATTACAACCAATCAACCTGATGCGCCCAACACATAACTCAACGCTGAAAGATGATCTCTGGGCGCACTGGCAAATCGATCAATTAGGCATACTGCTTCAAACGGAAGGTAGGGCACCTAATCTCAGTTCAGTACATCAGGCTTTTGATATAAAGGTTCCAGGCATTCTTTCGCTCTATGAACCTTTGACTGGAGATAGAAGCTCCCATTCTTGGCATTCCTCTCAAACATTGTGTCATACTTCTGCAAAGCATTCAAACAGGGAAAACCTGAAGTTAGTTCTGGCTCAGCCAATGGTTTTGTACAGAAGGTTCTAACATAATGGAGTTGGCAGAAGCTAACAGCTGCATGGACATATTTTGTGCATCATAAAAATAGTGTCACATGCACCTGGACAATCTCTTCCCACGTTGATTTCTCACTGATACCGAGAATTTGCCGGGCTTCTTGCTCAGTCATGGCCTTGCTAGCTCGTCTAATACCATTTATAGCTTCTTGGGCAGCTCCAGTTTTGTTTGCATCTACAGGAAAAATCAGAAATGATTAATTGATTTTCAAAAGGAATATGGCACATGGATAATGTAGCCATGCAGATGTTTTTGTTTGGGAATGAGAGCCAACTCTTTATAGGTAAATAGCGGATTAAGTAAGTCAAGTAAGCCATTTAGTTCAGAAGCATTATGGTACCTTCATTCATCTTGCAACAGCAATCTATAAGTTAGCATTTATTTATACAGCTATTGTCATACATAGAACCTAATCAATTCAGTTAAAATCAGGTTCCGCATAGAAGTTCCAAACACAGAATCAAAAACTACTTACAGAGTTATGACACTTTGCAGGAAAACAAGGGCTATGCTGCACATTAATAATTTGATCGACACAAATGTGAATAGTATGAAATTGGCTTTTCTATGCATGTATACAAAGACTTCACATATCCTTCAATACTAGGAAAAGCCATCATAGTGATTTTCTAAAGTGAGACATGAATATATCCTACTGAACGAAACAGACATAATAATTATGGAGCTAACCATCACTTATCAGTTCACAAATGCAGAATAGTTTGGAAGTACTTAATTTTCACATGTTGGATTGCAATTTAACAACAGAGCAGTGCAAGCAATGTGCCGATGTCCGTAATCTAAGGACCAACACAAATACACAATGGCTGGGTAGTGGCCACTGCAAACTGTGACAGCCTGACAGCCTGCATTCCATGGACCAACGCCTATATATATTATCGATTAAATGCTTCAGAATGTACATGGAAAATTTGACATATAGCAATAAGAAAAAGAACACATTTTAGAATCTCTAATTTGGATTTTGATAAACAAAGCTGCTCCAAGTGATATCCCAAAACCTTAGGACGAAGACTGATTACTCAGGTGTCCTACCTCACATGACACATACATCAGAGAACTGGAACAGGCAGACGACACTATTAGGCGCACTAGAACTTAAAATTTCGTTTTTTTTTCTTTTTAGATAGATTGTGAGCCAACCAGCCAGGCATCCCCCAAACAAAGAATTGCAGGTAACTCGTAACCACTAACAATTACTCCACAAATCACTAATACCTCAGGCAGAGACACGGCATTGGTTTCACGATTCAAGCCACCGCACAGTCAAAGTAGCTCGGGAATCCTATGTTTTTTTTTTTTACAACAGGAGGAGAGAGCACTCACTGACGATGGCCTGGCGGTAGGCCTGGAGCATGGCCCTGCCCACCACGGTTCCGCCCATGACGATCAGATTCGCCAGGAGCCTGCCCGCCTGTGTGTCAAACCAGAATCGTCAAGCGCGGGACAGATAATGATATAACCTCTAAAGGCGAAGCGGCTCGCGAACAGAACACTCGCGGAGTCGAATCGAGAAGGGAATCGAAAAAAATCAGCGCACCATGGCGATGTGTCCTCCTTCCCCTCCTGCGACGGCGGCGACGGCGAAGAAGAAGGGAACCCAGAGACTAGGGGCTGGCCTGGCCGAGAGGGAGGAGGAAGAGACCTCGCTCGTGGGGTACGGCGGCGAATCGCACGGACGGAGGGGACGGTCACGGGCTCTGATTCGCGCAGGGAAGTGGGGGCGGCTGCGCGGGTGGTGGTGTTCGGCTTTGGCTTGAGCAGTTGACCGTCAGGCGTGCGGCTTTCGGCTTTTCAGGCGCTCATCTTGTGCGGCACGAAAGACGAGAGTGAGACGGAGTGGGACGCGCACGCACTGGTAGGTTGGGCTAATCCACAGGCCCAACACGACTAGGCCCAACACGTCACGAGTGCACTTTTTTCTTTTTCTTTTTTGATTTATGCTATTTATCTGTCAACAGATTTTGGTGGCCTTTATCTGTCAAATTTTGGGTCGTTGATTTGTTTTAAGATTCGTGCAGCTGTATGGTTGTGCTGACGGGTTCGCCACGCTATGACGGGTCCGCGAAATAGAGCCTGTGAAATCCACAAACCTGCTATCGTTTCTCTTTGTCTCCCCCAATCCTCTCCGTGACTCCCCGTGTTCGCTAGCGCATAGCTCAGGCAGTCGGCAACCACTGCCGCTTGGCCTGCGCCGCTCCTCGCCGTGCCTCCCCGCTGAAGCTGTGGGTGGATCCAGCCGGGGACAGCCCTGCACGCCTCCCCGCTCCTCGCCATGCCTCGTGTGCAGGACATCTTGCGCCGCGCCGGTGTGCGTCGTGTTAGTGTTTTTCCCTGTCCTCGGTTCCTCACTGGCGGGTGCTTTGGGGCGTGGCAGTCGTCGCCACTTCTCCTGTTCCGGCTACCGCAGATTGAAGGAGCTGTTGTCTGAGGAGGTATTGCAGCTGTTGTTGCCGCTCCCCCTATTTGTTGTTTGCTCATGTTGTGTTTATCCTTGGTGTTGCGATTTAGGTATGCATTAGTTGTCATTCTGTAGATCTTATTCTGCAGCTTTGGTTTTTGGTTTGGCAATTGCTTGGTACATATATGTTCTAAATTATCTTAGTTTGGCAATTCTTCAGGACATATGTGATTACCAGTCATGCTATTAATCATGTTGTCATCCTGTTATAAAGTGTATAAGTAGGGTACATTTCTCTAGTTTTTTGGCAAATGTGCCAATGTTTCTTGTGGATTTGGTAATCTCCAGTTCATGTAGAGTTGAAACTATGCAATCTGTAGTTCGTGTCATCTAGTAAATGTTACTACGAGATCTATTTTTTTCTCAGATTCATGTATGCTCTGAACATTGTCATCCTTTGCCTTCTTTAGACTTTAGTTTTAGCTACTGGATGTAGCTGCTGCTTTGGTAGATTTAGATGCCACTTTCTGGTAGTTTATTTATCTTGCTGCTGCTTGGCTATTTGTTCTGTGCGGAATCAGGAAAGTTGTATGTTTTGTTCTGTTTTCCTTTGTCATGCAGTGAGCCTTTAGCATTGTTCTTCTCTAATGATGTGGTTCATCTTTCTTTGTTTCATTTCACTTGCCATGTGCTTCTATCTGCTACATTGTGGCATCTCTGCTTTTGTTCATGTGGTTTGTGTCATGACATTTCTTGTTGGATTAGGATCTATAATATCATGTTGCTGGTTTTTGTCTAAAGATGTTTATAGACTGTTTGATCACAGCAAGAGTTCCTTACTATGAAGTGTGACCTTGAAGAGCTCTATTTTGAGGTTTCTTTTGTGTACTGCCACCAGGAAAGAACAATAATAAGTAGCTAGACCATGCTCTGCTGCAGATACTGCTATAATACTAGGTGCCTTTGCTTTCTGAATCGCTTAATTTTTTCCTCAGAATTCCATATATTCTTGAGTGCAAGGAACAAGTTCTATTTTTTCTGAAATACCTAGGGGACCATGTTTGGTTGATTCCTGCCAAACTCTGCGCACATTTGTCTCCATTCCTTTTATGTATTCTATGGGAGATGTCGAGTTTACAAGTATACCAGTCATGTTGACACTCCTGCTTGTCGTTATGCAATTCATATCTGCTTACAATCATATGTTGTGAGTGAACATTTAGTTTTTGCGTGTTGCGAAGGAATGCTGATATGCTTAGTTGTGCATGAGTATTGTTGTCGCAATGTTACATTCAGTGTTGTTCTATTCCTTTATCTCTAGTTTGAGTTGCAATTTAACACGTATCAGTGACATTCTTGGCTTTGTGTCGATGAGCACCGAGTTTTTCATAAATGTTGTGTTCGTAAATGAGGTTGTTGTTTGAGACTGGGTAGTAGGACCTCGGGGTGAGGGAGCTGCATTTTATGTGTTGTGGCTCTTTGATATTGCTCCCTGGATGTGTTTTTTTTTCATTTTTTCCTATGTATTATAATGTAATATTTTTTAGGTTCTTATATATTATGTTTTCTTTTCTATAGGGTTAATGGTGAGTCTCCTATTTGATGGTCTTGATGATTTGTTGTTTGGCAGGCAAGTCTTTCTTTTTTCTGGTGATGTGTTTTTATTTTTATGGGATTTTTTCTTGTGGACCCTTTTTTATTTTTCCTTTTTATTTGTATTTCTTTTTCTTTTATTCCTTTTCTTTATTTTTAGGTTATAGCAGGCATTTCTTTTTTTCTACTACTGTTTTTTTTTTTGCATTTTTTTTGGTGTGTGTGTGTGTGTGTGTGTGTTTAGTTTTTCTTTCTTTTTTTTCCTTTGCCTTTATAGTTCTTTGTGTGTTTTGATTTTCTCTGTGTGTGTTTGTTTTTTTAGGTGTGTGTCTGTGTTTGTGGCTGTGTTTTTTTCTTGATTGTGTTTTTTATTTGCTATTTGGATTTTTATATATTTGACTTTGTTTTAGTAGATTTTTTTGACTTTTTTCTGTTCGTGTGTTTTTGTGGTTTTGTGTCTCTGCTTGTTGTTGTGTGTGTTTTTTTGTGTGTGTTTTGTGTTTGTGGGTGTGCCCGTGCAGTGTATTTGGCAACTGATTTTTTTATGTCTTTGTTTGTGGGTGTATGTGTGTTTTTTCTTGATTGTGTTTTTTAGTTGCTATTTGGATTTTTTTATATTTTTGACTTTGTTTTAGTAGTTTTATTTTACTTTTTTGTGTTCGTCTATCTTTTTTTGTGGTTGTGTCTCTGCTTGTTGTGTGTGTGGTATTTTTCTTGTTTTTGTTTTTGTAGCTGAGTAGCTCTGCATTTTTTTGGCAGTGTTTTTTGTGGGTGTGTGTCTGTGTTTGTGGTTGTGTGTGCAATGTCTTTGACAGCTAATTTTGTTTGTCTTTGTCTTTCTCTTTGTGTGTGTGTGTCTCCCTCTGTGTATGTGTTTGTCTTTCTCTCTGTGTGTGTCTCCCTCTATGTATGTATTTCTTTTTAGTTGAGTTGATTCTATATTAGTATGTTTTTGGTGTGTGTGGTTTTGGTAGGACGTTGTTTACTGTTATTAGAGATCTTTGATTGTCACTCCCAAGTGCCAATTTGATTAAATTTGAGTTAGGGCATCTCAGGATGGGAGTCTGCGATTTTGTGCAAGCTTTAGCTTGGACTCAATTTAGATCTAGCCTGAACTTAACTTCAACCATCAGTAGTTCTAGTCTTTTACAGTACCAAAACTTTTTTTTGGGTGTTTTCCAGATTATAGATTTTAATATGGATGCATGGGACCTTTTATGCTGAGTTGCTGACTCTTTTTTTCTTCTGTCAGCTACATGTGCACCACAAGTTGACGCTGACTCTTTATGCTTTGAGATGGATGTCTGCTGCGGCTCCGGCAACTCAGATTTCAATCAAACATGGTCTCCGTGAGATTGAAATATTTTTGCTAATAGGTTGTACTGATTTTTCTTATTGACCAGAAGAAAATACGATGAGGTACATTTGGAACCGCAGATTTTCCTTATGTTTTGATATGTGAAGCATAATAATTTGAAATTCCGCTTTTCGAATTAAGGCTAATGCATGTGCAAGTGTGGCCATGACAATTTAAAATAACTATCTTGAAATTCTGGTAAGGACAGTCTATAACAATGATTTTATCTCTGTGATCATGACAGTTTATGCTTCTGGTTCTGTATAAATTTGTCAATCTGTTTGCTTATTAGAGATAAAATGGTGATTAGCTTGTATTTTATTTGGTTGAGAATTTACAATAATGTGATGGTTTATAAGCTCATCGCATAGTCTTGTAAATGGATGGCATTATATTTAGAAATGTCGCATTCTTTGTTCTGAATGATAATTATATTTATGTTTTGTTTCTCTGCTGGCTGCAGTGCAGTCCTACATCCCTATATCCATGGTGGATGGCTGGATGCTTGATTTTTTAGGTAATTTATATGCTTGTTCTTTGTCATAGTTGCTAGAATCGTATTTTTAGGTAATTTATATGTTTGTTCTCTGTGGTAACAGAGATCCAGGTAATTTGGATCAACTATGCAGTTCTTCACCAAGCCAAAGAACTACAAGGTTTTGCATCCACTGCAATTTGCTACCGAGCATAGCGGGAGCAGCAACAGGAGAAAGCAGTGCAGTGCCCAGCCGTAGCAGCAAAAGCAGAAGCAGTGCAGTGCCCAGCAGCAGCAAAAGCAGCACTGTATTTTTTGTTAACGGGTTGTGGATCTTTTTTGTTGGATATGCCTTGTATAATAAAAACTGACAGTTTTTTTGTTGGAGCATCTGTCTGTTTTTTTCTGCTGATGTGTCACCTTGTCATTTGTCAAAAATTTGACAGATTTTTGATGTCAAAATCTGTCAACAGATATCTAGATAGACCCTTCTTTTTTTTATCTAGTACTCGCTCCATACCACATTGAGTAACTTCAACAGAGAAGCACGCAAATCAGAGCCCTACTTTTGATTTACCTCCTGATGAAGACATTTTGCTGCCATGACTAGGACAAACACGTCACGAGTGCACTTTTTTCTTTTTTCTTTTTTTTTTTATCTAGTACTCGCTCCATACCACATTGAGCAACTTCAACAGAGCAGCACGCAAATCAGAGCCCTACTTTTGATTTACCTCCTGAAGACATTTTGCTGCTAAGGTGTGTGCGCGTCAACATGTGGTATGATTCATCAACATGTCTTCGTGTTGTTTTTTAGCTATCGATTTAGTGTTTCTGGATGCAATAAGAGTGTTGGCTACCTTGGTGGAAATATGTAGCCAGAACATGTCGAATCATAAATATATATCTTAGTGATGTTCAATAACTTACATATATGCCTTTTAGTTATTTGATTTGGGTGGCTATGTGTTGTCGTAACATTAGCACGAGTATTATACTAGTCTACTCTAACAGAAATTCTTAAACCAAAGCCTCAAAAGTAAGACAACTGTCGTTTGGACCCATATGAGGGTAAGTTTTTCTTCTTTCTTGTCACACCTTCCCTTAGTGCAGAGCGAATCTAGCCGCCTCCTATGAGTGGACGAGCTCCCCATGAGCAAGGCACGAACATCACGTGCGTGAATTTACCGCCACCGGAGAGAGGTGTGCTAGCACAACCACCGAGAAGGAGTTCGTCGCTGAGGAGCACGACCGTCAAGGTGACACAACAAATCGATGGTCAGGGCCATTCTTGCATAGTGGAAGGAGGTGGATGATCGGAGCTGCGCGCCCACCCCGCAGAGGCGACAGTTACATGTGAGCGCGAGGGGAGAAACATATGCAACAACATGATGGAGGCCTCAAGTTAAGCCCCTAGGAATGGGGTCTCTAGGGAGGATTTGGGTGCCCATCCAAATTTAGGGGCTCTGCTGAAGCTAATTTTTGGGTTGAGCATCCATATTTAGTTGTCCTTGCTAAAATTGCTCTAAGATATTTTGGGTTTCTAGATGCACAATTTTACTATGCACTTTAAATATACATTGTATCTAGATATATAGTAAAAGCAATATGTTTAAAAAGACAAAATATCTTATAATTTAAAATGGAGAGATTACAAACTAGGGAGCGGTCTGGGAGAGTCCATCTCGGAGACCCACTTGTGTATGGGGAAGGGTCGGGGGCTATTTACATACCCCTCCAGGAGCTTGGCCCTTTGTGAGGGACTCCAACGAGAACTAGCTAGGGAGAAGCTTATGTGCTTTTTGATACCTTGATAAAAATATTGAAGTCGTTGACGGGAGTTTGCATCATGCCATCTAATAGTCCTTGGGTATTGAGTCGAATGGTTGGGAAAGAGTGAACTCTCTTCTTTTGGTATCATCTACTTGCAGAAGCCATGGAACGGAGAAGTTTCAAATTAAACCCTAACTCAATTAAGCTTCAACATTGTATGCTTTATCTTTCTAACTTAGTTGATAGGATTGAAACCTATATTGCATAGCTCTTTTGTAGTAGAGATGTGACTAACCATAAAGACTACTGATCGCCAGTCCACCACTAGCCAATTAGGGTCGGTGGCCATAACAGTTATCACAGGTAGCTCTACGTAAAATCCAGTAGAGATACGAACACTAAAGATCACCACTAGATCCAATGGTTAATGGGCGGTGATAGAACTTTTCACCAACGGTTTAATTGGTATCCATGCCCCTTCGTCCTTCTTACCCACGGTGAAACAATTTTAGCACCGATGATTACATAATTCACGGTGATAATGGTGTTGTGATCGCTCATTCTGTAGCAGTGTTCGCTTTGCTCCTCTCATCTTCTCTAATGTTGAGCACTTGATCAACTTGTGAGCAACACCATCTCTACCATGGATGTCACCTTGCTCAACTATTGGTGTGGAATTTACCTAGCTTAATCAACACTTAGCAAAAGGTTAGTCCATAAGAGCATCTCCAAGAGTTCCCTACTTTTTTTTCTCCTAAAACTTGTTGTTTGGTGACTTCTAAAAAGATTTAGGAAGAGAAAAAAAAGTCATCTCCAATAGTTTTTAATAAATTGCATCTAAAAATCAAATTTGAGGCCCACATCAATTATTTTATGGCTTTTTTCTATCGCGGGGAAAAGATGGGGCTCCATAGCAGCAGCCCGCCATCAACAAGGAAACCAGGTACTAGTATAGTAGAGGGCCAAAATCTAAACAGTGGCCAATCCTGGCGGTGGCAACAAGTACGCATGCCATCGATCCATGGCAATCCCGACAGGCTAGCTACAAATACAAGTTCACAAGCACATGTGCACTGTATCGTACTAATAGACTCTCAATCAATCTAATCTTGGTGGCGGCAAAAGCACGCAACCTGCTGCAGGCAAGGCAAGCGGCACCAGCGGTGGCTGGCAGGAAACCATGGTGGCGGCGGGGGTGCAGCAAGCCCACGGCAAACAATGAAGGTCAATGGAATACATATACCTCTCGTCGCTACATACATCTGCGGCGGTGTCAATCATCTACTCTGGAACTGGCGATAGAGATTTGGCTAGCATCTACCGTGGAACTAGCGATGGAGGACGAAACGATCGAAGAAGAATTGTCAATGGAGGAGCACAAGAAGGAGGAAGCCGCGGCAAAAGAAGGAGCGGGAAGGACTATGAGCGGTGGGAACGTTGTATCCGCGCGTGACTACGAGCTCGCAAAGTTACCAGAACTATGTGAAATTTCTCAAGTCCTAAAATATTAGGAGTAGGTATTAGGAGTTGTTGGAGAGAGATTTATCTTCATCTTTCTAAAAAATAAGGATTAGGAGTATGTTTAGAGAATTATTAGAGATGCTCTAAGTTGTCACAATTAAAAAGACCAAACATGGAGCTTTCACCAAGAATCTTTCGAAATCCTTGGAAACAACCCTAACCAAAAACTCTCAGTCAAAGCATCTATGGCGAGCCCGACAAAGAGCCTCAGCCAATTCAACAGGTATCGGTCGTACCGTGTGTCATGTATTACCACTAGCCTTTATATAGCTCTCTAGTGCTTGTTAGCCCTCTTGGAGATGGTCTATTTCTTTACTTGATAAATTATTTTGGAAGTTAGCAAAACATAAGATTTGCCAAGTAAAATTTGCCAAACTCTTGGAGATGCTCTAAGCTAAGCAAGCTTAACATGCAATATTTTGATATGTACTAATCACTAAACTGATGCTTACTAGAAGATGTAAATAGGGTTTGTCAAGAAGTTAACTAATGCTTACTAAATTATTACATAAATATAATGTGTTCGCCGGTCTCTTAGGAGCTAAATTCATTTTAAATTGAAAGTAGGATTATCCAAGCATAGGAATTAGAAAGCAGGATTGTAGTCCCATAGCACCTCATCAGATCCTATGGAGTGTAAAAATGGAAACCGTTTTCATGAAGCAAAGAACAAAGAGATTTGAGAAAGATATAAAGGATTTTTTTTCAAGAAGGTGGACTAATGTTAGAGATTCCTCAAATTTCTTGTAGTAATAGGCCCATCCCATAGGGATTTAGTATGAATTCTGGAGGTCCAACACTTAGGGCACCCATGGAATTTTTCGAATAGAATTAATTTTAGTATAAGATTCCTTCTTTCTTTTCATTGTTACAAAGGAGTTACAAACATGAAATGCATGTAGGAGGAGATGCATATTTTGATTGACAAATAACATATTAGTAATCAGTTGACTCATAAGAATGCCTAGAAGCCAGAACATTACCTGCGCCACCGAAAGAAAGTCATTCTTAATGGCTACAACAAGAGGAACAAAATTGATTTAGTAATCTTGTCAAAGTAGCAATAGTAGTTGAGAAAGCAACATGAAGAAAAAAAACTTATAATAGAAACCAAGACTGATTTTCTTGAGGCCACAGATTAAATAAAGTTTTAATCTTTTTCATTTTTGGTTGAAGCTTCTTTATGAATTCTCTTTTTTTCCATTAACATATGTTCTATCACAATATCTCAAGCAATTTCTCATATATTTCTACCACTAGAATAATACAAGTCTAAATCCCAAAGCATGTGAAAACGGGATGTTTGGTTCCTCGCCGACGCACGCCATGCCACACCTGTAGTTGCCGTAGAAATGTATTGGCTTATGTATCAGTTGTGTCTGCCACAAGATTCTTCAATTCATTTCTTTGTTAATTTTCACCACGCTTGTGGCGGTCGTTTTCTCTGCCTAAGCTTTGGCGATCCGCAACTGTGTGGCATGTGTTGGCCAAGTGCCAAACATCCCCTAAAGACGACTTCCAAACTTTTTAAGGAGCCGTGTTTCAGCCAACATCTTATTATGTAAGCTTCACCTAAAAAATATTGTTTAGCTTACATGATTTATTATACAAGTTACGAAACCTCGAATGTATCTTGTCACTTTTACTTTTAGAGGTGTGTATATATAGAAAGATCAAACCGAACCAAGTTTTTTTAAGACTAAGCCAAACCAAGTTGGTTTTATTACTCGGATTGTTTCAGGAAAGAAACATTGATTTCTATTAAAACACTAAATTGGGATTAAACTAGTCATCACAAGGAAAGCCGATCGGACAAGAATTTATGAAATCAACAACTTACATCGATATTACTAGTGTGTGATAAACCTTTTTTAACCTTTGTTTAATTTTGTGGATTATCATAATTACAACACGATGTGAGGATTTATAATAAACAGAGAAACGATCAAAGACCATCAGATTCGATCAAATCAAAGTTTTTATATGTGTTGAATTCAGTCAAGATTTAAGGCATGGGCGGTAGGCGGTGTGGCAGCTCGATCGCTGGCGGCGCAGCGAGCGAGGGATTGGAAGCTGCGAATTCGTTATTGTGTAGGGCCACTAGTTAGGGCGATGTCGGAACTCGGAACTACTAGTATTCCAAAGTGTTTGACTTAATTTTTCTTTACTCATGATTTTAGGTCTTTTTTATGAGACCAATTTTAGGTCTGATTGTTTGTTGATTGTTAAGCCGGCTCGTAACTGACTACAAAACTAGAGGATACTAGCCTATACAACATATTATTACTATAAGTGTTTCCTTAAAAAGACATTATTACTATATACATGGTTGAATGAAATTTCTTATGATCGTATTTATAGAAAAGATAATATATCAATGTATATACCATATTCAACTAGTTTTATTTAGATTTCGATCGAATACATGTAGCACATTTATCTAAACTCATATATTTTTAATATTTGTTTCTAAAAACTTAGTCAAAAATAGTATAGTTTGACTTGTCGCAGAGTTTAAACAACATATATTTTGAAATTGAGTCTGGTTTAAATGTCTTATAGTTCAATCGAGAGCTTAAGAAAGAAAGGATGTAGTGGCAACTTATAAGATAAACCAAACTTTTTTAAATGATGTGGTCATATTTGGAAACTCTAATTTCTAAATCTCTTGCACCTATTGCATCTATTCCTTATTATTGCCTCAGGGGTAGGGTCTAGTTTTATAGCTCGGTGGAGAGAACATCGGCCCTTGGATCAAACCGACCTAAGGAACGGTAAGATGAGTCCTAGAAGGCGGTGGAGGAAGCTTCTAGAAGATAGTGGAGTTTGGCTTCTACGAGGGTTGGACAACACTAGGGTGGGCCCGGCCGGCCCCACCGGGCAACCTCTCAGGCCCCCCTCGCGCGAAGTGCCTTCTAGTGTCTTCTAGCTCCTTCTAAGCCATATTTCGTTGCGATTAAGTTTCGTTCTATTTGATGTTTTAATCCTCCTTCTTTCCTATTCTGGAATAACCCTACAGAAAAATATAATTCACTAAAACTTGTAAAAATTGTCAGTTTTAAACCCCTGAATTTCTATTGGCGATCATCTATATACACAAAGTTGATGGATTATAATAAACAATAACTACCGTCAACATATGGCACCTTGCATTGTGGATGTATGCTTATCAAGACCACTTCATCTCATTTCTTTCATGACATGTGTGTGTATATATATATATATACATATGATTACATATATGAGCAGTAGACATAGATTGATCTTTTCTCCTTCTCAGCAAGCATCTTATTAAACTCATGAGCATCCAACAGGTGCTATGATCATCACATACATGAAACCAACAGCTAGCAGCCAGTGGCTGTGCTAGCTGCTATGGCCACCACACACACACACATACATTACATACATAATCTATGAAAAAGACTTCATGGTGTCCACCTTCTTCTTACTAGGTCCCTCAGTATGCATCTTCTTCAACTGTTGTATCCTCGAGCTTGATTGTGCGACAAATGCTTGATCTTGCCAAGCGTCCTATCAAAAGTCTAGACTTTTTCTGATGGAGTGTGCAACAAATGCTTGATCTTGCCAAGCGTTCTATCAAAAGTCTAGACTTTCTGATGGAGTGGTTTCATAACCACTTGTAGGGCCTCATGCATGGCATCTCGAGGGACCCTTAAATATATGCATAGAAACATTGTGTGGGGGGTGGTGAGAGGAGTGAAGTGTTTTCTAGGTGGTGAAGGAGGCGAACAGTGCGCGAAGATGGTGGCGAAGGGTGGGAGGCGAATATGAGATGCGTGTGTGTTAATAATGGAGGGGCGTTGTGCCATATCAGATCTGCAACTCAAAGGACACGCGTGTTGAACACATGATTTTCGAAGAAAATATAGATAAACTTCAAAGAAATTATTTATTTTTCTCGCAGGAAAAACACAGAAAAAATTTGTGCATTTCAAATGTGGCCTTAAGTTTGTGTGCACTTTAGGCCCTGTTTAGTTCGCACCTTAAAAAGTTTTTAGGTATTGTAGCATATATGTAACTATAATAATTAGTATTTAATCATAGACTAACTAGGTTCAGAAGATTCGTCTCATAAAATACATGCAAACTGTGTAATTAGTTTTTTACTATATTTAATGCTCTATGTATGTGTCTAAATATTTGATGGAATGTGATAAAAAGTTTTTGGTTGGAAACTAAGGTCTTATTTAGTTCACCCTAAACCCAAAAACTTTTTAAGCCCTTATTTAGGCCTTGTTTAGTTCCCAAAAAGTAACAAAAAATTTTCAAGATTCCCGCCACATCGAATCTTGCGGCATATGCATGGTGCATTAAATATAGATAAAAACAAAAACTAATTGCACATTTTGTCTGTAAATCGTGAGACAAATCTTTTAAGCCTAGTTACTATAAAATCGGTAATGTTTGTCAAATAAAAACGAAAATACTATAGTATTGAAATCCAAAAAAATTAGAAACTGAACAAGGCCTTAGTTAACCATCAAATCAAAAAATATTTAAGATTCTTCATCATATCGAATCTTGCAGTACATGTATGAAACATTAAATATAGATAAAAAACAACTAATTGCACAGTTTACATTTAATTTACGAGACAAATCTTTTGAGCCTAGTTAGTCCATAGTTGGATAATAATTATCAAACACAAACGAAAATGTTATAGTGGTCAAATCCAAAAGGATTTCGGATCTAAACAAGGCCTAAGATTCTCCATCACATCGAATCCTGCGTCACATGTATAAATCATTAAATATAGATAAAAAATAACTAACTACACAATTTGTTTGTAATTTGCAAGATGAATCTTTTAAATCTAATTAGTCTATAATTAGACAATAGTTATTAAATACAAACAAAACAAAAGTGCTACAATAACCCAATTCAAAAAGCTTTTGAATCCAAACAAGGCCTAAATAAAGCCTATTATGAAAATTGAAAGAAAGAAGTACAATGCCATAAATCTCGTGTAAGGCTTTGTTTAGATGCGAAAAGATTTTGGATTTCGCTACTGTAATATTTTCGTTTGTTTGTGGCAAATATTGACCAATTATGGACTAACTAAGATTAAAATATTCGTTTCTCGATTTATACTATGTAATTAGTTTTTATTTTTATCTATATTTAATGCTTTATGTATGTGCCTAAAGATTCGATATGATAAAAAATCTTAAAAACTTTTTAGTTTTGGGGTGAACTAAAGATAAGAATTTTAAAGGAGAAGAGGATGGAGCCACGTGGTACGGAGCTGCGTCGAAACGAGAACGAAACTGGCGACACCTGCGTGCTTACCACCAGGCACCAGCGACCGACCGCGACGACGCAACACCCAACATCAGGCAGGAACTCAAACCGGTCGGACTCCACGCCGACGCACCGAAAAAGAAGAAGAAGAAGATAGCAGGCGAGGCGAAGGCCCAAACGTTCGGGGGGCGAGCGGGATTTGGAAGCTGCGCAACGCGCATCCCAAATCCCCCAATCCCGACGCCCACCCGACCCCGTCGCCAGATCTCGCGCCCCTCCCCGGGGCTCGATCGGATCAGCGGCGGCCGGCGATTCGGGGACGGGGAGATCTCGCCGAGGCTTGGGCCGGGCCGGGCTGGTGGGAGCCGGGGAGCCATGGCGTCGGCGCAGGCGCCGTCCTCCGCCGCCGCGCCGTCGCGCAAGGACCATCTCGAGGCCGGGAAGAAGCGGGTAGGTCCGTTGTTGCCTGTTGCTTGCGAGAAATGTGGTCCTTGTGTACCCGCAATCGATGATTGGGCAATATGCTTAGGAACGGCGTAGACAAATTAGGGGCATCCTGTCGCTTAGCTCGATGACTGGCATTCAATCGGTTTTGCACAGGGTAGAGAAGCCAAATGCTATAAAACTTATCTCAGGTCGTTTTGCGTGTGGTAGACAAGCCAAAAGGTAACAACTTTTGTCTCGGTTGTTTTGCTTGCCGTACAGATTTCAAATGCATGAAATTTGCCACGTTACTTCAGGCCCAGTTTGCAACTTTTTGAAATTTAGCTGTTTAGATCTCGCTTGAACGCCGATATGGCAATTTTTTCACTAGGCATTAGCTCTGGAATAACAATGTTCTGTTTTCTCTGATCCAGCTCGAACAGTTCCGCAAGAAGAAAGCGGCGAAGAAGGCCACTGCAGCTAGCACGGAGCAGGCAAAAACGCCTACTCCTGATGTAGCGGAGAACCCTCCTCCAATTGCCAATACTATTAGCTTGGGATATGGGCCAGTGTCTGATGTAGAGCCAAACCAAGCGAGCACGTCTTCGGTGCCATCGGTTGTATATGAGAATGGCCCAGCGAGTGCTTCCAGAGGTGCAGAATTCCTGTCAAATGGTCCAGTTACTGTAAATACTTCTGTTGGTGTTAGTAATGTTAGACCCCAGCAAGATGCTGTTAGTGATGGAGGAAGTAAGTTCTATGGGAACTTAAGCTTCTCCGACCTTGTTAATGGTCATCATGAGAACTGGAGAGGTGACGAAGCCCGTAAAAGGGACGAGCACAGCCCTGACAAGGATGTGCAATCAACATCTAAATTAAGTGCTTTTGGGAACAACAGCAGTTTAACTTTACCTTCTACTGACAATGTGCCAAGTTGGGGAAGAAATTCTTTGTCAAGTCAAGTACAAGATACCAAGCAATCTAGTTCATATTCATCCAGCACCCTTTTTGGAAAGTCTGAAAATGCCTACACTCAGGATTACTCCACAAACAATGATATCTTTGGTCGGTTGAGAGGTAATTTGAGGCCTTATATTCATATATTGCTGAAACTTCAATATACAATATTTAATAACTTGAGCCTGGGGCTCTTCTGCTCTTCCTTTTTTCCCCTATGTAGCTACCTCCAAAGACTCTTCCCAAGTGGAGCAATCTGTGTATGCCAGCATACAGGATTATGGCAATGCCTTCAATAGTTCAAGGATTGCTGATACTGCAGATCATGATACAAATATTGGAATAACTCAGACATCTGCAGACTCCACACCTGTTAATTTTGAAAGACAGGATCCTTTTCTGTCATCTGGTTATCCAACTACGTACACTCGATCAAGGCCATCATTTCTTGATTCGATTGGAGTACAAAGAGCCCCTCCAACAACTCAAGCCTCATACAGGGAGCCTGCAAAGACTAATCAACTATCCAGCAATTTGAATTATCAGAGTCCATTTTTGCAGCAATCAAATCAACAATCCACTGGAAGTAATGCTACAGATATTTCTTTTGCATCAGAAAGTCAGAAATATAGTCATGAAAAGGGGTCATATGGCAGCTCCAACCCTCCTGATTTCTCACTTCCCAAAGAAGAAAGAAGTATACAGCATGGTAATCAAACATTCCAAAACTTCACAACTCATGGGAAAGATGATGATTTTGCAGCATTAGAGCAGGTGATGAACGTTTGAACTTTCCCCTCCGATTTGTTACATATATTTTCTTAAGGATATGATATTATTATACTGACTAGAGCTGTCATAGTATATAATACTCATAATACAAAGAATCTAACTGTTTCTTTGTATTTTCTGATTTTAGATTTTATTATGCTACTAACATGAAGCGCTAACTGTTGGCCTAGTTGTTTTATAATAAACTAAAATCTCTGAAAAAGGAACATATCTCCAATATCTACTCTGTGGGTTCAAATGAGTGATACTGTACAACTTATAACTAGTCACTTCTTTCTGTGTTACTGTTATTATGTGCCTCATAATTGTTTCCATACTTGTAAATGACACTATTATGTGTTCTTTGTTGTCAAGATTAATTAATTACCTTTACCTTAGGTATGCATATTTACTTACCTAAACATTTATCTCTGAAGTCTTTATCATTAGGAAGTTAGTAACTTGTGCTGAAAAGATTGCATATATATTTTTTTATTTAGGCCCATCAGCATACTACTAATACTTCTCTGGTTTGGATGCCAGCTCATTGAAGATTTGACAAAAGAGAAGTTTTCCTTACAACGTACTGTTCAGAAATCTCAAGAGCTAGCAGAAACTTTGGCCACAGATAACTCTGCATTAACTGATAAGTTCAACCAACAGGTCTGCAAATTTCCCTGATGATAGTTTTAAACTGGATGTGTATCATGAAATTTGTCACTAATGACCCATAGAATGATATAAATTCCAACATAGGGAATGCCTCTATCTTACTTCTAGTAAAATGGACAAGGCTGTTTGCTTAACTTTGAAACTAGCTTCTTCTATGATTGATTAAACAAAACAAAAAAAATCTGGTTGTGCTGTAATTTATTTGATGCTAAACTCACTGGTATAGCTGTCAGAAAAAGTGATTGCCTGCCGAGTTCCTCATTTATTGTGGGATTCAACATCTTGGGTAGTATATATTCGCAGAATCCTAGCAGTTCAACTTAGTAGTAATAACAGTGCTATAATGGCAGCTAGAACTGAAGCCACATGTGCTAAGTTTGATCATATCAAGCAACCCCAAGACTTAAACTAATCAGTTATCTCTAATGCTTGATCAGTACTTATCTATAATGTTTATATATATTACAGCTTGCTTTAATATGGTATTAACCAAATCCAAAATTAGTATACTGTATGATCCTTATTTCTCAATTTTTAAATATCAGGCACATATAATCAGCCAGTTGACATCTGACATGGAGAGATTGCAGGAAGAAATTCAAGCTCAACTGGTCAGACCTACTCTACCTTTTCTAGTACTTAAATTTGGGGAAAATGTATTCTCAATATTAGAACTAAGTAACTGCATTGCCTGTTATGTCAATATTGATATGGATTGCTTGGGGAAATGGGGGTAAAGCTCTGAGGACTAGGATAAAGTCTAGATCACTCTTGTTGGCACCATGCTTGATCTTGGACATCAGGAGATTCTAATAACTGTCTATCTCTTTGGCTTAATCCCCCTAGCACTAGATACTGTTTTATAAGAAGAATGAGGTTAACATGGCTATTGGACTCAATCTAATCTAACTGTGCCTTCAAAGTCAACCACTCAAACAAAAGTAACACAAACTAGTTGTACCTACCATCTGTTCTGTGGCTTTCAGTTATCAAACATCCAGGGATTTCTTGGATTGTTATCTTGTACATGGTATGCAAAATGTGTTTGTCTTTTGGTGGTTGACATAGTCATGAACTGGAGCATGCTGAAAAGATTGTACTCATTTTAAAGCCACAGCAACTGATTGCTATGAGCCTATAAAACAATTGTCACTAGGTTAGCTGTGTTATGTTTGATTTTTCAGTGACCTCTCTATTAGTTAGGTATAACGTTTGTGATTAGCACTATATATCAGTATTTGCTGTTTAATTTTTGTCATCTCTGTGGTACAACATCTGTCTTCATATACTGTTAGAATCCTTATATTAACCCCATTTATACAACAGCTGGCGCTGGAGTCTGTCAGGACCGAGTATGCTAATGCACAACTAGAATGCAATGCTGCAGATGAGAGGGCGAAAGTACTTGCAGCTGAAGTCATTCTACTAGAAGATAAGGTGCTTTATATCTTCTTGCTTATTTTGTACCGTTATGAAGCTTCTTGAAAATGCCTGACAGTATGGCAGATTGTTTAGAGTATGTTATGTATGCAAAGTGTGTAAACTGTTGTCATATAGGAAGAAATCCGAATAACAAGGAGCTGCCTGTTCAGTGTTCACATGCAGTACAGGAACTAAACCTATAATTTGTTATCTTTGGGAAACAAACTGTATAAGTATGACTACATAGGCGGGGTTCATCATATCTTATTATTGTAATGCGCGGCTTGATACTAAATGTTTTGTTGATGAAAACTTAAGGATGTTGAACTTTCTCTTTTCTACAGTAATATCGGGTGCATTGTGTTTCTTCGAGTTCTTCTTAATGCAATGATACACAGATTTTTGCGTATACAAGAAAAAAAAATATCTTGTTCCACATCCACTCTGTATGCTATTGGCATGATCATGCTTATTTGCCTATTTGGTCTTAATTTCATTGACTAGTTTTACTCTAGCATTTACCCTGCATTTTTAGTGAAACTTGAAAATTATGCAAACTTTAACATTTTCAGCCAAGCCCAACTTAAGCATTGGCTTGTGGAAGTTTGATTTTTATTTTAATCTTGTAGGCTTTGAGACTGAGGTCAAGTGAGCTAAAACTTGAAAAGGAAATTGAAGGTTTACATTCTGAGATTTCTTCTTACAGGTGAAATTGTGTACTGATTTTACTAATCCCCATGCTGCAATTGTATGACCGCCAAGATATTTCTGTTTAATGATATGTGAAATGGATCCTAACGAAGTATAACGATTGATTGCAATCCACATTTTTATCCACATTGGCATTTTTAGAGGCGCTATGCAAACAAACATGTCCTATTCACCTTAAAAAATACATGCCAGAATGCCGTAAAAAAAGCCAGAAACTACTGAACACATTAATTGAACTTCCAGGTATTGTAATAGTTTTTTTTCTTCCTATTAATCATCTGCAGGCGCAAAGTTTCTAGTCTAGAAAAGGAGCGCCAACATCTCCAATCTACCGTTGAAGCTCTTCAAGAAGGTACATCTTCTCATTGTGATCTAACACATATTGTTTGAGCTCTCTTCTTTCTCAGTTGATCTCTGAAATTTTCCTCCCGTCAACCCTAGAGTATTTGTTTACATCTTGCATACACATCGATGTGCGTTTGCTCGTGCGCTGATATGCCTATTTTTCGTTTCTCTTCTCTCTGTTTGGACAGAAAAGAAGCTCCTATACTCTAAATTGAGGAACATTCCTATGAATGAGAGGGCAACAACTACTGTAGAGAAACCTTCAGTTGAGAAAAGAGATGCATCTACTGCCACAGAGGATTTAGGTGTGAATACTAAGATCTCTTTATTTCTTTATCTATACCAATGAATATCAGCTATATTTTTATGGCTGAGCTCTAATGGGTTTAATACTTTACTCAGATACTGGGGAGCTCAGCTCTTCAGAAACGCTGACCAGCACTGTTGACACATTGGAAGATGCTGGAACTTCTGTTAGGCGTTCCAACATTATGTCTGATTTTCCTTCCTTAGAAGAGGTCTCATCTAGCATTCCGGATGATCAACTTAGAATGATCGACAACATCAATTCTTTGATGTCAGAGGTAATCTCTTTTATTTTCATAAATGTGGAGCTATCCTTATACCAACCAAAATTTTTCAAATAACCTACTTGATTTTTGGTGTAAAATCTATTGTGGTTATGATTTAGTTTTTTCATATTTGCAGTTAGCAGTGGAGAGAGAAGAGCTGCTGCGAGCACTGAGAATTGAGTCATCCAACTGCTCCAAGCTGAAGGTATTGTCTGCCTCTTACTCTCTTATGCAGCATCTAGTAATGTAGGTGAGATGCCTGTTTCATGACATAGTTAAGCCCTGGGTCCTGCTGTATCAAGCTTCTATCTATTGGAAAACATGTTTGCTGATCAACATGTGAAGCAAGACTTGTGTCACTTCTGTAGTTGTGCATCAACTATATTTACTCTTATATCCTGCAGGACTTGAATAAGGACCTAACACAAAAGTTGGAGATTCAGACACACAGGCTTGAACTATTGACTTCTCAAAGGATGGCTAACGAGAATGCCCTAGCAAAACCAATTGACACACGCTCCATCAATGATGCAGCAATTTATGCGGATGAAGGAGATGAGGTAAGTGTTCTTCACCAAGTAATTTGATAGTTGACCCTAGCACATAATCCTTGATGGAAAATTTCGTGCTGTCATGTTGTGTCCCCAGAGTATGGTTCCAGTGTTCTTTTTTGTAGCTTGAATAAGAGTTAGAGCTAAGAAAACTGAACTTTACATATGCACATTAAGTTCATATCACCCTGAAAACTACTACATTTCAAATTATAAGTTGTTCTGGTTTTTCTAGGTATCTAGACCTAGCCTAAATCTAGGTGCATAGCAAAAGCTATGTATCTAGAAAAGCTAGGACGACTTATAATTTGAAACAGAGGGGTATCTTTGTAGACGTTTGACACTGGAATATGACTCAGGTTGTGGAACGGGTGCTTGGCTGGATAATGAAGCTCTTCCCAGGAGGGCCAAAGCGGCGAACCAGCAAACTTTTGTAATGAAAATAGAGCTCCTAGTATACCAGATGTTTCCTTCATTTAAGGCTTGTTTAGATGAAAGGGGTTGCCCTAGGAGCACCAAGTATTTAGTTCAAATTTGAACTAAATTTTAAGGAATCTGTTCCAAATCCCCAATATCCAAACATGCCTTTGTATAATTTGTTTTTTTGTTTGCCCGGGGTTTTGCTGATAGCATGGTGAGAAGCTGTATATTGGAGCCATTCAATGTAACCATTCTTTTTTTTTTTGAAAGAAGATAATATACTTCCCTGGAGTATGGGGCTGCAGCCTGTATTGGCAAAGGAAAAGAATAGTCGTAAAGAATAGACCTCTTTGTGTCAATTGAACATTTTCTTTCATTATACGAGTTGAATACGCAGCCTATCATTGTTTATCACTCATTTGGTTTGTCGTGTACTCGTTCACGTTAAGCTAGCAAGGGTGAGCTCACATCTCTACGCAGGCACACAGGCAGTACAGTACTGGTGGTAAAGTACATATAGTGTAAGGCCTTGTTTGAATGTAATCAGATTCACATCAATCCACATGTATTGGGATGGGTTGGAGTGGAACTTAAACTAAATTCTACCTCAATCTACTCCAACACATGTGGATTGAGGTGAATCCAACAACATCCAAACAAGGCCTAAGAGATGACATTGATACATGCGTTTCATGCTGCATATCACAATATTGTTCAGTCTTCCGCCTTTTATTATTACTATGCAGTTGTGCCAAAAAAACATAACCCTGGTATTATAAAAAAAAACTTGTGTCTTTCCTGACCACTCAGGGCTAGTTTGGATTCAACCATTTTCCATGGGATTGGAGGGGATTCAGGGGAAATGGTTGATCAAAGGAGCCGTCAATAAATTTTGCAACCCCTTCGGGTAGTACTGTTCCATGGAGCTTCACGCAAACTCAGGCTACTCAATTGACAACGGTGGTTGTGGTTCCAGTGTGGTAGGTGTTTTGTCCTGACTCAACGCAGGCGCGCAGCAGCAAAAGGAGACTACTTCCTGTTGTGGGTAGGAACGTTGTGTGTAGGGACGCTGAGATAGAACTTCGTGTTCTTGAAATCGTCAAGAAGCGGATTATACCCGTCTTTGGTCCTCGTCTTCAGCGGCAGGCCAAACTCCTCCATGAAAGCTGCAGTATCAAGCTGAAATTGAAGGATGGCCGACACATCAGTTAGTCCGATACGCACAAACGGCATGCAGAGAGGGTGAGAACTTACTATGATCGTCCTCCTCTTCTTCACGGGTTTGAATGCGCCGCGATTCTTCTGCTCCTTTGAGAAGCCAGAGCAGTTATGGTCGATCTGCTCCAGGAGCCGGAAATCGGTTGGGAAGAAGATGTCCGCGTCACCCTGCCGAGTAAATACAAACAAGTGATGCGACACTAGTTTGACACAGGTCGAAACAACAGAGCAGTTATGGTCAATTGGCTCCAGACGCGGGAAAGCTGTTGGGAAGTAAATAACCGCATCACCTTGGCTTACAACCAGGTTTGTTGGCTCATATACAGCACCTTAAGAGCAAGAATACTAAAGAGCTGCATGTGTATATCCCTTACGCGGAGAGAGAAGAAGCGGGCTGTAAGTTTATAGTCAGTTTAGACACAAGAATCAAGAGCTAACTACCATACAGATTGGTTGAGAGATGGGCTACAAAGATCCATACAACCAACAACAGGCTGTATTATTAGCCTTGCTCTGAGAGAGCGTATAGTAAAGGGGGCTGTCAACGAGCTATGTTGAGGTGGAGATAGAAGAAAAGTGAGCTGTAGGTTTACAGCTAGCTGATGCACGAGCTCTAAAAAACATTGTGAGTATTAATGATGAAGCATGTCCTAGTAGCATAGCCAACTACTATATAGATAGATGGGTTGATAGATGAACTATAAATGTATGTATAGTCCGCGATTGGTTGTATTATTAACTATGCACATGGTAAAATGGAATGGCATAGTAGTTTTTAATGTGCCCCAGCCCCATCTGACGGTTTATTCTTTATTTGCTGCTGCTTGGTTTGTTATGTCGTACATAATCCAGCTAAAATTTTTTACTGGTTCTAGTAAATTTCGCTGTTATTAACCCAGAAAGCTATCCTCCCAGTCCTAGCTGACTACTCCCTCCATCCTACAGTAGTTGTTTATGATCTTGGGAGAAAACTATCCACAATACTTGTCCAGTGAGGATATCAAGGGTGCACTTATTGTAGTATTTTCCACTATCTACCACTAATTAAATGCTCCGGTAGAAAAGGCATGGTTGTATATAATATTAACATTTATGGGTGGTCATTTCACATTGTTTTCTTTTTTCATTAAACTAGTACTTCCTTGGTCTGCGCATGGTGAGCTGTGGACAAGTATTGCAAAGCAAGGGAGTGATACACACAAATATGAAAAACTAAGTGCTTTTGAAAAGCCATCCCAAAACAATAATATGATACACACAATATGATACACAAGTCTTGGACAGCTAAGGTTGATAGATTGACTGACTATGGCATGTGGACACATGATCAAATACGCGAATAAAAGAAAAATGGCTGTATGTGTACCTGAGCATCAAGGTAGTTGCGATGATCTGATGTCTTCCCATCCTTCTACAAGGGCAAAACAAGCTAAGTGAGATGATCAGAAGCAAAGCTCATGATCCTCAACTGTGAATAAATTGGTAACTGTATGGCACGCAACAAAACCCGCAATCATTCTTATGGTACGTAGCGTTTGAAGCTTAGTTGGAGAAATGAAGTAGTTAAAACTAGAGCTTTGCATGCTTGATAAAATTGTAGTCTATCAGGACACTCACCTTTGATGAAACCAATGGAGCCCTGTCACCAGGTATGCTAACATCTGGAAGATAGCTGAAATCTGAAGCAATAAGGGACATACTCGGTAAAGCTTGATGTAGAGTATCCATTAGTTTCTGCGAAAGGAATTAAAGATCAGAAATAGTTTTCTAAGTCCCAGAACATTCATAAAGGTCTAACCTCGCAAAGCTAGAGTTTTTGGAAAGGCATACCAAGCAGCCAGTCGGCAACCAAGCTCTACGAGGCTTTGGGAATACTTTTGATAGAACTCCTTTTGCAGCAAATGCTAGTTTTTCACTGACAGAAGCTTTGTCTTCATTCATGCCAATAATATCAACACAGCGGGAAATTAATGGGTCTTGTAGTGGCTTATAGACTTCAGAGGCTTGTGAACTTTCTTCATAAAAAAGGCATGCAGAACAGATATACATGTGAAATTAAGGATAAGTAGCAATACAATTTTCTAAAATAGTAGAAAAGACTTCAATCATTAATAATACCAAGTTACAGATACACATTCAGTATCTTAGTTAAAAAATAGCCCTAAGCACAGGGATGGCAGATATGTTCTACATAGGGAAAAGGAGACAACCCTTCAATGATACTATAACTAAACAGTGAACTTTGTAACACAAAGTCGACCATAAAAGAAGCATGTCATGAGGACACTGTATAACAACACACAACCTTCCATCTCAAAGAACTTCCCCTGGTTTTTTCTATTAAGAATGAAACATATTTTGCAATCACCATGCACAAACCAAAGGCTAGTAGCAACGTAAATGGTTTGATAAAAGGATCCTGCCAAATATGTGAATTGTGTATGATATTCCTGTTTCTTCAATCACATTTACTCAAGTCTAGAATTTTCCAATGTACTCAGTTGAAAACCCACATAAACAATAAACATAAGAGCAAACATAGAACTGTGGTTGTACACAACAGAGGTTCTGATGAAAACACAAAAGTCACAAACCTGCCATTTACTTTTTCAATCCACACTTCCATCCATGGAGAGACCTGATCTGGTGAATAGACAAGGTCATGTGGTAGATTGTCAAGTACCTGACATTCCAAGCAAAGATAGTTACTGTTGTAGGCACCACTGTGGGTCTTCCTTTAAATGCAATGTTTACTTTGTAACATCATGACCAAAAAGGGATACCAAGGAGGTTTTGTTTGCTATTATTTTTACAGATAGCAGTTTTGTATTGTTTTGTGATCAGAATATTACTACAAAACTAAATTTGACATTCATAAAAGTTCATACATGGAGTGAAATGCGACACTCACACTTCTACAGAGCAGATAAATTCTGAAGCAAGTATATGTGTTTCTTTGCAGCATAGTATTTTGTATGCCACAGCATGCAAAACTTTTATGCTTCTAGATAAAGTGACTTCAGTTCATAAGGGTGAAGGTGAGATGATGATGCCATTGTGCTTCTTCGGTTCACAGTTCACACATAAATCACAAGAATAAACTGAGAAGGAAGTCCCAGCAGAACATACCTCAAGCATTAGCACCCAACATGGAAGAGGATCCTTGCGGCCTGCAAATAGAAAAGGAAGACTTATATCCAATCATGTAAAGGTAGGTTGCCCTACACAGCCGAGGAAATAGCTTACCCCATCCAGGTCTGTTAATTGCATCCCGGTGCTCCACCGTAAACTTTGACAAATGGCTTTGCACTTCACCAACAGTTTCCAATTGCTTCTCAGCAAGAGAGGAGCTAATCTCTACTGAGCTAGCAAATGAAGATAAAGGCAAGGTCAAAGCATAAAGAGCACGTCACAAAATGCTAGAGTGGCAAAAGCATGGCAGCACAAAGAGCAACCACTGGCAGTAATATCTATCTTTATATGGCATGCATGGACCCTATTGTTCTGAAATTCTGATTTTGAAGCAAGAAATGAAGATACATATGCTTACATGTATTTCATATCATTGTAGACTTTTGGTGGTGCATTCAGCATCATGTAATCGAGTATGCACTTTGCGCATGTTCCAGAGCCACCACCAATCTCATATATCTGATTAGTACAGGATTCTGATTCATAAGCAAAATGGATGAAACATACTCCTTGATATTCATGAAATCAGAGAAAAGCAAATCCGGAGGTTCATATGTGGGGTTGGAGAGCGGAATGATGTGACAAGAAATCTTGAGATCACACCTTCAATGGGACTGAAAGATTTGCTGTACGCAGAATCGATGCTGCTATTGCGTAGGCATACCATGGCTGCACCGTAGAGGGAAAAGGGTGCATCAGTCACCAAACTGAAAGAACCTCATTCTCTTCAACTGCTAAAGCAGAGAAGGTACCTTAAAGAGCTCCACAGGAGTAAACCAAGCGATATCATGCTTCTTATACAGTTTGTCAAGGTGCTGTATATACGCACTCCTCCCTACATAGTATTGAAGCAAATTAATTTTAGGCCAAAGTTAAAAAAGAGCACGCCCAACATATTAAGTTATTAACACACAGCAGGACACAGAACCAGCATCAGGCAATCGAGTGATCGACAAAGGAGTTTTCCATCAGCACACGTCCCAGAGGTGACAGGCACACTAGCTGTTTGTTGAAATGCCAGCACGACGAACAAACAAAGAACAAGTACTTTCCCATCCCCGCAATCCGGAACACACAGCAAACTTCCCCATGGAGAAGCAATGCGATAAAAAAACTTTGGAAATGTGCAAGGCATAGGAGATTTAGGACACCACCCTCGAGCTGGTTGAAGCGGATGCTGGCGTCAAGAACGCCCACCGGCCCCGCCCGCTTGGAGAAGTAGCCATGGTTGGGGTCGTACAGCGCTGACCTCACGAAGTCGCGCACCTGCGAATCCCGCCATGTTGTTCACACCCGCCGCAGAGAGATCTCTCTGTGACCGGGAAAAGAAATGAAGGCTCAGCCCTTACCAGAACCGGCTTGTTGCCAGCGAGAATCCCCGATGAGAACAGCGCCGCAGTGACCCACCGCGCGCGCAGTGCTCCACGTCGGAGCGCGGAGACCTGCGCCGAGAACGCCGGCGCCATAGTTGAGCCTGCGGCGGCGCGGCGCGGCGCGAGTCTGTGTCCCTTCCCGAAACAGGTGCGGTACCGCTTGCGTTCGAGCCCGATCCGAAGCAATTGCGCAGAGGAACAGACGGAGCTCTTTATGCGGGTCCGTACCCGACCCGAAACGGAACTGCCGCACGCCCAATCCGCTGTATATAATGGAGCGGAGCCCCGGTGCGGCGGCGTCCAGTCGGCTGCCATTCCCCACGCGCACGCCGCCAAGCCGAGGGGGCCGGAGGAGACAGAGGAGAGGGAGCGATGCCTCGCGGCAAGGCTGGTCGGACAAGCGCCACCGCCACCGCCACCCCCCACGCGCGCCTCGCGAAGTTCGCGAAGCGCAAGGAGACGCTGAGGAACAAGGCCGGGGAGCTCGTGACGCGCTGCAACGTCGACGTCGCGGTGGTCTGCACGGGCCCCGGCGGCGTGGGCGACCTGGACTGCTGGCCGTCCAAGGCGGCAGTCGACGCGGTGGTGAGGCGGTACAACGCGCTCGAGCCGGCGGAGCGCGCCAGGCTCAAGGAGGACCTCGCCGACCTCGTCGCGAGCGAGGTCGCCAAGGAGCGCGAGAAGCTGACCAGGACGCGGGAGTCCGGCTTGGCCAATGCGTTCGGGTCGTATGACGGCTCCCTCGAGGGCATGTCCGAGGAGAAGCTCAGGGAGCTGCTCGCCTCGATCGAGGGCGCCCTGGTGGCCGCGCGGGGCAGGGCCCTGAAGCTGCGAGCGCCGCCCGGCGGCGCGGCCGATCGCGCCACGCTCTCGCCGGGCCTCGTGCACGACCACGAGGCCGCCGAGGAGGACTCCGCGTCCGCGACGAACAATGTGGTGCCGCCGCCGACAGAGCTGCCGCGGGGCGAAGCCGACGCGGGTGGCGGCGGGCTTGGGCCGCCGCCTTCCGGTAAAGACCCCAACCCGCCCAATGCCGTGCCCGTCGACACGGGCGAGGAGGAGGTCGTGGCTGAGAACATCGTGACGGGCGAGGATCCCGGCGACGAGGTGCAGATACTGCAGCCGCCAGGCGACGCCGACGCCGACGCCGACGATGCGGAGTGGATGCGGAGCCTAGTAGACGATCTCAAGAAGAAACCCCAGCCGCACAACCCCGCCGGGATCGAGTACATCAACGTGGGCAATTCCTGGATGGAGCGCGACGCCTATGATTTTATCCGGTTCGACCTCGGGATGCCTCCGCCGGGCGTCGCGCCGCGCAACTATCTGGACGACGGCGGCGACGGCGAGCCGCTGAAGCTCTGGTCATGGGACAACACCATGCCACACCCTCCAAAGTAACACCGTGCTACCTTTTGATTTCGCTGGGCTCCGAAATCCGAATCGTCACCGTGCCGTCCCCAAGGAAAACTCCTTTTGTGGATAACCAGTTCGCCATTGCTGTGTATGTTTAGGTTGAATATCGTAGATCAATGATATGTAGATTAGTTCAAGAGATGATCAATCGGTCCTAGATCGTGGCCAAGAATTTAGGCATTTAGTTCGCTTGGTAGCATAAGTTTGGTAGTCTTGCTCTGGTAGGACCGTAAAAGAGTAGCATATCAACCATGTGAATCTAACAGTGATATCCGGTGAATCTGTAACTTCAAAGCCAAAGCAGCTGATCTACAATGAAACCAGTTTACCAGAGATGATCATGTCGAGTTCATGTCATCTCTTCCTTTTTGTCTCATGCCTTCGTCACTGGTATAGCGGTATGATTAGGATATCCAGGTGAAGAAGACCAACAGTACTCTGACACCTTTTGCTAAAGCTATGTGTACAGTGACGGGTGGTTTCCGACACTTCTTATTTTGGGAAGAGGAATCTGTAGAGGTTGGACAATGAGAAATATTCTCGTGTACTGATTGAAACAAAGATAAAGAGACTGCAAATCTAATATGCCTATGAAATTTGTGCGGAGTTGCTCAAGACGGGGCAGTTTTGAATTATGATGACATAGACAATGTGATCTAGCATTGTGAAAAGACAAATTTCCTTTGTATCTATCACTCTGTAAAATTAGTGTTCAGTAGGAAAAACCAAATGAACCAACGAGCTTAACTTCTCGATTTTGTTTTTTGGATTACAGATAACCAAATGAGTATAGCCACCGGACAACTAGAACCTGACCTGTGTTTTCTTTTTATCTGATTGATTGATGAGTTGTTTTTATTCAAATGACTCGCAGAAACACGCGTATTCAACTGTTTTTCAAATGAGAGAAATATTAGTACATACTAGGAGCATCTTACACTACTCCCTCCGTCCCTGAAAGAATCAATTTCTAGAGTTGTCCTAAGTCAAACTTTTTAAACTTTGACCAAATTTCTAGAAAAAAATGCTAAGATTTATAGTATCAAATTAGTATTATTAGATTCATCATAAAATATATTTTCATATAATGTGTATTTTATATTATAGATGTTGTTACTCTTTTCTATAAAGTTAGTCAAACTTTAAAAAGTTTGACTGGCACGGATCCTAGGAATTGATTCTTTCAGGGACGGAGGGAGTATATCACAGCTGCATGCATTAACGATTACATCTAAAAATAGAATCTATATGGCACGTAGTAATATAGTGCATTAATAACCAAATATCTCCAAGTACATCTACACCATATGATGGTTTGAAAATCAATCCACAAAAGATCTATTGACAACCGATCAGGCGATCACCATCATATATTCTTTTATAATATATAAAGGTAAATTTTTCGGAACCATCCCGTGTGTATCCGCCAAACTTTTCCCAACCATCCCGTGGGTCCTGTTATAGGAGTTGTTTACTTAAAGTATTGTTTGATGATTTGTTAAGAGAGAAAACGGTTGGATAACTAACGGATTTGACAGATAAGCTCAAGCGAACAGACTCATATAACTTACAGTTTTTCTCCTTCTTTCTCCACTCCATATGTACCACGGTTCCTTATCCTCTAAGGCTTCTTTTGCACTACACACAAGTTTGTTGCTCATGGCTACATAAAACGGCGTGGCTCATGACAAGTAAATCCATCTAAAAACTTGGTTGCAAACGAGAAGCAGATCGAAGGTCTACCTATGCGGCACTAGTACGTAGAGACGGTTAGAGTGTGACTTGTCAATCCAGAGTAAAGCAAGACAAGGTGACGAGCCTGAGTTGCCAATTTCCGATCAAATCAAAGTTGTCGTTGGAGGATTTGGTAATGCTGAGTGCTGACAACGATGTTTGCGGCTTACTGTCAGTGCGTGCGGTTTTGAATGGTTGACGGCGATCGAGTGAGTCCGCTGTCCGCCAACGTGCTGAAAGAGTCGCCTGTCGCCGTGTCATCCGTAAACAGCCCATCACAGTATCACCTGACACGTAATTTTTTAGTTTAAAAAATCCATCTTTTTGTAAAACAATGCCGTTTTAATCTTCGACACACATAGACCGACGTGATGGTAATCCATTCTTACCTCTTAACAATTACCCCTGCAGTGAAACCGTGTACTACTTACCTCTAGTGAGTAGTGACAGGAGGGGCTAGTATGGTCTGCAGTCTGCTCTAGCTCTAGGAGTCCTTGCATAAAAGAACGTAAAATGAAACTTGTTGAGAACTGAGAGAAAGACAGAGGAAGTGTTTGTGACTGTGATAACGAAGTCTCGATCGAGGACTGCCTCCTCTCTGGTATATGTTTGGATTGCTTGCCGCCGTTGCTGGTTCTCTCATTATATAGCGTGTTTTTGTCAACAAAAATGGAAATGGGAACCCGGTCTTGAGAAAAGAGAGGACATTCTTCCTCTGTCTCTTACGTTCGGCCTATTGTGGTGTTGTGGTTGAATCCTAATCCTGTTTGTGGTCCGGCGTGAGCGCGAGTGCCTGACCGCGTCAAACAGCTTTTAGAAATCCCCTGCAGACCCGGTACCGAAAATAATAACACCATTGAATTTTAGGGAAAAAAATATAAACATTTGTATCAAGTCGATTACTTTAACGCGAATAAGTTTCATCAAGCTACACTTAGTTCACAGAAAGACATCAATATTCAATTCGTAATAACTAATTTGGTACCTATATGGATTAAAATGAAAAAAAATACTTTATAAATTTATAGATACCGTCACAATATCTTCGTGTAAATTTTATCATCAGACGAGTTTGTATGGACAACAATTAGTTTCTAAAACTATGCTGACCTTGGAGTACACATGACAGCTCGCCGAATTATAAGTCGAGAAGCATAAAAAATTGCCACATGGCATGTAATAATGTGTTTAGCTGGGGATGAAAATGAACAAAAATCACAGAGGATAGCATTTTCTTCATACGATGTTTTAATAGATTCGGTTATGAATATAGTTGGATCGACGTCAGAGCAAAAGTGGACTTCAATAATTAGATAACACATGGTTACGTGTGGTTTTATTGCGGCGTGGTTGTCTTGTTGTTGCTTCTCTGTATGGGTGGTTTTTAGTGCGTGTATTTTATTGTATGATGCTTCTTTATTAATATATGCCTGATATTTTTTGTGCATGTAGCTTTTAGAAAAATGGTAACGCATGTTTCTTTATGATGAGAATCAATCCATTAACCATAGTAATAAAACAGCAACAAGTCAGAAAAGCAGCAACAAAACACGTAACTTATAGTTGTAGCCACCATAACTTAACTCATAATTTAGAAAAAGCAAAGATAAACCAGACACACATGCTGTTGAGTACTTTTATGGAGGGTAGTTGGACTTAAAGCGTTGAACACGTGGACTCTTAAAAATAGCTGACTATTCTATATAGGCCTTGGATAATCTGAGCTCAATTGTTGAATAATCCATATTTTTCATTTGATTTTACCAATTCTATATCCTACTTGCATCTGCACACAGATGTAATTTGGATTAACTGTATGCACACATTTCTCCATGATTTTAAAATCATTCTACATTTTTAAAATTCAAATTTAAATAGGATAATTATCAATGTCGTTAGCTCTTAGCTGCATAAGATTAACGGTGAGCCCACTATTTCGCCATTTTCGTACGGAAATTTTAATAAATCTCAAAATAAAACAACTATGTTTACACATCACTGTTTAAATTGGCTATGGACGTATATTATTGCTGAAATTTTGATTTCAAGAACTATTTTCTAAATAATAAATATAATAGTAGAATAGAATGGAATAAAAATGGGAAAACGACGCCTTGTTTGGTGTCCACGTCAAGTTGGGCTAAGCAATGCCCGGTCGGCCACATAGAGCCCACAAAACAAAGGCCCATAGTTTGGGCCCATTCAACCGTAAGGCACAGTCCGAGAGGGGCACTGGTGGAGACCGCCGATCACGACGATTTCGCGCGGGCGGCGACGGTGGCGGCGGCCCAATCGGCGTGGCGGCGTGTGGGCGCTGGGCAGGACGAGGAGGGAGGCAGTTGAGGACCGCCAGGGCGTACGTCGGTGCTCCACCACAAGCGTGTCGATCCGGGGGAGACGACGCGCGACGCGCGCGCGGCGAGGGCACGGCGAGGCCAGAGCGCGGCGCCTGCATCCCCGCAGGTCCTGTCTTCTAGTTCTAGGTGGGCGGCACTTGTCGAGTCGTCATCAGTGTACATCATCGAGAAGAGAAGCGCCGTCGTGGTGATGGCGGGCGACGGAGAGGGAGCCGAGAGCTCCGCCGTCGGCGAGCGGCAGGGCGTGCCCTTCGCTCTGGGCGGCCCGGTGTTCGTCCCCTTCATGGTGGGCCCCATCTCCACCGTACCAGAGTTCATGTCCTCCGCCCTCCAGGAGCTCCAGGTGCCAAGCGAGCCTGCTTGCAACTATTCTAAAACCCTAACCAACCTTTTATCCCCCCAGAGCTTTGGGTATGACTCCCCTCCTTGTTTCGTTTGTATCCAGGCCTTGGAGGACGAATTGGGAGACCCTGGCGACGAATTTGACGATGAGCTTTGGTAATCTCATGATTCATTCTGTTGTGTCGAAGTAACAATCCTTTTCCCTGTGCCTATTAATGTGTGGATGTGTTTTCGCAGTGTCGATGAGCTCAAGGTGCTCTCTGAGGAGGAGCTGGTGGAGCGCGCCCTCCAGGAGGCTATGGAGGTCGGCTCTACTGATAATCAGCTTGCTTTAATCACTTTGTTTTGGATTGCATTTTCATTTGAAGCTTTGATGTTTTTTTTTTCTTTCTAGGACTCGGATTCTGGCACTCAGCCACAATTAGAGGATCAAACACTTGATGGAGGGTAAGTGGCTGCTTTGACCATTGCTGGTTGGTCCACTTTGTAGTTCATTTGTTTTCGTGTTATGGTCATTTAGGCAAGTCATATTAGATGCAACATCGGCAGAGGACCTTCATTAGCAGCTAATAGTTCACAGCTAATATTAGCTGGCTACCTATTAGCTTGGTGTTGTTTGATTCCACTAGCTAAAAGGTGGATGCATTAGTTATTTTGTCTATAATGCCCTTCCTTTTCCATTTGCTATTGGTAGGGCATATGGATAGAAGTAGGTGGGAGAACAAAAGTGCCTTTTTGCAATCTATTAGCTGCTATTAGCTGAGTTGGCATAGCTAGTGAGATAGTTGTTAGATGGGTGCCCAGCTAACAATCAGTTGGCCTTTTAGCTAGGTTCATTTGGACCCACCAAGCTAATTTTTAGCAGATAACTATTAGCTGGTGGATCGAAACAGGGTTTAATGCCAGTCATTTTGGCATTTGTGTCCAGTCTCTTTCTCATGATGTGTTATCTGGCTGTTAAAATCTGATGTATACATGAATTTGCCATATGCAGAATGTTAGTGAATCCAACACCTACAAATGAGGCCCTCACACTAAGCCCATCGGCTGAAAGAGAGAGCTCTGGATTGCCTGTTGAAGATGTGGCAGCCATATTAAATGAACCACAAAGCAGCAATAGCAAGCCCAGAGGCAAAAAGGCAAAAGCCAGATGCAGAAAGGGGAAAACTGGAACCATCACGCTAGATTCTCCGGTTGAAGGAGAGAACCATGGATCAGCTATTGACATGTCAATTGTACCATTTGAACCAGAAGGTAGTGAGGGAAATGGAACGATGCCTTCAAATCCACCAGCTGAAAATGGTGCCTCTGAATCACCTGTTGATGGTATGTCAATTGTTCCACATGATTCAGAGGGAACTAATGGGCAAACAACATGTAGGAAGGGCAAAAAGAGAGGCAGACATTTTGATAGAGAGGTTCGAGCAGAGATTTTACAAGTACGTCTATCTGTCTTTCGACCACCTTTTGTTTTTGTTAACAGCAATTGTTTGAGAAGTCTTCTAGCGAGCTGCAGAATTGTTACATCAATTTTTCTCCATCCTGAATGAATTATGTTCATTATACATGTAACCTGTATTTGAGTAAGGTGTTATTGCTGACTAATCCATTCATCCATGTCCCTGCCACTGTGATACAAATGCATATAGGACTAGTCTATTTAGGTAAAATAGCCATCTGTCTACGAAGATTAATTTTGCAGTTACTGCTAATCTGTAAATCTGAAGACACTAGAAACCACAAGTCCATGGTAGATGTAAATGCTATAGTTTGTTCTTACTGTAATAGATGAAATATTCACAAGTTACATTGTAAGGTATGCTTTTGTTGAGGATTAGGTCTATTTTTGTATTAGTATCTGTATCCTTTATATTCTTGTATGTAAGAGGAAACTGCAATTTCTGTCATTTAACGTTGAAGTACATATGCCATCTCTGTATTTTTTTTATGTTTCTGCATAATTATATCTTTTTGTTATTTCCATGTATCAGGGAAGCTATCTTACTAAAGTAGAGAAGTGGGTACAAATCAAGGCCAAGCAAGACGAAGACAAATTTGCAGCAAGGCTGCATTCTTTCAGGTGAGGCAGTTTAAAATCTATTGCTGCATATTGTTAACAATCATATATTACGATTCTAGTGTAGGAGTGTACATATTTGTTTGATGGTTTCTAGTTATTCTTGATCAAATCTGGAATTGTATTATACACGCCATGATGAGTTGGCAATAAGATTCTAGAACAGATTAGAACTTGTGCCTGTTTTTATCATTATGCACTTGACACCATGTAGTCTATTTCATTTTCTCTCTTTCTTGCTGCAATTTTATATGGATATGATTCTTTGGTTCAGTGGCAATTCTGTGAAGCCCAAAGGTTCCAAGTCATCATCTGAGAAAATTGAAACGGCGAGATCTCTTAAACTAATTGGTGCACCTTGGAAGGTTTGAACCATCTCAGAGCACCGATTTACACAAGCTCCTGTCTTTGGAATTTTAGTCTTACAATCTATTTTGTTCCCAGAACAAAGCTTTAAGATCTGACGAGCACAGACCTGTGGTCCATCCAGAAGTAATTCTTTGTGTTGAAGTTTATCAGAAGACATATGCCTCCGTTAAGGTATTACCTTATCCTTCAGTTACACATTTATTGTTAATGTGGAGGCCTTAATTTTATGGTCACTACCATGCCTTGCAGTCCCAGGAACTTCTTGTGCTGGGAAGCCAATTCCTTACTGATCTGAGGGACAACATTTGTTGTTTGACTGATAAGCTGATGAAGGTGGCTGGGCAACACGATCATTCTGGGTATTTCCTTATCGAGGTATGCTTTTCTTTTCTTTTCTTTTTTGAAAATTGAATACGTTTCTGGATATTTGTTCTTGAAGAACTGTGGATAATTTTTAAATTTCTACTTTCTATGTCAGGACACGTTCTACAATGATACAAGACATTATTCTGCTACTGATTACAGTAAGCCTATACTAGATTGGCTTGAGAATTCCAGTGATGAGGTAGCAGAGAAGTGGGATGCCATAACATCTGGTGTTTTGAAGAAACGGCAAAAGGACTTGCTGAGCGGTTTGAGTATTTCTAACGTGCCTGAACTTAAATCTGAAACAATGCAAATGACTCGTTTCTCTGACCTGCATTTCCGGCCTGGTGCTGGGTACCTCTACTGCCATCAGGTCCTCATTTTCTCTTTTGTCTTACTGTTTCAAAATAATTTCATTTTCTTTGGTGAAAGTTTTATTTGGTGGATATGATTTTTGTTGTTTTTTTTCAGATCTTTTATAATAATTTTTTATTTGGCTGTCGTATCTCACATATTGAAGTTGAATGTTTGTTGATCACAATATGAGATATGAAAACATTGGGCAGGGGTGCTTTATGGCACATTGCACTAACCAGACAAGCTTGGTTCTTCTCTTTATTTACTGATAAAAAAAGATAGAATGTGATTATAAGTTTTTTTATGGAACATTTATTGTCTGAACTGCAATGCGTATGATTCTTGATGTTTGCTCATTGTTAATTTTAACTGCACTGGATTATTCATGGTGCAGCCCTACTGGGCCTGCAGCAAAACAAAGATATTAGATCAGTCAACCATGTTTCTGATACTTTGTTGCACATTTTCAGGGGAACTGCAAGCACACGATCGTGATAAGGGACATGAGGTTGATCCACCCAGATGACACACACAACCAAGCTGAATACCCTATCCAGACATTCCAGTTGCAGAAGCGCTTGCAGAAGTGCTCGGTCTGCCAGATCTATCTCGCGACGAAGGTGACGGTCGACGATAAGTGGGCTCTGAATAACCCCTGCTACTTCTGCATCAAATGCTACTACCTCCTTCATTACAAGGAGGACAGCACACTGCTGTATCCTCACACTGTATATGATTTCATCCAAGAGTAACGTTTCTCCTCCTTTTTTTTTCCCTTTTTGTGTGCGTGCGTGCGTGCGTGTGTGTCGGGAAACAGTCTATATTTTGTCCTAGATTGTACATTCTTCGCTGCAAGAAAACCATGCGGGCTTTGTACGTTTTTCTGTGTTATTAAATGGCTAGATGACTTGTAACTGGGTCAGATTTCCAAGTTCCAAACCAAACATTGCCACATTGGCGTTCGCTGGCTATCGAGGGCTTAGGGCTCGAGGCGTTGCGCTGTCAAGCTCTGACGAACTGGATACTCGTTATCTGATGAAACTGTAGATATGTTAGAGACTTTCAGTTGGGAAGGCAGTAAAGATCAATGAACGGATGTGATGCGTCTAGGTTGCCGATGATCTGCCCGATCAATATTTGGCCGCATGTTATATGAAAAAAATCAGGAAAATGGCACTAGCTTTTAAATACATTGGTATTTATTTTTTCCGAACTAGAGTACGCCGGATTTTACGAAGAGAACGGGAAGTTGGGCTGAGAAGAAAGCACGCCCACTAGAAAATAACGCTGCGTCCATTTTCCCGCGAAAAATAGGCCGTTGGGCCAGGCCACGCGGGGCAGCGCAGCAGAACAGGACGGCGAGCACGCAAACGAGAGGCCGTGGCGCGCCGCGGCCTTATCCGCAGCGGCCAGCCCCCACGCGGCCGCGCGTCTTCACGCCGCGCCACGCCGTCCGCGCCATGGGCCACCAATGGCCACCCCCACCGCCACCGCGCTCACCTGCTCCTGCCGCCCCTCGCCCTCGCCCTCGCCCTCGCCCTCGTCCTCCGTCGCCTCCCGCCGGCTGAACATATTCGCCCCCCTGTCTCCTCGCCGCCGCCGCCTCCTCCGTCTCGCGCCGTTGCACGGTGAGTCCCAGACCCCCCAGACCCTCGCTACCCGTGCCGCGACGCGTGTTCGTGCTGTGCGTGCTGACGACGCGTTGAACCGTGTGCTCAGTCGTCGATGACTCCAGCACCGATCTCCCGGAGGAGAGGTCTCGGACGGATAAGATGGTCGACGGCATGGACTTCGGGGAGCTCTGCAACGACTTCGAATGCATAAGTAGCCCCTACGTGGAGTCCACGGCGAGGCAGATCGCGCGGGACATCCTCGAGCTCCGCGACGACAACCGCGCATTCAACTGCTACGCTGTCTCCGTCAAGTACAAGGTGCTGATCGGTGCTCATGTGATCCCATATCATCAGTCATTAGTCCCTCTGCTAAGCGAAATCTTTTACATTTGGCTGTACTGGTACTTGAACGACCCTTTGAGCCAATTCTGAGTTCTCTTAGATCAATATTCACTTCTGATTTTTGCACTTGAAAACTTGGAGGCGGTCGTTTCCTTAATGAAGATTTTTTAGATAATGAGTTTCCTTAATGAAGTTGAGAGCATAAACGAAGTGTTAAAATTTCAACTACGTAATGTTAGACAGGAGATTGTTTGTTGTTACTAGTACAGTTGACAATGACTGATCACTTCATAGCAAATCCTGTGTTAGTATGTTACCTCTTTGCCTTCGTGCAGAAGTTTTTTGTAAGGTAGTTGCTCGTATTGGTCGAGTGGAACAGTTAGAACATGGAAATAGGCAAAACACTAAGACGTTAGTAATTATGTGTTCGTTCCTTTCCATGGAAAAGAACATATTACCTGCCTGTCTCTCAATTTGCAGATGACCTAATTTCATCCTTCAGATGCTTGTATATATGCATGCTTCATGCTTATACTTGCCGTGCATATCTTCTTTCAGGACCCACTCAGGACATTTGTTGGGCGTGAGAAGTACAAGAGGCCATTATGGATCACCAAGGCATTGGAAAAGCCTGTAGTGGTAAGAATCGATCAGATTGTGATAGCATCTACGACTCATATCATTGATCATTAGACTGGTTCCAAATAATCCTGCGGAATTAGATACTTCAATCTAGGATCTTAACCCAAACCTGTTGCACAACATGTCATCATCTTAAATATTGGATACTTCAATCCAGTACCTTAACCCAACCTTGTCGCACAACATGACATCATGTTAAATGTTAGATACTTCAATCTAGGATCTCAATTCAAACTTGTTGCACAACATGTCATCATGTTAACTGTTTCCAGTATGCCCCTCTACAACATTCAGAAGCATCTAATCAACACTCTTATTATTGCGTCAGACAGTCCAAGAAATGTCAATGCAATCGACAAGCAATCTGACCATTAAATGGGCATTCAGAGGGAAGCCTAAGAATCCGTTCTTTGCGACCATGGGAGGAGATGTCATTGTCCGTGTTGTATCACAGTTCGTCTTGAACCAGATAAGTGGACAAGTACTCGAACAGGTAGACTCCTGGGACCTCTCTGCCTCGTCTTTTCCAGCTCAGGCCTACTTTTGGCTGTCCAGAAGGGTTTACTCCACCGTTGAGTCCGGGAAGGATACAATCGAAGCTGCTAAGAGCACGACATCTGGGCTAACAAAGGGAGATCAGAATTTCGAGGCTTATCCAGATCCTTCTAGTGATCCTACAAAGGTACATGAACCATTTCAGTTTCATAATTGTGCTGCTACATCACCAATCTCCAGATTATTTGGCTATCCTCGCTTCTGATACTCCGAAATTATGATGAGGTCAGTTCAGTTACACTAGCTATTCATCGCGTTGTTTTGGTTTTATTGGTGCAGTTCTTTCAAAGGCCAGATGATGGATTCAATCAAGACGTGTACCAGATTGGGTTTCTCCTGGCCGTGATCTACTTCATTGTACAGTTTTTGAGAACGGTTCTGTGACTGCAGACCAACTTCATCGTGAGTCGCAACCTGTCGAATCCTCCTGTGTGTATACATATGCATGTAACTATGTCTAACAAAATAATATAATACAAGCATTCTGCCATCTGACTTGCAAGAGATCTGTGAGCTTCACTACAGTTGATCTATTTCTGCTGATATTAGTTTGGCATTCCTTCCTTTTCCGTCTGTTCGTCTTGCTAAAATTTGGCGGCTTATGCCGATGCTTATGCTAAGACGTTGTGACAGAAAAAACACTGTTCGTTCGCTGAAAAGTACTATTTGCCAATTTATGGTTATTATTCTTCTCTATTAATATATGTCTCGTATACTCGTGTCGGTGGCCCTTCAAAAAAAATACTGTTATTATTAAAATATTGCAACACTCGGTTAGTTAGGTTCTTTTTTATGAAACATATCCATCAAAGTTTAGTTTTCAACTCAACAAGTGTGTTTATATTTATGGTTATTTATTTTTGTACTTTTAGGTGGCAGATGATGTGCATATATACCGGCAATGAGGTGTCTAGTAGCATTTTGTCTACCTCAAGATCTCTTGAGTCATAGAGGTAGGGTGAATGTATGCGTGTCCGTATGAGCAAGTGTACGGTGTCTGTAGCATTTGCATGTGTACTGTATTTGAATTAGTAATATCCGAGTGTGTACAGAATGACTTGATAGGATTTCCAATCTATAGTAAGCTGACATTTTTGTTGTCTTGGAACTTACGGGTGCAAGTAGTTTAGAATGTGTTTGTATCTTGAATAAGTTATTGTTTATTGTCTGATTCCAGACAAATATCCTTTTAAGATCCATATGAATTATGATGGCTCCAACAAAAATTGGATCTTGGCCATAGTGAGTACTGTCGTGGGTGATAGGGGGGGGGGGGCATGTTTGCCAGTTCTTCGAAAACAGCTTCCAGGTTGAATTCATCAGAAATTCTGCTAAACAGTAGCTAGGCGCTCTATCAAACAGGTTGTAAGCCGAATTCTCCTGGGCCTGGCCTTATCGATATCCTCCAGGGGGTGCATATGTGACGTTCTTTTGAGAATCCAAGGACACTTTATGATAGTTTACGCAACCTGATGCGAGCAGGCCATGTGTACAGTTTGACTTGATGTGAGAATAAACTTTGTAGTACAGTCTAGGATTAGTTTTCCATGTTCAGTTGGTTGGCCATGCGCGGCGCGTCGAACGGCACCTCTCCAGGCCTCTTGCGTTTGGGGATGGCAATTCACTGTGAAGAGGAGCGTGGCGCGCATATGGGGTCGAGTGGCCATGGTCTCTTATAATTAATTTTTGCTTATTTCAACATTATTTTTTAAACAGAAATGCATGAGACTGCCGGTTTCTACTCTCTATCTAGTCTAGTAATAATAAGGGGGTGTTTAGTTCCCCTACCATTTAAAAAAAAGGGTTTTAGGTTATCATTTTGCATAATAAAACTAAACACAATGCAAATTTTTTGGGAAAAAAGATAGTTATTCTCTATTTTGTATTTTAGCCTCAAGAGGCACAGAAAAAAACCAAAGGAATCTCAAGAGGCCCTTATGAGGCCAATAAATTCTGTATTTTAGATGGAACTAAACATAACTCGGAAAAATTTGGCATTTTGCATTCCATCATTTCAAAGTAGTTGGCATTTTGCATTTTTTTTTGAACTAAACACCCCCTAAATAAGAATAGTTACATAGTTTGCTAAGCCTCGGAGGTCAGAAGCCGTATAATTCAACAACTGTAGTCACAGAAAAGTTGCCCACTGCAGCACCAAAACACAGCGAGTTCGTGAGCGAGTTCTTCATAAGAGCTCGTGTGTTTGTGTGCGTGAGCTGAGAGTTCGCCAGCGACGTGGAACCAACCGTCTTCACTCTGGCGTTGTCCGACATGAGAAAATCGTCATCCTCAACATGTACATACAATGGTATATTGTCTGAGCTCCACCAGTCTCTTCTTTGTTTCAGCCCTTCAACAAGTGGAGAATAGATCTCACCTCATTGCAGACTGTAAAATTTGATGACTATTTGGCATTCCTGTTTGCATGTGCGGGCCTTGTTGCAAAGTCATGGCACCGGAATTCCAGTAGACGTCAGAGAAGAACCTCAATGTTGTGTTCCTCAAGCTCGATTGCAACCAGGACAGCAAAGTCAGTTGGGATTACTTTGCTCTCTCTCTCTCTCTCTCTCTCTCTCTCTCTCTCTCTCTCTCTCTCTCTCTCTCTCTCTCTCTTGTGTATTCACGATATATTTTGGACATGACATGAACTGCGAAGAGCTGAAGGACCTTAATGGCAAGCTGATACGAAGCTCCTGCTTTGCCAACTGGTAAATAGCTATGTTTTCAGCCTTCCTAGCTTCCACCATCTCCAGATACAACACTGGTGTTTCTGCTCATTCTACATCTTAGCATGCTCCCTCTGTCGATCCTCAAACCAAGTAGATCCAGGATTTTTAAATGGCAATTTTGTTCTCATCAGTGATCTAACCCTTTCTGCCTCCTCCCACAGTTCTTTCCCAGCATATATGTTTGACAAGAGTATATAGTTGCCAGTGTTCCAAGGTTCCAACTCAAATAGCTTGTTTGCAACAATTTCTGCAATCTCAACATTCTCATATGTCTTGCAAGCACTCAGGAGTGCACCAAGGGCCCCCGGATGCGGCCCCATTGGCATCGTTTGAACCATCTCGAAAGCCTCCTCAATCCTCCCTGCACGGCCAAGCATGTCAATGACACAGGCATAGTGATCCGCACGCCGCACAATTCCATAATCCCGCACCATTGCCTCCCAATACTCCAGTCCCTTATCAACAAGCCCTGTATGGCTGCAAGCAGTAAGCACACCAACGAAAGTGATAGGGTCAGGCTTGACGGCTTGGACCTGCATCCTTTCGAACACTGAAAGTGCCAGCTTTTCATGCCCATGAGTTGCCAGGCCGCTAATCAGTGCTGTGTACGGATAGGCATCAGGCTGTGGGATCTCCCTGAAAGCACTCAGGGCCTGCTCAATGTTGCCACACTTTGCATGCATATCTACCAGTGCTGTAAGAACCTTCACATTCCTTTCGATCTTCTTCCTGTCAACATAAGCTCCAACCCACCCAGCCAACTCTGTGCTGCCTATCTGTGAAACTGCAGAGATAACCCCAACCATTGTGGCTCCATCAGGCTCAATCCCAGCCGCTTCCAGATCCCTAAAGAGAGCAAGTGCCGCCTTTGGCTGCCCAGTCTGTGCATAACCATTAATCATCGCTGTCCGGGCCACGAGATTCTTTGACGGCATTTTGTCAAACAGCTCGCGCGCGTTCTGCACCAGCCCACCCTTGCAATACCCAGCAATGAGCACCGACCACGAGGCCGTGTCCCTCGTCGGCATTTCGTCAAACACGCGACGAGCGGACACGAGGTCACCAGCGCTGACGTAGAGGACCACCATGGCGTTCCAGGAGACCTGGGTCCTGCTGCGCATGGCGGCGAAGAGGGACTCGGCGGGACGCACGGAGGCGTTCCGAGCGTGCGCGCACAGGAGGGAATTGAAGGAGACCGCGTCGGGGGCGGGGATGTCGGCCAGCGCGGCGTGCGCGGCGGAGAACTCCTCGCACTTGGCGTAGAGGTCGACAAGCGCGTTTGCGACGGGGAGGCGGAGCGGTAGAAGCCCAAGGCGGAACGCGACGGCGTGCAGGGAGGCGCCGAGCGGGAGGAGGCGGAGCGACGCGGCGGCGTTGAGCGCGAAGGGTAGCGTGAAGTGGTCGGGGAGGACGGGCAGGCGCGGCATGAGGAGGAGCAAGGCGAGCGCGGCGCGCGGGCGCGGCTTGGAGAGGCGGCTGATGGCGCCGTTGACGAGCGAGCGGACGAGGTTCGGCGCGGTGGCCGCGGCGTGCGAGCGGAGGAGGTGCGCGTGCAGCGCGGCGGGGGACGGTGGCGGGTGGTCGGAGGCGAGGGCGCGGGTGATGCGGTCGAAGTGCGCCTTGCGGATGGGCTGGGCCGCCATGCTGTCGCGTGGTGGAAACGCGATGGGGGGAGGGAAGCCACGGGATGGTTTGGGTTGCTTTTATACATCGGAATTTTGAACTTCAGGGCTGGGCTGGGCTGGGCTGTGCAGCTCTTGCAATCTGGGGTTGAGGTCTGCGGCCCAGTTTCAGGCCATCAGTGAATTCAGCCCAAACTTTGAGTTATTGCTGCTCTTTTGTTTTGTTTTGTTTTTGTTTCTCTTTTATTTACAATTTTCCTTTTTTTTTCCAGCCAGGGTGGCCTCTGCGTAGCACTAGCAATCAGATTTTATGGACTACAGTATATTTAACCTCAACGAGAAATCAAGTTCCAAAATAAAAGAATCCGAAGAAGCCTCTAGAGCAGGGCTCCTGCCTAAAACAGTGGATAGTGTGATCAGTCTGAACTGTCCTCCTTCACTTCTTTCACGTTGATAGGGCTCCTAAGGCCGTCCCCAACGCACCAGGTTGGACAGCAGGCTCGGCCTCCACGTAGTAGCCATGGCTCCATGTCACTGCGAACAACATCCTTATAGGCTGTCTGCAGAGGAGCCATATGCTTCAACTGACAAAAACGCGAAGCACTTGTTTAATAAGCTCGCGTTGGAGAGTAGAACCAGAGAGAGAAAAAGCTACAGAGTGGGCAAAGTGGATAGTGTTATGGCTGACAAAAGCTCTGGAAAAGGACTGCCTCCCTTGGAAGATTCACTGCATGCACTATGCCTCAAATTTACTTCGGTAGGCCTTGTTTAGTTCTCCAAAAATTTTGTAAAATTTTTGAGATTCTCCGTCATATCGAATCTTTAGACGTATGTCTGTAGTATTAAATATAGATGAAAATAAAATTTAATTGCGCAGTTTGGTCGGAATTGATAATACAAATCTTTTGAGCCTAACTAATCCATAATTAAATAATATTTATCAAATACAAACGAAAGTACTACTATTCTTATTTTGCAAAATTTATTGGAAGTAAACAAGGCCGTGGACTCTGAAGCATACGATTCCTGCTGCCTGCGTTGGCCTTGCCCTAATAGTGGATAGTGTCACGACCTTACCAACGTCATCACCTGCCACCCAACCAAAGTGGGAGTCGAGAAGCTCTTTTCGCTTAAACTTATTAACACTATTTTGAACCATTGAACAATGTTTTTTTTCTCTTATGACAAATCAGCATCAGTTTTTTTTCAACCAAATAAGCCTATGATGTCACTTCCATCGTGCATGCATCCGCAAGCGCAACGATCATTTTTTGCCACGCAAGATGCAACGGTGAATGAAAAGTAAGAGCAACTCCAACAGCTTGACTAAAATTAGTTTTCGATTTCTATTGTTTAGCCATTTTGTAAAATAAAAAACTTCTTAAAAAAGAAGAGATCTACAAAAGTCTTGCTATTTTACAAAATCATATAGCTTGTGTCAGTGGTTGACTATATGGCCAGCGAAAATTAAGGAATAGCCAACTTTTTATTTTATAAAACTAAATAACTTATCTGCTGAAGTCTATCTTTTATTATACAAATTCTAAAATAACCTCCGGCCCCAGCCAAGGCCTTGTTTAGTTCCAAAAAATTTTGCGAAACAGGCACGGTAGCACTTTCGTTTGTATTTGACAAATATTGTCTAATTATAGACTAACTAGGATCAAAAGATTCGTCTCGTCAATTTCGACCAAACTGTGCAAATATTTTTTATTTTCGTCTATATTTAATACCCCATGCATACGTCTAAAGATTCGATGTGACAGAAAATCTGAAAAATTTTGTAAAATTTTTTGGAAACTAAACCAGGCCCAAATGGAAGAAGACCCTGAGAGAATCCCGGACGCGGCTCACCTCCGTCCCTATCCTCCCGCCCACCTAATTCGCAACAAATCCACAAGAGCCACGCCAGGTGAGGTGCTGAGGTGACCGCCGTGACTCCAGTCACCCAGGTGGTGGCCAGGCGTTGGTGCTCACCTGGCGAGAGCGGCAATGGCACGTTGGCATTGGCAGCAGCAGCACCTACTGCACCAACCAACCCCGGCAGCTGCAGGAAGGGCGCTGCAGTTGATACGCTTGTCTCTTTCCCGTCATCATTAGCGCTTCTTCGCCCACGCACATGCGCCCACGCAGCCCTTCCCCCGGTTCCCGCTCGCTAATCGCGTCGCGTCCGGTCACGTCGCTGTTGCCTGTGAGGCTGTGACCTGTCACTCCCCACTCCAGCACTGACACGAAGGACGTACCATGCGCCCCCAGGCCGCCTCACACCTGGACCCACGTGTCAGCATCCAGCAGCAGAGGTCACACAAGGTTTTAACCGTTAGTTTTTATAGCAAAGACCCGGTCAAGTTTAGACTTTAGACTGCGAATCAGTCATCAGTGCAAGTAACTACTACCTACACCCCCGGGGAACAAGGGGGGTGATACGATGTGTGGCATGGCATCACCTGCGATCCAGATATTCCTGAGCTGTCGGGTTAGGGGATTTTGGAAGAGCCAGGCAGCACCAGGGGTCTCCCTGCGCATCATCCTGTCCGCTTGTGACCAGGAATTATTGCCCAGGCCGGACTCGTCACATGTGTGTACCAGACCCATCAGCCCATGCCACCCAATCATGCACACTCGCCGCGATCAATGGTCACCAGATTTACTACTACTAGCAAAACTACTACTAGTACGTGGTTATTAGAGAGAAAAAACAATTAAAGATTCCACTGAGTTAGTTAGCGAAACTGCAGCTGGTAGGCTGAGGAGGAGGCATCTTCTGCAGACATGGAGAATTGGAGAGTGTGACCATCCACCCAGACCACAGTGTGGTGACTGGTCCAATCACCTCCGCAAAGCGACTGCGCTTTTCTTGGCTAGGATCCGCCGCATCAGGCTGTGCCACTAATCGGAGAGAGAAAGAGAGAGGACTGGACTGGACTGGTCACTGGTCAGCATCCGCCGTGGCGAATCATGGGACTTTCTCAGGCGACCTCTCTCTCCGGCTGGCCACTCGGCACTCGGCAGAGCAACAAGAGACGGCACCGTGAAGCCGTGGCAGTAGCGAAGGGGACGGCATCCCATTTGGGTACCACGATGGAACGGACAGAGACGGCGTCACGGGCCTCGCTGCTACGACGACGGATGCTGCAGCCTGTAGGCATCAGCCAGACAACGACGCTGCGGTGCAAGGGATTGCTCTGAATCTCAGATGAACCAGCCAATGGATTGAGCATTTAGGCAGGGGAAGAAAGAAGCGTGCGAGGATTCCATTCCAGCCAATTTTCGTTTCGTCACGACGCGAACGCGAGTGCGCGGCCGCAGCTCGGAACCATCGTCTCAGACGCGCTTGACAGGTACAAGAACCATCCATCCATTACCGCGAAAAAAGTATCGCCGGCGGTCGCCGCCGCTACGACAGCCGCGGCGGATTCCGGCCGAAAAGGACACGGGGATGAACGAAAGACAAACAAGAGTAGTAATAATAACAGATTGACGCAACGATGAAGACGAGGTTGGTTACTACTCCAGTAGCTAAGAAGTAGAAAAAGAAAAAAAAAACAGAATGGAAATGCCCACGCTATCTATGTGCATCGAACGAGGCCGGCCGTCGGCGGCGCCCGACCGGCGATCGTTCGTTCCCCCTCTCAAAACTGCGCTTGTGATCCTGGTTCGCCGGCGCCGTCGAACCCTCCTTCGTCCCCACCCATCATCGACTGGACGCCGCGGCGCCCATGGCCAATCCGTCCTCGCCCACGTCCTCCAGCCGCTGCGGCACCGGAGAAGAGCTCATGCTCATCAGGACTCTTTTGAAAAAAAAAAAACACGCAGACGATACTAACAGAAAAAGGAATCGTGAGACGGTGGATGGACCGACGAGACCGGTGTTTACTACCTGCGGGACGGTGCGGAGGAGCGGGTCGGGCGTGCAGGCCGGCGGCGCGTCGAAGACGGCGAGCGGGAGGTGCTTCTTGACGACGCCGACGTTGAAGTAGATGACGCCGGAGGAAGGGATGTCGACCTTGATGTCGTGGACGGGGAACCACATGAAGAGGTCCTGCGCGGCGACGCCCGAGATGGCGGCGATCTGGCCGGGGCTGATGACCCCGGTCACGGTGGCGTTGTAGCGAAGGCCGACCTCGAAGCGCGCGGTGCAGGGCGCCTCCAGCTGGGCCTCGAACCGCCCCGTGGCCGCGTCGTGATGGAACGCCGTGATCCCCGCCGGCAGCAGGCCTCCCGGCAGCTGGTGCGCGCGGAGCACCTCGTTCGCCGCCTCCGCTGCCGCCGTCGCCGCCACGCGCCACTCCGTCGCCAGCGCTGCTACCGCCGCCGACAGGACCACCAGCGTCCACAGCGCGGCCGCCATTCCCGACGCCCGGCGATGCGAGGAGATGGACGGGACTACGGGAAGGAGGAGAGGGGATGGGTGGCAATAATTGAGGTGGAGAACGGGAGCCGGAATGGGAAATAGAGATCGGTGAGGGAAGGAGAGCAGAGGGGAGGGGTAGAGACTAGAGAGGCAGAGGAAACGGATGGGGACGCGCCGCGCAGGATGGGCCCGCGTGCCTGTGACCTGAAAGTGGCGCGATTAGGATTAGCTCCCGTTTTAATTACGAAAAATTACCGATCAAACAAATATCGCGTCGGCAGCGTAGAAGACTTGCCGTTTTGGGCGTGGGGGCTGTTGCGGAATGCCGGCGCGCGCCATTGGCTCCCCGCTCTTCAGCTGCTGCACCAAGCCGTTTCGGCCAGTTGTGTGACGTTGGGTGCCACAAACGAATAGTGTTTCAGTTCATCGCCAACCACACAAGGACGGTTATGCATGAGACGGGGAGATTTCAGTTCGTCGCGGTAGGCCTTCATGTCCCGTCCGTGTGTTTCCAGCCACGAGCAAGAGGGCAAACGAAGCGTTATTTTCCGTGGAGGGCTGCCACTTGACTTGGGCCAACAAACATTGTACACCCGTGAAGATTTGAAGCCCATTTAAACTAGAAACTGAAGCGTCGTCTCTCCGACTCGGCGACTCCTCCGCTGCCCGCAATCAAGTCTTCGGCAATCGGCAGCTCGCGGCGGCGGACGCCGGACGGTGCGACGGCGGCACTGCTGGCCTGCTGACAGCGATTGAGCCATCAACAATGGAAGATTCACCAACGCAGAGAGAAAAGAAGAAAAGATGAGTAGGTTTTAGTCTTTAGTTAAATTTGATTGATAATTTGACGTACGATCAATTGGGATACTGGATTTTTAAATTGATAGTTGTAGGTTTGAAGAAATATTAAGTACCGTTTCTGGTCCAAGTGCTCCTGAACAAGCAATTCAAGTTGCAATTGCAACTGCTGCAGCAGAAGAGGAAGATGGGACAACTCCAATTGCAGAAACAGAGGCACAGTCTGATCCTGCTGCTCAAGAACAACCACACGAAAATGAACAAGAAGATGGTGAGTTTATTACAGAGTTTAGCCTAGAACATATAATTGCAGATCCAGGAATATGCAATTTGATTTTATTTTTAGAGTTCAAAAACATCAATTATGAGATTGTGACATGGTTTATGGATACATCGTCAATTTTAATGGTATTATCTCTTATGTTTTATACAATTGCTTCGCGAAAAAAAAAACCTAGCAATCGAAAGTTCGCCATAGGTCATTTTTCGTCATGGATTCGCCACTGCCGGGAGCCAACGGAAAGGAGCGGAAAAGCAAAGAGAAGAAGGAAACCGTGGGCGAGATCACCGTGCCCGAGACCAAAACTGAGCAGAGCTCCTCGTGAGTCCGTGCCCCCGCGTGGAGTGAAGTTCTCTGGTGCGCCCTGCGGGCATCGGCATCGCCGATTCGCCGCATTTGTGGGTGGTGCTGGCCGGCCGGCCGCGCTGGTTTTGCGGCCCCGAGAACGTGAGCCGCGTGACGGCATCAGCGGCAGCAGGCCTGAAATACGCAGGCATCTGCGGCATCTCCGTTTCTTTTTCTTTTTTTCTTTTTTACACACGATTTCAGATTGCAAATAAAGCAGACAAACATAATATTGGGCCTGTTCTTCTTCAATCTATCACAGGAAAAATGTGGTATTCGGCCCCTAACTGGGAGACTGTCTGAACGGAAGATGCTGCTGATGCAGATGCATTGGCAGTTTATTGTACAGTACGTATACGGTATACTGTCGTTCTCGCCTCTCTCTCTGGAGAAATAAATGCCCTGGTTCCGCAGATTTTTGAGGCTGCCGTGCCGTCGTCCTACTCCCATACAGCACGTGCTCCTTCTCCCATACAGTACGCACTCTGACATCTCAGTACCCTAACCAAGGGTATTTTCAACCACCCAGCTTGGCCTTGTTTAGTTCCCCAAGTGAAAAATTTTGTGACACCGTAGCACTTTCGTTTGTTTGTAGTAATTATTGTCCAACCATAGACTAACTAGGCTTAAAAGATTCGTCTCGTCAATTTCGACCAAACTGTGTAATTAGTTTTTATTTTTGTTTATATTTAATACTCCATACATGCGTCTAAAGATTCGATGTGACGGGGAATTTTGAAAAATTTTGGATTTTTTGGTGGAAGTAAACAAGGCCTTCAAAACAACGCCAGGATTCGCTCATTCATTTGCACAAGGGCCTTTAATTCCAAAAATATTTTGGATTTCGGTATCGTAGTATTTTTATTTTTATTTAACAAATATTATTTAATTATAGACTAACTAGACTCAAAAGATTCATCCCGTAATTTATATTTAATTCTCTATATGTTTTGTAAGATTCGATATGATGAAAAATTTTGGAAAGTTTTTGGTTTTTGGGTCAACTAAATAAGGCCCAGAAAAAACAAAACTAGCCATTGCGGTCACGTTTCCCGTACTGATCATTGATCAAAACAGTGGGCAGAGAAAAAAAACACAATGCCGTGTTTACAGGCCACTACACGCCAGGGTATTGGGAACGAAAATTTTTTGGGTGTCATATCGGATGTGTCGGAAGGATGTCGGGAGGGGTTTTTAGAAACTAATAAAAAAACAAATTACATAGCTCGTCAGGAAACTGCAAGACAAATTTATTAAGCATAATTAATCTGTCATTAGCATATGTGAGTTACTGTAGCACTTAAGGCTAATCATAGAGTAACTAGGCTTAAAAGATTCGTCTCGCGATTCTTAACTAAACTGTGTAATTAGTTTATTTTTTTATCTACATTTAATGTTCCATGCATGTGTCCAAAGATTCGATGGGATGGATGAAAAATTTTTGGGTAGGGAACTAAACAGGGCCTTAAGATTAACAAACGAGCAGGTACTAGCATTACACCGGCAAATACTACGGCCTTGTTTACTTCCAACCAAAATCCTAAAATTTTTTCAAGATTCTCCGTCACATCGAATCTTTAAACATATGCATGGAGTATTAAATATAGATAAAAATAAAAACTAATTGCACAGTTTGGTCGAAATTGACGAGACGAATCTTTTGAGCCTGGTTAATCTATGATTGGATAATAATTACCACAAACAAATAAAAGTGCTACAGTGTCACGAAACTTTTTAGTTCAGAACTAAACAAGGCCTACAATTACACGACCCTGCTGGGACCGTGCACTGTGAAGCGATGGCAGAGGCAGCAGCAAGCAGCAAATCGGGGGCGGGGGCAGCAAGAAGCCAGCAGCGGAAGCCAACATGTAATGTGCACTGAATTACTGGTCTGGCACTTGCATTGCAGCGCAGCCGCCACTGTTGAGGTCTGGTTTAATTTAAAAAATTTTGTAAATTTTTTTCTAGATTCTTCGTCACATTAAATCTTGCACATAGATTGAATAAAAAATAACTAATGACACAATTTATATGTCATTTACGAGACGAAAATTTTAAATCTAGTTAATCTATGATTCAACAATATTTGTTAAATGTAAACGAAAATGCTACCGTTTTTATTTTGCAAGACGAGGCTGCTGCAGTGTGGGGATTGACGCCTTGTTTAGTTTCCAAAAATTTTCAAAATTCCTCGTCACATCGAATCTTTATACACATGCATGAAGCATTAAATGTAGATGAAAATAAAAACTAATTGCACAGTTTGTCTTTAATTTACGAGACGAATCTTTTGAGCCTAGTTACTTTATAATTAGATAATAATTGTCACAAACAAACGAAAGTGCTACAGTAGCCAAAACCAAAAATTTTCGCGAAGGCCTTGTTTAGTTCCGAAAACTGAAAAGTTTTCGGAACTGTAGCACTTTCGTTTGTTTGTGGTAAAATATTGTCCAATCATAAACTAACTAGAGTCAAAAGATTCGTCTCGTGATTTACAGTCAAACTGTGTGATTAGTTTTTGTTTTCGTCTATATTTAATGCTTCATGCATCTACCGCAAGATTCGATGTGACAGAGAATCTTGAAAATTTTTTGGATTTCGAGGTGAACTAAACAAGGCCGAACTGAACAAGGCCTGACGACCACAAGCTGAAGCTGTCGGGGGAGCAGCATAATAACAGTGGGGGATCCCGGCGCAAAAACCAGACGGGATTCACACGCCAACGGCTGGCAAAACAAAAGGAAAATTTCCTCCCGCGCACACGCGGAAATCTGGCAGCTTGCAGTTGCAGCTTTCTTCAGCCTTCAGCTATAGTAGTAGCTCCGGCGATCCAGAGGCTTTCCATGGGCTCTCGATGGGCGACATCTTTGTCGTGTGTGCTGTCGCACACCCTTGTGCCTCCTCCGATCTCTTGATTCTCTGCCCCCTGTTCCTTTCTGCTTTTCTGCCAATCCTGTCATGGCCGTACGATCCATGCATATATAAATATATTATATATAGTAAGTATGTGTGCATATGCTCCAAACTTCAGAGTTCGTTCGTTCAAGAATCAAGACGGAGAATTGAAAGGGGATGGATTTTTTTCCTTCCTGAAACAAAAGTGCAAGCGAATGATCTGGCTGGCATCTGGGTCTTTCTCTTTCTGTATATATCCAGCAGGTTCCTTGTTGATCGACTCGACGCTGCCGGCCTTTTGGGCCCTGTTAGTTTCCACACAAAATTTTTTCGTCCATCCCATCGAATCTTTGACACATGCATAGAACATTAAATATACATAAAAAAATAAATTAATTACACAGTTTGATTGAAAAACGTGAGACGAATTTTTTAAGCCTAGTTACTCCATGATTAGCCTTAAGTGCTACAGTAACTCACATGTGCTAATGATAAATTAATTATACTTAATAGATTTGTCTTGTAGTTTCCTGATGAGCTATGTAATTTATTTTTTTATTAGTTTCTAAAAACCCCTCCCGAGTCCCGACATCTTTCCGACACATCCGATGTGATACCTAAAAAATTTTCATCTCCAATCTAAAACATGAGCTTGTTCACGAAGCTACCTTGCTGCACTGCATGCACGAATGATTTTGGGACAAAAGGGAGGGAATCATTGTCCAAGGCACAAAGGCAGAGCCGTCGCCTGTGCCCATCATGCGTGCATGTACCTGCAACATAAACCAGACAACCTGGATGCTGTACGTCGCCTGTAGCTCATAGAGAGAGAAATGAGAAATCGCTCGGCCGGAGTAGTTAATAAGCATTGTTGGTTTAATGAGGCCTTGTTTAGTTCGCAAAAATTTTCAAGATTCCCCGTCACATCGAATCTTTAGTCGCATGCATGAAGCATTAAATATAGACGAAAATAAAAACTAATTACACAGTTTAACTGTAATTTGTGAGATGAATGTTTTGAGCCTAGTTACTTCGTGATTGGACAATGTTTATCAAATAAAAACGAAATGCTACAGTACCCAAAAACGAAAAATTTTGCGAACTAAACAAGGCCTGAATATTGCTCCTTGGCCGGCAGGCTGTAGGTGAAATTAATCCATACCCTAACTACTTTCAGATATATGTAATTATGGCTGATGACGATGATGGATTAAAATAATGATGCCCATGGCTGATATGATGCTGGCTGCTCCACGTCGTAGTAGATCGCCATGCACGCAGATCTGACAGCTGACCATATACTAGGGCTTTGTTTAGTTCACCCAAAAACCAAAATTTTTTCAAGATTCTCTGTCACATCGAATATTGCGGCACATGCATAGAGCATTAAATATAGATGAAAAATAAAAACTAATTGCATAGTTTATCTGTAAATCACGAGATAAATCTTTTAAACCTAGTTATCCATGATCAGATAATGTTTGTCAAATAAAAACGAAAATACTACAGTTCCGAAACCGAAAAGTTTTCGGAACTAAACAAGGCCTAGCTTACCTTGATAGGGGAAAAAAACTTGCATTATTCATGCATGCTGCTTAAGGCCTTGTTTAGTTTTATTTTTTATTTTAGTTTTGAGTACCGTAGTACTTTCGTTTTTATTTGGTAATTATTGTCTAATCATGGACTGAGAGCATCTCCAAGGGACTTTGCAGATGAATTTTGTATTTGGTGTTGTTTGCAAAGTCCCAAACTCATTTGCAAAGTCTAAAAATAGTCCAACTCCAAGGGACTTTGCATTTAGACTTGTTAAACCCAAAGTGTGGACCCCATCCCTGAATTTTTTTTTCACCGATCGCGCCCGCGCGGTTTTTTTCCTTCGATCTATTTTGACGTACGCCGTGCGTGCCAGTCGCCGCCCAGGCCAGGTCGCCGCCTGTTGCCGCCCAGCCCAGGTCTTCGCGCCAGTTGCCGCCCAGCCCAGGCCGCGTTCGTCTTTCGTCGCTGTCGTCGTTCGCGTCAGTTCGGCTCCGTCCACCTCCGTCCTCCTCCGAGGGAAGGTCCACCTCCGTTCTCGCGCCGTGGCCGCGTACGTCGTCCAGACGTGGCCGCGTACGTCATCGTTCATGGACGCGCGCGAGTCACACGTGGTCGCGCCGCCGCCAGTTCGGTGCCGTCGGCGTAGAGAAATCGCGCGGGGTGGGGGGGACGGTGTCCGACGTGGAAGGCTGAAATTGTAGATGCAAAGTGGTGGGAATGTTTGCATATATGCAAAGCCTCAACCTCTATTTGCAAAATTAACCAAATTGCAAACCTTATTTGCAAAACCATTGGAGAGGTATTTTCTACTCTTTTTTACAAATAGGGCAATGCAAAGTTTGTTTGCAAAGCCCTTAGAGATGCTCTAACTAAACTCAAAAGATTTATCTCGTGATTTACAGATAAATTGTACAATTAGTTTTTGTTTTCGTCTATATTTAGTGCTTCACGCATGTGCCGCAAGATTTGATGTGACTGAGAATCTTAAAAACTTTTTGGATTTTTTAACTAAACAAGACCTTAGTTACTGTAGACTATACTGGATCACGTCACGTCAGGGTTGGTGAAACACACTGGAGCGCCCGGTGATGCATATGCATGGATCATGGTTGATGGACGCCAAAGCCATGCCAAGGAGAGGCAAGGACGGGACGTACACCAAGTTGTGTGCGAGCAATGATCATGTCGACCTATTATATATAAAGATGGATGGAGGCCCATTGCACAGGCACAGCACAGTCGTCCGTCGATCGTCGTAGCGGCAGCAGCTTCTGCATCAATGCGGCTGGCGACTACTCTCATCCGATGAAACTTTCCTGCATGGATCGAGTTGGCCCGAGGATCCATGCATCTCTGATGTTGTACGTGTAGGCACCCGTGATCCAGATTCCAGCCGTCGTCTGTCCTCTGCATGCTCTCCTATGCCCTCATCGATCGACAATAATCTGATTCCTACCTTAACTAATGTTCAAGGTTAGTGAAGATGGATGAACTGGTTCGGCCATTTTCTGTTGGGTAGGTTCATCCAGCATTATCAGAACATGCGCTTGATATGGATGGACGACTCTGTTTTGGAAACAAACAACTCTAAGAGCTAGACCGTCATCTCACACCTAATTTCATTCAGATCCAACGAACTAAAACACACCCTTAGAGCGCACGGCAAAGTCCCACCTGGGTCCCGCAGTTTAGCCACGTCAGTCTCTACTAAGGTCTAAGGCTCTATTTAGGCCTTGTTCAGTTCGGAAAAAACTGTAAAAAACGGCACTGTAGCACTTTCGTTTTTATTTGACAAAAATTGTCCAATCATAGAGTAATTAGGCTCAAAAGATTCATCTCGCGGTTTACAGATAAACTATGCAAATAGTTTTTGTTTTTATATATATTTAATGCTCCATGCATGTGCCGCAAGATTCGATGTGACGGGGAATGTTGAAAATTTTTGGGAACTAAACAAGGCCTTGATTGGAGATAAAAAATTTTTGGGTGTCATATCGGATGTGTCGAAAGAATGTTGGGACTCGTCAGGAAACTGTAAGATAAATCTATTAAGTATAATTAATCTGTTATTAGCACATATAGGTTACTGTAGCACTTAAGGCTAATCATGGACTAACTAGGCTTAAAAGATTCATCTCGTGATTTTCAACCAAACTATGCAATTAGTTTATTTTTTTATCTACATTTAATGTTCTATATATGCATATGTGTCTAAAGATTCGATGGGATGGATGAAAATTTTCTAAACAGGGCCTAACTGATCACCAATTCTCCAGCGACGGCTTGTTAAGGGACGTATAAAGCTTGCTTGGGGATTAGAGGACTAGTTGATTCAGCTTTTTGCTGGCTTCTGCGTGTCAGAATTAAGCCGAAACAATAGCTCAGCTCCTGAGCTGACTTGATGACTTTAGAAAGCCGAAAAACTATCTTCTAAGAAAATTAAACTAAAATATCTGAAGGAGTTTTTTTGGGCTTGGTACGCTAAGCTAAAATTTATTACAAATGTCAATAGTAAAAAGTCAACAGTTAGAAAGATATAGCTTTTGAGTCAAAACTGTAGCTCAAACAAATATATCCGGGCCTTGTTTAGTTCCTAAAAAATTTTGCAAAATTTTTCAGATTCTCCGTCACATCGAATCTTTAGACACATACATGTAGTATTAAATATAGACAAAAATAAAAACTAATTGCACAGTTTGGTCGAAATTGACGAGACGAATCTTTTAAGCCTAGTTAGTCCATGATTGGACAATATTTGTCAAATACAAACGAAAAAGCTACAGTGTCGATTTTGCAAAATATTTTGGAACTAAACAAGGCCCTAGATGTGTTGGGCGTCGGCTGTCATGTATATACACGCGTCATGATGGATGCATGCAACAGGAGGCACACCAAGCTAGAAAGCATTATATATCTCGCTTGATTACACTGATTTTGTTCGCTGTTAGCATGCGGTTTAGACGTACGACGGCGCCTTTTAACCTTTGCCCGTGTCATGGGACATGCATGGCTTTGTTCTCGAAAGATCTCTAATAATGGCATGCCGGCCGTATTCTTTTATGTATTAACAAGGAGCACTCAACATTCATGGAACATGGCTTTAGGTAAAGTGATGACGGTTGTGATTTCCTAATGGAATCGCCCTCGGCCACTCACTTTGCAGTCCCAAAACAAATGTGACGCCCAGAGAATCCAACAGATACAACCGCACGATAGGTTAAGGATGCCCTACCGTCCACTCGGATTCAATGCTCACATTTTTCTGAACAGCAAGGTATGATGATATTATTTCAACGATAAATTATCCATTGATTGTTTCTGAAATTGAAATCTACGGACATTGTCTGGTTAGATTATTTCTTGTGATAAAACTTGTCTACCTAAATTTAAGTCCTTCGCTTAATGCGGGTGCTTCCATATTTGACAGTGCTGCTATTTCAATAGTGAGTGACCCGCCCATCCACACCGAAATGTTTGCAGTGGTTGTGTCAACTTAATCTTTTAGTATGCTTAAACTATATTTACAATAAGATTAAAGCAATAATATGTGAGCTTTTTATATATATATTTATCTCTTGATAGAGGGAGCGTTATTATTTCGCATAAGTACCAGCTGATCTATGTTTGTCAAAAAGTACTGTCCCACTATTCAAAGCGGCTCACACTTCTCTGAACAAACAACTCGGCTCAGTGCTCACACTCATGCACCTTTCAGGCACAATTTTGCAGATGCTTCCGAGACCAGACGCACACAATCACACGCGACATGCCAGCGGAGGCCTGGCCACGTTTAGCGCATGACAGGACTAAATACGTCCACGCAAAAGACACGCCACGCTCTGTCCACGTGGACGGCTGCAACAGGCTTCTGCAATCTCGGGGACGACACGACTACGCAACAAAGGCAGGCAGCCGCCCATTGATTTGCAGCCAGAAAAGGGCGGTAATTCCTCCATTTCAAATATAGGGTGTAACTATGCTTCACTTCGATATGAAGAATCATGCCAGTGTAGGAATACTTGTGAGCAGTGACGGTTGTCACCACATCTTTACATGGATCAATTCAACTATTCAAGAAGAGTGTGTATACTGAATGGCTCTCTTTTGGGATGCAGCAAACGAGACATTCGAAAAAGTGGCCTCATTCGGGGTGGCTGCAAACTTGACAACGTACTCGTGAAAACTTGGACATCGAGCAACTCAAGGCGACAAACATAACCAACAGCATCATCTTCGCCACACTGAACTTCACGCCATTGTTAGGTGCCTTCATCTCTGAATTTTAACTTGAAAGGTTTGAAACCCTATATCAACCCTCCTGATCAGTCCATGTCACGACCAAAGGCTTCTGCTCATTTCACCTGCTCGTCAACACAAAATGGAATGGAAAATCAGCTCTCATATTTAGCATAAGGCTCCATAAATAAAACGAAATGGCAAGCACAAGGATCCTAGACAAAAGATTAGACTAAGTCGGTTCTATTAGTTCACAGAACTTGATATAGCCGTTGATGGTATTTTACTGGTCCAAGCTGCTGTAAGGAGTCACAGACCATAGGTCAACATATTTGCAAGAAAAATCATGCTACAGTCACCCTATGCATTCATTCATGCTCATCAGCTCATGCCTACCATGCCGCATCCTACAGTGTTTCATGTAGATTATTAAGTGCAAATAAGCATATGACACAATTCAAGTCTTTCACGTCAAGATGCCTAATGTAGCTGGATTGCACATTTTGCACTCCGAGTTTCTTTTTACAAAAGAATGCATGACTACCACAACTGTACTAAATTTTTCTAATAAATGCTTGAAATATTAAAAGTAGATGGAATGTGCATTGCTTCTTTCTAATCAATGTGTTTATTTACAACAAAAACAGGGGATACTAGGAGTAAATTTGACTGTCACTTCCTGCTCTTAAACCGCCAATACGCAATCAAATATCCCAAGTAGGACACTGCAATAGTGACGTGCTATACGTTTCCCTAGGGCTCCTGACTATTGGTGCTGGAGCCATCCAGCCACGAAGCTTGCCTTTTGGAGTTAGACGAATTTGATCACACTGATGAAAGAAGTCGAAGGGCCTAAATGATATTATAACTGGTACTTGTATAGTAGAAGTACCGCTGCCCTGGTATTCTCTGTGGCTGTCATCTACATCCAGACCAACATCAGCTGGGCGTGCTACACCTTTCCCTAGGGCTCCTAACTATTGGTGGTGGAGCAATCCGGTCATGCAGCTTACCTTTCGGAGTAGACCAATTGGATCAGACTGATAAAAGAAATAGAGCGGGCTTATATAGCTATCATAACTGGTACTATAGCACAAGTACCGCTGCCCTGGTATTATCTATGACTGTCCTCTACATCCAGACCCTCAGCTGGGCACTAGGATTTGGTATACCCACATCCAGACCAACATCAGCTGGGGCCAGACTTTGTCCATGTACCACCAGAGGGAAGCATCTTCTCTGGAATTGTGCAACTTTGTGGCATCATTTTAAAAGAGAAGACTCAAGTTTCCAGGCCCTCATGACATAAATCAACAAGTGCTGATGCTGTACAGCCCTCCCACAAGGGGCAACCGCATTTTCAGACTGCCACTTTACAATTTAGGCGAAATATGTATCACCCTGCCCCTATATATGAGCAACGGTATGCAAAGATATAAAAGGTTTGACTGAACAAAAAGAACTAGCCACGATGAATCTATCGAACACATCTGAAATATTTTCATACTAAAATATTCCAAACAACAACCCTGATTCTCCCAAGCAAAATTTATTGTCAACGATTGAGGCTACATTATAATATTTGCTTGTATTCTAACAAGCTGGAATTATAGTACAGCTGGATATTTCGCTAACAATGATTACGTATATCCTAATTGCAAGGGTAATTGTCTGATTAACAAACTGACATAGTATTCTTTAGTTGAGGATATTAAAAGAAAATTCTCAACCAGTCTAGGAGGAACTATGTGGCACTGTAAATAATAAGAAATTGACCAAAATTCGAGTCAAAGAGGACTTGAAGTCTTGAACCAACTGAGCTAAGCAAATTGGCAATATCCATTTAATGGCAAATAACATACAGGCAACATAGAGAATAGACAATGTTCTATGCAAGCAGGGATGTGGACTGTCATACATGCTTGAATGAAGTGAAAAGAAAAAGCTGTGAATATGCTAGGATTATCTGGTGTATCACAATTTCTATTCATCTCAGGTTTCTGAACAAAGGTGCAATTATGCGGGATGGTGATATAAACGATGAGGGTTCTGCAAGAAACTCATGGGAAATTTGCAGTATCCAGCAAATAGAGGAAGTCAAATGTTTGGTAATTATTTTGCCTATTTGTTTTTCTGGAATATTATGTTCATTATAAAATGCCTACAATTCACCTTTATAATATTGAAAGCATTTACCATGGACTGTCACCTAGGCCCACACTTTCAAATTCCTGCAGGCTCTGTTATATCCATATCCCTTATCACCCTTGCTGTGGTCATCCCCATCTATGACCGAATTATGGTATCTCTTGCTAGAAAATTCACTGGGCTGGAAGGTGGAATTACACTTCTACAATAGAAACAAGGTGTGGGATTGCTAATTGGTAATTTCTCCAATTTCTATGGTGGTAGCAGAACTTGATGAGAATAAAAGAAGGAATTGAGCTTTGTCTCATGGAGGTATATCACCTGTGACAGTTTTGTGGCTTGCACCCCAACTGGTTTTAATGGGATATTGTTGAGCCTTCATCAAAGTTGGACAAATAGAATTTTATAATAAGCAGTTTCCAAAGCATATGCAATCTCTAGCAGGATCATATACCTATTGCTCTGTGCTATAGGCTATAGCCAGAGCAAACTATTTGTGTACTGCACTGAGCTGCTGGTAAACATCACAAGAAAGGTTACCGCCAGATATGGCCACAGAAGTGGGTTAACAGACAATATTAACAATGGCAAACTTGATTTTTACTATCATTATATTGCTATCCTGGACTGGGAGTACTGAACCTTACTTCCTTGTATGTTTTAGCTACTATAAATATAAGGTCATGTCTCTCCATGCTGAAGAGTCCATCAAAAGTCATGCCAAAGAAGAAGCTACATAGATCAGGATAGACACAGAGGCGCATAGAAAATGATTTTTTTTTCAAGGGTAATTTATAATTTTATATACTATACAGATTTAATGATAGTTGAGATTCAGGTTGTAAGATGCCTTATAGTAATATGTATCTTTTGAATGTTAGAGAAGAACAAGTGAATTACAGTTCAGCTAGTAATGGTAACTTTACTTCATTATCCAAACAACAACAATATATAAGGTCTATTATATTGGAACTTCATTAAGTGTGTGGCAGTATATATAAATTCAATGAAGTCTTTCATACTTGAGAGAAGCTAAGGCTCCATGTAACATGTGTAACACATAAGCACAGCAATGCACCAATTTCTTCATGGACTTCACTGCATATAGTATTAGATTTGTTGTATATTGAATTGGTACTTCAGACCAGGGTTCATACTTCATACAACTAATCATAACTGGACAGTTACAGGAAGTAATTGAGCAAAGTAGTCAGCTGTGGAACATATGACCCGATACTGTGAACATCTAAAGAAGTAAATTGCCAAATTATATCAGATTTCAATCTTAATATTTTTATTAGGTGAGTACACACAGTATGGGTAGCCTATCACAGTTCACATTATCACATACCTGAATACAAAATGCAAGTATATCTCTCTCGAAAAGAAATAAAAAATGAAAATAAATTCTGAGAGAATATGAAACAGCAAGCAGCTTGTTGACTACTCAGTAGTTTTTCAAACGGTTACTTTTTTTTCTTCTAAATATAACCGTAGCCTGTCTCACTGCGGCATTACCAACTAGTTGCTAACACTCCTAGCATCAATCACTCTCAAACTAGCTTCTAAAGCTTCTGTAGGAGTGTAGGGCCAATACAAGCAGATCAACTTTTTTCGGTCTATAAAGAACAAGAGGCAAGAGCCAATATAATTAAACAATCAATTTTTACAATTTCCACAGATTTAATTTGACTTTTAGAAAGATTTTATATATGCAGATGACAAAAGGTGAGTAGAAGCAATATTTCTAAAGACCAACTTATCAATAGTAGGCGTGCTTCTATTTCCGGTAATGATGTGAACGAACATGTCATTGCTATTTTTTTCTCACCGTAGAAAGTCGAGGAACAATAACTGATGCGCCACGGACTTTTCCAAGAGCAAAACTTATTCGCAATGGCCGCCCTAGCATTACCTGTAGAATTAATATAGGTCAATGCTTCATTTCTAACTGCAATAACTAACATGCTTACGAAACAATAAGGCTGTACCTTCCCATCCATAGCATCCTTGGCACACTTAGCTTCATGATCATTTGAGAAATGAACAAATCCAAAGCCTCTTGACCTTCCAGAGTTTTTGTCATACATTATTCTAACTGCAAAGCAAAAGGTCCTTTTACAACTAAATATTTAAACCTTATAAATGCAAAGTTGGTAAAAATTCATGGGGGCAAATAGGACAAAGCATAAAAAGTTATTTCTTATCTCACTAGCTCAATACCAGGTAAACGCAAAAATACTTGACCTATTGGTTTTCAAGTATATGAACACTGCCATGATATGGAAGAGTAAACCCCTGACTAGGTTAACCTATAATCACATACCACGGATGAAGGGAAATGATAGCCAGAATGCATGTGCTACATGTAACCATGACATGATAGCTACCCGTGGGATAATACAACCATAACATTTCTTAACTGTTGCTATTTTAGCGTCAACATTGTTAACTATGGTTTTGTTGGTAGTAAGCTAATAGCACAGCAACATACACGATGTTAGTGTGAAAAACTTTAAAACAAGGGGTGTGATCACACAATTAGTTTCATGAACAAACATACAAACTTAAACTTTTAAGTGCCTGATAAATAGGGACAGACAAATAAGATGCAAGACATGGCAGAAACAATAAACATGATCTAGGGCTGCACAAATGAGGCACGAATTTCATAGAACATTTCAAGTAAAATTAATCTTATCTTTTTGCAATTTCCTAGGCACTACCTTCAAGTAAAATGTTACATTGTCACTTGGATGAGATGCACCATAATATATTTTTCAAAAGTCAAGTACTTCAGATTATCTCAGGCTTTGCGCCAACTCTTTGCAAAGAAGCATGGACCATAGGCTTCATGTTCACAATCAACAAATGATTGTATTCAAAGAGTAGATATAGTGAGGAGGATATTGATACAGATCAGAGATGGTTAATACTCCAAGGCAAAAGTACTAAGGAAACACAAAACAACAGATGTAATTGAACTGACGGTGTAGTCAACAAGTTTTCTATTGGGTCAGAATTGCATCAGATAAACACCATACTCACATGACGTAAGTCTCCTGATTCAACCATACTAGAATCAAGATGAAAAAAACTCTTAGTCTATCACAATATAAAGACCAATGCAATTTTCCATTGCATCTAATGTGCTATTTGAAGCCTCATTCTTGATGTTTCTCTTTTAATTACATGGGACTTGGCTGTATGCAAAGTAAAACTCCATCTTTCATGCCTAAAACAGATCTCCAATACTTTGAGACAGACAGACAGTGTATGGTAATTGTCTCATGTATCTTTTCCCTTCCATTGCAAGAAGTATAGTGGCTATCTTGAGCTGGATAGCATAACCTCAATGGAACTAAGCCCTAGAATCTTCTTTTGTGTTTGTTTCGAATAACAGGATCGGATAGATTCAGCATCACTATACTTCCCAGCAGATGCACAAGCGTTAGAAAGTAACACCACATGGCCATTATCAAATGAGTCCGCGTTCAGCACCTTCTCAGCAGCAACTTCAGTTAATTCTGTGTGACTATGCAGGTGACCTCCTCCCATCAAAGCCTTCCAAGGATTTGCTCCCTCATTGCTAGTCAAGCTAGCCACTTCTGCTGCTTCATCCAAGCGACCAGCTCTTGCCAACATATCTACTAGGCATCCAATGTGTTCTTGGCATGGATTTACGTGCTTCTCATTAATCATTCTCCTGAATATGATCAACCCATCATCAACTTGTCCAGAATGGCTGCATGCCAGCATTGTGTTCAAGTATGTTACACTGTCTCGCTCTTCACTAGATTCCTCCATTTTATTAAAAAGTGCTACTGCTTGCTCTCCTTGGCCATTTATACCATAGGATAATATCAGGGTATTCCACGAGACAACATCTCGAGAAATCATGTCATCAAATACTTTATGAGCTAAAATGGCATATCCACACTTACCATAAACTGCCATGAGGGTATTAGGGACAGGTCTATACAGATACAAACCTGACTTGTAGCTATACCCATGAAGTTGAACACATAGAACAAACTTAGCAGTCTCATAGCATCCAGTCAATAAGCTGACTAATGTCACAGAATCAATCACAAAAGTATCTTCATGCCTCATCTTACCAAATAGATGCATCCCCTCTAGGGCTCTTCCACTTCCTATATATCCTGAAACCATTGCAGTCCATGAAACTAAGCTTTTGTTCCTCATGCCATCAAACAACACTCTAGCTGAACTTAAATCCTTGCATTTGGAATACATAGTGATTAATGAATTAACTGCAGGAAGCTCACTACTAAACCCACGTGTGATCATTTGGTTATGAACCATTTTTCCTCTCCTTGCATCACCCAGAAGTGCACAAGCTTGCACCAAACTGACCATTGCTATCCTGTCAGGAACTATGCCATTTGACCTCATCTGAACAAAGATATTTATAACTTCACCAGCATGAGCCTGCTCAAGAAGGAAACCCATCATCATTGTCCAAGTAACCACATTCCTAAGAATAATTTTCCTGAAAATCTCTCTTCCAATCTCAATATCCCCAAAACTCAAGTACATGCCAAGTATTGAGTTTGTCACCGAGACATCCAAATCAAAGCCCATCTTAACTGCATAAGCATGTACACTCTTGCACATTTCAAGTTCACCACAACCAGCATACGCTTGAGCGATATTAATCATGGTCACAGCATTATTAGGAACTGACCCAAAACAACAACACAACCTCTTGAATGCCAATACTGCTTCCTCAAACAAAACATTGTGCACTAACCCGGAGATCATTGCATTCCAGGAAACTACATTAGGATCCCTCAAACCGCTGAAAAATGCCAATGCGTTCATGGGGTGCCCACATTTTGCATATGCATCCACCAGTGCGGTTGCAACAAAATGATTGGATTCCAACTGACTCTTTATAGCCCACCCATGAATGCACTCGGCAAGCACAACATCACCCAGACCAGCTGCCGCAAGCAACACACCGACCAAGGTGAACGAGTTTGGGCACACACCTGCCCTCATCATGCTGACAAACAGCTCAGATGACTCATGGAACGACCCGCTCCTTGCATGCCGATAGATTGCTGCTGAGCAGGTGACCACGTCCCAAACAGGAATTTCATTGAGCAGGCTGCAGGCCTGGGCGCCATGGAGTGGCTCACGGTCTCCACGGCATTTGGTCGAACACCTATCCCGTGCACCATCTGACCTCCAACCGAAACCCCCCAAAAAAAAACCCCAACGCGCAGAGGTTATTTAACACGATGAAATTGGGCATTCCTAATAAGTTCCTAGTAACAGTGAGGTTCCAGTGCGCGAATCTGTTTCTTACCTTCAGTGACGGTGCCGAAGGAGGAGAAGGCGTCCGTGAGGGAGCGCTCATCCACGGACCACGACAACCCTGCACCCGCAATCAGTAAACAGAAACGTAGTACAGTGAGAGCTATGATGCAATCGAGGATCATATGGGAGACAGACACGGATGCGGGAGAGCAGAGTGGTACCGGCGACGAAGAGCCTGGAGTCGGAGGTCGGCGGCGGCGCGCCAGGAGGCAACTCGTCAGGTAGTTTGGCAGCAGCGGCGGAGAAAGGGCGTCTCAGGTGGTGGCCGTCGTGGAGGAGAGGGGTGAGGCGCAGGCGGGAGAGGAGCACCCGAGGCGTCATTCTGGCGAGCGGCGGGGGTCGCGAATGGCAGTCGGGTAACTTGTGCAATGGTTTTACCGGCAAAAGCTTGGAAGCCCTTATAAGCGCTGCAACTGCTTCTCACAGGTACTAGACAGCAGCAGCTGCACTACCAAATAAATGCCCTGCCAAGACATATTTCGGCCTTGTTTAGTTCCCAAAAAATTTTATAAATTTTTTTAGATTTTCCGTCACATCGAATCTTTAGACGCATACATGGAGTATTAAATATAGACGAAAATAAAAACTAATTGCATAGTTTGGACGGAATTGACGAGACGAATCTTTTGAGCTTAGTTAGTCTATAATTGGACAATATTTGTCAAATACAAACGAAATTGCTACAGTGCCTGTTTTGCAAAAATTTTTGGAACTAAACAAGGCCTTCATCGACAAAGCATACTGTGTCAAAACCAAAACCTGACAATTTGGTTTTAGTCGAAAGGAAATTGTTTTAAAAAAAATCGAAAAAAAATCTGTTGAATTCATCATATTGATGGCAGGAATCGAATGCAATTTTGATTCGCTGTAATAATTTCATTAAATTTCATTCTGTTATTATACTTGTATACAAAATTTCCGGATCTGCAAGCTGAGCTGCTGGTTACAAATTTCCGGCTATCCAGGAATTTGCAGCTGGGTATGCCACATGTAAAAAATTTCAAAGCACATATGGAATATAATAGACCATAAGTTATAATGGCCATGACAAATCCATAATAATAACCAAAGTACAAGTTCTAAACATAGTGCTGTTGTCTCTAATGATCAAAATAGTAAAGTCTACTAGTATAACGTAACTCTCTGGTTCCCTTGTTGGAAGAGATTGATGATATCCTCATCTTTCACTTGACAGAATTAAGAATACATTACAAGAATTAAGAGTACAATCAAAAATTGGAAAAAAAAAATCTTCAAAGTTCAAACTCATACACTAAACAATGGACCTAGGTGTTCTGCTCACCTTGCTTGAAGCCGCCGAGGGGGAGGGTCGGTCGGCCGGACACGGACGCCAGACGGCCAGAGGGTTGCTGCAGAAGGGGCGCCGCCGCCGGTGGTCGGCTCCACTGGCGGAGCCAAGGCCCGGCCACCCTGGGCCAGTGGTCGGGCTCGGAGGTGAACAGGTCAACTTTATACAGGTTTTTTACTCCTATATGTTTGAAGCTCCCAAAGAAACGACCGAGAAAAGTAGTGTTAGAATTAGAAGATATTACTTAAGCCTTTCTTCCAGCTTTATTATTTATACAATAGCAGAGCAAATGCCATCTCCTTTTGTATTTTTTATTCATAATTCATGTGTTTTTTTTTTAAATGTGCAAGCGAGATGGACCAACTACACCACCTTCTAGCTAGGAACTTATACTAGAGAGATGAATTAGCTTAAAATTATTATTGTTCTCTAATTTTACTTTTATATACAATGCTCTACATTACATTAGATCCTTGTTGGCAAAGGCTTTGGTTCCAGCTTCTCGTGGCTCCTTGCAAGAACTCCGATTAAATAGGCATCTAATAAACAACTCCTTGTATAAGTATAGAGAAGTTGGAGCTATTTCTATAGAGGAGCCGGAGCCACATAGATGTGGTTTCTTTCGGTTCCTCTTCACAATTCTAACACAAATTATTACAATATTGAGGTTGTTTTTGCTAAATATTTTGCAAAACAGCTTCAGCCCCACCAAAAGAAGCTACTCCATGTGAGAAGCTGAAGCTCTACCAAAGGTCGTTAGTATTAGGGTGCGTCTCGCCAAGGCTCCAAAAAAAATCCTGGCTCCGCCACTGGTCGGCTCCTTCGCGCTGGGAGGAGGCAGCAGGGATACGGGCAGGGGGCGTCGGGGCGAGCCGGCGGTGCGGCGAGGGGACGAGCTGAGTCGAGCTGTCAATGGGGGCCGGAGTGGGGGAGGTGCTGGATGCCGTCCTGCCGCGGTGGTGGCTTGCGGGTGGAGCCGTGGAGGGAGAACGCCAGCTGTCGTCGCCGCGCGACGCGCGAGCTTGCGCGTCCGCGTTCCGCCTCAGTGCGGAGGAACTCGCGAGTCACGGGACGGCGGGATGGGTTTTCTAGCTTTCCGGGCTTCCTTTCTTCGGGGGCTCCTAGAATTAGTCAATGTATTAGGCTTTATTTGCAGCATACTATGTGCTGCTGATTTATTATGAGAAAAAAATATTATTTATTTGCTAAAGAATAGAGCCGATAAGTTCAAAAAAAAACAGAGCAGAACCTATTTTTTCAGATAAATAAAGTACAAAAGCCTCCATATCATGAGATGCTTTAGCCGTTCCTTATATTACTATATTGCAGTATTATATAGCAATTAAGAGTTCATCTAGAACAAATGTCTATACTTAGTACAAGAGGTTCAGATCATGTTAGCTTAATCTATTGATAAACTGGTATCCATGGTTGGTGAAGACCTCCACTGTTAGCCCATGTCCCTCCCCCTCTAGCTCTGGCACTGGCAGTGGCAACATCCTCAGTTGAACGCGGCGGCTCTTCCATCACCCAAAAATGCTGTACTCCTGGATCCTGATACTGATGTCCCTGGGACTGTTCTGAACCCCTAAACTGTGGTGTCCCAGAGCAGCTGTGACTTTGAGCAAAGAGTTGAGCTCTCCCGGAGCTGCAGCTCCCTGCTTCGAGATCATTGTTGTAGCGAATGCCTTGTGCCATATCAGTGAGGTAATGCAGCGGCTCCGGCTTGGCTCCAAAATGCTGGCTGGCGTCCGGGCACTGGAAGTGCAAGTAATCAGCCAAGCACCCCGTCTCGTACTCGTGGCGACCTGCATCCATGAGGTCGCCGAAGGCCATGCTGGGGTGCTCGTGCGACGGTGGCATGTACGCAGGATTGCCGGCGATGTCCAGGGACGGGTACGCCGCTGCCGCCGCCGCTGGCAAGACAGCAACGGCGGCGCATGACGACTCATCATCGGCGCCCCACCAGGCCTGATCGTACCAGCCGTCGTAGGCATTGGCATTGCTCGGCACCAGCATCTCAGAGTACTCGTCCATGTCGACGTAGTTGTTGCCAGCGGATTGGAAGCCGTGATAATCAGGGTGAGAGACGGTGGTGTGCGGCTGGTAAGCGCGCCATGGGAACTGGCCGTGGCCGTTCTCGCCATTGCCTGGCAGCATCTGTGCCTGGCACTGATGGTTGCTGACCATGTCCACGTCGTTGCCGTTGTTGTACTGGATCGCACCGGACGCAGGCTGCATCATGCTGGCATTGAGAGGGAGCGGCTCGGCACCATCCCACATGAGCTCGTCGAGCCAGGCCTGGATGTCATCGAGGTCGTCGCCGCCGACGAACGAAGGACCCCCTTGCCCATCATCGTCGGCGAGCGACGACACCTGCTGCCCAAGTTGCTGGCCATCATCGTCGGCGACGCCCAACGCTTTCTGCCTCTCAGTGGTGGCCAGCAGCGCCGCGTCGATGGACGCGAGCAGCTCCTCCAGGTCCATGTCCTTCAGCACGGCCTCGCCGGGGCACGCGAGCGCCTTGAGGCCCTGCCTCCGCTTCTTGTCCAGCCTGCGCTCCTCCTTGCCCAGCTGGCCGTTGATGTAGTCCAGGTGCGTGTGCTTGGCCCGCTTGTCCGCCGGCAGCCTGCGGTACCTGTCGATGACGACGCCCGGGTCCGACTCCCACACGGCCGGCGCGCCGCCGTCGGGGCCGGCGCAGACGACGAGCGCGATGTCGACGTCGCAGAGCTTCGCGAGCTCTTTCGCCTTCTTCACGAGCCCCGCCTTCCTCCGCTTGAAGGCCTTGGCGCGGTCCCGTGCGTCGCCGATGAGGCTCATCTCGATCTTGCCGCGCGGCATGGACGACGACGGCGGGTCGGCGGCGGCGTGGTCCTGCTACCTATACGTATGCGGTCGCTCGGCTCCGGCTGTGCGGCCGGCGGCCGGCTGGACAGGATAGGACACGACGACGGCGCTGCGGGAGGTGTGCTGTATTGTGCTTGTCCGGTCCACGGCGCACACGGACACGGTAGATATATATACGAAGGGACTCGGGGTCAGGGAGACGCACGACACGTACGAGGTATCGCGATACCGTTCCGAACACGGAGACTCGCCGTTATGGCACGCTATCCGAATCCGACTGCAACAAGACTATGAATGAGATTTTAGGATAAATCGTGGAATCCAAATTGCTTCAGCTTGATACTCCGATATAGGATATACTTCTGACTTCGTCCATATTTAAAAATAAAGTTACTATAGACAGTTATACGGTTTTTAAAATATAACTTTAACTTTTTATTTATATAAAAATATATATAAAAAATGATATTTTTACGAAAGTATTTTTCAAGACAAATTTATTTATATGATTTTTACAATTATAAATTCAACAATTTAAAAATTATTTATAATTTATATTTTTAATATTTAATCAAAATCTCATTTAAAATGACCTTATTTTTTTAGTATAGAGAGAGTAATATACTATGCTAATAACAATTGTATCATCATCTGAATCGAATCCTGATCCTTGCCCTCGGGACTCTCTTGCCACGCCCAACAGCACACCTACGGTACCGGTCACCACTCGCGATCGTCACCGCGATCCGCCTGTGCAGGGATGGCGCCAGCGCCACCGCGTGGCCATCACCAGTTCACCACCGTCCACCACGCAGGTGGTGGATACGTTGGATCATGGATACAGATGACCGCGTCAACTCTTTTTTTTCCCGTCTCGATACGAGTCCGCGAGTCGAAAGCTTGCTCGGTTGATTAGTGCATATTTGCAGGAGGCTTCTCTCGGATTAATAGCCTATTTGTTTGAGCTCATCTGTTGAATTATTCAGCTATTTAATAATATTTTTTTTCAATAATTAATGTTTTTAGCATAACTTTTCTTTCAAGCAAACAGGCTTTACTCTGAATTCTGAAATCTCTTAGGCCCTCTTTGGTTGCATCCAGTAAAGTTTACTGCTCGTCACATCGAATGTTTGAACACATAATACTAAATATAAATTATTTACGAAACTAAAAATACAGCTAGAGAGTAATTTGCGAGATGAATCTTTTGAGCCTAATTAGTCCATGATTTAACACTAATTATCAAATAAAACAAAAATACTACGATACCTATTAAATTTTAACAACCTCAACCAAACACTCTTTAAAAGAAAAGTTGAATCGAAGAGTAATGTTTGGAATTATTACTTACAGGTTTATTTTACTTTCCGGCCCAAACCTCACCTGGGCCTTACATCGGACCAAAACTTTTAGCCCGAAACCTCAGGTAATTGTTATCTGAACCCAGCTTATGTGCTGAAAATTATGGTCAGATTAGGTCGAGCGGCCCAAGATAAGGTCTCGAAAGGAGGGGGAGGGGAGAGACGAGAGGTTAGCAAGTTTGTTCAACTTGAGTTTCAAAAAAAAAAAGTTTGTTTAACTTTGACTCCTATGCGTGACTCGTGAGATATTGTCGTTTTGGCCAGTACCAGTACCACTAGCCTAGTAAAGTGTGAGAGATAAGGAGAGAGAAGATAAACGGGAACATGGGATGCAGGACCAGGAAAGAGTGTAACATTACTTTTAAGATTAGCTATATACAACTATTGTTGTATCGTTATATGGCTTGTCTATTACATCGAGAACTTGAATTGGTTTACAAGAGCTTGGCTTAATCATTGAGCTTGCCCTAACAAGTCTTGCTGAAGACATGAGTTAATCAAGGTTGATTTTGTACCTAGTAGGTTCTGGAATCAGAAAATTAACGTTATGTCGTTATCAGATAAGATAATATTCTAAATTCCAGTTTGATTTTTTTACCTCTATTTTGCCCTAACTGCTTTAAGACGTGCTAGTAAAAAAGTGAGGCAGTAAAGCAACACCAGTAAAGATGGAATGCAAGTGTTACATTCAAACGAGTGCAAAAGCAGTAGTAAGTTTCCATTAATTCCATATTAGCGTAGACACTATACAACTCTCCAGAGCACCAACCAAGCAAACTCCCCAGAAACTTATTAAGCTCTGCATCTCTCAGGCGATGCAGCTCAGGCCCAGGCACCCTCCCAGCAAATTCCTCAGCAGCTTCTTCTGCAACACAAAACAAAAGTTCATGAGAATAAATCCCACACCTAAAATCTTGCTGGAATTTACAGTCCAGCTAGCTTTATTAGGAAATAAAGCTCCAATTGCTGTGAAAAATGAAGTGCTTAAGCTTTTGAAAAAAGGTCACATCTTTGACAAATATAGCTGTTCTATCTAGTGTTATCCTAACAAAAGCTACTTGCAAAGGGTCAGCTTAGGCTAGATAAAAGGCTTATGTTATGTCAATCACATGATGAGAACTACGTAGATAAAAAGTAAACCCACTTAGCTACACGTGGGTGCAGCAAGAGGCGCACTGATCTGAGACTGAGAGCAAACGGGGATTACAGGGTACTTGCCTTCTTCACCTTGCAGAGAAGCTGCGGGGAAATCTTGTACAGGTCCTCGTCCACCACAGCTCCCTTGGGCTTCCACTTCTGCTGCTCGTTCACGTAGCGCCTCCTGCCTCCCTTCCTCGCCGGTGGTACAGCAGTTTCTTTCTCCCCCTTCACTCGAACAACGCACTGCACATGCATTGACCACAGGATTGTCAGTTTCTTTGTTGTAACAACTGGTGCAGATTGGGTATATATGTGGAAGTGAAATTTTGAAATGAAAAATACGAAACGGTGCTAACTGATAGTATCTTCAGAGCTGATGAAAGAAATGCAGTGTTCTGTTTTGTTTTGTTTCACCTTCTTGTAGCTGTAGGGCTTGGCAGGGAACTGGGGCACCTTGAAGAGATCCTCGTCGTCCTTCTCGGCCGGCGCGGCGAAGAAGAAGGTCCCTGCCTGGAAGTACTGGGTGACGGGCATGTCGTCCCACAGGTTCCAGTCGCCGAACGCCGGGATCTGGCGCCACTTGCAGTCGTCTTGCGCCTGTCAGAAAAACGAAAAGAAACAAAGCTTACTTCTCCGGTGAAAGTTTGGAAGCAACAAGAAAAACAGTATGTGAATGTAGGACATGTACGTGCTTGTTTAAAAAAAGAAAATAAACACTGTTACGAGCATAGTATATTTCAGATTCACAGTAGAAAACTACTCCTATATAAGACGAGGATATTCCAACTGCCATGGCATGTTTCTCTGTTTGCTAGGACATGGTGTATAGTTTAGTTTCGTTGCTGCAAAAAGGATGCAGATCCCCATATATCATGACGAAGCTAATATTCATCTCACAAAAAAACAAGAGAAGAAACCCAACAAACACACACATTCTTGGGCTCTTGGCTCACCTCCATCTCGCTCGCAGTTGCCGAAGCAGGCGCCGAGGTGGGAGAAGAAGAGGAGGAGGAACAGGGGGGGAAAGAAACTGAGCAGCAAGCAATGCAAGAGCAGTCAAAGCTGAGTTGGAATTGGGCAGCAGAGCAGAAGGGTTGCTCCTCTATACATAGCCGAGCGCCCGAGCGCACAAAAGGCTTGGCCGAAGAGAATGTGGGGGCACACGTACCCAAACTTTTCAGAAAGCCGTCGAGGAAAAGCGAGCGCCCAAAGCAGCAGCTAGCGTTCAGCTGTTACTGATGAGCCGAGCCCGGGCAGGCAGGCAGGCAGGCAGGCAATGAGTACTAGCACCCCACAGTCACTCATGCGCCGTGCATGGTGTGCAGGGGCAGAGGAGAGGCCACCAGCAGTCCAGCTCCAGCACCACCCCCTTGGCCCTTGCTTTCCGAGTTCCTAGTGTCCGTAGCGCTAGCGCAGTGATGATGCTCTTCTTTTCTGTGCTCGCCGCCTCACTCTCACTCGCTAGGCCAGATTGTTAGTTACCAAATTCTCTCTCTGTTTGTCTCTCACTGCCTGTGTAGTGTCTCCGTCCGTGTCTCTCTCCATCTCCAGTAACGACTGTAAAGTTGCCGGCTTTTGGCACCAAGTCCTTGCCACCGCATGATAAACAATGAGTGTCTGTTGTGTGTGTGTGTGTGTGTGTGTGTGCGTGCCTGTCGCGCGCGTGCCCTTGTCGACCACACCCACACACCCGCGGATGGCGCCGGTCGTCGCGCTCGCCAGTCGCCTCCCCTCCCCGGCCGGCACCCGGCACCCGGCAGCCGGGCAGCTCCTCGATCGATCAGCCGCGGCTCTCAAGGAAGGCCTGCCCGGCCGCGCATGGTGGGAGCGGGAAAAAGCGCCAAAAGCCACCCGCTTTTGCACGGAACCATGGCAAAACCACAATGATTCCTGCGGTTCCGCTCCGCCCTGGGCGCTGCACGCCGCGCCCGCGCGACTCGCTTTTAACTTCCCCGCCGCCGAGAGCTTTCCACCGCCGTCGCCATCGGCCGGTGACGAGCAAGGAAAAGTGCCAGTGGCTGGCTGGCGCGGCGCCGTGTGCGAACCACCCCTCCGGCCCGTCGGTCTAATCGTGTGCTTGACATGCCGCACGCTTTTCGTTGGAAAACTGACCGTAATTGAAACGGAAGAAAGAATGCGTTACTTGGACCGGTTGTTGGTCGTCGGTCATGTTACCGTGCATGTAAAATAAAAAGTCGCTGGCCGATGGGCCCTTTCTCCGTTATGTGTGCATGTCACCTCCCTTTTTTACTACAAGTCATTCCGTGTGTCACTGCTGCTACTCACCAGATGGATTGAACACGTAGGAGTACACGTTATTATGAGTTATATCACGACGCCAAGCTTGCTAAACGACGGAGTTCTCCGTTTCTGAAAGATAATAATTTGGCATGATTTCAAATCCTTTGCAACAACACACATGCATGTTTACTGGAACGGATTATACTTTGCTCAAGTACATTTTCTTCGCACTGATGACTGCCCAGTAGTTGCTGTGAAATTATTACAAGTACCAGGCTACCATCGACAGTGATAATAATAACTTCACTCAAAAGTGAATAAGCCCCTGTCCCTGTTGGTAATGCAAAGGCACAGTGTGCTAAAGCTATGTTGAGTGCAGCCGAAGAAAGAAGGGGAAAAAAAGAGAATGGACCAGGCCTTGTGGTACAAGCGTATATGCACGCAGATGCGGATGGGCCTTTTTGTTGGGCCAGCTAAGAACCTTTCGGAATCTACTGCTTTGATTGACGACGACGAAAAAAAAACAAACAAACAAAAGACGGGCGGGAGCAACAGGAAGCTGGCGAATTTTCTGAATCCCGGCCCGCATAGCGAGCTTCTCGGCTTCTCCTCCTCGTCTCTTTTTGCCCCTTTATCTTTTTCCAGGTTTTTACCAGGCTCTCTGCTCCTTTTGATTAAAAGCGTGTTTGCTGCTGCCTGGCTCTCCTTTGGGTTAAGTTAGGCTTTTGATGTAGTATAAGCTAGCTTAGGGACAGTGCAGATGTCCGCCGTCCCAGCTGCATTGACGCGTCAAGATCTGCTTTTTATCCATGCCTGCGTGCAGCAAAGCTTCACCCTTCTGGGCGTTCCCTGCTTCTTTCTCTGCTCATCAGTTTCAGACGAGACAATGGAAGTCGACGCTGTAACTAATCGAAAGTCGTCTGGGTCATGGAATGCAGCACAAGCTCACGGACGTCAACCGTAGAGGTAGAAGAGATTCTGAAGCGAATTCAGTTGATTTTTGAAGACTTTTTCAGGTTGTGGCAGTGTATTCTATCCTCTTTCGCTCTTCCAGTTCTGGTGCCCTCCCTCCCTCGGAAATTTAGGCTCAATTTAATCCGTACCCAAACTGATGATTGTGTTAATAATTTGGACATCCGTTATTTTTTTTCATTCTTTCATTAAATTGTGTGCGAGTTCTTCGTTTAGAGTTCTCGTTGGTCTGACCATCTGCTGCTGGCCCTGCCGGCCGGCGGACGGTCCATTTGTGTCTGTACGTGTGCTGTTCATAATTTCAGTCTCTATGCATGGAAGAAATCACATAAACTCGATCTGTGGACTGTGGGTCTACGTTGACACGTTGTGAATTGAAACTGAACCCATACAATACAATCTACTTTATCGCATGTCTGTGCCATGAAATGCAACACAGTTCCAATCCTGTGTGGTACTTCCTCCATCAAAAGAAAAGAAAAGAAAAAGAATGCAGTTCTAGCATGTTATCAAGTCAAATCAAATAATCTAAAATCAAATACAAGCAGCAGCATTGTTTTTTAATAAAGGATAAAAATCCGGCTTCATCTATGCGTAGATAAAATCAGACCAATTATTACAAGAACCAACTGACCCAAGTTCGGCTGAACAAAACAACCCGACAAATGACCACTGGAAAGAGAAAAAAAGTTTTGACTAAATGAAACCAACATGTCTGTGTAAGCCAACCATTAGAACTAAAAAACGCTAAAGTCGACGTTTCTAGGTGAACTGCTACTCAAACGAGCTCCTTCAGGCCTTCAAGCCGTTGTAAGCTCGTCCATTGACGCAGCCAGTGAGTTTCTCTGAAGAGTACCTGCAAAAGAGTTTTAGGTTTGCATTTGTCAAAAACTATTTCATTCTGTGCCCACAGTAAAGTTGATGTTGTTGTTAATAACAACATGTTTAATTTATTATTTCCTTATTTCGACCTAGAGTTAACATTTTTCTATTAGTTCAACCAAACTTTAGATGAGATGAAAGATGATTGATATCGAGTACGATTATAATTACATTCTTCTTCAGACGGAGGTAGTAGAATAGTGAAGATTTGCTTGGTTTTTGCGACTAAAATTTAGCATATGCCAAAGATTTAGGAAGCAAAAGTTAGAAAAAAAAATTATCATAGATTTGGCAAGCTAAACATAAGAGGTTGGCAAGTTTTTGTAGCAAACCAAATAACAGTCAAAATCATGAGCTAATTTGCTGTAGGGGTGCAAACCCCTGCAGTTTCTTTCCAAAAAAAAACATGAGCAAATCTTTGGCTTGGTGGAAGCGAAGCAGGACCTGAATTTTTGGCCATTCGCCATGTGAACTCCAGGAGGAAGGTGGTTAGTGGTTTGTATGAAACTCCGGCCCAGGCCGTGCTGTACAGGTGCAGCGCAGGTTAAGGACAAGCAGCTGCAGCCTCTCGTCTATATTTAATGTTCTATGCATGCGACCAAAGATTCGATGTGACGAGGAATCTTGAAAATTTTTGCAAACTAAACAAGGCCTCAGCTTCCAGCCTTGTGCGTAGGACAAGTGGACAGTGCCACACTGTAGAACGTACTTACTCATCCACAAGTAAATGCACATCTCGTTTTTTTGAGAAGTTAAACTTTAAGTTTGACTAGAAATATATCAAATAATATTAATATTTGTATCTATAAATAAGTATATTATAAAAAAATATATTTTATACTTAATCTAATGATACATATTATATATAATAAATATTAATATATTATTTATATATATTTAGTCAAACTTAAAAAGATTTGACTTCTTAACAAACGAGATGTGTTGTGGACGGAGTAGGAGTAGTGCGAGCCGAAGATTGGGATAATGTCTCTGCATGCATGTCTTGTGACTGTCTGTACTGCACACATGCGTGCACTGCAGCGCTGGTGTGTTGCTTTTCAAATTCGAACAAAAAAAAATGAAAAAAAAGAAGAACCGTAGTAGAGGTAGAATTTGGGCCGGCCCAGTCCGTTTGGGGCCGCTTTGGGTCATGGTTCCTGGAGTCCTGGACATGTCACGACAAGTGATTTATTTAACCATAGTAAAAGTTGCTAAAAAAATAAATTTAACCGTAGTAAAAAGTCTCTTAACACAATTGTTCTGCTAAAAACAGTTGTTTTTCTTTATAAATCATAATACACTCGTACATCCACAGATGCTCACCTCTATAAACATATACGCATACACTCTACTTGTAATGAATACCATAAAAAAAAACGAGCCGACAAATCTCGATACTGAAGTATTGACAAAGTCACCAACAAATTTGGGTAGCTAACTACTACTATTTAAGTGTAAACTTTTTCTTTTCCTTGTTGCTGAGTTCCCCCAACGTTTTGTATTCTCTGATCTAATAGGTTCATATTCAATCTCATAAGCAAGGTAACATCTCCTTTGTTATGTCCGAACTGATAGAACTTTAAATTGCTTCCGTAGATTTTTTTTAGCCTGGTTATTTACCTTTTCTTCTCAAAACCCAATATCATTGCTACATGTATTTGATTTTGACTGCTTAATTGCAGGACGAGAGGAGCAAGAGTTGGCGAGTCCAAGCAGTCGTAGTTGCTCCTTACAGGTTCGAGAGCCGAAAGGCTCTGCAGAAACGTGGAGGGACACGAGAGCGCGACGAACTTTCAGCAGAAACCGGCATCCCTGGTTGTGTGTTTGTCCATATGAGTGGCTTCATTGGGGGCAACAAGACCTACGAGGGAGCATTGGAAATGGCAAGAGGTGCTCTGAAACGCTGACTCAACCAAAGCATCTACCACCTACCAGTAACAGTCTTACCCATGTTACCATAGTCTCAGTAAACACATCAGAAACACAGGATGCAAATTAACAAGAGCCATACAAGCGTGGAACAATGTGCTGGTGATCAGGGGCACAAGGGTAGCACATGTTCAGGCCTTCTTGACACGTTTGGCGTCCGATGATATCTGCCGATGCTCGTCCGTGGCAGGCGTCGTCCTGCCGCGGCGCGTTCTTGCCGCAGTCGCCATCCGTGTCCATGTCCTGGCAGGAGCCCAAGCACCTCTGGATCTCGCCATGGTATATCAGGTAGCAGTAGTCCTTCCCTTCCCTGATGATCCGCCTGATACCCCTGAGAAAGCAGATGCAGGACCTGCCTGTGCTTGAGCGGCTCAACTGTTGCTCGACAGCAGTAGTAGCATGAGGCAATTGCCAATTGGCAACACCGGAACTTGGGAACAGATCGGTGAGATCGGTCCTGCAAGACGAAGACGTCCTTCCAGGACTTGGAGGAGCCCTCCGGCGCGTAGAACGCTGCGGCGTCCGCTCCCCACCTGTCGTTGAACAGCTTGCGCCACAGTTCATCGTCGGAGGTCAGCGCCCTCCATTTCCTGCAAACTGAGCCAACCAGGAGCAGCATCGTCGCACAGTTAAGTTATTGGTATATGCGTAGCTCACCAGAACGAACGAGCGATCGCTACCATTCGTTCTAGTACATGCTATCTCCTCTGCTGGCAGTGTCAACTATACTGTATGAGCTATCACTCGATGCATGCAAGTATGCAACGCCTGGAACGTTTTCAGGCTTGAGCAGCATGTACACAGCACAACACAGGATATACGAGTTACGACCGATCCGATTTGACAATCTAAAGATAAGACTTGGATCAAAGTCTACAGAGAGATAGTACACAATCTAACAAAATCTGAATTGTCAATGAAAGCCAAAATACTATGACTTGTTAGTTATGGGGACATTAAGAATTTAGACCACTACGGGAAGTTGAGAATTAATACAGAGAAACTGAAATTGTGCTTTTCCAATTCCATGTTGGGATGCGATGAGGCGTCAAACAAACCTTGGGGAGCAGAGGCGAGGGACTGGTGATCCAGGAGGTGGAAGATGTTGATGCACAGCTCTCTAGGCAGCCCATCCATGTCTGATCTGATGTGATGTCTCCTCGAGGCTTTCCCTTCGTCCTGAATTCTCGAAAGCCCTGTTTCTCTCTTGTACCATGCATGCGAATATGCGATTGATCGGCCTTGCAGATCCTGAGCTGAAGGATGAAGAGCTCGAGGGTTCGACGACGAGAGGACAAGAACATGCGGGAAGGAGAAGCAATGCAAGCAAAGGTGTCCTTTGCGTCTTTGTCTCTCTACACCGGCCGGTGTGCCTGAGAGTAACGTGGCCAACGCTCATTACTGACACGTCGGCCCCGTGGCAGTCCTGTCCAGCGGCGCATGGCCGGACGGTCGCAAGAGACATGAGCGGTGCCGGTGCTGGATTGACACCTCGCACTCGGTGGCTTCCGCCTTCGCGGCTGCACTTTACGCCTGCGTGGTTAGTTTACGAACTCTTGCCCATAACCGTTACACTGACTCGCTCGTCTCGTCTCGTCTTTTAAGCCCTTTCCTCCGCGTCGCAAGTCGCTATTTTCAGCTCCGGGTCGTCGCAACTCTAAGCTTTGCAAGTTGCTATTTTCCCTGTGATTGTGACTAGAAAGTTTTGTATCACAATTAACATCGCGGAGGGAGATCAAACATAGAACAGAGAACTTAAGGAATACTAATGCAGAAATTGAAAGGCAGGCGTCTCGATCCAGCGCGTACAGGCTAGCTGGAAGGCATGTTCGTGCATCTGCCAGTAGTGCAAAAAGAAATTCTCGCTAGAGGCAGCGAGAGGATGAGCTACTAGTAAGTAAACTTGACTGACGAAAGGTCGAGTCACAAGCATGGCGATAGGTTATTTTACCACCGCTGCGGCGCTACGGTACGCCAACCCGTGCTCTCCCCGGACGCGGATGACTAATTAACGCGCATAACAGCACGCGAGATGCGTCCAAATTCCAGCAAGAAACCACTGCCGCCCGCCGCTATACCGTCGTCGTCTTGCCCATTGGTACGGCCGGCTCCCCTGCCTCTGCACTGCACTCTGCAACTGCAGTACGTACGTACGTACGTATAGGGTCGCGTAGTTTTAGGGAGACAGTAGTATCTCCAGCATGCCTGCGCACATGCGAATGAACGACCAACCACAGCCATGGCTTGGGTGCAGTCCTGGCCGGTGCGGCGATGATTCCGTCCGTCCTGTTAGGTTGATCTCAGGCCCAGCCCAACGGATGGGGCCTTTTCCCTCTGGATCGCGTCCTGATCGGGGGCGCCCAACCGATCCATGGTTGGTAGGTCTCCGACGCGCTGCGCTATATAAATAGAAGTGGGGGCCGCAGGCACGATAACCTAAGTTCGCCGTGCTCATCACCCACTCGACAAACCCTAGGCCATCCGATCGGCTTGCGCAGTGGCGTCGGGAAGCACCACTGCGCCACTCTCCTACCCGCCGTCGTCGGTCAGTGCCGGTGGAGGCCCGAATGACGACGGGATCTACTCCGCCACCACGTCAACACTCTCAACATGGACGCCACCGGATCCGCTCTCGCCGGGAACGCTGATGGTCGAAACCCTAACCTATCTGCTTCTCTGTTTCTAGTAGTAAATTAATCATATGCATGTACCACTGTTTACTACTATATATTATTTGTACCCCGACTCGATTCACTGCTACAGTAGATCCTGTCTTTCTATCACGTCCGTCTTGCCCGTGACCGGCCGGCCGTCCACTTTCTGGGGTGCCGACGGCCGGAGGCCAGCTCGCGAGCACATTTGCACATGCAACCACGTCGTCGTCACGGACTCACGGGGCACCGTAACTCTCTGATCCTAGTATCCATCGATCCCCAACCTCGCTATATATACAAGCCTCCATCCCCTCGAGCGATCACATCGCAACTGCAGATCACAGGCTACACACACAAGGCCAAGCAAGAGCCCCCAACAAGACATTTGTCGATCGATCGATCCGAGTCGACGATGGCCGGGAGAAGGGTGTGCATCAACAAGGCCGTGGTCGTGGCCATGGCGGTCGTCGCGCTGCTAGCTCTGCTCTTCGCGGCGGGCGAGGCCGGCGAGATCTGCAGGGTCGACCCGGGCACGGTGCGGAACCAGTGCGCGTCCTGCTGGAGAGGGACGCCGAGCCGGGGGTGCTGCGACGCGCTGAGAAACGCCGACTTCGGCTGCCTCTGCACCAACTACTGGGACAAGCTCAAGGGCACGTCCTACGCCAAATGCGCCGAGGCCATCCCTTCACAGTGCAACCTCCCAAACGCTAGGTGCCACTAAATGGAGATGGAGGCCACACGCGCGCGCACTGCGCAGCTTCGAATTCGAATCGACCAAAATAGAATAAATTATTGTCTGGTTCAGTCCCGTAGCCAATAAGCCAACCAACTGATTGTCTTTTGCCGGGTTCATTACATACTGTGTTTCCTCTTCCTCTCTGTTAGTTCTTTGCTTTGAGTCGTTGTCGTCGATATGATTATCGGCTGGCCTGGCCGGTGGATGCTCTAGTGTATATGTATTTGCAACTCATGATTTAATTTCAGGCTTTCATCAGCCTATGCATGCATTGTGTTCATATCTCTTATCTTCTGCAACCAAAGGAACCTGTGTCAAATGTCAACGGTCTACGCGCCACCTCTCTTTATCTGATGATTTTTGTTTCCAAAAACACACATAAATATGTGTATATATACACACAGGTGTGATCACGGGCAAGGTAGGATAAACGCCACGGACCAAATTATGAATACCCTACACCTGATGATGTATGGGCTGGAAGCGTGGACATATATCCCTGATCTATAGTGATTTGTGGACCATTCCAACAGCCTATCGTGCACGGAATTAAAACCATTATACGGTTCAGGGGCAAATGACAATTTAAATGCCATGAGACATTGGCTAACGCGATAATATCTGGTCATTGTCATATACAATATGCGTGCAAAATTCAATTATCATGGGCTTCATTTGGCTTGGATATAAAACGTCTCGTGTAATTTTTGTTGCTCTCAATGCAATGCATGGACAATTATATCTAGTTTATATTATTATTATGCATGCTTCACGGCGCTTTGCCAATCAAATTGTAAAAGCACCTTAAATTTTTTGCCATCATAAATGAATCACGCTACAAAAAATCATGCCGTAGACATTTTAAAAAGAGAAATCTTGGTAACAACATTCAAATATTCCTAGCTAAGTATTTATATGAACTAAGGTTCCATAATAAACAGATTCAACAACATTAGCTTATTGTACACACTGTTAGTCTACATAATACTGATCAAAATATAGCCCCTCCTTCTCAGAAGCACCCTGAAAAATACTACCAATCACAATAATAAAAACTAAGATGAAGGGAGTATGCCACATGAGGGAGTGTGGAAGGAAATGCAAGAAGGATGACATGTGGGCTCACATGCAAAGTGCACAGTCAGCACTCAGCAATCATCACACATGTAGTTTATCACAAACAATAGTAATTTAGACTTCGTGTAGTTGGCATCACACTGCAAGTTTAGGTACTTTGTATGACCCATTTACCAGTTTTGGGATCTAAATACATAATTTTGGAAGTTAGTTTGAGACCTAGATGGCACTGCACACAAGTTTAGGCGCTGAACAAATATGTTAGATTCACGTCAATGTTGAGTTAGCTTTGACATGTCAGCATATAGAGTGAGTCAAAATCCGTTTATCTAGTGCTAGAGCTTGGAAAAACTTTAGGACATCAAAAATTAAAAACTGAGTTTATAAGTGATCGCCAATATATTTAACTTAAAAAGAATAATGTAGGTATTTTTTTCGTAACCCCATTGGAATTGTACTTCCTGAGCTACTATAAAATTTCTTTAGGTATTTCAGTAAGCAATGATAAATAATTAATCAATTGGATCTTATTCAAAGTCACTCGTGGAAGAGCGAGTACTTCTTCCACCACCGCTAGTCCCCCTCCCTTTCATATCACCGCAGGCCGAAGGGGGATCCATCGCTTTAATTAGTCTTTTAGAAGATTGAGTCTTTTAGGGTTTAGGGTGAATTCATTTTTCCTATGACGATGGATCTCACTCATCATGCTAAGTTTTTTTTGGTATTGTGGATTTATCTCCTCCTCCTTCCCGACAATGACATGGGTAGGGTGGATTCGTTTTCTCCATGGCGCCTCTATTGAAGATGAGGGTGATAACTATAACATCAATAATTTCCTCTGCATGACAACATGAAGACTTGTTTTTCCGAACAGCGACATTAGGCAAAGATGATGTTGTCGCCATAGAATAATTTTCTCCGACCTCTTCTCTGTTTTGTTGTGGTTAGATCTAACCACGATTAAGGACTAAGGATAATAAGTTTTAGATTAGTATTCCTTATTTTTCAGTGGCAGAAAGATGAAAGAAAGAAGACACAAAAAAGAAGAAGTTTCTCAACTCTACCTACAACAATGTAGTTCGTCGGGCTGTCCTCAGAGCTTTTGATGAGTATTTGCCTATGCAGTTATCCATAACAGGTTTGGATTTAAGATTTAGAGCTATATAAAGTACAGATACAATGTAGATGATGATCAGTTTCTGGATATACGTAACGAATTCCAAAGTGTTTGTAAGGTGACGATATACTTAGCTATAAAGTAATATAATTATTCTTTTTGTGTCAAAATAAAAGTCATGGGGACACTACTGATCGCGCTGATCGGTGCAGTAGTTATGTGTACTCGGCCCCATGTCCGATTCGCCGACCACGCACCATTTCTCGTAATCGCCAAGATGAAGCTATCTATCTATATGAACCATACACTACGTACCCTGAAAAGAAAGAGTCCACTTGGCACGAAGCGACACTGCAAAGGGGGCAGAATGCATCCGGATCCAGCAATACCATCGTCGTCGTTACCGTCGACATGCCCATGGGTATCTGCTACTACCGATGGAGAGGCAGGCTGGCTACTGGCTACCTTCCGCATGCAGCAGCATCTCTGCGCGTGCACGCATGGCGATCGGCAGATGGCTGGCTTGCCCGTGACATGTCACACGCGCGCGCGCGACGGATGGAGCCAAGCGCGCGAATACATGCACGTCGTCACGGGCCGCGCTACCCCCGCCCCTATATAAGGCCGGCCGCCGCCGCCGCCGTCCGACGACTCTGCCGACGAGACCACCACCACGCACAAACAAGCTAAGCTAGGTGGATCGATCGATGGCCGGGATGAGGAAGGCGAGCAACGCGGCGGCGCTGGTGGCGGTGCTGATCGTGGCCGTGGCGGCCGCGGCCGGCGCCATCAAGCTCTGCGGCGTGGACAAGTCGGCGGTGGACGCGTGCACGCCCTACTGCAAGGTGGGCAGCACGCAGGCCGCGCCGGGCACGCTCTGCTGCGACAAGGTGAAGTCCGCCAGGTGGGACTGCCTCTGCGGCTACCGGGGCGCTCTCCCCAGCGACATCGACGCCGCGCGCGTCATGGACCTCGCCACCAAGTGCAAGTGCGACTACCCGCCGGCGTCCTGCGACGCCAACTAGAACTAGGCTGCTAAACCCCCCCGTGTTTCGTGTTACATGTTAGGCCGATCCATCGTGTCTTGTCGCTGCTTTATCATTTCAGTGCTACGGGTAACAAACTCTGACGGGCTGCACTGCAGGCTGCATGCTTTGTGCAGTTGTGTGCTCGTCGGGCTATGAGGCTATCCGTCAGCCGCATGCCACGTTGTGTACCCTCCAGTGTACCCCTCTCGTACGTGTTTCTTTGGTGTGGGTCCTCCTTGCTGTGCTTCCACGTAGGAGTAGTCGCAAACAATAAACTTTCAGATTCCTCAGGTCGTCCGATGAGACTGCGTCATTGTTCTGTGCACTAACAGTTCGACGATCGAGGCGACGAGATACGGCTCACGAGTGTCAAACCCATGCCAGATTGCCAGCAGAACCTTGACCCACAAGATTTTCACAGAAAGTTCGTGGTGCAAAACTGATAAGCACAGATCACTGTCACTGCATATGCTTTGAATAGTCTGCCTTTTTGTTACCAGCCGTTTGCAGCATGAAGAATCAAACAAATATGAGACGACAGAATGCAGATACCTACAATACGTGCTCAGCCAGTGAACTCCTCACATGCATAACGCCTTTTTTTTTACCCGGCTGCCGAATGCTTCCATTGCAGCTAAATATACCACTGCTTTTTTTCTTTGGAGAGTCCAAATACCACTACTGTGCACTACCCAGCAGCGCATGCGTCACATACCGGTGTCCTGTAGCTTGGTTACCACTCAAATTAGTTTGACCACATTTTGACTCAGCTACGGCCTCGTGAGTCGTGACCAGTGGTACCATAGCAGCTCTGAGACTGAAAGCAACAGCAGCTGAAGCCTGCCCACATCAGCCAGCAACATGGCAACATCCTCCACCAAAGGGGGTGTCGAAGAACCATGGAAAAGTGACAACAAAAATACGTCGCAGATCCAGAGCTTCCAACCATTACTGTCGATGAGATATCACCAGACTGTAGATGGTACGATACGACTCTGAATATGAAATCCAGATGCGTGCAGCCCATGCCTCGAGGTCACATGAGGAGATGGACAGCAGTGGACTGAACAACACCTTGCCCTTGCAGAGATGGAGGACTGAGCAACACCTTGCCCTTGCAGAGATGCAGGGATGCAGGATCCAGAACTTGCGAACCCCTCCTCTGGCACTGCGGGGTCACCATTACAGGCTCAGAAGAGTTACTCCATTTGTTGCCTTTCTTCAAGCATCTTCTCTAACTAAATAAGAAAAGATGTTTGTCTGCTTCACTTTGTGTTCACGTGAAACGGGCACCGATGCCTTTAGCATCCTCGATGCCAAGTTTTTTCAGCTGAGCATCCGTAGCCACAGTTGCTTGCTTCAAACAAGAGATAAAGATGAAGTATCGATTCTTCTCCTTGCCGAGAATGGGAGTTACAGGTACTGATGCATCCTCTTTTCTATTTTGTTAGTCAAAACATCTATTCGCTGCTCAGCTCTCCATTTTTCTATTTGCTTCTATTGGTCACAAGATCCGTCCGTCCGAAGTCTGAACTTGTTAGCTTAAGCTTGGCTGATTTCTCTTTCACGGTCTTGGATTGAAGATATGGAGTTGATTTCCATTCATTTTTGTCCGGAAGGAGCCATGTCAACTGTCTTACCTTCCCTGCTGTGCGATACTGAAACACCCAAACTTTGTACTCGGACCTTGTGCCCACTAACTTCGATTGTTCTGTAAAAAAGTATTGCTACATTCAAAATATGATACAGAAAAAAACTGCGGAAAGGAACATGTATAACAGACAAAGTGATGCTATGGTAATAATTAAAGCAAGGCCCCCATAGCTAAGTTTCAGCCGCCTCTGTTATCCCGTGCGTTCGTGCATATGAGAAAGTGGAGCCACCTGGTGGTCTCCGCAGTACCCACTGCTCCCTCTCCATACCAGTGTCTCTGCATGGTATGGCACAGGGATATGCATATGCAAGGCATGAGCAGAGTCACAGAGCGGCCACACACAAGCCATTGCACCTGTCTCTCCAGTTTATATAACCACTAACATTTGCTTCCTTATGCTGTTTCTCTGAATCCAAACAAAGCACCATCCTCCCATTTGCTATCTCTCGTTCAGTTGAACAAGCGGGATGGCTAATGGTTGCCCCACAACTACCACAAGCTCCCTGCTCCTCTTCTTCCTTCTCTCTTGCCTGCTCATCGGCCATGCTCTCTGCAGCCAAGGCCACAATGGCAGAACATCAGGTTCTTCCCCTCCTTATACAAACACCGAGTTGTTTATTTCCTCTTTCCTTGTATAAGACGAGTCCCTTCTTTCTTTTAGTATTTGCTTTTTGTTCACTTTCACTGCTTATTTGCTCATTCCAATCTAATTTGCGGTGAAGGTGCTGATTCTGTGGTGCAATATCCCCACCAGGAATTGCCTGCTAAACATATAGTTTTGCAGGAGGCCGTCAAGGTACCTATCTCTCTTTTAGCTGTAGCTAAGTAGCGTTCTTCAGGGTTCTAAGTTTCAAAGGCTTGCAGTACCTTTTTATTCTTTTACACATGTATTATGCAAGGAAAACTTTGGAAGGAGAAAATGCCAACCACTTGCCTCCAACATCACTCCTGTACTATTACTAGAAAAAACTTTAGAATAGAAACAAGGAATGAAACTAATGCTTTTTTTATAAAAAAAAGTGGAATAAAACCTTGTACTAGGTTAACCCACAAAGTGTTTAGTGACCTTAAAGCAAGTATAGTTAGCGTGATATTTTCACATGCCTTGATATTAGGGTCTAAACAAGGGCATACTATCGAAGTATACAAGGAGAATGTTGATCGGCTCAATTGCTCCAATATGCACATACAACGAGTGCAGGGGGTGTCGATTCAAGTGTACTGCTGAGCAAGTCCCAGTGGATGCAAATGACCCCATGAACAGTGCTTACCACTACAAGTGTGTTTGCCACAGGTGATCTTCAATGAGTAGGAGGAGCTTCTATGTTATGGTATGTCCTGGAGAATAGTAGTATTTTTTCCCATTTTTGGTTCTCCCTCTTCTTTTCCTTCTATTATTTGTTTTCTCTGTTGAAAAGGCTTCTTTTTTTCCATTTCTATTTTACAAGAGGCTAGCTAGTAGAGGACTGGAGTATGGAGGGGCATTTTGTACTTTAAAATGCTTAGTTCAGGTTATGGACTAGTAATTTTGTTAGTAAATGGTTATCAATTTTGACATCTTTAGCCACCTTATTCAAGTGCATAAATAGTATGGTTGACCTATGGCTACGATGCATCATCAAGTATTCAAGTCTATGAAGTATGAACAGACCTCAAAATGTATCATCTGCTTGCACAGCCTTGGATATCTAGGCTGGATCTTCTGAGCACCATCAGTTCTTATGGTCAATTGGTCATTCACGTCATTCCTCTTTTTCATAGTAAAAAAGTTAACAATCACCTGTACAAATGGGAATTATGTTAAGCTACACACACCCACAGAAGAAAAGGCGACGACAATGAAGCTTATGCAGAGGGAATGCTATTGTGCAGCCAGCAATTCATCAAACTAGACTTCATTTAAAGTTTAATTAACTAAGAAGTTGTCAGAAAAAAGATGTCAGACCGTCACCTGCATCTCTGACTAAAGTGAATATGCATAGTTTCATTCATGCTGTGCATTATTATCAGCCACAAACTTCTGATGCCAAAAGAGCACACAGTTTGCAGTTATAAGCCACAAGTATGTATTTATAACTTGTGTGAGGATTTGAGTCAACTGGAAACAATACTAACAAGAGTGCATGAGTTGCCACAGCAGAGCCACAACTGCAACTATGTAGATTGTGAGCAGGATATCAGAGTTCTTTTTTTTTGAGAACAGGATATCAGAGTTCCATGCAGAAGAATGTATTGCTTAAAAGGCCACTGATGTTGGTAAACAAAGTTTGTTCTTGGCTACTGCAAAGTATGCAATTGAAGTCACTTAAACCTTTTGCGGTTCACCCAATACCAAGACATGTTTCAGAATATGTTAATGTACACACAAGAAGGTCCATTGAAGCCTTCAGATAGAGAGGCCCAACAAATAATCAGTTGTTCATCAAAGGCCTTGTTTACTTCCACCCAAAAACCCAAAAATTTTCAAGATTCCTCGTCACATCGAATCTTTAGACATATGCATGGAGTATTAATATAGACGAAAATAAAAACTAATTACACAGTTTGGTCGAAATTGACAAGATGAATCTTTTGAGCCTAGTTAGTCCATGATTGGACAATAATTACCACAAACAAACGAAAGTGCTACAGTGTCGCGAAATATTTCCCATCGGGAACTAAACAAGGCCAAAGGCATCCAGAGAGGATTATGTTTGGACATGGAGAATGTATTTGTATTGATTTAAAAAGTCGCTTACCCATATCTTTCAGCACTAAGTACACCCTCACTGAGATGCCATAGGTCATGCAAAAGCTGAGCCGCACATTAAAAGGTCAGTTATATGTCATATTAATAATTTCAAAACATAAAGTAAGAATTTTGCTTGAGTAAACCACACTACGCTGACTCATCAGTCATCACATGAGATGATAGCAATTTACTACATACTATGACTGTAGCTCAATACTTGCAGATATCCTAAGAGCAACAGAAGGACAGAAAAAATAGAATACACTATTATTCTGAAAGGGACACAAGAGAGGAGATGCACTCGGCTAGACAGCAAAAAAGTCTGACATGTAGCGGCCCAGAACCCAGTACTACTATTAGGCAATAGAATGAGATCTCACCGTTTGTCTTAAATAAACAAGAATAGGTCATACTGGCTCCCTATCAGGTGGTCCTGAATCTAAGAGACTCACATGGATGTAAGTCAGAGGATCCATATCGATCTATTTTATTTTGTGTGCATAAGACACCTACATCAAGCCATACTTGAGTCTCATGCACCAAGGTTGACGTCAACACAGCATCGAACCCATGGTCCAGCAGCACCTATGTAGCTTGAAAGTGTTCATCATTGTTAACTCTGTTAGGATAAATTCTAAGCTTGAGCATGCTTCTGTACAAGTAACAAAGAGGACGAACCGTTTCGATGTCTCACTCATACTAGATTGACTAAACAAAATGGTTTGCCAAATCACACTACTTGCTGATGGTCAGTAGTCAGGACTATACAATGATTTCAGGTCGTCCGATTAATCGCGATTAATCGTCCAGGTCGCTCCTAGGATTCGATTAGGAGGTCCGACTCGATTAATTCGACCAGAAGCTGGTCGTCCGATTAATCGTCGATTAATCGCGATTAATCGGACGACCAGGTAAGATGGACGACCAGGCTTCTGTTTTTTTGGGCATTTTCTAACTGGGACTGGGCTAATGGGCTTTAACTTTTTGGCCTGTTAGGGTTTAGATAGAATAGAGGGGCTGCAGGGGGAGTTTGGGACAGCAATATGGACCTCTGGACAGTGCAGAAAAGAGAAGAAACCAACTCCCACAAGTAATTCACTATCTAAACACTAATGTAGTCTTGATGCTAGCTTGATTGTGTATATTATATAGTATATATAGAGGTATATATATAGGCATATATGCCCTGAAATAGCTGGACGACCAGGTGGACGACCAGGGTCGACCAGGGCGATTAATTGCCCTGGTCGACGATTAATCTCGATTAATCGCCTGGTCGGTCCTAGAGCGACCAGCTTCGACCAGTCGACCTGAAATCATTGGGACTATATGCTTAAAACAGACTGGTAATTTGGAAAGCAGTTACTTTCCAGTTTTGAAGCCAAAGAACTAAAACAAGGCATATTTCATAGTCCAAATTGTAGAACTATTGTTCCTAATATGAGCCATAAGCAATACATTCCTAAAACAAGGCATATTTCACAGCTACAAAATGAAATGCAGAAAGTAGACAGAAGTAAGAGGCAACATACAATCTTGAAATCTGAACTTCATGTATCTTGATTCTGATGAAGTGACGATATAAAGAACAATGCTACAGAGGTTCAGACACTTCTCAATTAGGGACCAAACTTGTCCTTCAAAGGCTAAAACCACTTTTAAGTCCAGACAGTTAGCATTATGCCCTTTGAAACAGACTAAAAGGAGTAAACAACTGCAGCCTCAAATATAAAGCTTCTTCATTCAATCACATGTTGAGTCACCACTGTACAAGCAAGTCAATAAAAAGTTAATAAAATCGACCGCACATGGATACTCAAGATCCTCATCGATCCAGTGATGTTTAAGTGCCACTGATGAGTTGCCACTGTTTGGTACAGAAAGTAGCCATCAAATAGATGCTACCATTTTAGACAAATTCCACAGCATTAAGTATATTTCATCCGTACAAAGATGTGAGCCACCTCCATTCACAAACTCATGTATTTCTCCATCCACTTCAATCACACTTCGCCCAATATCCTTCCTCATCCCCTCATCACTCATCAATTTCCTAATCCTCAAGACATCACCCCACATTCCTTCATCAGCATAGATATTTGAAAGAAGAACATACACCCCAGAATCATCAGCTCCAAGATTTGCAAGACGTTCCACTGATAACTCAGCCAGCTCAACACAACTATGGCTTCGGCAGGCAGCAAGAAGAGATCCCCACAATTCTGGAGTTGGTTCCATGGGCATTGTCTCTATAGCATGCCTGGCCTGATCCAAACGTCCGGCACGGCCAAGTAGATCAACCAACGCACCATAATGTTCTACCTTGGGATCTATCCCGAAATCCTTTTTCATTCTGTGAAATATCTCTAAACCCTCTGAGACCAACCCAGCATGTGTGCAAGCAGTCAGCATGGCAAGTAAACTAAGATCATCCACTGCAACTCTTTCTGCCTCCATTCGATGGAACAGCATGACAGCATCCAGACCATAACCATGAGTTCCAAGTCCAACAATCATCACATTCCAAGTGACCACACTCCTCTCAGGCATGCTTTCAAATATCAACATGGCAAGATCCATGCGCCCACATTTCATGTACATGTCTATCAAAGCAGTCTGCACCACAACATCAGACAGCACCTTCTTCTTCTCCAAGTAAGAGTGAAGCCATCTTCCTTGCTCCAAAGCGCCCAGCTGAGCACAAGCACTAACAGCCCCAACAGCAGCGACCCTATCAGGCCTTATGCCACACCGTAGCATACTCTGAAAATGCTCCAAAGCCTCCTTGGCCTCCCCACACCTGACATGCCCATCAATGACAATGCTCCACGAGATCACATTCCGCTCCGGCATTTCCTCAAACAGTGACCTCGCCTCATCCATCCTTCCGTGCCTGGCATAACCATCGATCATCGAGTTCCAGCACACCAAATCCCTCTCGGTCATCTGATCAAACAACTCGCGCGCACGGTCCACACCAGCACCACCTTGCTTCCCATACCCGTCAATCAAGGCCCCCCAGGAGAACGCGTCTCTCTGCGGCATTTCGTCGAACAGCTCCTGCGCGAGTCCCATCTCCCCGCACCCGACGTACCCTGCCACCATGGAGTTCCACGAGACGAGATCCCGCGAGACGCCACCTGCCTCGTCGAACACTTTCCTGCCCGAGATGCAGTCGAGGATCCTACAGTAGAAGCTGATGAGCGCGTTCACCGTGAAGAGGTCCGCGCCCAGCCCCCTCCTCACGGCCTCGGCGTGAACCAGGAGTCCGGCCCTGCATCCAGGCGCGCAACCGCAGGCCTTGAGGACAGCGGGGAACGTGTAGGCGTCGGGCCGCACGCCGCAACTGCGCATCCGGGCGAAGTAGAGCAGCGCGGCGCGGGGGCGCCCGGGGGCGTGGAGGCGGATGGCGGTGTTCCAGGGGAATGGGTCGCGGGCGGCGGGCTCCGGGAGGCGCGCGAAGACGGCGTCCGCGAGCGGGGCGGCGCCGGGGACGGACGCGATGGCGAGGAGCAGGAGGTTGGAGAGGCGCAGCGGGGAGGCGGCGAGGTGGCCCGAGGTGAGGAGGAGAGCGTGGCACTGGATCGCGTGGGAGGCGGACCTGCACGCGCGGAGGCGGGAGAGGAGCGTCGGCAGGGCGACGGCGGGACAGGGAGGCCGCATCGATGAGGCATGGCCGCCGCTTCAAACTCACCAAGCCAAGTGTAAGCTGTGTACGGAGTAGTACAGAAGGAGAGTAGGAGACGATGAGTGAATTCCAGGCCCGAGGGATTCTTTTGTGGGCTGGCTATTGATGGGCCTTATCGAGCCCATTTCTCTGCGGCTTGGCTAGCACCGACGCCTTGCTGGTACCGAAGAGCGCGCGGCGTGCCTGCGCGGAGCGCGCTTCTCGTTTAGTCCCACCTCGGCGGCTTTGGCTGAGCAGAGCCAGAGGAAGGCTATAAAAGAAGACCCTGGGCATCATAGAAACTCATACCTTTCTCGGCCTTTTGGCTAAGATCAAGTGTAGTATCTGTTCTTATCAGTTTAATATCTGATATGTGGGCCATGTGTCCACTTCGATATTAAATTTATTTTTTGTGGGACAGGGCTCGCACCAGTAGCTTGCTACTGGGGTCCTCGCGTGTCGGTCGGGCGTTGCACTACTGCCCGAGCCTGGCGCACCCCAACCAACACGATATAAATTGTTTTGTTGGGCCGTTCCTTGGGCCGTCCTTGGCTCTTCCCGGTCGCCCGAACCAAAATTGAATTTTAAAGTTTTAAGTTGGCCATTTGTACAGAGGACCATTCTGTAGGATTTTTGGTCAGTTAACGTTTTCGATTCTCATTAGCAGCCTGAACTTGCCAGGTAATATAGGTTAAGCTAAAAATCAGTAAATTGCTATTAGAATCTGTATGCGCGGAAGAACTCATCACTGCAACAGAATAACTAAACCTAATTTATATTGGGTTAAGTTTCAAACCATAAATTTGATTAATATACTTTATACCTAATTTTGAACAATGGTTAGTTTGATATGTTCTCTCACCTACAGTAACATGAAATTTCTATAGAATCCTCCGGAAGGACCAATATCCAGTAAGATATCTACATCGTTGTTTAGCCCTTTGTGCATCTGCTTTTTTACATAAATAGATTTCTAAATTTATCCTATTTTCATGGTGTTTTAAAGCATTTCTTAGTTATATATTGCTCTTTACAGTGTTTTGTCTACTATTAATTTCAACTTTATTCAAAGAATAGTGGTATAAACTCTACTTTTTGTTTTGAATACTTGTAATGTGTCTTAATCACAATTGATAGGACAAGTACTTCTTTTTTTACAACAAACACATCTTCATTTCAACAGCATCGACCTGTTATCCGTGATACAGAGTTGTATTGCAGTTTTTTCACTAAAGTGCACTGGTTTTCACGAGCCAGTGCAAATGCTTTGCTTTGCTTATTTGAAAATTTTAATCCGATAATAATATTGTGATTTATGCATAGATACAAACAATAAAAATTTCGTATGTGGAGATACCCGAGAAGGGTTCGGGTGAATGTTACATTACACAAAAACGATGAAGGGATCGGTTGATCGGAGAAGGCGACACTCGGAACGGAAAATAGCAGCAAAGGCTACATCTAAATTTGGAATAATATTATACAATAGCAACACCTAGCTACACACACGGCGCCTTCGGCGATGCGATGCGTGCATGCCGCTGAGGCAGACTCGGAGCGGGCAGGGGCGGACGACGCGCGCGCGCGCACGACGGCTTGGCTCCCGCCTCCCCGCGCGCGGCAAGCCGGCACGGCAATGGCGCTCCCGACCATCCCTCCCCGCGCCCTCCTCCTCCTCCTCCTCCTCTCCGTCCTCCTCCTCGCGCACCCCGCCGCCGGCGCCGGCACCGGCTCGGAGTTCGACGACGGCACCTCGCCCAAGTTCCCCGGCTGCGACAACACGCTCCAGAAGGTGAAAGTGACGTACTGGGTGGACGGCGACGAGCGGAGCAGCCTGACGGGGATCAGCGCGAGGTTCGGCGTGGTCCTGCCGGACGCGGCGTCCGACGACCAGAAGCAGCGGGCCGTCGTGCCCAGCCCCAAGAACGGCTGCGCCAAGTCGTCCACGCAGCTCACCGGCTCCGTCGCCGTGGCGGTGCGCGGGGAGTGCACGTTCATCGAGAAGGCCAAGGCGGCCGAGGCCGCTGGCGCCGTCGCGATTCTCCTCGTCAACGACGAGGACGACCTGCAGAGGATGGTCTGCTCCGACAAGGACCCGCCTCCCAACATCGGCATCCCCGTCGTCATGGTCTCCAAGTCCGCCGGCGACAAGGTCCAGTCGGCCATCGGGAACGGGGCCAAGGGTGAGAACAAATAGCTACGCGTTCCCAGTACCTCCACGCAGCCACGCTCTCATGTGCCCACGTACGTGCGCATTTTCATCCATCCATGATTCGGTTGTCTCGCATGCAGTCGACATCCTCATGTACGCGCCGCTGAAGCCGTCCTTCGATGGCGCCATACCTTTCCTCTGGATGATGGCCGTCGGCACGGTGGCCTGCGCCTCGGTGTGGACCGTCGCCGTCGTCGGAGAAGAGGTACACGCGCACAAACCAAACCAAATGTCGATCGGGCAGAGCTTCTGCAAAACCATGATAGAGTACTGAAAATGCCCGTGATGTGGCAACGACTGGCTTTCTTGATCCAGCCTACCAAGCCGGGCGATGTTTCCCTGGGTGGGGAGGAGAACCCGGACGCCGAGGTGGTGGAGCTGCAAACCCAGACGGCGCTCGTGTTCATCGTCACGTCCTCGCTTGTCCTGCTCTTCCTCTTCTTCTTCAACTCCGTCTGGTCCGCCTGGCTCCTGGTTTCCCTCTTCTGCCTCGGGGCTGTCCATGTACATACCCAATTAATTCCAATGAACTTTGCTGCTTCACCTGATCGACGACGAACTGCAGTCACCTCATTTGAAACTTGTCATCATCTAATCTACTTGCAGGGAATGGAATTCGTGGCATCATCTCTCATTGTAAGGTGTGCATGATGCATATACTCGTGTGCTATCCATTCAGTGCTTGTTTGCATACGCCTAGCTAGTTCTTGAAAAACTGCATGCTGCGTGCAGACTCTGCCAGCGGTGTCGCGAGGCGAAAGCGAAGCTTCCTGCTATAGGGAACGTGAAGGTGGTCACGCTAGTCATGTTGCCGCTAGCCTTCATCTTCGCCTTGGCCTGGGTTACGCACCAGAACTCACCGCTTGCTTGGGTTGGTCAGAACCTCATGGTACGCAAGATCCATGGACCTGTGTCCGAGCCCAACGTGCTCTCCTCATCTCAGTATTCACAGCTACTTTCCTGCTTGCTCCCATCTTTCATCAGTGACTGTGTTCGCTGACACGGTTCTTCTTCGTTCAGGGCATCTGCATGATGATTCTAGTATTGCAAGTGGTGCATATGCCAAACATAAAAGTACGAGCGTCGAGCGGTTATATACGGACTGACATACTGGAGTGGAGCACATCTCTGACGAGCTCTAGATCATTATTTTCAGGTTGCGACGGCGCTCCTTGTGGCGGCTTTTTTCTACGACATATTCTGGGTCTTCATATCACCCCTTTTTTTCAAGAAAAGCGTCATGATCACAGTGAGTTTCAAATCACAGATAGCTGCTAACTGAACATTTTCATGTCGTGAGCTGAGCATAGCCGAAATGAAATCTCGCAAAATTCAGGTTGCTCGTGGCACTGATGATGGGCCGAGCCTTCCAATGGTGTTGAAGATGCCAAAGGAATTCGATTCGTGGAATGGGTATGACATGATTGGATTCGGGGACATTCTCTTCCCAGGACTGCTTGTTGCTTTCAGTTTCAGGTGAATACCTCTAGTGGACTCTGATTTCATCCACAATTTCAGCTATAAGAGCAAGTTTCTTCGCCTGAAACTTACCAGCTCCAACTGAACTGTAGATTTGACAGAACACACGGCAAAGACTTGACAGACGGCTATTTCCTCTGCCTAATGATCGGTTATGCCTTTGGTATGTAGCAGTCAGTCCACCTCTGAATTTAAGTTTCAGAGAAGAACAATCATATATCAATGTCATGCTTCTGTCATGCACATATGTTGGCTTGTACCTAATGAACAATCATATATCAATACTGCTTACATGTCATGCCTTTCTGGTTTTTGATATAATCAGCGGCTCCCCTGCCCGATTTTTTTTTCTAAAAAGTCAATGTCATGCCAATGCAGGCTTGTCATGCACATATGTTGGCTTGTACCTAATGAAAAGTGGCCAGCCAGCTCTGCTCTACCTTGTTCCTTCAACACTAGGTACCAGAGCAGCAGAAATTTTGATTCCTTTTTACACAATTCTGGTGGGCAATATATCAGAGTTCTTATAGCTTTTATTGCGTTGAATTTGTGCAGGAGTTATCGTTTTGCTTGGAGCGAAGAGGGGGGAGCTCGGTCAGCTGTGGAACGCCAAGGCGTAACCTATCTGGGAGGCTCATAGCTGATATGATGGCACTGGTTGCAGGCTTCAAATGGGCTTTGGTTTAGGTAGACTTGTGCTCACGTATCTGATCGGTTTTTGGTGAAATTATGCCAATCATAAGCATGATCCATGGTTAGGAGATTTCTTTGTTTGAGCGTGAAACACACACGAAGGGTGGTTAAATTATACTAGCCTGCTGCAGAGCACAATGCAAGTCAAAGTCGTTAGCGTGATGTAAATTTGAGCAAAATTAGACGATATTTGTTCCTGTCTTCCTGACATGTTTGATTACAGGCAATGTAAAGTTCCTATAGTCATTCAGAAGCTGCTCCATTTCCTGGAAGATTGTCTACATGCTCCCTCCGTTCTAAAATGTATATAGCTTTTTTTATCCTAAGTTAAGCTTCACAAATGTGAATAAAGTTTATAGAAAAATGTACCAACATCTACTGTATCAAATTAGTTTCATTTAAGTTCATTATAAAACATGTGTTTGGTAGTGTATTTATCTGATATTATAGATGATACTAATAAAACTCTTATATAATTGGTCAAAATTAGATAAATTTAACTTAAAAATAAAACGATTTATATTTTGGAATACAAGGAGCAAATGCTAGACCTTCAAAAAGACTAAACTTTGTTTGAAAAGTTTACATTCTGGACATTTATAGTCTGGGAATATGGATAATTTTTGTCTTTACTTTGTGAAACTTGATGAGCTATTTAACTTTGATTTGAGCAAACATTGTGAGTTTGTAAATATTTCATAATGATTGCATTTCAATTTTTTTAAACAACTTTATTGTAGTTCACCATAAGAACATGGTCACCACATAGGCACAACATTATATATTCTATAGAGAGTAAAGTATATTTTGACCCTCTAAATTGCACATCGATCTCAATTTTAACTTTGAACTAGTTCCAAATAATGAGCATGACTATAAGCGATAAAGCAAATAATAATAGAAATAAACTAGTTCCAAATAAATATATAGAATATAAACACATAATTAACATTTTTACAAAAAAGTTATCAGTTTCTTTTTTTGATTTAAAAATAACTTATTATGAATTTTTAGATACTAAACCAATTTTTTGTTGTTTCTATAAAATAGAAAACAAACATCTTAAAACCATTAAGAGTAGGGTGAAAACAAAACGTAGATTTTTGGATATCTTCGAGAACCCAAGTAAATAATCCATAAATGAAATCTGGATATTTAATATCCATACTGTATCTAAACCCGAATACTTAAAGTTAGATCTATAAAACATATATAATATTGATATCAATATTTGGCTTATCTGACACTATCCGTATTGGACTGTAAATTCCAGCAGAAACAACTACCCGTATTCGGTATCCGTAATATACATATCCGATTCAGTTTTATCTGGTTTTGACAGTTGTAAAGTTCCATTACCTAAACCAGAATACTATGCAAGTTGGAGATTAAAAAATATACTTCACTCTATTAATAATGACTTCGTGTTCACAGACAAAATAAGAAATCTGGATATGCAGCTCGACTTGTTATGTTTGATGTTTCCTATAGTACAATCTGCTCACTCGTACATCTAATTATTTTCCTTGTACTTTTGTTTTAAGAGGAAAGATGCTTATTGTGACTTAGTCGGTGTTAAGATGTGTCGGTCCAGTTGTTGTCAACGTGATCATAAAGACCACAAGAGAAGACAAAGGGTCTGTCTGTCAAATTTTTTGATAAGTACAAGTCGGACAAAAAGAAAAGCACAGATTTGACAATAAAAACATGAGATGTTGACTGGTTAGTAAACCAAATGACAACAAAATGTTTGACTTTTTCTAAGTTTTGGCAACCAAATTTTGTTCATAAACCAATCAACTTAGATATATTTCGCCTAAGGGTTTATTTAGATTTTCTCCTCTAAACTTTAAGGCTGCTCCCTCCGTCCATGAAATAATCAATTTCTAGAGTTGTCCTAAGTCAAACTTTTTAAATTTTGACCAAATTTCTAGAAAAATGTCAAGATTTATGGTATCAAATTAGTATCATTAGATTCACCATAGAATATATTTTTATATGATACACATTTTTTTGTCATAGATGTTGTTATTCTTTTCTATAAAGTTAGTCAAACTTTAAAAAGTTTGGCTGACACGAATTCTAGGAATTGATTCTTTCATAGATGAAGGGAGTAAATATTTAAAGAAGTGGTATAAAATTAGCTCTAAAATTTAGTTCACCTTACATTAAAGGCTTAGAGCTTAAAAATAAGTTAAAATGCTCCGAAACTTTTAGAGCTGTAAATTTTGTAGGAGAGAATCCAAATAGACCTTAAAACGCAATACGGCTGGATCAATGGCACAAGATAATTCACCATTCAAATTTAGAAACTAGGAAGCTTAAAATAATTCGTAGTAATCCAAGATTTAGTTTTGCAATGGGTCTATTTACCGGAGAATAAGAGTGATGAAAAGGCAGGTCGCCGGTGATTCTTCCGAGCACATTTATTTAATTATTTTGTGAGTGTCAACGTTATACAGTGTAATTCTAAAAAAATATATCCACAGATGGATGCTTACCGCTGGAAACTTACCTTTTACTTATAGACAAGCCGCATGATCACTTGATCAGCAATTAATCAACTTGCCCTTCCAACCTCTTCCCCTTCCCCCATCGCTTCCTCCTCCAGCTCCGACCACGGTGACTCGGTGAGCATAGCAACGCCGCTTCCGCGCTCGGGTCCGATCCCCGCGCGGCCCGCACAAAATTCCACGCTGGTACGCATCCTCGTCTACTTGTCCACCGTCGCTACCGTTTCCCTTTCCTGGATCTGAATTTAGCCCCGCGTAGCCGCAGATGCCGCTCGGACGGGAGGGTTGATCTCGGGGCCCATGAGCTTGCCGGGGAGGAAGGCCCCGGCGGGGGTCACCGGAGTCCGGCGGTGGCTCGTCACGGTCGTCGTGTCGGTGCTGGCGCTGGTGCTGACCCTAGTGGTGATATCGCTGTCCCAGGGCTCGTCCCTGCCTCGGACGTCGCTGCACGACTACCTCCCCGCCGGAGTTACTGGCCTCGGGAAGCGTTCGTCGTCGGAGCATGCTGATGGAAACAGCAGTGGCGCTGTAGTTGGGGAGGAATTGTCGCAGGGTGGGCGGGAACCCTTAGTGGAGCAGAATGGTCAGGGTGGTGACGCGAATTCAAGCCAAACTTCTGCAGTTACAGGAAAGTTGGATGATAACGAGCCGGATCCAGTTGCTTCCAGTGATGCCACAGCAATTCCTGACGAATCTCAAAAGGCTGAGCAAGGTGAACTGTTAGTTCGTTTCCCTGAGATTTCTGCACAGCATATTTACCAACATGAATGGTTTGGGATGTCATATGTCATTGTACTGTAGTGACTTATTAGATTCGTCATCGTATCAGAGTATCTGAGATAGCAGGAATTGATCTTTGTTTTCTGGCTGTGCAGATACTTGCGATCTATATCGTGGAGAGTGGGTTACTGATTCTTCTGGGCCACTATACACAAACAACTCTTGCCCTATCATCACACAGATGCAAAATTGCCAAGGAAATGGGCGACCGGACAAGGACTATGAGAATTGGAGATGGAAACCGGAACAGTGTGACCTCCCACGCTTTGATGCAAGGAAGTTCTTGGAGTTGATGAGAGGCAAGACACTTGCTTTTGTCGGGGATTCAGTTGCTCGGAATCAGATGGAGTCCCTCCTTTGCATTCTGTGGCAGGTGAGATACATCCTCCTACTGTTCACAAGCTTACATTTGGATTATAGTATATTTAAGATAAACCATGACCTGCCAAATACTTTATGTGACTAGTTTACTAACTTATACCATGTCAAAAAAAAAAATTGTATGCAAGTGCAAACAAATTTCTAGGCATTTTTACAAACATCATCATTTTATTTCATTGGGGACCTTTTCTCTAAAAAAATAACTATTACTGATAAGAAAAAGAATGGAAAATAACAAGATACTTCCATCCACACTCTTATAGAATTATAGGTAGGGGGCTTTATGAGTTAGATTTGCTTAAAAGCGTGTATTTCATCAGGATATAAGGCTTCTCCTATTTCAGAAGTTCTTTTGGAGTTCCGGAGATTAATACTAAGATTAGTAGCTTTCCTTTTTCTCATCATGGTTGACATTAACCTCTGCTGAACACTTCTTAACAGCTTTTATCCCTATAATACAGTAAAATGTATTATGAAGGGAAAAACAGTTCTGCATTTTTACATTCAATGTATTTGTAGCATTTGTTGTCAGGCAACATCTGTCTGCCTTTTGTCTTACAGCATTTGGTGTTCTCCTTTTTATAGGTAGATGTCCCACAAAACCGTGGCAACAAAAGGATACACAAGTGGCTCTTCAAGTCAACTAAAACAACTATTGCCCGTGTCTGGTCTTCTTGGTTAGTGCACAGGTCAACTGAAGCTGTGGGGATTGCTCCTATGGGCATTGATAAGGTTTTTCTGGATATTCCTGATGAAACCTTCGTGGAGTTTCTCCCAAGATTTGATGTAATTGTCCTTTCCTCTGGCCATTGGTTTGCCAAACGATCAGCCTATATCCTGAATGGGAATGTTGTTGGAGGGCAGCTTTGGTGGCCTCGTAAAGCAGGAAAAATGCAGGTCAACAATGTGGATGCTTTTGGTATCTCTGTCGAGACTTGCCTAACTGCTGTGGCGACTAACCCAAATTTCACAGGCCTAGCTATTGTACGAACATGGTCACCTGATCATTATGAAGGTGGAGCATGGAACACTGGTGGATCATGCACTGGAAAGGTCAAGCCCTTGGATGAAGTGGTGAGGAATGGCTTTACCGATGCAATGCATGAAAAGCAGGTTGCAGGCTTCAGGAAGGCAGTGAAGAATGTGGGGAAACACGGTTCCAGGTTGAAATTGATGGATATCACTGAGCCCTTTGCCTTCAGGGCTGATGGGCATCCTGGCCCGTATAGAAGTCCTGACCCAAACAAGAAGACACAGAGAGGGCCAGATGGAAAACCTCCACCTCAGGATTGTTTGCATTGGTGCATGCCAGGACCAGTAGACACCTGGAATGAGATGTTGCTAGAGACCATACAGAGAGAATTTGAGAGAGATAGAACCTGAGGATAGAAATTGCTGGCTACTTTTCCACCACGTGAAATATTCTGCGCTGCAACATCATAGGCATGTATCGCATCAATTAGCATGTTGTGTTTACCATAGATAGGGACGAACATAGTTTCAGATACGTAAGATTCACTGTATTTTTTCTGACACATTCTTGAACATCATTTTCTTGCCAAATTTTGTGGACCTGAAGCCCAATAGTGGCAACTGATATTACTTGCTGTCTTTGTACCAGTCAGCCTGGTTTGGTGTAATAGAATGAAACTGTAACAGGTGGAAAGGAGAGAATCATTAGCTGAAAAATTGCTTTTAACTACTTTTTTTTTCTGTGTGTTTTTGCACAAAAAATGCACTGCTCTTCTTTCGCCATTGCGCAACTACATGCAGTTAAACTTGAAATTGCAGATATGGTTTATTTTTTGGTCGTGTCATATATGGCTTGGTTCTGCCAATACGCATGAAATTATTTAGGGTTTATGTATGTTAAATCTAAATAAATCTATAACTAAGTTATACATTATCCAATAAGTATGAAATTTTTACTCAAGTTTAAGCATACAATAATTAGGTCATCATAAATATTTTTACCACAATTGGACTATAGAAACTTTAATTATGAATTATTCTAATTAATTACAGAAAAATAGATCAAAATCTACAGCAACAAATTTATATTAAAGCATTGTTTATTGTGTAGATCACTCATGTGGAGTCCAATAAAATTATATATTTATTTTATGATTTACTATGCTTTTTTAAAAAAATTTATTCGAAATAAATAAAAAGAAAAAGAGAAAACAAACTTTAAAACCGTTTATAACTGGGCCAGGGAGGTAAAACACACAGTTTCAAAAGTTAAGAGATTTGGCAGATTTGGAGTTTAGGGAGAAAAGGGAACTTTCGTGAAAATAGAGGGGGGAAAGTGGACTTTTTTAAAAAAAAAAAACTTCGTGGTATCTGAGCCGATCCGGTTGCGTTAGAAGCATCTGGGCCGGATCGGTTGCGTTAGAAGCATTGGGCCCTGGTCCAAGCCCAAGAGTTTTTATGTGCTAGCACAAGCAAACCTAATTGGGTCCTCGATGCTGTCCTATTTTTTCCAAGCTTAAACCAGGGTCATCCGACGGTGATGAATTTCAGAATTTGGATTCAAGAAGTCAGTCAGTCAGTCAGCGATTCTCAACTCTAATGTATTTAAGTTCAATTCTCTTATGTTCATTGATGGGCTTAGAAAAGCTTTATCATCACTGCAACGCCATCACAAATGTATGTTTTGGACCAAGTCTCTCGTAGATCTACAAATTATTTTGATGTTCAAATGGTCTCAAATAAAAAACAGTAAACTACAGAGGTGTGGGTCTCATTAGGGTTTCAATTTATATAAACGATATATTTATCTTCGCTGCGAGAATTTGTAGCTTTGCAAAGTTGATCTACCCGCAGAGTACATAATAACTCGCCATTCATCAGTTAAGAAATCTAAAAGAGGTCACATGGAGGATGCTAAGTCATTGTCAACATGTAACATTGAGGTTGTCCTATTGCTGCCTCAAAACTATCTTCAAGGTAAAAATTCTGATAAAAATCCCAGAGATACAAGGAGATACAAGAGCCTAAATAAAATATATAGAGCTCGTAAAAATAACTCTGGAAGCTTCCAAAAAATTACATTCAATGAAGTTGCATACATGATCTTTGGTCTTTGCCTTGACGCATGGTCTTCATATGTTCTTATTTATTCATTACTCTCACGTTCCAAATTGTAAGTCATTTTAGTTCGGTTCTAAGTCAAACTTATTTAGTTTTGACCAAGTTTACATGAAATACACAAACATCATTCATTAGATATAATTTGATAGTGCACTTATTTGATATTTTATATGTTAACGTAATTTACTATAAACTTGTTAAAACAAGATAAGTTTGACTTAAGAAGAATCGAAATGACTCACAATATGAAATGGAGAGATATATTTTTATTAGAAGCCTGTGCACAAAAACTTGTTAGAAGGAAGGTCTATTTCCTCCCTGCCTCTGTTCTAAACAAACTTGATATTATAATTTTATTCTCAATCAAACTATTTCAAGTTTGATCGAGTTTGTTTATTAACAATATTTATGACACCAGTTAGTGATTCTTTTTTAAAAAACATGATCAAACCTAAGATTGTTTAATTTGTAGAAGAAAACTAAAATATTATTTTGTTTGGACAGATAAAGTACCACTTATCAGTTCGGTGGAGATCTTCCGCAGAAACACCGTAATGTGGCTGCCATTAGTTTAGTGACAGCTTTGTTATATCCAGTCCCTTCGTAGAGCTTCACGCTACATATCTATCAATATGCGAGATAATAAATCGCATTATGATTATGCTCTGCAAAAAGTCAGCCGGATGGAGCTTTAACTGATCAAACATCGTTTTACCCGCTGTGGAAAAAGGAAGTGCGACGTGCCTCCCAATAGCCAGTGGCCTGCACTGCAAGTGTGAGTAGCAACAACTAGCAAGTGGGTGCATCGACGACGAAATCAGTGTTGGGAGGTGTAAATTTCAAGTGTCCATGACCATCTCTGTCACTGGAAGCCTCTGAACGCCCGAAAGCTCCACGAAATTCAGCTTTCAGATGAGGTTTTGGTTCATCAGAGCAAGAAACATGGGATTTTACTACTCCTGCGAAAGAAGCACGGCTCCGACAAAATTCTATTCGCATGATCCAGCCTAAACAACGGCCATGTGATGTGACACTTCTCCAGTCAGTAACGTCAATCGCCGCAGAGCTCAAGATAACATTGTTTTTGTCAGCTGTCATCCTAGGCTTTGATCTCATCGGTTAGGTTCCGTATATGGAGAATATGCCACTTGGCCTTTGGCCCCACGCATGTTATCCCTTCCTCAAGCCATTTGCTCCAGCAAATTTTTTTTTGGTATTCATCAAGGGGTAAATTAGTTTATACACCCGTGATATCGTACGTCGTCAACCGGATTCGGATGCCGTTTGCTGGTCTTTTCGGTGACCATGCGAACAGCGTGCTAATAATCTAGGACCTTGGGTGTCCACTACCGGAGTGATGAGCCAATTAGCAAAGGGATTAGCACATTGTGTCATTAACGTGTGAGCTGTGAGGCGTGTTGAGAAACGACACGACTGGTATTGAGAATTACCGGCCTTTTTATAAAATACATGAAACGCCATTAATGTAGAAACAGGAGTACGTACTCCCTCTGTCTCTTTTTAATTGTCATCATTGATTGCATGCCACAAGTTTAACTCGATTTATAGAAAATACATGTAATATTTGTTAAAAACTAGATTCAAAGATCTTTCTAATAATATTAATTATGTATTGTAAATATTAATATTTTTAAATATATAATTGCTGGTAGTTGTATTTTTAAGCGCAAACGACAATTAAAAAAAGACGAAGCGAGTATCTTGTTTTCTTTAAAAATCACTAGTACCCACAATGAGAACAAAATTGTATCAGCGTACATAGGCTAGACTATCAACAAGTTGATGTGTATACACGTACTCTTATGTAGGAATAGCCACTGAAAACACGTGCCTCCGAAATCATAATTCAAACCAGCAATTGCCATCCCGTGATGAACGAATGCTGTGACAAGGAAAAAGAAAATTGTCATCCCGTCATAAAAAAACAGCAATTTTATGACACGTTCCGTGATGAGCCAATTATCATCAAAGTTGTGTGGGTATATATACTTCTTCTTTTTTAATAAGGAAAAAGAGATTTCAGTTGTTCGTTTGACTAATAAGCTACGATAGAAAAAATTGTTGACTGATTTATTGTGAGAGAAAAATATTGCTGAATAGCTGGTAGATTTGGCTGATAAGCTCAAGCGAACAAACTTGCCCGCGTTAGCTGCTCTAAACAAGCTAAAGAAACGATAAACAATAAAGGAAACAAATGGAGGAAGAGTTGATTTAAGCCAATCTTGCAAAAAAGATCTGGTCCTAATCATAGGGTCAATATCTAGCAACAGTCTAGATGTTTCGATAAAATCATAGTTAAAAATATTATTTATTATTTTATTATGAGAGAAAAATATTATTGAATAACTAATAAACAAAACCGACCGACCGCACATGTGCCACATCACACACCTGCTCGGCCTCTTACAATAATCCTGTGCTCGTGATCCGTGCTCTCACATATCCTACTACTAGCGTCTGCCGTCTAGTAGTGGCTGGTTGACACGTGTGAGATGGCGAAAGACACATATATCCATCCGATCGGCTGATAGTGAGAGACACATATTACATATACCATCCGATTGCGGTTTCAGCTTGTGGTGCCAACCGAACAAGAGTTTGGGCACACAGAGAGGATGGAGGAACAGACAAGCATGGCACGCACTTCTCAATTTCTCATGCAACGATGATGAGTGATCCACAGGTTAAGCCTACAGTGACATGCCATGCCCCTATGGGCTGCTATAGCCATGCATGCATATATGTCTGATACTCCTATCCCGTTGCATGCATGGCACCAAACGGCAGTTGCAGCAACGCCACACGTTGTTGTGCTCTTTGATCTTAGCGTTCAAACACACTGCCACAATTTAAACTATTCTCTCTGTATTTTATTCTTTAAACAATTGAAAGTATCTACAAGTCTGCATATAGCTGCAAAGCAAGTTGAGAACTTATCTAGTTCGAGCATACATCAGTTGTACTTGTAGCCAGTCGTTTCAGATATTTGGTGTGGTTGGTTTTGTGCATTCAGTGATCTGATTTGGGCTCACCTCTACTGGTTAAGCGAGTATTGCGCTTCATTTTCTTAATACTAGTTTCCCCCCTATGTTTTCAGTACAAGTAGTGATATTGGACCCTCTCTTGCCCTAGTTGTACTCGCTGCATTATCCGACCATGGTCGACATCTCTCTCTGGACGCATCTGGGACTGGGGTCAATGACTCAAAACTCCACATCTATCCCGTAAAATATAAGTGGTTGGCCGGGAGCCAATTAAGGCCTGGTTTAGTTCCAAAAATTTTTAAAATTCCTCATTATATTAATCTTTAGATATATGTATGTAGCATTAAATATAGATAAAAAAAACTAATTATACAGTTTGCCTGTAATTTACGAGATGAATCTTTTGAGTCTAGTTAGAGTTAAATAATAATTGTCAGTATTATAGTATAAAAAAAATTCAGGAACTAGACAGAGCCTAAATCACCATGGAAAGCACAGTACTAGTCAGTAGTACTAGGTGATAATTGCGTGGGCAGGCACTGCCCACTTCATCAAACGATATCCGGACGAGACCGGAACCAGCGAGATGTGGGCAGACACGGTGATAAGCCCGTCCCTCCCTGCTGTCCCACCCCCACCCGATCTATCCACCGGCCCGGCATAGGCACAAGTGTCCCACGTCCCTTTCCCCGGCCGCTACCCGCTGCAGCCGCCGTGGCGTTTCCAGGGGCGCGCGAGGGCCGCGGCTGGCGGCTCCACTTCATCCCCACGGACGGAGACGCAGCCGTGCGGCCGGGGAAGCCTCGCCAAGCTGCCGGAGCCGGACGCCTTGGAGTGGAGCCGGGACTGAGCAGTGAGCACCGCATGGCCCCCGTCCACGGGACGATCCGTCTCGTCTCGTCTCGTCTCGTCGCCGCTAGCTGCATTATTCGTTTTATCCATCTAACTCTGGACCACTGACAATAATTTTCGTCGCCTTTCTCGACCCCAATCCACTCCGCTAGCTTCATGGCAATAAGTTCCTGCTGCATCGGCATGAAAGGTTCCAGTTCCACAGCGAACCCCACCCTAAGCTCGCCATGGACCATGCCACGGCCACGCAACGCAACGCAACAGTGCTCTACTCTGTTGTCTGTCTCTGCATCGATCGTTCGTCAGATGAACACGGATCCGTGATCGATCCAGTGAACGCATGGCATGATTCTTCCGGCAAAGCACGTATACGTCCATGCTTTTCCTACTAACACTTAACCGAAGTGCAGTGCTTACAGGGTTTCAGGTTCAAGCATACAGTATAAGCAAATTTTTTGTTAGCAGCTACTGGTGCTAGACTAATGACTGCTAGTACTAGGAGGATTTGGTCGCTCACAGAACAAAATCCGGTGACTTCTGTAGAACGGCTGCCATGTGCTTGCTTATCACGATGCTCTGCTGGTTTTCAGAATGGTTTTCAAAGGGGAAAATACAGTATCAAACGCAGATCACACAGCGAGCAGAGCTCTGCTTTGCTGAAATATAAAAAACTCTCGCCGACAAGCACGATGCCAACTAGGGTCTCCTATAAACAATGTGATCATGTTTGTTATGTGTTACCCATGCTAATCCCAATAGCACAACACCTGCCCGCCGCGTACATCATTATTTCTGCATTTCTTTTTCCCGATCTTTTTCATCTCTGTGGTGTTTTCTGAGGAAGGGAAGATCAGCCTCGAGTACTAAACGATTGCTCCTGACACCTCCTTTTTTATGTATATGTATATAAAAAAAAGAAACAAAGAAGCAAAATGATGTGCAAGAACAATTTGCTCTTGATAATCTCGAACAAAATTCTCTGTACAAAACAAGTTCGAGAGCAACTCAAAGTCAAAATCAAACTCTCGATCGCAGCAGAAACCTCTCTACACTAAAAGAAACTTTTTCCTTTTCATTCCAGTGATCGATCTCCTTGTAGACCGCCGCCCGGGAGCAAAGCAAGGCTACTTGATCCTGGCCGCCGGCGCGGTGGCCGGAGGCGCAAAGAACCCGACGGCGCGGCACTTGATGTCCATCCCGGCCCCGCCGGTCATCGGCATTGCTCCGGCGTTCGCCGCCGGCAGCGAGGTGGCGGTGGAGCGCTTGTAGGGGCCGAGCCACTTGGCGAGCATGTACCGCGTCTTGCGCCAGGGCGGGACGTGGAGGCCGTGGGCGCGGAGCGAGCGGCGCGCGGCGTCGGACGCGACGCGCACGGCGCGGCCGACGGACTCCTCCCTTGCGACCACCGCCGACGCCGGCACCTCGGCGACGACGGCCGCATACTCGGGCGTGGCGCGGGCCACCTCCAGCCCCGCACGGAAGTCGGCGTCCACAATGTACCTGGCCCGCTTCCGCCCGTCCGCCGCCAGCGGCGCGACCACGTCGACGTACTCGTACGTCCCGGCAGTGATGCCGCCGGACGCCTCCCACCGCGACTTGCACACGCCAGCGTCGTACCCTGCGCCACGCAGCCGCCGAACCACCGCGCGCCGGAACGACGCGCCGTGCGCCCGCAGCGCGGCCTCCACCTCCATGGCCGTCGCCACCGCGGCGGCCAGCCTGATCCGGAACACGTCCTCCTCCGCGGGTGGGTCGAGCAGTGCCCTCACGGACGCCGCGGCGGCGGCCGCCCGCCCGGGCGCGTCTTCCTCGCCAGATTCGTCGTACTCCTTGGGCGCCGGGCCGGGCACGCCTTCCTCGGCCGCGCCGGCGCCCGTCTCGAGGAACGCCTGGACGAGCTCGGAGAGGCAGGCGGACGCGTCGTGGTCGCTGCCGCTGCTGGTGATGGTGCACCCCGCGGCGTCCCCGCGGAGGCGCGCGCGGACGGCGTCATCGAGTCGGATGTACACGGCCATGTCGCCGGCGAGGCGTTGTTGCCGTGGTGGCGTGAGCTGCTGCTGCTGCGACGGTGAGGGGGAGGAAGGGGCGAGGCGGGCGCCCGGGTTTTATAGGGTGGTTGTGGTGGTTGGCTCGGCGACGGGCGCCCAACGGGAGGAGGGTTTATTCCCAGGATTAACCGCGGCATTAGGCGTTTGGGAAAACGGATTAGCGAGCCCCCGAGCGGTGAGCCCTGGAATATGCTTCTCCTGATGGCGTTAAAGATAGAGAACCTTCTGGCTAATTCTGTCATGCCGCGCTGGGATTGGTTAGCCATTCCAGGGACCCAATAGCTGGCACGTTACAACGTCTAAATTCTTATTTTACTTTTTACCGTGTGCAATGCATTTTTCTTTTTTTTTCTTTTGTGCTACTACATGTTTCTGGTACAAAGATTTTGAGTAGCCGCTTTGTGAAGTTCTAGGCACGTGATTGTAGAACATAACGCCGTCTACATATTTTAGCGTCAAGGTGACGATAAAATAGCGAGGTTTGTACTACTATTTAAGTATGTGCCGCACTACCCTTAGCATTTTGTACAGTGTTTAGAAGCGACCCTTTGGCGTTCAAAAGGATCAAGACGCAGCATATTCGCAGTCCTTCCGGGGAATAAACGAAGGCCCCCCGAATTATTTTCTCCTCTGGAGAAGATCGTACGTGTAGATGGGGGCAAGTTCTCGATCAAAAATCAGGGAATGACTAGGCAACTATAGACTGATCATCGACACGTCCGTATGCCGAGACTCGACGGAGGCGACTGAAAAAAAGTCCAAGGTGGTCACGGTCACGGTCTCACGGATGGATTAGATGGCCCCGGGAGGGGACAAGGTGAGCACTCAGTGCCAGCGCGGCAGGATATGCCACTCGATCGCCCACTCGGGGAAGGGGGCTGTTGCGGTTGCGGGTTTGGTAGTAGTAGTACTGCTTGCGCTGCGTGGCGGATATGCGGCGGCATCGCGGTCTTTATCCTCTGTGACGCGGGCCCTGTGGGGTGGGGACGGGACGAGGCGGGCGCGATTGGGCCAGGTCAGCGCGTGCCAGGTGCCGTGCCGGTGGGACGTCCGCCCCCCGGATGCGTCTGGCTCTTGGCGCTGCGGTGGGGGTGGGCGCCCGCGGCCGCGCGGCGTCGCTACTAGCCGTGCCGGTGTGCCGCCGATAGGGACCTGCCCTTTCGTTCTCGGGGCAATGGGGGGCGTCTCCTGCCTGACTGCGTCCATTCCTGAACTGATTCCTTCACCCTTTCTTTCTTTCTTTCCAAGGCCCAAGACGCTGCTGGCCTGCTGCCCTGCTCGCGGGTCTCCCGGTCTCCCTCGGTGCCCACCTGCACCGGCGTGTGTACATCGTGTAGTATCTACTCAGCACTGGCGAAGTGGCAAAGTCGCCATCGGCATGAGAATTCTCGTGCACGTTTTATTTTTTCTGGGATGCTTGGTTGTTGGCTGACGTTGTGTTTGTGAGGACGGGGCTACTAGAAGATACTTTGAACTGCTCGGGCTTCCCTTTCGATAATAAAACTTTTAAGTTTTTAATTACTGATGAAGAAGTTTGCAGTCGTGCGTTAGGCACCCTTGGACATGCATTGACTTTACGAAGAATTCAGCAGGAGTTATGTAGGGCGAGAATTTGTCAGTGAGAAATATAATCGACGAATCTCAGCAGCATTTTTGGATAAGGTGCATGTCGCAACGTAAGTACCGGAGTACGTGACCAACTGACCATGGAACCCACGGCGGTGCACGAGCACCGATGAACACACGTCTCAGGGAATCGCGATGGAGAGCCGCGCTGGTGGGCCACGAGACCGCCGGTTGCGACGACTCCCTCGCCCGGCCCACCACCACCACAACCACCCAGGTACGGACCATGCCGCCAAACCCACGCGTGACGCGTTGCATCCCTCGGGCCCAGGCGCCCCGGACCACGAGCCGACGAGCGAGACCCACGGTTTCGCCGCCCGCTCCGCCGGTTTGCCGTTGCCCTGCCCCCCTTCGCGGTTTCCGCCCAACCACCAGCCCCAGGCAAAGGCAGGCGGCAGCCCGATACGCACACGCACGGCATCCCCCCGCAGGCGCGAGCACGCGCGCGGCCCGAACCGGCCGCGCCGAGGCTCGTGTCGTGTGTGTGTGTCTGCTGCGTCATGCCGTCATGGCCGAAGCCGGAAGGCGCGTTCCCAGTTCCAGAATCGGACAGTCCACGTGCTGGGGTCCGGGACTGCGTCCGGGTACAGTGTACCTGCTCGCTCACCCGGGTGGCCTTTTGTACGTGGACGTTGCCCTCTCATCGGCAGCTTCTGATGATGTAACTACTGTAGAAGTACATGCATGTGTGTGATGTGTGCACCGTTCATCTCGACGTACCGGCGCGCTTGGCTAGCTAAACGAGGGGTATGTGCATTACGCACCCGGATGGGAACTCGGTCGGATGCAGGAATGCAGCGTGCTGCAACAACTGCACACACGGTTGATGATGGATGGGGGTCATCACTCATCATCGGCTAGATTTATTGACCGATCACCTGTAGTAGGTATATATATATATATATATATATATATATATATATATATATATATATATATAAGAGAGTCGATCACCAAGCGAGGTAGAGAAAATTTATACTATATGACCGTTATTAGTATAAACAAAGAGCTATAGCTTAGATAGCTCTATTGCGTACTCCTACTGTCCTACATGCATGGACAGTGGCGGCAAAGATATTAATTTGTATATAGAAACATGCCGATTGCTACTATACACACGATGGAGTGGATATTCATCGCCAACTAATGGCGCGGAATAATTGGGCAATATCTTATCTGTTGAGTGTGGACTGAAACTAAAGGAACGAAGCAGCAATGATGCATAGCGCAGATAGCAGCAGCACTACGTACTACTGTGGCTAGTGTGTCTTGTCGGTGAAATCTTATTTGTGGTTATTGGAGCCCTGGCTCCAGGACTCGAGCTAGATAAATGTATCCAATTATTACTACAACTTATAGGTATTTAAAAACAAATGTCTCAGCAGATTGATGTCTATAGCCAAGGCAGGATTTTCATGTCGTCGTCTCTGCATGTAGCCAAACAACACTGTGTAGTACTTAGCGCACAAGCCAATTGCTTGGCCCAACAATTTCCTAATCTCTCTCGCTTTTACTATGTATACTATACTCCGTATTGAGTTTATGTATGCTAGTACGTACAACATTGTACGTGAATCCATATACCCTAGACGAAGCATCAAGCATGCATGAAAGGTACTGTACTTTAGACTCTGTCACATGCATGGACCCCCGAGCCGTTCGCGGAGAAGGAAGGTGATCGTCGCAACAGTCGGTGCCCCGCGCGGCCGCGAAGAGGTAGCCCCAGCCCTCGGTATCCGTCACCTCCAAGTCCCATAGCGATGGGGACCATTTGACGTGACAGTCACGCTCACAGCTGACACGTTGACGTTGCGATCTTATCTACAGGCAGGAAGACGTCCACGTTCACGTAATGAATCACGCCGCGTCTGTGATCACGACCAGTATTTTTTTCCTCCTCCCATATCTCTGCATCGTAACTAAAACCGCCAGGCTCGCGCAATAACACATAGTCAAACACGTCAAACGAGCATCTATCTCTGTTATTACTAGTTGCTCTCTTGCTCCTAGCTAGCTACGATAGACGGTAGCCACAGTAGTTTCCACAGTTCACCACCGTTCCGGGCGTGCAAGAAGGTCTACCTTAGCTTGGATCCGTATAGCAGTCTAGCTAGCTTGTTTTTGTAAATGCACATAATAGCATGTACATAATGTTAGTCAAAATTAAAATTTTATGCTGTAAACTTTATTTCAGTACGTATGGTGTGTACACGGATAATAAGAATCGAAAGTACATAACTCAGTTAGCAGTGTGTACACGCATAAGAATTGAACATAAGTACATAACTCAGTTGGTTAAATTCCTTGCATAGTGGAATCTGGTCGCATTTATATTTATTTTTTTAGCTCCCATTTATGTTTATTTATTTATTTTAGCTCGCATTTATGTTTAGTTATTGTACACAATTCCAACATCTCAATCGATTAGACTAAGAAGAGCATTCAGACGACGATTTCTTCTTCCGTTGGGTTTAGAAGGGAGGGCTTGGGGAGACAGGTAGGCATGACGATGGGGATAGGTTGGCCTGCGACGAGCTCAGCGCACCCTGGTAGGGGGGGGGGGATTGGCCAATGACAAGCTTAGCGGCGGGGGCACCGCTGAGCAGGCGGGGGGTTGGATAACCGGATGGCAAGAGTTAGGTGAGGGCGACGCCGGTGAACTTCGATGTTTTCTTTGTATTTAGCATGGCGGGGGCAGCAGAAGGTAGCACCGGTGGAGGCAGGCACGAGGCAGGGGCATCTGAGAAAAGGCTGGAAGATACTGGCAGCGACCGGTAGACTCGGCAGCGGGGACGCCACCGGGGCTGGAGGAAGCGGGCAAGAATCAGGAGGGGCCTAGGGGGTGGGGTGGGGGTGGTCCGAGAAAGGGCTAGAGGGGGCGGGCGCGAGACAAGAGGTGGGCTGAAAGACAACAACCCGAGAAAGAAGATGAATAGTTGAAGGGTTAGCTAGGGCGCTGGATCAAGATCCAACGACTAAGATTCGTCACCTTAAAAATGAAAAAAAAATCAGGCACTTGGAGGATAGCATATCCCTTTTTTATATTAGTGTTAGATGACATACACGTTGATAACAACTTCTATAGTAGCTTGAGAGTTTATCAATAGAGGGCCAAACACCAATATTTAATGGATTTTGTTAGATTTAGCCAGCTAGTTTCAAGCGTACTATACCAAATATTATTAATGGAGGACGTGACAAATGATCAGGAGCCGGCCATGCCATGTTGGCTATATACAGTTTTGATCTCTCATAGTTGCTCATATATTCTATCTCAACATATACCCATTGTTTTATCTCTTGGCATTGCTCATAGAGTTTCGGAGAAAAGTACACCTTTATATATATATATATATATATATATATATATATATATATGCTATGCATGAAAACAAAACTGTATTGTCGCCGTATGCATGTGTTAGTGTAGCCATTCATGAAAAAACTTTCGTTAATCTTGATCATACCACAAAGTATGTGTTTTCTCCGCATTTTTTTCTGGTTGCGATGATCAGTACGTGTCGCTTTCCAATTAGGTCCGCACAAAAAAAAGATAAAATATACTAGCTCCAATAATAGAACCTTAAAGTAAGGTTGCGGATTGGGGTGGGGAGAGATTATATATATTTATATAAAATAAAAAACCCAAATGGTTTTCATGATACTGTCCCCCAGGAACAGACTGTCCTTTTCCGTTTCCGTTCGGATCAGATATGATCCTCTTGCTTGGACTTTGCCAAAGGGAAACTAGCTAGGCAGCACTAAGTGATGAAGTGTTACACGTGTAAAGTGCATAGTGAACACTATACTAGGAGATAATGTGTATCTCGCCTTCAGCATAGTTTATTTGATTTGGGAATTGGTATTATCGAGCCCTGATTGCACACCAATGATATATATCTCTCTCCCTTTTTGAGCAGATCCCTTCACCTTGGTCTCAGCAAACAAATCCCTTCATAACTTATTAATCTCTTGACACGGTCTAAAAAACGATCGAGATGTACAGCTAATTTCTAATGCGTTGCTTATATGTTCAAATTAAACAAACATAATAGAGTTGTATAAGATTTGTGTAGGAAATCTGTTGCTCCAAATTAAAATAAAAATAGTCATATACACATCACCTAGTTTCTTGGACTGAACTAGTAGAATGGTCGGGAAAGAGATATATGCGTGTTGTGCCCCCACCTCCGGCTACGCGCGCGTTCCATCAACATTTGATGTGATAAAATTCTAGCTGGGATCATTAGCATATCTGAGTATTTAATTAATTCGTGGCCGTGCAATTATTGAGCTCTGTTTATATATGCGCAGGCGTACGTGTCCTTGGACCTGCAGGTCGGTACAATGATACGTTTCTTTAATTTTGATTCTGATGGGTTGGATTTGGACTTCTATTGTTCCATTAATCTGTGTGGACGTACGTATCTCCGATTCTCCGATCCACAATGAACAAAAGTATGAGAACGCAGAGAATTAACAGGTGAATAATTTTCACTTTTTATGAAAGTTTGATCAAATTTATAGATAAAATACTAAATTTTATTATATCAAATAAGTACCATTAGATTAATCATGAAATATATCTTCATAGTAAAACTTTCTGAAACATATATGTTCATACCATTTTTTATAAACATAGTTAAATCTATATGTATATATCTAATATTTCCTCCAAATTTTGGTCTATTATACTCACTCTCCTAGTCCGTGTGTTCTTCCACTCTCCAGACCACAAGAGTACTAGCCGATTTTATTAGTAGTAGTGCATGATGAATTAGACATTAGATTTCTAATTTGACTTGCACAAGACCCAAAGAGTCAAACCCATGATTGTGCTCTTGCATGTTTGTTAGTCTGAAAAGCGATGACTGAAAATACTATTTGTTGATTTATTATGAGAAAAAATATCGTTGGCTAACAGAAAAAGTACAGCTTATAAGACAAACGAACATATCGGAGTCTAATTTCAAAATATTAGAACAAATAATGTAAGATATTTGCCAGTACGAGAAATAACACTCTTTTTATGACGGACGAGTATTGCTTGCCTACCGAGGATCTTTTGTTTGGATGATGGTACAGGATACGTAGTGCACCTACATCTCTTACTCTCATACAGTACAACATACAATGGGTTGGGCTTGAGTCTCCTACTACACTAGCTATACGCGTATACACACCAGAGTCTGCTCCAGAAGGCTAGTTGTACGTCGGACCACTTGAAATGCATGAAATTTGTAGGAATCACACAGGAAATTCAGTTTATTTTTCAGATAAGACGTTAAAAGCAGGGGAAAAACAATCCGCATTTCAGAGCCCGTTATGTCAACTCTCTCAGGTGGCCAGGTTGAATAACCAAACCACACATGCGGCATCGTCGTACAAGCACAAGCGTGAAGACTGGCGACCCCTCCCTCCACATGAGTCGTGCTGGGCTTTGGTTTAGCCAGGCTAGGGGGGGCGTATTTCTGCCCGCGAGCTGAGCCGTGTCCCGTTCATGGCAGACAAGATGGGCCGGGCTCGGAACTCCCAATACGGAGAGAGTTTTTTTTTTTGGAATTCTAGACAGAGAGAGCTACAGTAGCTAGCTAGCAAAAAGAAAAAAACTTCGCTAAGAAACAAAAACTAGTAAAAAAAAATCGATGAAGTCACGCTAACGCACGTCGATCCTTGAAAATGATCCCCACGAGTTCCAGCTCTCGAATGAGGATCGGCACGGACGACTAGGAGGCCGGGTTTTCAAAATGATGGATGCTACAAAGGTGCGTGGCTGCGAGGAAAAGAAGGCGCGTACTATGCAACTGCATGCATGCCTTGTTGTTTGGAGCAGCTCTGTGGTGGCCGATTTAAGATTTTAATCCGGGTACGAACAAAACGATATAATTCATTAACATGGATATAATATAATTAGATCACTAAATGATGATAAAATAGTTGTGAATGTAAAGTGTTAAGTTTGTTGTATGAGTTGAACAGACTAGTAATTATATATAACAATATATTATACATGTACATGTTATTAAAGGGTATATATATACTATATGTTTTTCAAAAAAATAGAGGGGGGGAGTTGTACCCCCATGTTACTACTCTAGATCCGCCCCTGCCCGCGGGAGCCACGTTGCGCCACCATCCGCCAACTTAGGCCTTGTTTATAGTTACCCAATAACCAAAAACTTTTCAAAATTTTCGGTTATATAAAATTTTACAGCATATGTATGAAGTAATAAATATAGACGAAAACAAAAACTAAGCACAGTTTAACTGTAATTTGCGAGACGAATCTTTTGAGCCTAGTTAGTTTATGATTAGATAATATTTGTTAAATACAAACGAAAGTGCTACAATAACCAAAACAAAAAAAATTATGAACTAAACAAGGCCTTATTCAGTTTCGAACCACAAAGATACACTACGTCTGATGGTCCGAGCGAAGATATAGGGGTTGTTTAGCACTGAGTTTATGGAACACCTAAGTTTTTTCATAACTTTATCATTTTATTTCAAATCAAGTGCGTGAAATTAAAATTATTTGGCTAAAAGAATATAAAGTAAAGTTAAAAAATGTGAAACGGAGTAGTCCTAAACACCTTCATAGATTCAGACATGTGACGGTTGAAAAAAAATAATCTGTTTTTACCAGTGAGCTCCAAGAGCTGATCCGCCGGCCTGTAGACGACGTTGGGGAAGCGGACAGCTTGGGAAATCAAAACAAGCACTTTAATTTGTAGCCAACCATCAGATTTACATTCAAAATCAAATAAAAAACACGCAACAAAATTTAGACAATAATAACGATGTTCACTATGGTTTTTAACTCTACCACGTTTACATAGCATGTAATTAACGTGCTTTACATCTTCATTTATGCCCTATATATGTTATACAAGGACTGACGTCTTTTCCAACGGTATCTTGCTCGCTACATCTCCATTAACAATGTCATCATAAACAGTCCTATAAAATGATAATATCCGCCAAATCACCAGAAAACAGGGATTCACGATGAACAAAATTACCGCCCCTGCTGTCCATACCTCGAGGCGTTTCAGAAGTTCGGTGAAGACACCGACGTAGAAAACATACAAGAATGAATACAACAGGTTCTGCAACGAAATAACAAACATAGTTAGTTGTATTGGCTCTAGGACGGAAAATATTTTAATTTTTTTAAAAAACTAAAGAGACATGACAAATAGTCATTTACCGAAGAAAATAGCTTTTCCTTCATTTCAAATTAAAACATTTGGTTCCAGTTATTTTGTAGGTACATGTGTATAGTAAAAGTTATACACATAGAAAAATTTAAACAACTTACAATTTAAAATGATAGCTCTGGCCCATAGTGAGAGAACATACTTATATATGAGTTACATATATGCACAAAACCAGGACATGGCCTTAAAAGCAGTTTTGAGTTAAACTGCAAACACACAAGTAATAGATAATGGAATAGCTCATTGTAGGTTGTTATGGTTTTTTAGATATCTAGTTTCTGTTAGACACTTAGTATGTCTTGATACATAATAAAAATTATGTATCTAGAAAATACAAAATGGTCTATAAATTAGAATGGAGGGAGTATTTAACTTGCAATTATGGGCTAATATGGTGCTTTCATGTCTTAATTAGCTTAACTAAAGGTGGTGCCACATCTTTGATGATTTAAATAAGTATTGTTCTTAAATTATTATAGATTCCACATAAATCAGAGGAAAAAAGGTAGCCTGTTTGCTGGTAAGAAAAGATATGGCTAAAAATATTGTTCGCTGATATATTATGAGAGAAAAACACTATTAACTATTGAAATAATAACAATATCAAAGTTCAAAGCTCAGCTGCGGATCAGATAGACGGGAGAAAGTAAAATAATAACATTAATTTTAGTAGCATAATTCTATAACAAAAAGAAAAGGCTTGCTAGATAAACAGTTTTAACACCATATAGTCTGTGTACTTTTTTTTGTCCTTGTCCTAGATATGTTTTCGTCAAATGTATAAAAATCCCATTATATATTTTTCCTTTAAAGTAGGCCTTTTATTATCGTCAGGAAATAAGTCAATTGCTTTGACAGGATGGGCTGGTCCTGTCTTCTAGTATTTCTGAGAACAAAAAGAAACTAAATCTACTTGCGCGATGCATCACAGTCTAATTAATGATGAAGCAAGAACAAGCATTCATATTCATATACTAGTTTTAAAGACGATCACCGACGAACAAGTGACGTGGACAAGACAGATTTGGAAGTACTTACAATGGCAACGTTGATCACAACGGCCAGTCGACGGTTCTTGACGACGTGGCGAGTTCCCGCCGCGTTTGCCTTCATCGACTCCATATCCCTTGTTGCTTCCCTGTTTACTTTCATGTTTATAAGAGCGTAAACGAGAAGGTATTATAACAGATGTGGGAGACCATGTACTTCTAGGTGATGTATTCCTTCAGTTCTAGATCGGATTCAGATATCCAATTTCTGATTAATGGGGGCAAGAGTTTGTGAGTGAACTTACGAATTGAACAGTGAAGATCTCAGACAACCGAGGGCAAGAAAAAGATTGACTCTGCACGCACATAAAAAAAAGGAGATTAATTATTTGCTCATCCTGGTGGTGCATAATTAAGCCCTACTAGCTTGTGCGTGTGAGGAGGAGGATCTCTATACATGATAGATGTAAGTTCAAGAATTAATCGACACGCGCCCATGCGGAGATTGCCAACTACTTACCAGAAGAAGATCTTGATGGATTAACGATTCCTGCCCCGGAGCTAGCTTAGGTTGCGGGACAAGATTCGGGGGTATATATATGGCCATCGGCGCGAGGAGGTACCGTGTGGCGGATCGGAGCCACGACGACTCCGGACTCCACAGAGATTACGACTTAGGCCTTGTTTAGTTTTAAAAAAATTTATAAAATAGAAATAATATCACTTTCGTTTGTATTTGCCAAATATTATTCAAACATGTACTAACTAGACTCAAAAGATTCGTTTCGTCAATTCCGACCAAACTGTGCAATTAGTTTTTATTTTCGTCTATATTTAATACTTCATGTATGCGTCTAAAGATTTGATGTGACGGGGAATCTGAAAAATTTTGCAAAATTTTCTGGGACCCCAAACACCAAAAATTTTTCAAGATTCCCCGTCACATCGAATCTTGCGGCACATGCATGAAGCATTAAATATAGATAAAAACAAAAACTAATTACACAGTTTACCTGTAAATCGCGAGACGAATCTTTTAAGCCTAATTACTCTATAATTGGACGATGTTTGTCAAATAAAAACGAAAATACTACAATGTCAAAATAAAAAAAAATTCGCATGTAAACCAGGCTTTACTGTAAATACGAAGGACTTTCGTCCAAACCGGCAACTTCGTGCGCCCTCCCGATTCAATCTATGGCTTTGTTTAGTTCCAAAAAATTTTGCAAAACAGGTACTGTAGCACTTTTGTGACAAATATTGTCTAATCATGAACTAACTAGGCTTAAGAGATTATCTCATCAATTCCGACCAAACTATGCAATTAGTTTTTATTTTCGTCTATATTTAATACTTTATGCATGCGTCTAAAGATTCGATGTGACGGAGAATTAAAAAATTTTATAAAATTTTTTGGGAACTAAACAAGGCCTAACCCTATCTCTACTACCCCAGGCCCTGGGTCGAGTCTGTATTGGTCACCGGGCCCTCCGGTTCGGTTCTCTGATTTTGGCTACCGGCTACCGCGGATACTAATTTGTGGTTTCATGGTTGAAAAGTAGCGGCAAATGCGTAGAGCCTCGCTTCGTTCTGTCAGACCGCCGCCGACGAATCCACTCATCACCAGAGTCGGGAGATAAGAGAAAGCATGGTTCATCCTTACTCGGGTTACTGTGGTTTCTGGACGCGCAGAGACTTCATCAACCGCACCAGGACATCCCTGCGCCGACAATCAAGGTGAACTTTGTTATTTGTATAACATGTCTCCTTGCATGTTTAATGATTAGCAGTATTTCAAAGAAAAACTTATGTCCGTGAATGTTGGGCTTGCCTTGGAGAAGCAAGAAATTGCAAATACAGAAAAGATGTTAAGAAACTATAAACACACGGAAAAGCAGCACGGAAGCCAAATTGGGTTTGGCGATATCAGGATTAGAAATTCAGAATGTCGTTTACAGCCATCGTGACCGGCCTTCTCTAGCTTTTGTATGCCAAAGACTAACCCAGCTCGGGCCTATTACAGGTATTGGGCTTGTGTACACGTTTGGGCCTCCGAATGGCCGGGTCCAACTCTCAGGCTCTTCATCAGCTTTCTGCTTGTTGCCGTATCTTCAGGTGAAACGTACAGTCCCCGTTCTTAAAGAACCCGCAATGCCCCCATTGCCGGGAGACTTATACCTCTGTGCCATTATAAAAGATTGACCAAACCAAGAGGCCACTAAAAAGATGTTTCGCACCGCTGTGCCCAACTTCATCTTCGACTATACCCGTGTGTCATTCCGTCCCCATTCCATTTGTTTTCTTCCGTTTAAGGGGTCTGACACGTGGATCCGGATGGCACAATGTCCTTATTGCCCTCCCAGTCACGAGAGAGAGTTCCGATACCTGTTCGCGACGTCCAACATCCGGTTCCCCAACTTCTTCCCGCAGTCCCGCGCGGGCTCCCGGATCTGGAGCCAGAGCGCCAACTGGATCGGGTCCATGGCCGCGTCCACGGACGCCGAGACCACGCTGGAGCTGCTGGAGATCGAGTCACCCGTGCCTGGACTCCGCGGCGCGTTCTACGGCGGCGGGGCCCGGCAGCTCGGGAAGCAGCTGGCCGGGGCCGCCTTCGTGGTGGCGTGGAACGTCGTGGTCACGTCGCTCATCCTGCTCGCCATCTCTCGGCCCGACGACCAGCTCATGATCGGCGACGACGCCGCGCACGGGGAGGAGGCGTACGCGCTCTGGGGCGACGGCGAGAAGTTCGACGCCACCCGGCATCACGACGCCGCGAGGGGCGGCGGCGGTGGTGGCATGATGGATAGGGATGGGTGAGCCTGCGAGGCGCTGCGGCTGGCGGCGGCGTGCATCACCGCGGCGCACCTGGCGCGGTCGGCGGAGCCGCTGCTGCGGTGCGAGGTGACGACGTGGATGCTGGACGCCGCGGAGCCGCGCGGGTTCAGCATGCGCAAGCTGCGCGCCAACTGGAACCGCGCCGTGGCCGCGCTCTCCTGGGTCGCCGACGTGGCCGTGCTGGTCCTCGCGTGGCACCCGGTCCTCGTCGTGCCGCTTCTGACGCTCCACGCCGCCGCGGTTGGCGTGTGGAAGTGCCAGCGCAGGCCGCGCGCGCCGGCGCCACACCCGTGCGTGCGCGCGTCCATGGCGGAGGTGCCGGACAGGGAAGTGCCAGCGCAGGCCGCGCGCGCCGCCGGCGCCGCACCCGTGCGTGCGCGCGTCCATGGCGGAGGTGTCGGACAGGGAGGAGCTGGGCATTGGGAGTCGTTGTCCTGCTCGAACGTCAGCGACATTTTCTTATCCCGAACGTCAGACGCAGTGAACCACATCTCCTCCTCGCATAAGTGCAAAAAAAAAAAAAACAGAAGCGTGGCATTGGGGACAAAAAAAATTTTTGTTGTCGAGACCAAGTAGCCCAGGAGTATTCAAGTCTATTGTCAGGCCACTTAACTGCCGTTAGTCTTCAAAATGGACGGAATGACACACGGGTATAGCCGAAGATGAAGTTAAACACAGCGGTGCGAAACAACTTTTTAGTGACTTCCTGGTTTGGTCGATTTTTTATAATAGCATACAGGTAAAAAGCTCCATTGGCGGCGCGCGATGGCGTTGCTGACCAAGCTGATGAGCCACCATCTGACGAGGACTTGTTCAACAGTGTTGTCACCAGATGTCTACCGGCATCCCATAGCAGTAAGTCTACAGTTAAAGGAAACGGCATGCTTAATGAAGGTTGCATGCAACCGTGCATTTTTCACCTACCAGCGATGAGATGGAAACCACGTCAATTTCTTTCGATTGACACAAATAATGTCTTGTTTAGTTTTAAATTTATTTTACAAAATAGATATTATAGCAATTTTGTTTGTATTTAACAAATTTTGTCCAACCATGAACTAAAGATCCATCTCACAAATTACAAACAAACTGTACAATTAGTTACTCTTTTATCAATATTTAATGCTTCATATATGTGCTATAAGATTCGATGTAACAAAAAAATTTAAAAATTTTATAAAGTTTTTTTGAAACAAGGCCTAATGGTGGGAAGCAAAGATAGCGCCATCTCTTTTCGGCTGGCCGATAGAATTCACGGCCGGGCAACGCGGCAATTACTCAACATACATGCAATTAGGTCGTTCAGTTTTGAAAAGTTTTTGAATTTTAATATTATAGCATTTTTGTTTATATTTAATAATTATTGTCCAACTATAAACTAACTAAGCTTAAAAGATTCGTCTCGTATATTACAGAGAAACGGTGCAATTAGTTTTTGTTTTCGTCTATATTTAGTGTTCCATGTATGTGACACAAAATTTGATGTGATGTGAAATCTTGAAAAGTTTTCGTATTTTAGGGTGAACAAGGCCTTAATACGTTTATTGGTCTTTGGGATTAGACTTGCCACGCCAGACATACAGGACCGTAGGGAGTATACTCTCTCCATATACCTATAAAAAAAGTCATTTAAGACAACAATATGGTCTCTAAAATCTAACTTTGACTTTTTATTTTTATAAAAATATTTATAAAAAAGGTATATATATATATTTTTTTTATGAAAGTATTTTTTAAGACAAATCTATTCATATATTTTTTATACTAGCAAAAGTGCCCGTGCGTTGCAATGGGTGAAAAGATATAACGTCATCCGGACGTGTATGCTAGGAGGACATGCTGGTATGGCTATCTCCTACTCCGAACCAATCAATCGAATCTGCCTCTAATACATCTATGTCCTTCCGCACGCCTAGCAGAAGGAAGGAGAAAGAGTCCAGCTGCATCACACCTAGATAAAAGGACTATACCTCAAATGCCTTAGGTGTACGTGCGTCAAGGAAAAGAGCTTGCACATGATTTTGGTTAGGTCTCGTGTTCCTATACATGCCGGACAAGATAGCAGCAACGTATCTGCGTACAGCGGTCTCTTGCCGAACGATTTTGGTCTGTTATTGGGAAAGATCAGCCTTCTCTTGAGCGCGCACACAATATTTGGTTAATTGTAACCATAGTCCTATACAGAACGCTGATACTTAGTGGACTGATGGACATATAAATATATAAAATTTTTACAATTAAGTATAGATTTTTAAACTTAACAACTTAGGCCTTGTTTAGATATTTTTTTTTGATTTTGACACTATAGCACTTTCGTTTTTATTTGACAACATTATCCAATCATGAAACAACTAGGCTTAAAATATTCGTCTCGTGATTTACAGGTAAACTATGTAATTAGTTATCTTTTTTATCTATATTTAATGTTCTATACATGTGACGCAAGATTCGATGTGATGGGGAATTTTGTAAAGTTTTAGATTTTTAGGTATATCTAAACAAGGCCTTAAAAGTTATTGATGAATATATATTTATAATATGTGAATCAAATCTTATCTAAACAACTTTCTTTATGAGTACGGATGAGTACGGAGAGGAGAGAGTATTAATTTGTTACGTTGCAGCACCTTGTGGAGACGGCATTCTTGTATCCTCTTTAAGTCCTTGCCTCGGTGACTCGGTCCAACTTCTGAAGCACCTCTGGATAATTACGGGTATATATATATATATATATATATATATATATATATATATATATATATATATATATATATATATATATATATATATATATATATATATATATATGCCAGGAGTACGACTAGCTAGCTGAGCAAGCGTTAATACCAAATTACCAACTACAGAGCCGGAGACCGGCGCCGTGGTGCCGGTGCCGGACACGGGAGGTGTCGCGACAAAACCCTCAGTTTGTTGGTCAGAAACAACCCCTCGCGGCGCCGCGTCATAGCCCATGAGGATCCGACCCCACCACCACCTCACACGCTACGCTAGAGCAGGACGCAGCCCCGTCTACGCGGCACCACGCCCTCGCGAGCACTCACAACGTGTCCTCCGCTCCGCCGCCTCTCGTCCCTATCCGTCCCGCGCGCCGCCGCCTCGGGACGCGCAGTTCATGCACCCACACTGCGCGCCGCGTTTGGCCGCACCCAGCAAAAAAAACCCGGCGACGTCTTTCCGTTCCAAGCAGGCGAGAGAGCTCCCGCTATATAACGGCGAGACCGTAGCACACACTGCGCGGGGTCATCACAAAGCTGTCACAAACTCAGCATACACCGACACACCACGCCGCACTACTCGTGAGAAGCAGAGCGGACGAACACGCGGCGCGGACACTGCGATATGGATCCTCGTGCGCTCGGCGCTGGCATGCTGCTCGCCGTCCTGCTCATGGCCGCCACCGCGGCGGCGTCCGCGCGCCCCGACGACGACGACGTAGCGGGCAGCGGGGCCGGAGCCGGCGGCATACGGCAACCGGCGAGCGACGGGTACCGCGGGAGGAAGGTGGGGGCCAGGACGGAGGTGCGGGACGTGGAGAGCGACGGCGAGGTGCAGGAGCTCGGCCGCTTCTCCGTCGCCGAGTACAACCGCCAGCTTAGAGGCGACGGCGGCGGCAGGCTCGAGTTCGGCAGGGTGGTGGCGGCGCAGCGGCAGGTGGTGTCGGGGCTCAAGTACTACCTCCGCGTCGCGGCGGTGGAGGAAGGTGCGCAGAACGCCGGCGGCGAGCGCGCGTTCGACGCCGTCGTCGTTGTCAAGCCCTGGCTCGAGTCGCGCACCCTGCTCACGTTCGCGCCGGCGGCCGCCAAGTAAGCGCGGCGTGCATCGGTGCATGTCTAGGTAGTATATGTCAGGTCTGCCTTCTCGGAGACCATGGAGGGTGAATAAAAGTTTTGCTTGTGTTTTGCATAAACGTACTAGTACTAGAGAGTGAAGATGAACTGTACATGTGCTGCGGCGCAGATGTTTTTTTGAGGAAGGCTATTGTACAAAGAGAGTGAGAATAAATCGCTGCGCTTCTATAACTAAGCAGCAGGCTGTTTTGTTCATCAGAGCTTTCTTCGAATCAGAATAAATGTCAAAGTGATCAGTTTCGATTGAATAAGTGCGGATATTTTTGCTCATTGTTAAACATTGATCAGTAATATATAATGACCCGGTGCCATTTGCCTACCCAGTGCTAGCTTGGAGCCCAAATACGGGGTGTTTGTTGTTTGTGAAGCGGAGCCATGTCACGGCAAGCAAAGATGCACTTTTATACTTTCTATACTTTTGATCATTTGATGAGTCACAGCCGAGAATGGATAACTCATGTCTCATGGCTACATTATTATTGGGACGTTTCGTCTTTGTTTACTCCAAAGCTAAGCCTGATCGATCAGTTTGTCAACGTGCACGCATGCAAAAACCTCTTCCAAAGGAAAGAACACCCGTGAACAGTAGAAAAATAGAGAAAAAGAGGGCACACATTTAACGTTTTGTTTTTGCGCGCCTTTCACCATCCTTTTCGTGTCCATGCAGTGCAGTGTGCATGTGTACACTGTTTTATACGGAAGAAAATTGAAAATTGAGTGCGGCCTCCCCGCACCGAGTCCCCGTGGGCACCAGGCTCGTGCTGATGACGCGTGTACACCGGGATTTGGACACCCGATCAGCGCCGTAATCATTGGATAGTTACCTGAGTTAGTTCCATCGCACGGAAAAGAGCGCAGAAATAGGTCACGCCGCCGCCGATACATACCGCGGCCGGTTGTGCGAGTTGCCACCGGTTGCGCGATGTCTTTGTAGCCACCCAAGCCATACGACGGACTACGCCTTCAAAGATAATTCAGAGGAGATTTGTTCCCAATCAAATGCACCAGTAGACAGCATGGAAACGAACTCTGCCCTAATCAATGGTGACGTTGATGCTATTGATGCAACACAGGTACGTATGGATCGCTATGCACCTGATAACATTATAGAATTTATTTATGCTAGGTTTGTATGCTGGAACATCTCAAACAAGTGTTTTTATATAGGAGAACAACACTGCTGTCATCAAGTGCGCGTGTACATTGCACAGGACTGCATCAGTTTCGGAGTTGCTAGAATCTACGACACAACAATAAGATGAGGTATGAGATGTCAGTTTGATTATTATAAGCATGGAAAAAATCATACTATGTATTTCTTGGTTATTAAACACCTTTAAATTTTCTTTTTTTTTTGCGAACGAAACACCTTTAAATTTTCTCTCTACATATAACAGGTAGTAGATAAAACTGGACAACCTTTGATTCGCCCTCAAGTTGGAATGACTTTTGATTCAGAGGATAAAGCTTATGAGATGTACAACACCTATGCTGGTAAGGTCGGGTTTAGTATTAGAAAGAGTCATACGAAGCGCCGAGTTGATAAAACTATATGTCAAAAGTATATAGTTTGCACTAACCAAGGATTTCGAGGAAACGAGTCATCAAACAGGGACGTTACAAGGACGGGTTGTGATGCCCGTATTCAGTTTAGTGTTAGTAAAGAGGGGATTTGGAAAGTACAAAAGGTTGTACTTGATCACAATCATTATCTTGCTAGTCCAAATAAATTGCACAAGTTGAAGTCACAGCGTCGTGTAACCGAAGCAGACAAGCAGCTCATTGGTCAGATAAGAGAAGCTGGAATGAAGCCAGCCCAGGTGTATGAGTTCATGAAAGAGTTTTATGGAGGATCTGACAAAGTTCCATTCGCACAGATGGATAGCAACAATGAGATCGGTCGTAAGCGGAAGAAGTACTTAGAGTCCAATGATGCACAGTCATTGTTGGATTACTTGAAAAATAAGCAGAAAGATGATCCTGCATTTTTTTATGCTGCTCAAATAGATGAGGAAGATGGCCGGATAGCTAATTTCTTTTGGGCAGATGGTCAGTCGATTATGGACTATGCATGCTTTGGTGACGCTATATCATTTGACACCACCTTTCAGACTAATAAGTTTGAAATGCCTTTTGCTCCACTCCTTGGAACGAACCATCATAAACAAACAATAATTTTTGGGGCTGCACTGATATTTAATGAGACTATTGAATCATTTGTTTGGCTCTTTGAGACCTTCCTAATAGCAATGTCAGGCAAACATCCCAACACAATTTTCACTGATCAAGACGCGGCCATGGCAGGAGCAATTGCCTATGTATTTAGAAATACAAGTCATCGTCTTTGTTTGTGGCACATCTATCTTAATGCTGCTAAACATATAGGGCCCATAATTCAGAATTATCCTGACACATTTTTACCTGAATTTAAGAGATGTGTGTATGAAGATAGATCAGAAGATCTATTCATCCAGAAGTGGCAGGAATTGTTGAGTAAGTATAACCTTGAGAACAACCAATGGATGGCAAACTTATATGCTTTGAGGAAAAAGTGGGCCGCTGTATATCGTGACTCTTTTACTGCCGATATGAATTCAACTCAAAGAAGTGAAGGTATGAATAACGTCTTCAAGAAAAGATTTCGTAGAAAACTTGGACTTACTGAACTTCTTATAGAGTGCGAGAAGGTTTCCGCTAGCCTTCGTGAAAATGAGTTAGAAGCGGATTTTAATTCACGTCGAAAGAACCCAGTTACTTGCTTCCCAAATTTACCTCTATTGAAAACCGCAGCTGAATCCTATACAAAGAGGATGTATTTGGAGTTTGAGGAAGAATTTAAAGAATATTTTTCATTCTCTTGTAAATTGTTGCAAACTGATGGATCAATCTTCACATATATGGTTAAACATATGCAAGCTAATCATGGAGCAACGACTGTTTTTGACAGTGCGAATATATCCATTACATGTTCGTGCAGAAAGTATGAATCCATAGGTATGTGCACACATTTTGAATTATAATATAGTTTCTAATGTGCACCGATGGAAAATTATATCTTTATTTTGTAGGTATACTGTGCAAGCATGCCTTCAAAGTTTTTAGTGTGAACGATGTTTTCAAATTGCCGCCGCAATATATATTGGGAAGATGGACCAAATATGCAAAAAGAGGATTTTATATCGAGAAACAAGAAACCGGCGAAGAAAGTTTGAAAACGCGTGCTGCGCGTATCTCACGAAAGGCTACATCCCTTACATTGAAATGTTCATTGTCAAAAGAACTTCTTGATGATTTGGAGAAAGGTATAGATAAATTGGACTTGGAAGCAGATATTGCTATAAGCAAGTTGCAAGAAAAATCCGATGATGTTCCTCTAGTTTCAACTGAATGTGCTACAGACACATTGAACGGTACAATATCATTTAGAGTTCCCCATGTCATAAAGGGCCCAAAGAATAAGCGACTCCAAAGTGCAGTTGAAAAAAATACATCAAAGAAGAAAAAGAAAAGTTCCAAGACGAAAGGTATTGATCCTACCTTTCCTAGCTGATTTTGTTCCCACGAAAAAGTCTAACTTATATATTAATTATTTTTGTTCACAGGAGATGCTACAAATAATACTGCAGAGAATAGAGACGGAAGTGTTAATCCAAACCAATTAATCGTAAATGATTTACACTTATTGTTTTAGTTTTATATTTTATTTACTTACAATAAATTGTTATAAATAATTTCTTATACACGACACAGGATCTTCATGCTGGCAACAGTGGCGGTAATAGTACAATACAATTTGCAAATGATTCAGCCATGGTTGCTCCATTCATCCATGGCGGAGATACTAATAATGCTACAACGCCAAACTTCACAAACTGTGTATGGGCAATCTTCTACTGTGTCTGTTCCTTTCATGCAAGGCGGATATACGGATCTTTTACATGGTGTTCATCAAGATGCTGCAATGTCCTTATCCGCTAGGAAGTTAAATTTTGATGAGAATATGTAACTATATTGTTCAACAAGACGTCACTTTGTAGTACTTTTTTTGGATGGATTTGCTAGTTACGTTGGTTATCAATTTCAAATTTTTGCATATTCTATTCTCTATGATCACAGAAATAATCACAACATACTGTGATAATTTTCAGCAAAAATAGCCTCTTATATAAGTTTAAAAATAGCCAACATGCTATATGTATTTCGGAAAAAAAAATACAATGTGTAAACATATCTCAAAAGCCTTTGCACCATCAGAAAGATCATGGACTGCATCTGAATATTTTCATCATTATTACACAGGAATAGTTATGAAATCCAGCAGTGGTAAATTTGCACTCAAGTGATTGTACCAGTGACTGCTGGAAAATTAATCCTACTTCTAGACGTACAAGCAGCGCGTTAAAGCCAGGAGCCGAGAATGTACTACGAGCGTCGGGCGATCTGCAACTAACTTGCGAGCCGAGCGCTACGTGGACTTGACCCTGCGAGCCGAAGACGTGCGAGCCGAAGCGCTGAGATGCGAGTCGAGCGGACGGCTCTCCAAATCCCGGTGTACACGCGTACGAGCCTGGTGCCCACGGGGACTCGGTGCGGGGAGGCCGCACTCAATTTTCTTCCGTTTTATACTGTCCATATGCAGTGCAGTTTGCATGCGTACACAGTTTTAGATATTCCCGACAGCAGCATGGGTTCCAAGCGGTGCACCTTGCGGCTCTGCCCGTCGTCCTTGTGTTCCTCCGATCCAGTCGCCCGCCGCTGTTATCCGCTTCCTCGCCGAGTCCTAAATCGTGGCATCTCATATCCTCGGTAGATCTGGACATTGTCGTGCTCAATTTAAACGTGTCTTGATTATGCTCATGTTACATGAACTGTTGGCAAAGTTCATGATTATCGAGAGATTAAACTAAATCGTAAACGCCAATACTTGGCTATCCCAAAACTGCACGGTTATGTAAGAGAATGCAAGAATCTTTTTATTCAATGGCTTAGTTATGTTTTGCAAAATTGGCCCTTGTTTAAATGAACATTTTTTTTCCTCAACAAAACCGCGGCAAGTTGTCATCCGTACCAGTACGCGATGAGGACTTCAATCGGTCGTCAGACTTATCGTGGAAGGCTGCAAGACTATAACTCTGTTGTCCCTAATCCTCATCCTCATCGTCGGGCACTTGCATCGACGCAAGTCGAGCAAGCGAACAGACGTTCAGTTTCTTACCGTGGATTGAGGACGTGGCACGCAGCCACGACATGTAGCTCCTCCGTATTGCAGCTGTCCCTGTTGCATCAAACGTATGACGCACGCAGAAACTGCAGTGTGGAAGTTCACTGCCCAATGCGCGGCTGAATATCTATAATTCTAGGCCTTGTTTAGATGTGAAAAAAATTTAGATTTCGCTACTGTCGTATTTTTGTTTGTTTGTGGTAAATATTATCCAATCATAGAGTAACTAGGATCAAAAGATTCGTCTCGCGATTTACAGTCAAACTGTATGATTAGTTTTTATTTTATCTATATTTAATGTTTCATATATGTGCCTAGTTGGATGAGGAAATGACGCACGGTTGCACACCAAAGGTCAACGACACTGGTTGCACCAGCCTCAAAGCAGTGATAACCTGCAAAACTGAAGTCGGGTCATTATTTGGTAGGGCAGGCCAAGCATCAGCAGTCCCAAAAGGTGCATCAGCGGCCTGATTGAAAGGAAACAACGCGTACTCCAGCTCGACCATCAATCAATCTGCATATCTCGTTCATCAGAAGTTAAGGGCCTGTTTAGATTGGTAACGAAAATTTTTTGGGTGTCACATCGAATGTGTCGGAAGGATGTCGGGAGGGGTTTTTACAGACTAATAAAAAAACAAATTACATAGCTCGTCAGGAAACTGCAAGACAAATTTATTAAGCATAATTAATCTATCATTAGCATATGTGGGTTACTGTAGCACTTAAGGCTAATCAGGGAGTAACTAGGCTTAAAAGATTCGTCTCGCGATTCTCAACTAAACTGTGTAATTAGTTTATTTTTTTATCTACATTTAATGTTCCATGCATGTGTCTAAAAATTCGATGGGATGGATGAAAAATTTTTGGGTGGGGAACTAAACAGGGCCAGTACTAGCAAACAGTGAAATCAACACGCACAAAAATACATCACCAGAATGATGCCGAACAGCCAGTCATTTGCACTAGACCTGACTTTCACTGATTGGCAAATACGAGGTTTGCAGCGCCCTTTAATTTTAAAGGGCTGATATGTCCAGAATATCCAACGCTTCAGACCAAGCACACCTCAAGCATAGATCGCAACAGCCTAGCTCTCTTTGGCTAATAGTAACCTAATGTTCGCAAGGGGCTCGAGAACAGAAAATTAGTAGGATCCCTACGATAGCCCAACCATCTGGCACGTCAGTTTTGCATAAAACCCATCATTAGGTTAGTTCAGTTCCCCAAGATTTTAATATGAACCTGTTTGTCAGTTCAAGCATTAGGACTGAATATAGGCTTCTATTACCTCTTAAGCAGGGTCTAAAGAAGCTGTGGTGAAGGTCTCAAATGAATCTGCCTCCCATATCACCAACCCTAATATACTTACCTCATATGATATTTACATGATCAGCTAACTCAGTGAGATTACCCTAATATACTCGCCTCAGCTGAGTGAGCCTTCCTTGGAAGAATGGTGATCCAGACCACATGGAGAAGTTGATGACAAGGTTCAAAGGTCCCAATTCCATCATCATTTAGGGGCATGGTTCTTTTTTTTCGAGAACATGCTCGGCATGTATTTCATTAAGCAGAAGAGTAGAGTTCAACAAGGACCCAACAAATTTCAGTAATCCAGAGATTACCGAAGACACCCAAACGCAACATAGAAGCAACATGGCAACAACGAACAGGAGACACTCTGCAATCGTTTGTCTTTGATGGGGCTGCACCGGATGTTAGAGCTCTCTTGTCATAACTCAGTGAGAAGATGAGATTTTGAGGCCTACCTGGAGCAAAGAGTATTTTATATCTAACTGCCCCATCGCAGGTTTTGATCTAGACCACATCTCTAGGAGAGACCATTTTTTTGCTTTCTGTATCATAGCAGAGTTTCTGGTTTTTTCCTAGAGTGAGTGGCGAGTTGGGTCTGTTTACTTTTTGTGTATTTTTTTTTTGCAAAGGTTCTCTTACCCCTTTTTATCCTTCTTATTATTACAAAGATACACAGCTCTCTGCGTGATTGATAAAAAAATTGAAATTGTGTTCAAAAATTAAAAAAAAATGAAATGAAACACAACTGCATGGTGACGAAGAAAACAAAATTGATACAGATTGGTTAAAAATGTCATGGATAGATGAGGTTTTTTCCCCCTACTTACATCTCGGTATGATCCTTGTGCTTTCAACACGCCACCAAGGTTGCAATATGCATCAACCTAAAGTTGCAATGTAATCAATAAAAACCAGAAGGTCTGGATAATTTTGGAGATTTGATTCACTAGCATCCAATTAACAAAACTAATTGTCAATTACCAAACGAGGATCTAGTGCAAGCGCCTGATGACAACACGTTCCTTTTCGAGTATAAGCATTTGCTAAGTTCGAGAATGCATCAGCAAAGGTGGGTCGAAGCTACAAAGGATAATGTAAAGTTAGTCTGAAATCATTAAAAAATAAAGTGAAAAAACAAGTAGAAGTGTGCTGAACCCCATCACTGCCACCTTCAATTCACACACATCGCTTTGCGCGGACCATCTGGGTGCACGCGTCCTGGACGCCTCTACGTATTCCTCTCGTTGGCATGTAAGTCTATCTCGTCGCCTTAGTCGACGCTGCTGTCTTTATTCCTGGTCTCTAGACCTTGTTGTATCAAGGTATCTCTTTGGTAACCTTCTTGTACTACGTTTGGTTTAATATATATGTTATGTTTTCGTCAAAAAAAAAAAAATCTTGCGCCCTGGTTTGTCATCAGATAGTACACTCACCTGAATTGCGTGTTCATAGCACTGGATGGCACGATCTATATCACCTTTCTCCTGCAACAGACAATTAAAAAAAAATGTACTCAACCATGTAAGAAAAACATAATCCGGCATATTACTACCATATAATAACTTTCCCAAGGAATTGACCTCACCCTCCATGCATTCGCCATGTTGTTGAAGGACTCCGGAAAATTGGGCTGGATTGCAACAGCCTCCTCGTTCTTCGCGATGCACTTGTCAAACTCCCGGAGCTAAACATTTTTTTATATAAGCGAAAAGGCATCAATACAAGTATACAACGCACCGAACACACAGAGAACAAGGTATGAGTCTGAATTTCACTGAAAAAAAAACCTGGAAATAAACGGCGCCGAGCAACAGAAGGTTCTCCAAGAGCCGGGGGTTCTCCCTGTAAATGGCATTGCTCTGTTCAAGTGCCACTCTGAAATCCCCTACGTTGTAACTCTGTTGAGCGATGTCGAGCCGCGTGCGTTCATCAACTGAAACCAACCAAAAAAACCGCAACGAATGATCATTTGACACCACGGAATTAATTCCAACGGAAGGGTCTAGGAGCGGTCCGAACCTTGGAGTGAGTTCAGTATCAGGGCATCGATCGCCGTGCCGAGCTGCTGCGGCCGCGGGTAGGTAGGCAGGGGAGGGTAGGGCGCGCGCTGTTCCTCCCCAGCTGCCACGGCGCCACCGCCGCGGCCGCAAATGAGAGCATCGCCGCGCTCCGGTAGAGGACCGGAGCTTCTGTAATGGCCGCCGAACCCTAACTCCCGTCGTCGAGCCTCCGCGTACGCGCCCGCCGTACGGGACGAACGAGACTGGAGAGCATGCGTCAGTCACGCGTTTCTGTTCCGAGGAGCTGATGGATGATGGCGGTGGCTTTCTCTCATACGCGTCGCGCTCGGCGCTCGTGGAGGAAATTTAGGGGTTGCCACGCTAACTGTTAGACAGGCCAGATGGGGTTAATGTTGGACCGTTTGGTTTCCTGGTTTTGATCTTTAGTCAGGCTCCCTCTAGCCGCCGTATGGGCCTTAGCCAGGCTCCCAGAAAACGGATGGGGGTCCGTTTTTCTGGAGCCATGCTTGGGCCAGCTCGCTTGCGCTTCGCTCCGCTCGCCTCCTCCGCTCCGCTCCGCTTCTCCTCAGGCAAACGAGTTCGGCGTCCGGCGCCGGCGCATCGGCGCCGAAGTGCGCCTCCCGCACGCGCAGCGCCATGAACTCCCCGTCCATCTCGGCAACTCGAGCTCGTGCGCTGCTAATCCTCCATGCTCGCGGCTCGCGCTCGTGGCAAGCTCAGCCCGACCGGCAATGGCGGCGGTGCTTGCGCCCTGCGCCTATAAACGGGAGCGGTGCTTGCGCCAGAGCTGCTCGCTGAAGACGCGGACGGCAAGGGTGGCGCGCGCGCCTGCCAGCAAGATGCCGCTGTTGGTCATGAGCAAGATCTCCCGAGCGGAGGCCGAGGCGTCGGCGTCGGCGTCGCACCTCAGTGCAGAGCTCTAGAGCGGCAGCAGGGCTGCGCGGCCCGTTGCAGCAGCGGCGGCGGGCAGAGGTGAGGGCAGGGCAGAGGTGTGGTGTGGTGTGGCAAGCAGAGGTGAGGCCCATTTGTTCGATAAAATGCTTCAAAGGTGGTAATCGATTCTATGCAAAGCTGAACAAGCAACCAAACAAACTCTTATGGAAACTAGGCCAGTTGAGCAAACCAACCAAACAAACCCTGTTGACTTACTGGGGACAGGTCCAATATAGCCTGGCTCCAATCTTAGCCTGGTTCTAATTAAGCCAGGAAACCAAACAGACCCTTAGGGACCGAGTGGGGTATTTGTAATTTTGTATCGGCATATTGTCGTAGGGTTTATTTAAATGCACTCGGATTCACATTAATCATGTACAAGTACAAAGTATGTTGAGTTAATTAAAGTATAATGTAAATTAAATTTCACCCCAAACCACCTTAAAGTTGTTTTTTAGAAAATAACTTCATGAGTGACTTTAGATAAAGTTGAGTTGTTTTGGAAAAAGTGTTTCGCAAAATAGTTTCACAAACTACTTCATGCATAGTTGAGAGAGAAAAAAGAGAGAGAGAGAGCTGCAATAAGCTACTTTTTTCAGCTTCATCCCAACTTATGTCTTTGTGAGAGGAGGGGAAAAACAACTTCACCCATGAAACTGTTTTAGAAATAAGTGTTTGGCAAAAAAAAACAGCTCATGAAGCTGTTGTGAGCTGTACCAAACAGGCCCTAACATATATAAATTATAATGAATTTGATAATATTCAAACAAGACCTGTATCGGAAATTAGGTCTTTTTTTACCAAAGTATCCGAAATCAAGGGGTTTTTTTTTGTGTGTGTGTGAGAGAGAGAGATCAGGTGGGCGGGGCGCGGAGCTGCAGTTGGCTCGGTGGCCGGTGGGCTCGCGTTGGATTGAACTTCGGGGTTCTGGGTTTTTTGGACGGAGGGGATGTAGTTCCATCTTACGAGCTGGGCTACTTTTACGGCCCTGTTTCGCCATTGATTGTTTGGGCTGTCCGTATCTGGACGAGGAGAAATTGGGCCTAAATACTATGCCGCTCAAATAACACGAGAGAGTGATGGACCATAGTCGCCACTTCGAGGCGAGCCAGTTATGGATTCCCTTCCTTTTGCCAGTTCAGCTATTGCCTATTTCGTTCTTTTTCGTCCTGACGATGAGTGATGGCTGAGTTGTGATGAATGAAACGGAAGCCCATGTTGACTTGGGTCTGCAGTCTGCACGCACCTTTTTTCTTCACTTTTTGATGAGGGTGATCGTGCACCGTCGTATAGTGTGCTTGGCTGCATCTATCACCCGTCTTTACAGTTGATGAAGTGCGTGCCTAGTTCCATCCATCAACGCGCTACGGCGTAGTGCAAGTACCTGCGTACTTGTGTTGGGTTCATTTCAGGTTAATGCCAAAGCTGGTTATTGATTGCAGTACCTGCAGGCTTCTTTTTTTCAACAGCAAAGGTTCCGTTGGAGTGTGCAATTTTTTTTTGTTTTTTCTGTTAACATAAACTGATATCCAGTTTTTTGTATTGTTTATATAAAATCTGTAGGATCCAAATCGATCCAACATGTTGTTTATTTTTTTTTGAGGGGAAACATGTTGTTTATTTATTGTTGTATTGTATCTCATCAGTTGTGCACAAAAAGCATAAGTATAGGCATAGATAATATCGGACGAGAACGAAGCAACAAATCTCATGAATTTTTCATCTGGACCTGGCTAGATGCTCGATTACAGTCTAGGCCACGTGAACCGATCGACAGAGCTGTGTATCCTTTGTAGGCTAACCCAGATGCTCTACTACTCTACAAGTAGTACAGCTACAACAAAGCCGCGGTCCTCTACTGTACGGACACGTCCGCCCGCCCCCGCCCCTGAGGCGAAGTACACACCGCGACCGGCGGCCAGCGATAGACCAGCTCCGCCGATCTCGTAGACCAGACCAGACCCGAGCACTTAGCATGCGGCCACTGCACGCCGGCCCGAGTCGTCGAGCCTCAATCAGGCCAGGCCACGAAAGCCACACCGCACATGTCGGGCGCAGACCATCCATCCGTGTCCCGTCACCAATCCGACCGATCTGATGCGTCGTGTGTGTCCCGGAACCCTGTTACGTCTTCGCTCCCCGCCCCGAGCCACCACCGGTCCACCGCCGCCGCGTCCGCTCCGTTCCGACCCCCGAATCCTCACCCATGACTCCATGAGGATGAGGCCCCCCCGTGGCCGCGTCCGTGCGGCACAAACCCATCCCACGGACCGCGGAGTCCATCGCCATCGATCCCCACAGCACCCGTTTCGTTTCGCGCCCGCGCGCCCCGAGCGGCGCGGACGCGGCCGTGCAGAGAATACGGGGGGGCCCCCGGGGGACCGCAGGCGCAGGCAGCAGGGCCGCGGCGCGCGCAACCCAAGCGGGTGCCGGTGCCGCGGTGCGCGTAGGACGCTGGACGCGCGGCACCGCGCACGGACGGGAGGCCCTTTCGCACGAGGGGCGTGCGCTGGTGGACCGATGATCGCAAGCGGCACCGCACGGCGTGGCCGCGAGGATCGCGCACGGGACGGGACACGGGGGGGCGTGTCGTACTCGTACCGCGCGCCCGGTCGCGGTCCGGCATCCGCACCTTTTCTCCTTGCATTGCCACCCTCCACCGCCACCAGTGCTCGCTGCTCGGTACCGACGGTAGCAGAGCACGAGCATCGTCAGGATGGAGCCGAGGTGGCAGCAGGCCGCCGCGTACTACGTTTACGTTTATACTGCGCAGTAGGTACACGGGCAAGAGCATTTGTCCGTCATCGGCCGTGGTGACACGCACACATGGCCGCGGGCGGGCCGGGGAGGGTCGGGGCCACGGCCACGGGCGGGCGCAGCCGGGCTGATAGGCACATACCAACGCACGCAGGCCACTGGAACAGGAGCCTGCAAGGAGGGCCACTCCTGCTCCTCACCTTCACTCACCCCCACCCCAAGATAGATAGCACACTTGTCGACCTACCACTCGCCCTCCACGCCTCCTGCACCATAGAAACTGCACAAGAAGTCAGAAATTCACAAATGATGACCGTGATACAAGTATGTCAGGTGCGATAAGCCAGGTTTGCATTAATTTCCTAGATCAATATAGGAGTCTGTTTTTTTGTCCCACGGTAATAGAAACAATGGGAAAATACTCCACACAAGGTCATGCTGGAGACTGCTGCATCTGCATTCGTCGTACGACGGTGTGGACTGGGTTTTTGGGTTGGACGCAATAATCGGTCCGGTGTACCATGATGAACGAGGGGCCAGACACGAGAGTCTATCTATACCTGCCGATGGGGATTTGCGGCAACGCGGACGGGTCACCAGCCATGGCAGATGGCATGCAGCAGAGGCGCCTGTGCGCCCCGGCCTCGCGCGCTTGCTTTGCTTATGTCGGGTGGGCAATGACGAGATGAGATGGGCGCGGATTAGGAGGGGGATCTCCATCATGCCAACTGCGAGCCAGCCAGCCATGCTGCTGGTATGCATGCACGCCTACGCCTTGGTTGCAGCTGCAGTTGCCAGTTGCCAGTTGCAGTGCAGGGGCCCTCTTCCTCTTGCCGATCGATCGATGGCCTAAACCTGAACCTGACATGCCTCCCTCTTTGTTTCGCGGGCCACTAATCATCCTTTCAGGGCCTGTTTAGATTGGAGATGAAAAATTTTTGGGTGTCACATCGGATATGTCGGAAGGATGTCGGGAGGGGTTTTTAGAAACTAATAAAAAAACAAATTACATAGCTCATCAGGAAACTGCAAGACAAATCTATTAACTATAATTAATCTGTCATTAGCACATGCAGGTTACTGTAGCACTTAAGGCTAATCACAGACTAACTAGGCTTAAAAGATTCGTCTCGCGATTTTTAACCAAACTGTGTAATTAGTTTATTTTTTTATCTACATTTAATGTTCCATGCATGTGTCTAAAGATTCGATGGGATGGATAAAATTTTTTTGAGGAGGGAACTAAACAGGGCCTCAGTCTTTCAGTGTGTGCAATGCAATGTCGGAAATCTTTGTGTTGTTGAATCGGATGGAGTTGGGGCTCATCAGTTTGGACAATGCTTTTTATTTCTGGTGAAATATATTTAAAAAAAACAGAGAGAGGCTAACTTTGTAGTAGAAGTAGGGCTACAGAGGTGGCTTCACTTGATCTTGGCTTTCATGATTGCATTGCATGGCCGATGCAAAAGCTGGAACGGATATGGACAGTTCAAGCCCTTTCTTTTTTTTGCATGTATGCAGACTAGCAGCAGTAGCAATAAGATTCAGACTCGATGGCTTCAGAAAAGGCGCCCAATATTTTCATGTCACGCCTATGCAGTCCAGTCGGCTGGTGCTATCTATCGGTCGCCCTTTGAAAGGACCCGTCAGGGGCTCAGGTTGGCATGGCATGGCATGGCACGGCACTAGGTGAGCTAGGCTACCGTATCCGTGGTGTGTTCATTGTATGAACGGATTTTTGACGTAATGTCAGCTCAGTGCTACTCCTATCGGAAGTCATGAAACGTACTTAGTACTTTCATAGTATATCTATATATAAAATTGTAGATGTTGATACTATTTTTTTGTAAATTTAGTTAGATTTAAAATGTTTTAATTTTGATCAAACCTAGAATTGCATGATTTTTTGGACGGAGCTAGCACTAGCGTTCTTTCTTGTTGACGTGCAAACACTGACAGTGACACCATGCACCATACTAGTATAGAATACAAGTGCTCGATCAAAGTTTCATTCACTTCATGCTGTGGCTGCCAACGGACCTTAAATTTTCCCGGAATATGGTGTCCAGATCTGGGCCAGCTGGTGATACACATATCTCACACAACCAAAAAAAAAACATAATAAAGCGAGGCGTTTGACTTGCGGTTGTGGCTGCGATCGCATCACATCCCCTTTGTAATGCAGCATTTTCGCGGCTGGTGACGCACTAGTCTTGGCTTCAAAGCTAACAGAAAATCACGCCTCGCTCGCTCCAGCTGCGGTTGCAGCCTCTCGACATGGAAAAACGACGAGGCCCACTTCTGATCAATCCAATCCATGCACCAGAAAATCTTCTCGTATCATTTGTGTATCTCGTCTCAACAGAAACCATACGATAAAAAAACCATCTTACTTACCGCTGGATATATCTCTGTAATAATTAGCACAAAAAAGGGTTCCTTGTTCTTGCTCGTGGCAGCGCCATGGTCGATCTCGGATGCAAGCAGGAGGAAGGAAGCAATGGCTGTTGTTCATGGCGGCCATTATCTCGCTAGCAAGAGCAAGACGCACTGAGCAATGGCCACGACGAACTCTTGTACGGGACACACCACGTTGCACCGTCGTCCTCTCCTCACTGTGCCGTTTATAAATGTGTATCATCCCTGTCTCTACTCTCCTCCCGGTCGCAGAACAATAATCCCCAGTGACTTACGATCTTGTCGCACTTATTTTTGCTGCAAATTTACAGCTCACGCATGCTGCTGCCGTTCCATAATTCCATTGCATCTGGTCAGGAATAGGAATAGTAGCAGCCGCAGAACCAGTGTTCTTTCGGAGCAGAGTAATCCGGCTGCACGGATTTGTCAGCAGTAAGCAAAGCACTGCTCTGATCTGATGGTGTAGCGTGTAATTTATTCATGATTTGGAGATGGCTCAGGCTCAGCTATATCCCGCACAAGATCGTCGGGTCAGGCTCGAGAAAGCGAGAGATCAGAACAACTCGCTCCGCTGATTCCGTTCTGGCGCGTGATCACAGCCTGGATGATTTGGACTTCACTGAAGTGGATTGGTAGCTCCAATTCTTAACTACTTAACGACTAAAGAGAGGGATCTTTTTCTCTCTCTCTTTTTTTAAAAAAAATAAATCAAAGTAGCTATAGACGAGCAGAAACAGCGTAGCATTCATCGCACTGAATGCTGATGCCTGATGCACGCCTGGCATAGTAGCATCTCTGCTGAAAAAAAAAAGAAAAACAAAATCAAAAGGGTCCTCAGCTACTAGCCCCTGGCCTAGTGCTGTCCCTTTCTCCGGGTACTTATCATACAGCTAAAAAGCACCCACAAATCCACTCCCAGCACAAGTTGCTTGTTCCTTCTGTCCATGTCCTTTTTACACGATCCAGCTTCTTGGCTGAATTTATTCTAGAACCAAGAAAAAAATCCTGGTTCCTGAGCTCAACAGAGCAACAGCTAGAACAATTCTATGCCATTGGCAAGATGCAGGTATCAGAATTAAAAAGAGTCTATGATCCATTCAGGAACGGGGATTTCATCTTCAAGGAGATCAGGAATGACAGGAATAGGGATCTTAAATATATATATCAGCTACAAATATAATGGCAATACAAATGATATTACAGGTCTTCTTCCCTCTCGCTTGAGGGGAGCATAAGGGTCTGATTGAGAATATACTGGGATGCAATGCACCGCATTTCATTCCTTGCGGGCGATCTTGCAGCTAAAACAGGCGACCAACCGCCAGCGTGGTGATCTTCACATCTTGTTCAAAGAATCATTACACCAGGGGGAAAATTAGAAGCTAAAACACTGCTAGGGCCCAACGTTGTTAGGTTGAATCTCAGAGTGCTTCCGCTGCAAGCTGTGCTCTCTTCTGTATATACAGGGGCGTCGAGCTTTGGACTGAATTTCGTCTATGTCAAAGCTCCATTTTCATGTGGACTGTTTGCAGTGAACCTGGTGAGTGGTAATTCGATGTCAGAGCTCAATATATAGCGATGTTTGTCAACTAAGCTATCAGCCGATAGGACGCTGATTTTTTTCATACCGTTGTAGCTATTCGAAGAGGTGGGAGCGATCTCCTGACTTTGCCCGATATCCATGTGAACTACGCTTTGAAGGTCGTCTTGCCAGAAAGTCCCGACCTGTGACATATCCACGTTTCATCCTCAGTGTCACTGCATACGAATATGATCTAAGCTTAAGAGCCAGGACAGTGGTTGCATTACCTGAGATGCAGCATCACTAACACCGTTGAGGAAAGGATGTTGCGAATTCATTGGCCGGCAAAATGCCGGGTCAAGTGGGTGCATAGAACTCTGGCTGTCCATGCCGGTTAGGCTGCAACCTAGAGGGTTCCCCTGGTGAGGCTGGTTAAGGTATGGCAGCGGTGCACCTGAGGTCTCCAGCGGGAAATGCGAGTTCTGCAGCGGGCCACAGGACTGGTGTATCTGATTACAAACAGAATTGGAATATGAGACAGGGTGAAATGCTCCATTCCCTCAATACCAGGAACCAAACATAGTAATGTGAACGATCATATATGCGTGTCCTCACATCTTTAGGAAGGAGGTTAGGCAGGTTGTTGAAGTCCAGCTGGGGATTCACAGTGGCCAATTTCATGGACAGAAACTGCAAAATCGATGTGAAGGGAAAGGGTTCAGATAGAGCACATCGACCCTTGTTCCATTCTAAAACGGCAAAAAAACTGCAGTTTCAGAGTCATTCCAGCTGTGAATTGACAGTGGAAATATACCTCGACTTGCCGTTGCAAGGACTGCACGTAGTTTATGATTTCATCGAGCATGACTGCCTTGCCAACCACCTGAAACGAGAAACATTTCCCAAATTCAAATCTGAGCACACCAAACTACTCGAGTGACAGCAAGTGCCTGATGCAGTTTCATCCGCTGAGTGAGTACCTTATTGCAACCCGGAACAAGATCCTGCAGCAGCTTCATCCGCTGGCTGATCTTTTCCCTTCTCACCTGAATTGTTCACAAGAAGCGAGAAAAACTCAACACACAAATCTACAGCCAGCAAGGATGATAGCAGAAAGAACAATGCAATTGAGCCTCAAGGAACCGTACCCTCTCCGCGAGGCTGTGGCTGTCTGTCGCCTCACCGCGCCTCGCCCGGACATGGATGTAGTCCTTGGGCGGCTCGGGAGGCTTCGATGTGCTGTCCTTCCCCTGCTTCTTTCCACCATTCTCGCTATTGCTCTGCGCGGCCTTGCCCTTGGTGGAGTTGTCCTCCGCGCCATTGCTCTCGTCCGCCGATTTGCACCGCTTCCCACCGGATTCCTCCTGTAAAACGCCCCCAGAATGAAATCTTTTGCCCCAAACCTGAACTGCGTGGGGGAATCGGGGAACCAAAGCAACGCAATTGTGCACGTACCTTCGCGAGATCCTTGGCGGCGGTGGACCCGGGGCCGTCCTTGCCTTTCCCCTTTCCGCTAGCCTTGCGTTTCTTTGCATTGCCATCGGAAGGCCCCTTGAGCGCCATCTCCGCGCTGGCGGACGCCGGATCGGACACCGATGACTCGTCCCGGCCGTTCCCGAGCTCCAGCTCCTTCAATGCGTCGATGGGGTCAGCGTCCGGGAGGCCAAACTGTCCCGGGACGGCGCCGCCATAGCCACTTCCACCGGGGCGGCCGTCAAAGCCGGAGAGCCTCGCCGCGCGCTCGGCGAAGCCTGGGTCGGCGAGGAACTGGTCTAGATGAGCCATCGGCATCAAGTTCTCGAGGATTGGCAGGCCGCTGGGCGCAGCGCCACCGACCTGCGGCGGCGGGTAGTGGTGGAACTGGCCCATCATGGAGAGGTTGAGCTTGGGGGGCGAGCTGAGAGGGGTGCCTCCGTACTGCGGCTGTGGCGAGATCCCGTGGAGAGCGAGGCCGTCAGTCGCCGCGGCGGCCGTCGAGTTGGACGCCGGGGAGGAGACCATCGAGCTGAGCGCCGGGTCGAGGTGGTCGCCGGCCGTGGCGGCGGCCATGGACTGGTCCCAGTTGAGGTTGAGGAAGCACGCCGGCGCCGACGCCGGCGGCAGCTGGTCGGGCGGCCCACAGTTCATCTCCGGCGCTCCCGGAATTACGCAAAGATCTGCAGCGAGCGTCCCGCAATCGCCAAGGGGGACGGGGACCGCGCAAGAACCCGAATTCCGTCCACGAGCACGCGCTGTGACCCCAATTGAGCAAAGAAACGCGAGGGGCAAGCAGCGCAGCTCCCACCAAATCCCACTACGGGGGCGGAGATAAGGTCCGAGAAGGTAAAGGCAGGAGCTTTTCGTGTGCGTGACAAAGCAAGCAAAAGTGGGGGAACAGTAAAGGAGTGGAAAAGAAGCACCTAAACCAAAGCAAAAGCTTGCAGCAGGCTGAGGCAAAAGCAGAAGCAGAAGCAGGGAGGAGAGAGGGTGGTAGAGAAGTGGTAGTAGAGATTGCGAGTGCCTGCGCTGGGGCAAGTATGTATAGAGGTCCAGGGTAGCATGGGTCAAATTGGATGGCTTATGGGCATCATCACCTCAGCCTTTCCTGCCATGAAAGGGGGGAGGAAGAAGCTAGAGGGAGCGGCACTGGAGAGAAAGAGAAGTGGGTGCGGGGCGGTGCCGGGAGTTTGCTTGCGGGAGGTGGAGAAGGGAAAAAGGGGAGATGCACTGCTGCTCTGCTGCTGCCTTTTATCTGTGCTGTATAAACCCAAAAGACTAAATACAATTTGCTAGTGTTTTGTTTTCTGATCCTGGAAATTGTTTAAGGAGGAAGGAGATGAAGGTGATGGTCCCCAAGCAGGGGATGGTTGTTTGGCTCATGAAATTGAGAGATGAACCAATCATTAAATTGGGGAGGGAGGCAAGCCCACAAGGGGACAAAGGATGCTTGGTAGTCTGGGTTAGATCGTATACTAGCCAAAAACTAAACAATTTTTAATGGTTTCCAGTTTTTAATTCCAGGATAGAACAAGGAGCCCATTGGATGGGAACCGCTGCGATCTGTTTGTGTGCTGTGATAGTTTTTATTTATTATTTATGGCTGAATGAAGTTTTCAGCCCCTTCTGTTCGATGATGTTGGTGTCTTTTTTCCGCTTGTTTAAAAAGTCATGCAGAAGATATTATTGGTTGTTAGAAAAAGTACGGCTTATAAGACAAACGAGCAGGTTCGGGTCGGAAATTTAGAAATACGTGCTTGTTTTTGCTACCACCCAAAGTAAATGTGGTTTGATTTATTTGAACATTAGCGGCATCTTAGTAAAAATTCAAGGATGCAGTAGTTTAATTGTTACAAAAACTTTTACAGGTCAAAATCTGTTTTGTATTATTTTTCTGTGGTCAAATACGCCTATTATTTTCTGAATGGATGACTCAGTTTGACAAGGCACATTTCATTTTGATATGGCAATGTTTCGATATTAATAATTACTCCATTGAAAACTACTTATCTATGATATAAAAGTACAATCTTAAGTAGGTATTTTAAAATAGCAATATAATGACATTTTTTGTCAAAATATATTAATAGAGCAATTGTCCATTTTTGCAACAAAATAAAATATGTCTTATAATTTAAACTAAGGTAGTAGTGTTTTTGAATTAAAGTCGAGCCTCCACCTTCAACTTATGTCCATATGTTTACACCTAATTACCTTTTCTGTGCAAGAGTTTCCAATAAAACATCCTAATCTAGGATTTTTGGCAACAATAGAAAAAAACTCATCTCCAAGAGTTTCCAATACCACCTCCTAATCTTTTGCCACTTCAAAAAAAAAAATCACCCAACGCATGCAAAGATCCGTGAGTATCGGTCTCCCAATCTAAAGGTGAAAGGGTATGGAAAAAAATAAAGAGTAGAAAAGAGTTCCTCATTAAAATGTATAAGAGAGAAAGATATATAAAAGTGGTTGGAAAATTTTAGAAATGTTATAGGATGTAAAATTGTCTTCTATATTTTACGATTGAATTATTAAAATCTGTTAAAGATGATCTTATTTATTTCTTTCAATACTTCTTTGGAAACATCAGTGTTTTTTGGAACAAATTATCGTGTTCTCTTAGAGATGCTCTTATGACGACTTGGTCAACATCAAGATCTCGTAGGTCTGACCTATACATGCTCTACATTCATAGAGTTGTAAGTATATGCAAGGACGAAGCCAGAAAAAAGTTTAGGAGGGGCTGAACAAAAATCTTACGACGACTTAGCTCTACTATGACCACAACAATAGACAAATATATCATAGCTTAAAACTCTTATATTGGAAACATTGATTAATGATAAAATTTATAAAATATATCATGAAAAAATAAAAGATACAGTTCACTCATACCTAAAGGTCCAACTACGATTTACGAAGCTAATAAACGGCACCTGATGTTGACACACATTATTTGTCCAAAATAGCAATCTAGAGAAATAGATAAAATTGATTAATCAAATATATATGGACCTCAAAATTATGAATTTAGAAGATAATAGATCATATAAATTAGCCCAAAATATGTCAGCCCTTCCTATTATATATATAAATACGTGAAATTTTCTTGAGGGGCTTCGGGGAGCTCTATGTACACGCCAGCGGTAGGGGGGGGCTCGAGCCCGCCCTGCCCGAGCGTTGGCTCCGTCCCTGAGTATTTGTGTCAAATACATTTTTCAATGGTCTGTTTTTGTTAGCAACTTTTGGATGGTCGATAGCTCATTCTAGAACATTATTTTACTTTTATTTGTGATGATAATAGGGAGCTATTGGGTTTTACACATTCTTCCTCAAGTAGGCCAAGAATTTTAATTTTATTATATAAGACAAATAGCATAAAATTTAATCAAGGATATTATACACACTCTTTGTTGATTAGCACAGTCGTTATGTTTTGACTGTTTTACTGTCCAAGTAATCTCGAATACTGGATTATCACATAAACGACTTTTGTGTTAAGTGATTGGGAAATACATATAAATGTTTCATTTTATAAGGGTACTCACAATGCAAGACTCTATCATAGAGTATAAGACAATTAATTACATATTATTTATGGTTTTTTGCTGATGTGGCAACATATTTATTGAAGAAAGAGGTCAAAAAAATAAGACTCAAAGTCTTATTTAGACTCTAAGTCTAAATTGTTCGAGGTAATAAATAACTTTAGACTCTATGATAGAGTCTGCATTGTGAGTGCCCTAAAGATGCTTGTGAATGGAAATTAGATTATCGTACTACTAGCATTATTGAAAACGTACTGTACGGTATCTATACATCCAGAGCATTATTGAACTACTAGCAGTAGTGTCCAGACGATACTAAAACCACGCTGCGTTGCTATCGTAAAACGCAGTTTAGACTACTGAAGTGGATCTGTTTCTTTGGTGCTCGTAGTCGCTCATTATTTATTTTAAATTATAAAAATAAAAAACTAGTATCAGTTTTTTAAAGAATGGTTATCTACTAGTTTGTGGTCTACTATATATAGTTTTTTTTTCAAGTGGTTTCCTGTTTCTTTACCGCTTGTAGTCGTGCTTATTAGTTATTTAAGCAAATGATATCCAAATAACTCTAAACAGAGCATTAACAAATATGTAAAATTTCTAAAAGAAAACTAGATCTAGTTTCCTATTTTTATAATTTAAAATAAATTGATGATTTTGTAGCGATCAAACCAATTTTGTAGGCAACAACAAATCATTTTTTATTATTAGAAAACATAAAACCACTTTCTAAACCAGTCAAAGGACTAAATCTATCCGTTTTTGACAAGTGGTTTTGTAGTTTAGGGTTGAAAATCAGATTGACCCATAACATACTTGAAGGTTAAAAAATATACTTTACCCTTCACATCATGTAAAAAACGCAAAAAAAATAAAAAAAAAAATCGTTGCTAAATCATTTAACGGGGTCAACGAGGGCGAGGCCCCTCTCTCCGTGGAACGAGATGGCCGGCCTCTCATCTCATCTCATCTCATTCATCCCAAATCCGTCGAGACAGTTGCGCAGGAGCCAAATGTAGGAACAGTGGCGCTGCCTCTTCGGGTATACTACTACTGCACGCCAAGCCAAACAGTGGTTCTTCGAGGCTGGTGAACTCGTGGTGGCACAGCACACGGGAGAAACGTCGTCCAGCCCGCAGGAAATCGCAGGACGGAGGGTACGTAAACCCGATTACCCGATGGCTTTGCCACAAAATGATAAAAGGCTTTTGTGGACAAGTGCACCCCCAGCAAGGAAAAGGAGGAGTCATTCGTGCTTGCCTGTTGCTTTCTGCTGCACTGCACCCTGCGTCCCTGTGCCCTTTGGTTTTTCCTTTTCCTGTCCTTTTGGTTTCATGGAGCTTTTGTTACGTAGTTACGTACTTCCCTTTCATCTTGTGTTAAGAAAATAATGGCATCTTAGGTGCCTCGATATGGAAGACGACGCTGCATTATTTAAAGCAATTCTTGTGGTTTCAAGTCACTGTTAATTAATTCTTCTACCACAAAAAAATATAGTATCGTTGAGGACAATATTTGATTTGTCTCGTCTCTTCCACAATACTCCCTTCGTCCCTGAATAAATCAACTATTGGAGTTGTCTTAACTCCAGCATATTAAGTTTGATGACTGAATTCGTAGAAAAGAACAACAATACCTATTACATCGAATGAATATATTATAAATATATATTTTATGCTAATTCAGTGCCATAAATATTGCTGCTATTTTCTATAAATTTAGTCAAAAATAACTCTAAAATTTGATCTATAGAGACAATGAGAGTACTTGAGATAATACTTATCCTTTAGAGGACATAGAAAAGAATTGGCTACACTGTGAATAACTTATTACATTTAATGGGTGGTTATTTCATATTGAATTCCTATTGAAACGGTTGCTTCCTTGACCTATGTGCACGTTGTGAAATGAACTACTCCTCCTGTCCTAAAATAGATGACCTTATATATAGGTATTTGAATCTTGTCCCAAAATATCTGGCATTTTTACTTTCGAAAATAGATGACATTATATATAGGTACTTCTTGAGGGGTATTTTTATCTTTTGCTTTCTGCATTGGCCTCCGTGGGAGGAGATTCTTTTCCCACTTAAACTGAATTGCAGATCAAACCAATTTATTACTCAGCTTTCAAGTTGTGTCGGTGCTGTGCACTTCATCGTTTTTGTGTAAAATATTGTTTGGACGAAATTACTGTTTTTCCTCTCAGCAATTTAAAGCTCTTTTGATCTATTAATTTTGGGTATTCTATTTTAATTCTAGGCATTCAGATGGACAACTTCTTTTCTTTATGAATTTGACAGTAGTAAAACGTCAAAATCCGGTTAGTGGATTGCATGGATGCTGGGGCTTCCTTTACATCTCTCTATGTCTAAGTCATTGATATGTATCCTAGGAACAGTAAAGTTTACTTCCAGAACAAAGGACAATGCCAGAGGGCTTGCTACTTGACGAAGTTTGTCAAGCATGCAACTGGTATATGGGATCTCCTTTAACCCTTATTTCCATCAGATCCAGTAATCCTGCTTTTGCATTGTCTTCTGATGCTTGCTGTTTAGTTGAGGGCGTGGTACTATCAGTCAGTAATTGCTGCTTGGAAACTACTTTCTTGTTTCATAAAGTATCTTTGCACAGCCTTCGACTGAGGCTACTGAAATTTTCTCTTGAGTACCTTCTAGAGGCATTCCTCCAGTCCGATCCACCCTTCATCATCAATTCAAACTCTGGATAGCTGATACGTCCATCCTGTTGAACATTTATAAAATATTAGCTATGCTAAATAAGAATGTGTTGTGCAATCCAGGATGAGGAATAAAAACATTGATGGAACCCAACAACAAGTCTTTTGGATTTACACTGACTCTCATATCAGATTTGTAATCTTTTACTTCGTCGAAAACTAGTATATGGCCTTGTTCAGTTCGCGAAAAGAAATTTTGGGTATTGTAGTACATTTGTAATTATAGCAATTAATGTCTAATCATAGACTAATTAGGCTTAAAAGATTAATCTAGTAAAATATATACAAACTGTACAATTAGTTATTTTTTAATATATATTTAATGCTTCATGCATGAGTCCAAATATTTGATGCAAACTGATGTAATAAAACGATATTATTTTCCTTTCCTTTTATTGTAATTACAGTGTGGTCAATATTTAAGTGATAATAGTTTTGATTAGTTAGTTTACTAAGTACTAACCTTGTCCTTGTCAACCTCACGAATAATGTCGTTAACCACTTGCTCATTAGATTTTAGTTCACCATCACCTAGAGCCTCCATCAACTCAGCCATTTCAATAAAACCATTCCCGTCTTTGTCGAAGAACTTGAAAGCTTTAGGTAGATAGTCGTTATTACTCATCTTTTTAATGTGAAGTAAGACTGTTACAAATTCCTCACAATCTAACGTGCCATTTCCATGTATATCACCCTGCAAAACGAAGACAATTGTGTTAGATCATTGCAATGGTAATTCATTTGTGCAACTTCGTAGTATGAGCATTGATTTCATAATGCAAACTACACTTTTAGGTTTGTGAATTAATACTTGGCTGCAATTGCAGATGAATTTACCTCTTCGACTCTATTAATTGTAGTTCAGTTGCCAATATCCCACTCATCCTAATACTACATTATGTAATATAAGAATAAAAAATGGTAATCCTTGCACTCACCGCTTGTAACAGCATCTTTATCTCTTCCTCTGGAACAGGATGACCGTTTATCCGGAAACCCTCCTTCAGCTCGTCAAGTGACAAATTACCGTCATTGTCCTTGTCCATGGTATGGAACATTTGATGGTATTTGTCAATCTCTTCCCTCGGTAAATTCATGGCGACGACCTGCATTAATCATTATCAGAAAAAGATCAGTTAGCGTGTCACTTGAAGGAATTAATTAAGGGTAGTAACAGCAAGTTATCTGCAACTTACTCCAAGTGCCTTCTTCTTAAACTTGTTCATAGACGAGAACTGCTTGAGCCTCGACCGAACAACCTCTCCGAGTGACACATTTGAAGCCTTATCAGCATTCTTGAGCCAAGGATGCTCTGTGTTTTTTGTCAAAAGGAGAGAAAGTATAGCAATAACAGATGAAAAATATGCTCACGGTCGAAAAAAAAATAATGGCAATAACAGTATAGCACAACAGAGTAATATCAAATTTCTTGTGATTTTTTTCTATGAACAGATGCAGTCTGTCCTTTCCATTTGGTTTTCAATAAGATTGGACTCAGGACTACTAACCAAGGACTTGCTTTGCCGTCAACCGTGTACTAGGATCTGGGTCAAGCATCTTCTTGACAAGATCCTTTGCACTCTGGGAGACCTTGGGCCATGGATCCTTCTGTAAGTTTATTACTCCCCGTAGTATCGACTGTGCAATTTTCTCATCGGAGTCTGGAATCATTGAAACAAACAACATTGCATGAGCAGTCCTGATCACTGAATTGAACTACAGTACTTATGAGAATGAAAAGGGAGCAGCATTCACCTCCCCAAAACGGAGGGAACCCACAGAGAAGGATGTGCAGGATGACACCAGCGCTCCACACGTCTATCTCTGGCCCATAGCTTCTCTTGAGAACCTCTGGAGCCATGTAACACCCGCTACCAACCACTTCGGTGAACCGATCCCCTGCATGGGCAGAGCTTCCCATGGTCATTCATCTCAGCTCTAATCAGGTACTCGCTTCATACTAAAAAATAAAATTATTTTGGACAGAGATATAGTCTCAAACGCCTGACTTTAACTCATTATTTTTATAAAAAATATTTAACCAAAAATGATCTATTTATATTTTTATAAAAGTATTTTCCAAGACAATCCAATCATATAATTTTTACAACAACTTAAAAATTATTCATCATTTATATTCTTAATGTTTTATCTAAATCTTATCAAAATGACTTTATTTTTTTAAGTATGGAGAGAGTATATGGCAGCATGAACCGAGCTTGCGATGGAGATGTGGTGGCCGGCCGGCCGTACCCGGCTTGAAGTACACGGAGAGGCCGAAGTCGATGGCCTTTAGAGGCGACTCCTCCGACTTGTTCACGAACAGGAAGTTCTCCGGCTTGAGGTCCCTGTGCATCACTCCGTTCTCGTGGCACAACTGCGTATCGGATTTGTTGTACATGACGAGGCAGGAATAACAGTGTTTTAGATATAAGGGCTAAAGTTCAATATGTGTCACATATATCATATAAGGTGTTCAAATATTAATAAAAAATAAATTACAGATTCTATTATTAATCCATGAAATAAATTTATTAAATCTAATTAATCTGTTATTAGCATAGGTTTACTGTAGCAATCATAGATTAATCTATCATTAATTATGAATTATTTAAGTTTAAAAATATCTCATAAATTAGTTTTAATATGTGGTTTTAGTTTTATAAATAGTTCGTATTTAGTTATTTATGTATGTGTTTAAATATTCGATACGACAAAAAGTCAACTTTTGGTCGGTATTTAGTCCCTGTAACCAAACGTTCCCACTGGCGAATTCATGCGGTCTTGCTCGGGCTGGTCATGGACGAACTGACGGTTACCTGCACGACCTCGACAATGGTGCGGGCGAGCTTGGCGGCGGCGCGTTCAGAGTAATGCTGGCGCTCGAAGATGCGGTCGAAGAGCTCGCCACCCTCGCAGAGCTCCATGACGAGGTGCACACCTTCGTCGTCCTCGCACGCCTCGCGCAGGCTCACCACCCTGCCCGCGCCGGCCTCCGACATGCGCCGCATGATCTCCACCTCGCGCCGCACGTCGTCCGCGTCGGGCCCGACGCGCCGCAGGAGCAGCCGCTTCCGCCGGAGCGTCTTGCATGCCAGAGCCTCCCCCGTGGCGGTGTCCTCGCACCGTCGCGTGACGCCGAACTCGCCGCGCCCGAGCTCCGCGCCGAGCCGATACCGTCGCGAGAAGTCCGGGTCGACGGTGCCGGCGTCACCCAGGATGGAGCCCTGCTTCTTCCTGCCCTTCCTGCCACCGCCCTCCTTCTTCCTCTCCTTGCATGTGACGACGTCGTCGTGGTCCGGGGAGCAGCACGGGTCTTCGTCGTCGTGGCTGGCGTCGACGGGGAGGATGGCGGCGGCACCACGGCCTCCGCGGCGCAGCATCTTTAGCTTGGTGGCCGCGATGACGGAGTAGCAGCCACCCATGGCGCCACGCCGTCTCCGGACGCCGGGTGCTCGCTATCTCCGCCGCTAGCGCCCTCGTGCCTTGACCTTCCCTTACCCTCTCCTCGGTCTAATTCCGGTGCCTGCGCTGCGTGCGCGCCACCGATCGAGGAATGGTCCGACACTTCCGATTCTTGGCTGGCTGCCCGTCAGTGCCGGGCGTGTTCTATGCCGACCGCTCGGAGGCCAGTAAAAATGCCGGTAAATTTTCTTCTGTCCACCCATTCCACAGCTCCAATTGCTGTTGATTTTGTGATCAAAAAATTGCTGTTGATTTAGGGGATACTTGGGTTCTCTTTTTTGCTGGAGCAAATATGTGGCTTGCAAACTCCAGGGTGACGTGGCCACTAGTGTCTGCCGGGGGATGCTTACAATTGTATTGTTAAAATTGGAATGTTTCAGCGCCATGACCATGGCACCCCTCAGCACGTAATGAAGGAAACCGCTGGTCGGCTACTACTATGGTCCTTGACCGTGCATGATGCATGCTTCCGAGCTCTGACTCGCGGGCGGAAACCTATCACCATCTCGTGCCGAAATTCATCTCCTACTAGGCTGCTGATCTTCTATAAACAAACAAACAAACAGACAGACAAATCATTATTATTATTATTTAAAAAGGCATTTTTAATTCCACCGTCCGAGACAACGAAACGAAACGGATCCAATGAAGCCGCGGACGCCGATCCCTGTCCTGGGGGTGGCGGTGGCGCTGACAAGACGAGACGAGACGGGACGACGGAGAGCGGACAGGCGGTACGAGCTGGAGGGAAAGGTGGGGAGCAGCAAAAGCCTCGGCGGCCTGTGTCCGTCCCGTCCGTCGTCCATACGGCCAGGCCAGGCCACACCTACCGGTGAATCAGTGATGAGCCTCCCGGCCCTCCGCTCCAAATTTAATTCTTCCCCTTCGGTTTTAATTTTCGCCCTAACTAATGCACCCACAGTTTCTCTGCGCCCACGGTTTCGATGTCAGACACTGCTTCTGCGCCGTACCACAGCAATCTTTCGTTCCAGTCGTGTTTTCCATTTGGGCCTTGTTTAGTTCCAAAAATTTTTACAAAATGTGAACAGTACCACTTTCGTTTGTATTTGACAAATATTGTCCAATTATGGACTAACTAGGCTCAAAAGATTCGTCTCGTCAATTTCGATCAAACTGTGTAATTAGTTTTTATTTTCATCTATATGTAATACTTCATGCATACGTCTAAAGATTCGATGTGACGAAAAATTTGAAAAATTTTGCAAAATTTACAGGGAACTAAACAAGGCCTTGTACTATATTTGAAAACCAAAGAGAAAAACATATATAAAACCTTTTGATCAATGACCGGCGGCGCGATCGAAATGGCCCACAAACGAACAGGCTAATGAACTCTCGTGTGGAGGAAAATACTTACTTCGATGGTCTCGTTGAGAACGTGAAATACTGCCACGATTTTCCATGGATGTGGTAATTCTATGGAGAGATTTTGCCAAGTTGGCAATTTTATTGTAACTTATTTGTTATGATGATTAGATAACATGTAAAAAGTATTAAGTTGCATGCATGACTAGTTCAGCCTAAAATTTAAGTGACTTAAACCAGTGAGAAAATTAGTTCAACCTAGAAACTTAGACAATTTAAACCGGCAAGGAAACACAATTGTGCTAGGCAGGATTTACTCCTGAGATCGGTTCTAATACAAGTTACATGCATTGACCGATTCAATCAACACAAAAAAAAACTTATTGAACTCAAAGGATTATTAAACCGATATGAAAAGTCGATAATTAATTTTATATTCATATTTCAACAGAGAGGAAAACCTACACGCTGTGCTGCCTGTTGTTCTCTCAAGTGGAACACTAGTTTAACCTGCAGGTCATCCTTGACTTTTTGTGCGCTGCGAACGGGAATGTAAAGTTGCAGCTCGGTCAGTATGTACGGTTGAGGAGGGGAGAGGGGGATGAAGTGATGGACAATGGATTAGCAGCGGGTTAATTACTGCGAGCACCACCAGACAGTTGGGCACCTAAAACGTTTTCTTTACAGATAGGAAGTAGTACTAATACATGATGTCTCTGCGGCTTATTCTAATCGCTGCATCGGGATCGGCGCTGACAGTCACATGCCTGCTCCGCTGCTGGTGAGAAGAGCACAAAATACTGAGTACGAGTATAATAAAGGGCATCCCCTTTGAAAAAAGCCTTTGTATATATTACTATATTATATTATAAAAATGTAGATGTGGAAAGAAATCAAAGAGGGGAATTAGAGAGAACAACAGACATCTCTCTGCTCTGTATATGGAAGGGCCGGGGCCGCAGCAGCAACTAGCCAAGCCAATCAACAGCTAGTCGTCCTGCACACACGACGCACTAACAGGCTTTTTAACCCTCGCTTTCCAGGTCTTACATTAATTTACTCCTCTTTTTACTCACTGTCACTGCCTTTTGGTAGACTCTTATAGTATAGTTTAGCCTCTGATTGGAGTGACAAAAGAGGCCACGTACAAAAGCTCTGTTGCAGCAGCATAGCATCGGCGCCGTGCGCTTTGTAAAAGTCATAAGCGCAATAAGCCGAGGACCATGCACATAAGGAAAGCCCTGCTAATGACTTTTCCCTTTTTCACCGCCACCACCACCACCACTCGGAAAGCGTAAAGTCCCATTGCCGCAGAGGCAGCAGGGCCGACACCGGCGCAAAAGTAAACACACGACGCGTTGATCCATTATCGTCAAGTCCTCTCAGCACCAGTCATTAAGTACTACTGGTAGTACTAGTACTAGTATTTACTAATAAGCTCTGACAGTAAGATTTGCATTACCGGATTGCGGTAAGATCATCATGTCCGTTTTACCTCGGATCAGGTGTCCATTGTTTAGGCCTTGTTTAGTTCGCGAAATTTTGGTTTTTTTTTTTTTGCTACTGTAGCACTTTCGTTTTTATTTGACAAACATTGTCCAATCACGGAGTAACTAGGCTCAAAAGATTCATCTCACAAATTTCAGTTAAACTGTGTAATTAGTTTTTATTTTTATCTTTATTTAATGCTCCATGCATATGCATGCGACCAAAGATTCGATGTGACGGGAAATCTTGAAAATTTTTGCGAACTAAACAAGGCCTTAGAAGCAGTGAATCTTGCTCCTCACTTTTGCATTTACTGGAGGATTCACTTAAGTTTATCAGCCGATTTTGTCAGTCATTCAGCAGTGTTTTTTCTCTCATAACAAATCAGCCAACAATACTTTTTACCATGACTTTAGCCAAACGAACAAGGCGGATGTGGTCATGCGTCCAGCCACATGAACTTGAGTCATTTTTCGACTCGTGTTTGGATGTCTATTTTTTTGCTACACAAAAAAACCATATTATATAGACAGTGTTTCCTCGCTTAATTAGAACCGGTGAAGTAAGATGGAAGCACAAGTTTGAGGTGAGAGCATGGGGCGTTTGGGACCATTGTTTGCATGGCAGTACAGCGGTCTGGGAGCCTGAGTCGGCTCATCACCCACAGCCACAGGGACAGGGCCCTGCTTTCTCGCCGTGCTATGGCAAACTGGCAATGTGGCATGGCCATGGCCTGGCCCCTCCGCTGTAGTTGCATTTGCATCGCATGCAGCCGGTGCAGCGGCCGGCAGTACTCCTCATGGCCTGCTCCTTTGGTTGCAAGCAAAGAGCTAGCCCCTCCGTAGCAGGGGGCAGTTACCATCTTCCCGGCAATCATTGGAACCCGGAAAGGCCAGCAGCAAAATTAGATGGGAGTGAGTGAGTGAGGCCGTTTGGATACACCCAAAAATCCAAAACTTACAAGATTCCCCATCACATCGAATCTTGCGGCACATGCATAGAGTATTAAATATAGATAAAAATAAAAACTAATTACATAGTTTGTCTGTAAATCGCGAGACAAATCTTTTAAGCCTAGTTACTTCATGATTGGACAATGTTTGTCAAATAAAAATAAAAGTGCTACAGTGTCAAAATCCAAAAAGTTTTTGCAACTAAAACCCTGAGTTGAGTGACAGAGAGAGGGGATGGGATGCTCAATTGTGCCCTCATGCGAGCCAGCCTCGATCATTGGAGTGAGCTGCAAGCAAATCAGCAAGCAGGTCGCAAAGGCCAAAACAAATAGATGTATCGTCCTACAGTGTGTGCGGTCCAACTTTCTGAAAATTGTAAACACAATCCTTACCATTCAGTATTCAGAGCTATATATATTTATATTCAGCATCAGAAGTACTACTAGTATCATTTCAGTATTTTTGTCAACATCTAATTAGAGTATACTACCCCTACCAAAGAGGCGAGGAAAATTTACCTATCATCACACTGGTGCATCAGAGGTCTGCAAGGACAATCAAATCAAACCAGATGCAGTAGCCAGTAGTATACAACTAATAGCTGCTAGGAAGAGTACAATGTCAGTGGCTAATTAACAATGGCTTTGATATTTCTCAGGGCGGTTTTCTTGGGGTTGATGCCACCTACTAGAGTAGGAGTAGTTTTTTTTGGCTTGTTTGATTAGTTTAAGGGGATAGATTATATGCGTGGGGTTTAAGCTTGGGAAGTCTGAATTTTTTTAAGGACAAAAAACTGAGAACCTCTGACTTCATCCTTCTCACAGGTGGAATTAATAATCGTTGTAGTTTATTAAGTGTGGTAGCCTTGATCCCATCTCATCTCTTTGCTGAAAACTTGGCTTTGGTCTCCCTCATTGCTTGACCCAAGGCAGGTTTCTCTCTGCGCTGCCGGTAAATCTCTTTGCCCCCAAGCTTGTTGCGACTCAGCTGACCCTGCTCATTACGAGGCATGTCATGAAATTACTATATTGTTTGCCCGTTCCATCTTGTGCTCCTAAATTCATGCTTCGTTAGCACACATCAAGCAATTACGATACGTTATTTTTTTTCCCATAACCTAGAACAAATCATGTCTGAAACGTGGCCTGGCCCTGAATCAGAATTTGATGAAAGTAGCTAGGGTCCCTTTTGGTAGGGATATGATTGGGTTTCTCGAGGAACAATATTTTTTTCTGTAGTTTTTGGTTTCTCGTAGAAGTCAAGAAATGTTTGCGGTTCTGCTCCCTTAAATAATCTCCCCAAATGCTTGATAGGATTTCTCTTGTTGATGGAGAGAAATGGTCTCAAGGATCTCTCTACTCTACTAAACAGGGCTAAACTCTGGTCAGGTTTGATTCACTGCTCAAGAAATGGCCTCACCTGAACCGTAAATGCAGAGTTATATATACTTTTACAATTTATTTTACTGGCTATTAGTCTATTACTAGTAGCTAGTACAATTGGAGTTGACGGGAGTCACGGAGCTCTTCCTGGTGATGGTTGATACCACAACAGGCCAAGCAGATCACGCACTGCAGTGAGCATCTGAACCGAAGGTCAATTCTACCAAGGCCTTGTTCAGTTTGTAAAATTTTTTGGCTTCGGGTACTATAGCACTTTCGTTTGTTTGTAGCAAATATTCTCCGATCGTAGACTAACTAGGGTCAAAAAATTCTTCTCGCGATTTACAGGTAAACTGTGTAATTAGTTTTTATTTTTATTTATATTTAATGCTTCATGCATGTGTCCTAAGATTCGATGTGACGGAGAATCTTGAAAATTTTTGGTAGTTTTTGCGAACTAAACAAGGGCCAAATTAGGCTTGGCACATCAATTTAGTAGCATAGCTCTTAGAGGCTAACTAATAGCACGCTCTATATAAGTCTACACCCTGAGCTGGATCCTGAGTTTTTTTTTGTTTCTTCCCTGGAAGAGAGCTGGAGGCTGATATATTTGGGGAGATTCTCTCATCGTCTCCTCCGGTGTCAGGAACACATAGACCCATCGTCCTTCTCGCTCGCTTTACACGTAGGAGTATTTCTAAGGCCTTGTTTAGTTCCAAAATATTTTGCAAAATGAGCACTGTAGCACTTTCGTTTGTATTTTACAAATATTATCTAATTATAGACTAACTAGGCTTAAAAGATTCGTCTCGTCAATTCCGACCAAACTGTGCAATTAGTTTTTATTTTCGTCTATATTTAATACTCCATACATACGTCTAAAGATTCGATGTGACGGAGAATCTGAAAAATTTTACAAAATTTTATAGGAAGTAAACCAGGCCTAAATCTACGCACACAGGGTGTAAACCAGAGAGGACTAGACCATACCATGTTGTTTGCGGGTCCATGATGCAGCTGCTAGTGACAGCAACAGTGCGTCTCAGAGCGGATCAAAGGCACAGTAGATTCCCAGCCACAGTGCCCGCCGGCTGGGGCGACGGCGACTGGAGTGAGTAGTGGTAGTAGAGCCGGAGTAGCAAGCATGCCATGCCATTGCCATGCATGCAAAGCACTGAATGCATGCATGCATGCAGTGCAGGCACAGGCTTTCCCCGAGAGCGCGGGTCCAGGCCGACAGAGTAACCCAGCAATCTGAATTCTGAAAAAGCTGGCTGGTGTGGTTTGGACCATGGGAGCTGCAGTTCCCTCTCGCTCATCAACCCAGCCCAGCCAAATTGATTGACTCCACCAACCGGCCCCGCCCGGCCGTCTCACCTCACTTCCTCACACTCACACACCTTTGTTCCCAAGCAAATTACATTTCTCTCTCTTAATGTTTTTCACCCTCATATTTCCTGTCTCCCTTCCTGTCTCGAAGATGCCGAGCACCGGGTTGATTTCGCTTCGCACCTGCCGTTTTCTGTGCTACCACACCTGCCGGCAAACAAAAAAAAGCGTATTAGGCCATTGAAACAATGCAGCCGTAGGTGTTTGTTTCTTCGACGACGTCTACAGGTCGATGGCGAGGGCGCTGGAAAAGGAGTTGGAGATCGGGAGGTGGAGAAATGATAAAATCCTCCTGTGAAATCCGTGTGAAAACGAGTTTTCGTTGCGGTCCGGCGATCTGGCCTCCCGTCGGCAGACCGGATGGATCTGCCTGCCAAGGACAGCATAGTCCGCGGCGCGCACAACTTGCATGCATGCAGCGCGTATGTGTCGGGGGATCGCCGTCGTGGTCGAGCGAAAGTTGTCACGGGAAAATTAAACCAGGGGCGGCAGCCGGCAGGAGCCTTGCTCTCGCTCGCCACCCGCCGTCAATCGTGAGGGGATGGAGCAGACTCCTTGCATTGGCTGTCTAAGATATTGCGTTTGATTGCTTGTCTTTATCCACGATTCCAATGCCGTTAAGCTATATGAAGAGTCGTACTTTTTTGTGTGATAAAATGTTGTTGTGCTTTAGTATTCATATAAATAGATACTAGATAGTAGAAGAGGTAATTTATACCACTGGCACGAGGTTGACATATGGGCCATTCAGTAATTCAGTAGCGAATTAAAGATTTGATTTTTAAGTAGAATGTAGTTGCGGTCCTGACAGAATGATGTCAGCCATGACCCACGGAGTAGTGTCAGCGGCGGTGATGATGGCTGGAACAACGCTTCAATTCCCCTGCAATTCAGAGATCAGAGCAAGCATCATGCCAGTGTTAGTTTACAAACCCTGATTAGCCTAACGCTCTGTTTATGCCTGCCCTGGGGTAGTAATAGTAAGAGCTTTTATCAATCTCCTTCTAGACTAGTAGACGAATTGAAAACTCGTGATCTGCCTTTCCTGTGTGCTTCCCTTCCCCTGCAGCGTCTCACGTGGGCCCCACGTTAAGAAGAGCATTTGTCCCTCTAGCTAGGCTGCTCAATGATCTTCTGCGTGCGTGCATGCATGCATGATTTCAGTGTCAATTTGGCATATTCTACTCGGCCTGACGATCAGATGCTCTGTTGCTGTTGGAGCTGCCTGCCTGCCTGTGCCTGTTTATCATATCTTCTCAACTGTAGTAGACACCCCCAACAGGAGCCGATCGATCGATTCGCCTTCCATCCAACCGATCCTCCCAAAAGAACAAGATATCGTCTTGATTTTTTCTCGACGTTTCTCTTTCAATCTTTGTTTGGACACCTGCAAGTAGCCCTGTAGCATCAGTTTCTTCATTCAAGAGATGACAGGCCCGATCAATACCACTCCTAAAAAAGATGCTCTCCCTTAAATACCAGGAGAATTTGAGAAAAAAACATGCATGGACAAGATCGTAGGCCCCCAGATGGTCCTATACAGTACATGTCGGCTAATAAGTTCCCGGGGCACCGAAATTCTGCAGTGTTCCACTCAAATTCGAATGAACAAGGCGACTAGGACGCAGTGGCGGAGCTAGGACCTAAAACTTGGGTATTTCCACTTCTATGTTATAAAAAAAGTCAAATTCATAGGTTTAAAATATGGTCAATAACACTGCAAATCAGCAACTTTAAACTAATATTTACTTTCTAGAATCTAAACTTCTAATTGAAATGCTAGTTTTTTACCTGTTTTGAACTCAAATGTGAGAAAATACTATAGATTATAGCATTATACATTCATATATATAAGTATATACATATATCTACATAAAAATATACCAAAATAGTTGGGTATTCCCCGGAATACTGGGGAATACCCCTAGATCCGCCCATGCTAGGACGTTCAGGCGCATCCGGCCGTCGAATCAACGCCTTTAAGATTCGTGCAGATATTTTTCCCCCCAGCCCCATTTCTAGTTCTAGGATAACATGATATCATTGGCCTACATTTTTGTTTGTGTAATCGCATGATGATGCGGCGACCACCCACCGAGGTTGCGTTGTGCTCCGGAATCCTTTGTAGACAAGCTAGGGCGAGAGAGCACGCTTCCATGTTGGATCTAGGCATCTTTTTTTTTCCTTCTTTGAGTAGTGACACGGGAATGCATGAAATCATTAGCGGTGTTGAACCGAAGCTCCCAATGCAGGATTGGGTGGGCGCATTATTCACAGTAGTTGTTTGCATCCAGACGCAGTGTCTGCAGGTCGATCTCTGCACCCTCCCCTGCCGATTCCTTAGAATTGTCACAGATCACATCACCCGGCCCTCTCAATGATCAATTGATCAGTCATGCTGCTCCATTGTTTGATGTGACCTATTCTTGTACAAAGAGGCTCAGATTATTTGTCCAAATTTTGTTGAACGGCTTGTTTAGTTGGTAAAAAAAATTGTGATTGATTACAATAGCACTTTCATTTGTATATAACAATTATTGTCTAATCATAAACTAACTAGGCTTAAAAGATTTATCTCATAAATTATAGACAAATTATATAATTGGTTTTTTTAATCTATATTTAATGATCCATACATGTGTCGTAAGATTCGGTATGATAAGGCCTCACCCTTCTTATGTACGAAAAACTTGATGTTTAATCATTTGCGCTTGAACTAGATGAAACACGTCGTTTCAATAGTACTAGTAGCTTGGTTTAAAATTTGGGAGAGCTGATCGTCGTTGCGGTAGCTAGATACCACTTGGACAGCAGTACATATACTACAAAAGTACTAGTAAAGTACTTGATCTTGATGATGATAAAAAGTGTGAGAGACGCCGACATGCCAGGTACGCAAAGGGCATTTGCATCTTTAGAAGCCAAAAGGCGGGCAGTTTTTGTATTCGGGTGTCGCCCCCCGTTCAAACACCTGTCTCGCCGCATCTTTCTGCATGCACGCGCCTTTGATCGACAGCGCAAAACAAATACAATATTCAAATATTGCCCGCCAAGCAGTGGCGGCCAAGTGGTTCCAGCACGGCCGGCCGGCTCTGTTTGAATCCCAGATCTGGAGCCCTTTTGTGTTTTGTTTTTGTTTTTGCAAAAGTATATAGCTAGCGGTCGTCACTGCCAGTATAATACACGTACTTGTATATTGCTTTCCTTCAACCATTCCCTCGATCGGCTTTTGTTTAATTAAGCAGGCCAGGCGGCCGATCCAGTGGAAGCTTTTACATTAGTACATTATTACATGAGTTTGGGGAGGTGTGTGACCGTGTGATGCTGATGATGCATCATGCATGCAGCTCATCAGTGGAACCAGGTCTTGTCTTCACCCCCCTTGTGTGTCAGCAACATCAGCACTAATTGCGGGCTAATGAAGAGAAAACAAAGACAGGCCACATATAAAAAAAACATGGAGGAAAAGCTTACATTGCTAGTTTTATTGTTTAGACCGGGATTGGAACTCGGAGGAGTTTCAAAACGGTTAGGCCTTGTTTGGATGTTATCGGAATTCATTTCAATCCATGTGTGCTGATGTGGGTTGGGGTGGAATTTAGTTTAAATTTCACACCAATCCACCTCAACACACGTGGATTGATGTGAATTCGACTATATCTAAACAAGGCCTTACTACAGTACTGTGGATGCAGTATCTGCAGTATCATTTAGTTGTAACTGGTGATATTATTAAAACTGTGTGATATAGCGTGAGCGTGGACGTTTCAGCTTGTACGTACAGTACACGCTTCGTAGAGCAGACGAGCAGTTCATCAAAGGAAACTGCTACAGATACCTGTACTAGTACAGTGGCACTGTGCATTGGCACGCCTTGGCCAGGCTGCTTGCTTCCGATTGCTGACCTGACGGATTGCCGGCTGATGCGTTGCCGTCGCGGCGCCTGGCGCCTGGCAGCAGCCAGCGGTACTCTATCTAGGACCATTTTATTTTTTTTACAGTAGTACATGTCTACGCACGAACTCGACAATGATTCCGTGCCAGCATTAGTTTAGCGCTGCCAATGATAGGAATTACTGTAGACGAAGTCCGGATCATCAGCGGCCGCTCCTCCAAATCAAATGCTCGACCCTGCCGGCGGGCAGGGGCAGCCAGTAAAAACCGCGTACGGACGGAATCACCGGAGCGCAGAGGAGGTGCGCCTCTGAGCTCTGAGTGGCTGGCCGGGGCATCTAATCCCCTGTCAATGATTGCCTCGGCCTCCGCGCCGCGCCCATCCCGCTCTTGATGATTAGTTTAATTTTTTAATCATTAAATAAACAAACAACGCCCGGTCGCCGCCGGCCCCGGGCGTCCTCATCGCCGCCATGATCGCAGGCCGTCGCCGAACAAGGCAACGAGCGAGCCGAGGCGAACAGAGCAGGAGGTAAGTGGGTGGGGGTTGGGTTAGTTTATGCCCGCCACGTGGGTCTGCGGCTAATATAATCGTTCCCTCGCTCGCAAAAGATAATAATAATCCAGTTGGGCTGGCTGGATCGCCCTCTCCATCCATCATGGTCGTGGTGCCGTGCCCGGTCAAGATCTAACCACCGCTCGCTAGTCGATAATCGCCATGGCCACCACACCACCTTCCCCCCCGGCGCGTCAGAATACTGCCTGCCTGCCTTGCTAGTATTATGTACCCATTCCCGCCCATCGGATCGCGATTCGCGATCGACGTCCACCCGGCCGCGTGGGCCCCACCGGCTAGTCTCATCTCCCAACGTACTAGTAGTAGTACTTGCTACTAGGTACGCCTTCGTGATCGATCGCCAGTTGATCTGATCCGTGGCCTTGGAGCTGGATCTCTAACGCTGTCTCTTCCAGCGATCGCGTCGTCTATCAGTTGCTTACTGTGTACAACTAACTCATCATGGATGCTGCATTAGTTCACGTAATTATTGGCAAAGCCACAGCTAGGTAAGACTAGGAGTATTATGTTTGTTGCTGGTAGTGCGACTCGCCGACTCCACACACACATCGTACCGGCCGTGAGCGGAGCGGCGCTGGTGCAGTGCAGTGCGTGTGCGTGTTCGTGTACGTGCAGTCGTCGTCGTCGTCGTCCTCTCCTACGAGTACTCCAACTCCACTGGTGATGATGTGGAGGGAGGGGGGGGGGGGGGGGGGGGGGGGGGGGGCGAGAAAGCTGCCGCCTTTTTTACCGGTGCCTGCCTCTGCCTGTGGCAGGCATCTTTTTTCCCGCTCGCTGCCTGCTCCTCCTCGGTAACATGGCCTCCAATCATTGAGCTTACGAGGAGAGGGTGGGGAGAGTAGCGAGTAGTACTCCGTACCACTGCAGCTGATGCTGTTGTCTGTTGCTCTGTATCTGTAGCCGTAGCAGTACGGAGAGATAAAAAAATGCTGTAAAAAGCAACGGACCGACGGTGATTAGGGGTGGAATCACGGTACGGTTCCTCGAGACATGCCGCAGAGCGCGAGGTGATTGCGTGATTACTGTCCTAATTGGACAGGGATGCCATTGGGACTTGTTTCGCTGCAGGAGGCAGCGCTGTCGTAGACCGGTCGTAGATGGTGTAGTAGGGCAGGACCGCGGGAGGAGGAGTAATACTGTGACTGTGACCCAGCCCCAATCAGTGACTGCTCCTGCTTGCCCTTGCGCAATGCAGCTGACATTCTCCCACTGGGCTCTCGAGCGCCGCTGTAAAAAGCAAAGCAAGCAGCTGCCCTGGGGGCTTGCTGTGCTCCGCTCCGGCGCTCCGGTCCGCTCCCGTCCGGGGTCTGTGAACGCCTGAGCAGCGGCACGATGCGGAGCAGAGAGCCCAGCAGAGATGCTGTGGCTGTACTGTTGCGTACTCCCAAACATGTCAAGTAGAGTACAGTTCAGTTGAGCATTGAACGCGCAGGGCTTTGGACTGTCCTCGAGGGCCAAGGGAACGTCAGTCGGTGATCCTACGCAGCTGCAGGTATCGCTGAGTAGTGCAACTGCTGCTGTCACTGTAGTGGAAATCCGAGGGGAATTCACGACTCCCACCGAGTTTAACTGAAGGCGATGAACTGCGTTCCTTTCAGCATTTCCTCAAGCTTCGCAATGCAGTGGCACTTACTGCTCTGTAGTGGTCACTTTGACCGTACTAACAGTTACCAAGACCATCTTTTTTCTTTTAGCTATTCGGACATTATAGATGACTCCCCAACAGTTGAGTTGAAATGCAGCGTAATAACACACAGCAACGGCGAACAGTGCTCAAGTTATACTAGTTCTACCATCACCACCGTACCATGCATGGCACCAGAAATGAATGAATGAACACAAAAAAACACGGAGCAGACATCAGCAGTCCATCAGGACGTACGCAGACAGTGCTGCTGTATCCCCTCGCGCGAGTTGTGACTCTGTGAGCACGCGCACTGCCCACTGCCCATGCCCACACTGCCGCCGTCGTCGTCGGCGAGGCGTGCGTCGCGTCGCTTCCGCGCCATGCATGCGCGCGCATGCATGCAGCCGGCCAGGGCCAGCTGCACAGCACAGCTAGGCTCACGAACAGTGGCCGAGGCACGCGATGGGAAACGGCAGGCCTTGTCCGCTTGCCCCCGGTGGCGAAAGCCCGAAAGGACGCGACGCCACGGCGAGGCGGAGCGGACACCGGAGTCGCGCGGCGCGGTTCTTCGTCCCGGCATGCCCGCGCCCCGCGCACTGCTCACCGCGTGCATGCATGCCAACAGTCTCGTCACCCGTGGTCGTCGTGGACGCCAAAGCCATGGACGGAGGGAGAAAGGAGAAAGGTGTCTGCGCCCATGCGCGCAAGCACGTCAAATCCGTGTTGCTCCGGACCCCAGGGTGATGGCGCGAACAGCTACCACCTTTGACTCCCATGTCGCCGTCGTGGACTCGTGTGAAACCCGAAACAGAAACACGAGCGCAAGCGCAAGCAAAAGCCTGCAGGGTCAGGTGTGAAGACTGAAGAGACGAGACGCCAGACGGCGGCAGCGTCCGTGCATGCATGCACGACTCTCGGCGTTCTTCACGTAGAAAATTGGTCAAAGTGGGATGCCAAAGAGGCAGCCTTTAGCTAGAGAACGAATCGACACGAGGCCTCGTCTCGTATCGCGTCTACACTTTTGTGCTCGTTGTCCGTTCAGGGTCAAGACCTTTTTTTCTTTTTCAGACGGTTCCGTTGTGCTCCATCGACACGTCAGACGAACATCTCGTTCAATCAGATCTGCTGTGCGTGCGTGCACGGAGCGGCTGCTGAGGTCAAAGATGAGTACACGTACGCGCATGATGCATCGGCCACTCATTCAGACGACAGCAGCCATTGTGCCTTTTGAGTTTTAAAGCCTGTTATCCTCGTCATCGCGTCGGGCGAGAACTGTTGTGTTCCTGAGCGAACGAACAGGCGCAGCTCACGTCGCAGCAGAGCAGGGCCATGTTGCAGCAGTTATTCCTTTGCGCCGATGACAAACCGCATGGGATCCCAAACACAAGCTGCTCCAGCAGTCGAGCCCTGCCCTCGCACAGTTCAAGTCTGATGCACCAGCCCACACTGCCGCAGCTTGTGATAATGTTTCTGGCTGAGCAGCACGCTGCGTGAGGTCGATACATTCTTCTGCGCACAGCAATCAGCGAAGGCAAAGCTACAAACATCAGAGAAGCAAAAGGGCTGGCAAATATGTTGTTTCAACACTCATTGCATTTGGAAATTTTCCAAGCGAAGGCCGAAGGATCGATGCAGCAACAGCCCAAACAGGCTGTAATGTTGAAACCATGGTAGCTTAGACAAATCGAGTTTTCATACGGATCAAAAGGAAACTGTTTCCAGAGTACATATGCAGTCGGTTACATAGACCATTGGGCAAAACCTGACTTGTTTTTGTCACATCTGTAAAACCTAAATTGCCAGCAACCCTTTCATCTAATGAGTGACGCTGCTACACCCCGGAGCTGAAACTCTCCAATGCATTGTATTAGAGCTCGCTATCACTTTCTGTCTTTGCACCGCCAGATGTCTTTCCGTTGACGGCGATAAGCTCAGTGTCGAAGATCAGAGTTGCTCCACCTGTTGAGTAAAAAGCTTCCTGTTAGCTTTATCAAAATTCCTATGCAGCTCTATAGTCCATGGGTGAGACTGTAAAATGTGCATCCGGGAGATGAGGTAAAATGGCCATGCTGAAAAATGAGAGAATCTACACAAATAATTTCTTCACATGGAAGCAGCAAGCAAGCAAACAAATTATCAGCCATACCTGGAATCTTCGGTGGGGAGCCTCGCTCACCATAACCCATCTTTGCAGGTATCTTTAGCTTCCGCTTTTCACCGACGCACATACCTAGCAATCCTTGGTCCCAACCTATAGATGAAAACAACAAAGTCGGTTGGCGGATTTAAGATTGTGTGTGATATAAATAGCATATGCCATTTCATCCATTTTTTTGATGACATGTGCTTGTAGCCCAATACAGTTCTCGTATGGACACTGGGCCATAGATAAACATAGAAAGTTTATTGTTATAGGGAAGGACAATAACCTTTTATCACTTGGCCATTTCCAAGAGTAAATTCAAACGGGTCACCTCTGTCGTAGCTAGAATCAAAAACCGATCCATCAGTGAGTGCCCCCTGCAGCATATCAAGCCTTTCAGCTAAATAAATAAGAGAGAGAGAAAAGAGGAAAGCGACGCTGTAGGTAAAGTATCAAAGAGTGCTTAAATCAAACATGAAAAGGCAAACCATATATGGGACAAGATATTTTGAATCTACAAAGAGCATACTGCCAAGCAATTAGCACAGTTCTTCTGCATAACTATATTAATTGTGTTAGTTAAGGTATATCTGTAGCACCCATGAGAAAATCCCTTACAGGGCTACATCACTGAAAGATCAATGTGGAAAATACAGCAAGGCTAAAAAGGTATATAGATCAGGTACTTACACGATAATGAACTTTAATTTTGTCTCCTTTGTGTGCTTGCAGGGTACATGACTCAGGCTTGTACTGAAAGGAACATGAGCAAGGGAAAATCAATGCCACACAGAATCAAAAGGGCACCTCTCCTTTCAAAATGTAACAAGAAAACTACACTCAGATAAATCAAATATTTGATAACACCGTAATTTTATAAGAATAAGCAGAAGTTGGAGACACGCAATTCTCCAATATCACACTCCCTAACTGACACGTCGGATTGTAACCATATATTCTACTTATTATTACCATGACCCAATGATTCTTAGTTTTCTGTTTGAACTTTGAAGTGGTAGCCATAATCCAAAAGGACCAAAACAAAGGATATACCCTTTGAATAAGACCCCAAACAGAGAACTTCAGCAACATTACAATGGTTATCCCTAAAGAGGTCTGACTGTGAGGCCGTTACTGGAGGCCACAAGTCATCGCGCAGCCTGGTCCAGAATCTTGATACAAGGTACTAGTCCAATAAAGTCCCTTCTCCAAAGGTAGCAATAGGGAGGGAAACCATCTTCAACACAGGCTAGCTGGAGATTTTAGACCTCTTCTAGTTTGACTGTTTGAGCATCGACTACAAGAATTTAACGAGAAGTGAACAAGGAACAGTACCGCAATCGTTTCCAGTATTCATCTTTGAATGACACAAAATAAAAATCAAGTGAAACTAAGTGCATTGGATGACTCCACAATGTTGCGTTAAAGGGGTGAGAAAAGGAACCGATTTTGCAGTTGCAGATCCGCGTAGCTCGCTATCCTAAGCCGACCCCTTTCTGAAGTCTGCAACCTTAACATATTTCAACTGACGCCCACGAATCGGAGGCTGCAGACCTTTTTTGCAGGCAGTAAATGAACTAACCAGCTAATACCAGATCCGCCAGAGTCCGCAAGGGTAACAAACAATTAAACGGGCAGAGAGAGTTGACCCGGTTAGGAGGTTACAGAGCACACACCTTGACGCCGATCTGAAGCTCGGTGACATCGCCGGACTTCTTGGCCGACGCTGCAGACAAATCGCAAGCAATGATTTCAAAGCACATCAAGGCAAACGAAAAGGATGGCGGACGGCTCAAACGAGGCGGATCGAGATTGGAGGTAAATACACCTCGTTACCTGTCAGGAGGATGGCCGCGGCGGCGACAGCGGCCGCGAGGCAGATCAGCTGCCGCTTCTTCCCCATCTCGCTACCTCCGGCAGCCCTGCTCCACAGTCACTGGAACCTTCTTCGTGCCCGCTTTCTGACTTCCCGGTGCCGTCGTCCGTACGTATTGGGTTGGAATTGCTTCTCAGTGGGCTCCTGGCCCATCTGGCCAGCCGCATGGTAAGGCCCATTTCCTGATATTTCGAGTGGCCTGCACATTTCGAGGCAGCGACAATGGATGGATAAAAGTTTCTAAAAAAAAGACAATGGATGGATAAAATTGTTTAGCACGAGTAGGTACGCGGGATCAACGGTGCCCACAGCTTCTAGTTGGACATTTCCAGTGAACTTCGCGAACGGGTAGATCAAATATAATCCGTCGTTATCGTGAGTATTTATTATTCATATATTGGCGCACGTCATTTTTGTGATATGAGAACCGAGTAAGCAAGCTACTAGGGTTCAATCGTTCAACGGGTTCAAGTAGTCAATGCTAGCTGATTGTGCATCCACGTGGAGTCCAACTAAAATAAACCCACTCGGCCACTCGTTAGATCATCACTTGGGGAACAAAAAGAGCCCTGTATTATTTAAGGAACTATCGATGTCAAAACATGATAAAACACACCCATGAAACACACACACACACAGCATAAGTGTCTCTCTTTCAGTCCCCATAAGGTATTTTAGTTGGGAAGGTTCACCATGGATGTGAAAAGTTCAAAAATTAACCATTTCATCGCGCACGTACTCACTTGAATCCAATCTTTTTACCAATGGTATGGAGTCACTACAAGTTAGTTGAGTAAGCGTGTTTGGTAGGGCACCTGTTCGACTTCGGCTTCGGTTCCTCCAAAGGAGTCGTATCAAACGTTTCGTAGGATGAGTCATTTTTTAGTAAAAAAAAAGTCAGAGTCGTTTTGGAGGAGCCACAATGTGTTTGTATTTGGTTTGAGAAACGATATCATGTGTTTATTCCTTTAAATTTTGGTGGAATCACCTCATTCTTTATGTCTATATTAATTACTGTTATGAGGGATTGGCAGGTTTCTAGATCAACCCATTCACTCCATGAACAAAAAAAGTAAGGATGAGTAAGAAGATGATGGTCCACCTCATTTCTCAAACATAAACCTCCCCTTAATGTATGTTTATCCACAACGTTGCGGCAACAAGTTTTGCAGACAACCAAAAACTACATATAGAATCATACACTTTACTTTTTTTAGGACTAGTCGTTTCAGTGAAAGGCCCGCTCATAAAGGTACATTTACACATATTGGGACTAGGGGCAAAGCGACCGTGTGGCAAGCGCGGAGTGAAAACTCTCTACCTCTCAAATATAATTTAGAAACGAGTGGGTAGAAGGGTTGGTTTTGGTTCACTGTTAAATTTGAGCTTTTACAACAATTTCGTCAATCTCTTGAGATCTGCCAACTAATTTTTCGAAAGTGTTTATAGGAGTGAGGTGTGTATGCATATATATTTAAAGAGATGAGTATGCGTGCTCGTATTTAAAGGTAAACTGTACTGTGTTTCAAAGAAAGAACTCACGGTTACATAACATCGGTGGTGGTTTTAATTTTGCAATCCTTTAAAATTTAAATTATCATTTATATATAAGTAGTACAATACATTTTTACACTATATATATCTATAAAGAAAGTAGTATAGCGCACTTGCTGCCTTTACACTATCTCATCTACAAGCAGTCGAGCACATAAATCATACATTGATACATACATACACATATGTATATCATATATGCGCATTCCGTAGACATGTTATTGCAGATGTATGTACACATACGGCCGGATTTTTCATCTCCATATATCACAGCGGAAACTAAATACGACACTGGATGGCACACTCGGAATATATAATTACTTTATTTTTGATGCAACAAACGGCTCCAGGTGAGCTCTAGCTAGCTAATTAATGACACACGAAAAACGGGTTGATCACCCGATCGAGAAAAAAAATTAATGACACACTTATTAAGGGTAGTATGTAGTACGCTGTACGCGGGTGAAGAAGAAGGTGTAGTGTAATTTCACGCAGATGCAGATAGTAGACCTGTCGTCGAGGTCGAGAGAGATCCGTGAGCATGCATACATGCATGGCACCCCGGCCGTATGTGTGTATATATATGCGCTTCAGTCCCTGTCGTTGAAACCGAACTTGCGGTCGAAGAAGTGGCCGACGGCTTGGAACGCCGGGCCGAAGAACCCGCCGCCTCTCCTCCTCTGGTGGTCGTCGTTGTTGCTATCGTTGTCGTACCCACCACCAGGAGCGCCGTACACGTGCACCGCCCTGGTGTTGATGTACAACGGCGACCTCGCACCGTCCTGGGGAGCCCAGAAGGCGGGCGGAGCGTTGTTGTACGGCGGTGCGTCGCCGCCGGTGCCGTGGGGAGCGCTGTTGCCGTATCCGCCGCCGTAGGGAGAGCTGTTGCCGTATCCGCCACCGCCGTAGTAGGGAGAGCTGTTGCCGTATCCGCCTGCGCCGCCGCCGCCGTAGTAGGGGGAGCCCACTACGCCGCCGCCGCTGTAGTGGTGGTGGTTGCCACCGCCGTTGTAGTCGTCGTCGGTACCGACGCCGTTGCTGTTCATGTGGTTGTAGCGGTTGTCGCCGCCGGCCTCGTCTTTGCCACCACCGCCGCTGGTGTTGTTGGTGCCGTACCTGGGGTAGTCGTCCTCGGCGGCAGCGTCGGCGTCTTTCTTGCTGCCGCTGCTCTTCTTCAGCCTCGAGGACCCGCGTTTCTTCCCGCCGCCGGTCGCTGCCGTTGTCCTGCCCGCCGGCGAAGTTCGATCTGCTGTTCCACATCGTCGATCCCTGGTACCCACAGCAGACATGCATGCATGTACGTACAACATATATAAGAGAGTCGATCAAGATGATGAGCGAGAGGATACTAGTAACACAGGAATTTGAAACAACACTGCTAATGTTTCTGCTTGCAGGCGTTCATTTGATCTACATACACACGTACTTACAGCTATAGCTAAAGATAGATATTTGGAGACCGGAGATATGCAAGCAGTAAAAAAAAAAGTGAAAAGGGAGAGAGAGAGGAAAAGAAGAGGCTTTGGGTTGGAGCATGCATGCGCGTTCGTACCGGAGATAAGCCAAATAGCAGTATACTCCCAAGGGGCGTAATAAGCAGCTAGGTGCCTTTGCAACGAGCAGTGAGAGCAAGCAGGCAAGCAGCCTTCATAAAGGACTACAAGTCAACGTCTACTCGGAGGTCAAGAGAAAAAATGCACTTTTTTCCGCAGACTCCATCAACCATGAGCAGAGAGAGAGAGAGACGGTCCAAATTATTTCCATCATTGTGCTGTTCTGGTTTCGCTGAAATTTAGCTTATACTAATGCTAATACTGAAATATTATGAAAGAAAATAGTATCAGATACTACTAATATATTTGTGGATAACTCCTAGCCAACAAGAACCCAACATATGTCTAACACCATCGGGTGCGACTAAACCCAAAGGAATGAGAAGACAATAATTCTCCAACGTTTGGACAATCAAAGAACATACGTACATCGAGTTTGTTTCATCAGCGTCACAAAAACAATCTCTCTTATTTTCCACATTTTCCCTGCCATGTATCTTCTCTTTAGAGTACGTTTGGATGAGCTAAAGCTACTTACTAGTTCAGCTAAAAATTAGCTGAGCAATTTCAACAGCTTACTATTTTTGCCGTGGATGTTACGTGATATTAAAATTTGTAAAATAGAAAACTAGTTGTTCCAAAGCGGTAAGGTAACCGCTTATGTATCCAAGGTGACTTGGTAGATGTCTTGGTCCACACGTAAATCCAAACGAAACTAAAATTATTTCGCCCATTCTCAACGTGGCAAATCTTGTTTACAAAGATGGATAGGTATATCATCTGTGCTAATTTCGCATCATCGTCATCCGATCCCCACCACACATACATCAGTCAGCTAGTGACACACACGGGTTAAAGTTTAGTTAAAGCGCACTAGCACATAATGTTAGCATTGTGAAATCAATCATCGATCGAGTGTGATGGCTAAATTAATGCCCACAGGCCACAGATAAGAGCAAGTATTATAGTGGGCTGTAAGCTGGCTAAATGCTGAGGTGGAGGAGAGAAGGGAGGAGAGAGAGGAGAAGCGGGCTGTAAGCTTACAGCCAGCCTAGGCATAGGAACCAAGAAACTTGGTGAGAGAGACAAGTGGGTCATATATTAATAGTGAATAGCTAACTATTGTATGTGTGGGCTGAGAGAAGGCTGCAAGAAACCTTACAGCCAGCAAGTGGGCTGTATTATTAAACTTGCTCTAATAGCAACAGGTAATTAAGAGGATAAGATGATGAGTTGTTAGGGCACTCACAATCCAGACTCTATCATGGAGTCTAAAGTTATTTATTACCTCGAACAATGTGGACTTGGAGTCTAAATAAGACTTGGAGTCTTATTTTTTCTACCTCTTTCTTCAATAAATATGCTGCCACATCAGCAAAATACCATAAATAATATGTAATTAATTGTCTTGGACTCTGTGATAGAGTCTTGCATTGGGAGTGCCATTAGTTGTTACAGCGCCGACCGCCGGAGATATGATGGTCAACAATTTCTAGATCATGCGTCGACTATTTACCCTCTCCATTATTGCAATGTTAGAATAGTACTAATAGATAAGTTTTCCTGAGGACGATCGAAGCTAGCACACGCGTCTATTTTTCAAATGTATGTGTGTATGTCAAATTAAACGCTATTGTTAACGCTCGACACGATGGATTTCACTGTCGTCGCGCATCAACTGATCCAATCGTCCGTGATATACATGCATAGACCCTGAGCATGCACTTTTAGGCTTTTTCTCCATCGTCTTTTCCAAACAACCATCTTTAATTTACTTTACATTGAACTTACTTGTCGTATTCAGCTGATTTAATGTCAGATGTATCCATCCAAATTAAATCTTGTTAGAGCAACTCCAGCCAAGTCCCTAAATTAAGCCCTTAAATTTTTATTTACATGCTATGATAAAAAAAAGTAGGGACTCAAATTAAGACCCAACTCCAACCCACCTCCTAAATAGGATAGGAGGTTCTAGATGTGAGGGGCTGAAACTATAATTTAGGAGGGTATGGAAAATGGGAGCCCAAGTAGGAGGTGGGTTGGAGTTGATTTTTTAATCAAGTCCTTAGATTTAGAATAGGGACTTGTTTAGGAGGTGGGTTGGAGTTGCTCTATGACCAGTAGATCTGGATAGTTAGCAAAAAGAAGCGGGACGAGACTTTAGCATGCAACAGAAGGAAATATAAAGTAAAGACTATTTTGGCCGGCTGTGATTCTATCGCCATGAACGGCCAGTCCCCTCTTTCCCTCCCCACGCCCGCGCCTCTCTCTCTGGTTCATGGCTGTCTGACCATCTCTTTCCTAGCGCACGCGCACGTGGCTCCTCATTCTCTCTCCTTCAAAGGCGGCGGTGCCGGTAAGGTAGATGGGCTCTCCTCTTTCTCCTCCACTGCTGGATCTATGAGTTGGCTAGGAATTCCCTAACTTCGATGGGCTTAGAAAGGAAGGAGGGAGGGAGGCTGGCCAGGTGATAGGGATGGTAGTTTAAGGGTCTTAGTGGCGGTGAAAGTGGACGAGACAAGTTGAGGTGGAGGTGCTATGACAGCGGAGCTAGGGGAGGAGGCTGCTGCGGGCGCGCTAGGGCTTGGCCAGAGCTCAATTTAGCAGTGGGCGGTGAGCGGTGGGACAACGTGAGGAAGAAGAGTGTGGCCACAGCTATGCGGAGCGGCGAGCCATGCAACTGGCCTAACACATGGCCTAACAGTGTCCAAACATAATTAAGACATATATATTAGATCCATCAAATCTCCGTCTTGAAATAATGGATTTCTGTTGTCCTAAATAAAACTAGGGACTATTCTGAATTTAACCATGTTTATAGAGGATTATTCACACTTTACCATGATTCACTAAACTTATTCATGTGTCATATTAGCAGGGAAGTATCAATACGCGCTGCAGAAGATGCTCCTCGTCACTTATTCATGTGTCATATTAGCAGGGAAGTACATGTGTCATATTAGCAGGGAAGTATCAATACGCGCTGCAGAAGATGCTCCTCGTCACGTACGTAAGCGTGTAAGCGCATCGCATATTGTCTTATAAACCGTACTTTTTTAATGTTTTTTTTTCATAATAAATCAACGAATAATATTTTCAGCTATGATTTTTCAAACCAATAAACTGGCGTGAGGTGGATCACGGTCGTCATTGAGATCGACTCGGAAGATGAACACGCATCTAGATACCTACTGACAACTTTGTCCCTAATCGACTAGTAGAAATATATATAAGTATAGTCAACTTTATTTGTTTTTAGAAATATATAATCAATAATTTAACTGCTTGCTGGGTGATGAATAAGCAGCATAGCCGGCAAGATAATACGGATCACGATGAGAGCAGGTGGCAGAGTATGGCGACATATAGACCAGTAATTTATATTTGCTGAGCTACTACGATATACTATGCCTATTTGTCGAATTTACTAGCTATTTAACATTTTCTTCTCCAATAATAAATCAGACAACAGTATTTTCTATCATGGCTTATCAGTCAAACGAACAATTGCATGCCAGATGAATAAACTACTCCCTCCATCCCAAATTATAAGTCATTCTAAGAATCTTAGAGAGTCAAAGCATCTAAGTTTGTCCAAATTTATATGGTAGGATAATAACATCTATGACATCAACTAAGTATCATTAGGTTCTTAATTACTTATATTTTCATACTATATCTATTTAATGCCACACATCTTTTATAATTTTTTTTATAATTTTAGTCAAATTTGAGATGATTTAACTTTCCAAAATTCATGAACTTACAATTTTTGGAGGGAGTACTTTCCAAAACTTTCACGTTAGCGTGGCACGTACTACAATGCATGCAGCTGGACGTGGTTGCTACCAATCGATGAGCCCGGTTTTATCTGCTGCATCTAAAAGTACAGTAATTTACTACAATAGACAATAATTGACGAGACTTTCATTTGATTATACGTTAGCATCGATGAAGTTTCAGTAACCCCGTAATTGGGTGTGTGCTTCCTGTTCCTGTCCAGAAGGCGTCTCTAGTTTTTGAGCTACAGACAAGTGGAGAAAGCACGGGTGATGCTGATTGCTGACAACCTGACGTGATGGTAATTGACCACAACAAATACGGGGTTATCATTGTAATACTAATATACCACTACGGAGTACTATACTGGATCATACACACAACTCGACTGAGTCAAGCAGGGTACGTCACTGGGGATGCACATGCAGATACGTGGGTGTTTGCCGGCCTGGGTTAGTGCGTGGCCTAGGCACCCCAACGCCCGGGCCCGTCGGGCGTCGGCCCACAGTCGCAGTATGGCCCGCGACTTGATGCATAGCGGTCACAGCCGGCTACGCCATTAGATCTCCATCGACCAACTTGAGACGCCCAAGAAATAAAAAACAGGGATCTCAACTAGCTAGGCTCTGCAATAAACAGAACCAGATCACCTTTATATGAGCAAAATAAAGGAATACCCTATGGTCCTATACTTCGCTGCAACCAGGCCTGAATGAATTCGAAAAGAAAAACATGATGGCAATACTTCTCGACAGCTAAAAGTTGTAAAAATCCGGCAACGGTTTTTATCAGCTAAAACAAGGCGACCAACAACCTTACACATTTAACATTTTATTCCACCCAGTTACAGATAATGACACCAATTATTATTATACTTTCCAATGCCCAGCTACTGTAGTGTATATCAATCATCAAATATGGTAAACTATAAAAGCACAGATGAGCAGGCCCCTCCCAGCTGAACAAAAAAGCGCCAGCACACGCTTCTGGACCACGGTCTCATGTACAAATTACACATCATGTAATGTAAACACATGTACACTAGTCTCAGCACAAAATTACAAGAGGTTAAAGGAAAAATACCCGCAACCATCCACAAATCTCAACAGTGCAACCCCCTCCCAATTGGAAAGGAGATAGGTCGTGTATTCTGACTCTCAAACAAATATAGCCCTTGTAACCCTTTTTTTCCTATGCTGATCAAACAGCGAGATCATCACTGTTTCATTGATGGAACCATGTTGGAGATGAACTCCATTTACCCAAAGACACACGGAGCATATGGTGTGTCCTACTGTCCTCTTTAGCCTAGCAAGTCCTTGAAGAGATTGGGATTGTTCCCTGTTGGTGTCACGCCTACTTGCCGTGCAGTAGCATCCTTTTGCAAGGCATCTTGAAGGCTTGGACCCTTCTTTGAAGCCACTGCAGTTGCTCCTTTGTGGGAGCTCGTCGAATTAACATCACCTAGAGTGGGATCGGTGGATCCACTAGCCACTCCAGTTGGTACATCATCTGAGAAGATTGACATCAGATCTGGTGCTTTGGAAGCGCCGGTAGCCGGAGTTCCAGAAAGCACCGGAGCAGCCGATGCTGGTCCAAGAAGCCCCTCTAACTGTGAGAAAGGATCAGCCAATGGAGGATTTGATGAAACTGGCTCATCACCCAGATCCAGCAGATCAGGCGGTGGTGCAGCAGGGATTACTTGCTCCTTAACAGGCTGGGCAGTCACATTAGTGGTAGCTACTTTCTCAGTTGAGGGACTGTCCTTTGCTGTCTTTCTAGAAGCTTGTGCTTTCCTATCAGCTTTAGCTGCTGCCGAACCAAAAAGTGAAGCAGCCAGCCGTTGCTTTTCTGCTGAAACTTCTGTGCCCTGCTGTCTCTTAGAACCATACGAGGACTCCCGTGGCTGCGAACTTGACCCTCCCCCATCGGAATGAGAGGTCCCATTGGTAGTTTGTTGACTAGACGTCGAGCTTGAGGGTGTAGAAGAGGAATATGTTGGCCTTCCCCATTTCTTTTGAACCCCATCAAGGCGAAGTTTGACACCAAACTCACCAGAAACTGCATCACCTGGTGGTTGAGACCTTGATGTTTGATGGTCTTCCTTATAGTAGCCTGTCTCTGGAACTGGAACCAGGTCAGTAGTTGGTGTGGAAATGCTTGTTTGTGAAGTTGCTAGTGGCAACGAAGGTTTAGGCATCTCATAGGCCTCAAATCTAAGAGTATGGGCAGATGTTTCCTGTTGTTCTTGGCTTCTGTAGCTGCCAACACTTATAACACCAGAGCGTTCACTCTCTGGAATGTAAGGGGACGCACCATTTTCCAAGGCTTGCTGCACATAACTGTTTAGAAATGAGAGGTTTCTGTCGACCTGCAATAGACATAAATTTACAAGATTATTACTCTTTATAAAAAGTAGAAGGGAAGATCCACGTGCATGAAAACTCAAAATAACCACATTTGGTCACTTGGAATCTCAACCAACATTGAGGATTTTAGGAATATATGAGGACAGGGCTATGACTTGGGAAGAGATAAGAGGACTTGAATGTGGGCTAGGGAAAAGTTGTAGGGTTAGGATTAACCTCATCACTCCTATCCCAATTGGCGATCGCTATATCCTTAAATCCGAACACCCTCAGATGAAAAAGAAACTGGCAATAGCTTAAGAGAGGGGTCTTAGGAGAAAGATGGGACCATGGCATGGGGCCATAACATTGAGCTAGAAAACAATATTTCATTTTGGGAAAATGCAACAGGGGCCTGTTTGGTGGTGTGGCAGAGCTCCAGCTTCAAGGAATCCAAGTATTTGTAGCTCCAAGAAATCTAGGGACTAGAGGAGGTAGATCGAGAGCATTTATATGAATCATTTTTCTACATTATGGCCAAATATAAATATTTAAACCACTTTATTTTAGTCAACAAATTACAAATCCAACCTGGATCTCGAAGCTGGAGCTGTGCCAAGCAGGACTTGTTCAGGAGTGTCACATAGGCCCTCAAATTAATAATTAGCAGTTCTAGGTTCCCACATCAGCTAATTATCTCATTCAAGGTCCAAACCTCACTAATCAGTGCTGATGCTGATTGTGGTTGGCCTACTTGACATTCATGTCACCCTGATTTTTTCATCATTATCCATATCATTGTTGGGACACACGTGGCAGCCAGTAGAAAATAAAAATTAGAGTGCAACCTACATGCTAAATCCCTAGCATCATCTTCCTAATTCTATCACATGTGCCACATACACAGTTGTTGATTGATGACATTTGGAGCTTGAGCGGCGCAATCAATAAGTATAGGGATGTAAATCTTCTTAAGATTAAGACCTAGATACCCCCACACCCACCCCTAACAAGTTTGAGGATCACCGGTGCACTTTACCCTTTTGTTTCTCTTCGCTAACTAAAAAAAGAACGATTATAAAGCTCTCTAACAGAATAGATTTAGCAATAACAATTCAAACAACATAAGGACATAAAATTCACCTCAGAGTACCTCTCTAACCAAAAATAAAAAAATAAACGTATAATGCCCTAAATAATGTAAACTGACCTATAGGGAAATGTGGGTCTGTACCACATATTGAGTTGCATGCACCAACCAGTTCAACCCAAAAGCTTAAGCTGATGGGGAGAGGTGGGCAATTCACTTATATTCCAACACTCCCCCTCACATGGAGGCTCCCTCAGGCCTCAGACGTGGAATAGGAGCAAGCAGCAATTATTTTATTTAATTGCGCTAACCAAGATTCGAACTCGAGACCTCTGGCTCTGATACCATATTGAGTTGCATGCACCGACCAGTTCAACCCAAAAGCTTAAGCTGATGGGGAGAGGTGGGCAATTCACTTATATTCCAACACCACGCATGTGAGAAATGTGTGTAAAAACAGGAAAAGATATGCCCAAACATTCACATCTCGAAGAAAGCAAACTAGATAATAGAAAAATCAGGTTCGTTTAGAAGGATGACATAACACTACCTCAATATCTTCACAACTTGCATCTGCAGGCATAACACTTTCAACAGCATTTTTGTCCAAGCCTAGTAAAGCCTGTAGCTCATATGCACGTTGCTGCAAGTCTGTTGAATGTGAAGCTGACAATTCATCTACCAGTGTTTGACACTGCAAGAACAGAGAATATTTATAGATATTTAAAATAGAAACTAAAAAACTGCTACCGAATCCACAATTAAAGTTAAAAGTTCTGCTTTTGTGCCTGAAGTTTATTAATGATTTCATCAGTAGGGCCTCCTTGGCATGGGAATCATATTTACATCATATACATGTGTGATTCCTATCATAGATTATATATATATAATTTCCTTTATTCATCTAGTGCTAAATCATGTAATAGATTAAATATACATGTGGTTCCCTGACAGCGAATATAATGATAATAAATATTTTAGTAAAGATTGTCATGAAATCATATGCGATGCAAGCATCCGAGGATATATAAAGAGCTGAATGCTCGTGACTGCTTTATATAGTCAATCGTCCAACAATGCTTGACATTACCGCCCGTTTTCAACCAAAACTCGTGTCTTCAAAAATAGCAGCACTCGCAAAAGCAATGAACCAAACAGGAGAATAGAATAAGAAAATGCATGTCCATGAGCTCATAACTATTCTTATTTTATAATTTCATGAGAAACATGATCCTCTTTCGGTGAATGTGAAGACACATGTAATGAAACAGTCTGGCTTGAAACAGACTAAAGCTGATATATTAAATTGTTACAGATAGTCACCGAAATCAGATGATGCAAAAAAAGTTGCAGATGTTCATTTACCTCAGGCAGCAAATCAATCTTCCTTCCAAGTGCGATTTCAAACGCAAATATCTTCAGAATTGCTGAGATCGCATACGCCTTAAATAAGAAAAATCAAGTAAACAATAACAATGTACGTCAATAATACAAAAAGACATCAACAACAGAGCATAAACTTCCAGAAGAAATAATCAGTAATAGCCAGTGTCCTATAAAGTGTTTCTACTTCTCTGGAATAAACAGACTAGATGATTTTTTTTCGCATGTGAAGGAAAAACATTCAGTCCTGTAAAGTGTGGTCAGTAACATCGAAACATGTTATATATAGGAAAAAACATATACTGTCTTGGTCCAAAAAAAATGCAATTCTAGGTCGGGTTAGAAAACTATCTTAAGTTTCACTAACTTTATAGAAAACAGTATCAGCATGCATGACTTCAGATAGGTACACTATGAAAATATGTTTCATGACCCATATAATGGTACTTATATAAATTTGGTCAAACTTGAGATACTTTGACTTAACACTATTCTACAATTGCATCATTTTTGGAACCGATTATATGTCACATTGGGCATAGAGTTTCAACTTGGCATTGGCAATACCAAAGTCCACACAGTACCGCTAAATAGTTGATCAATAGATTGAACTCCATACCAAGTTTCAGATTATCCAACAATGTGGCATGTGCTGTACTCTTTAAATTGCAAAAAAAAAAAAAAAAAAAAAAAAAAAAACTCCACCAGATATCCTATCTCATCTCCCATACCTATAAATTTTAAGAGATCTCCTAAAAGAACAACCCTTTCTCCTAAGTAAAGAAGACAACACCCCCTCCCCTATCCCTAAATAAATATATGAGAAAAGTTTTAGGTAATCTGCTACAACAGTACTCTATTATATCCTAAACTGATTTTAAGATACTCTCCTAAAACAACTTATATGAGATGTAATGTAAGAGATCTGGTGGAGATGCTTAACCAGAAAGTATCTCCAGGGGCAATTTCAGATTATCAAACCAAACTCGAGTTTTTTAACAACCACAGAACTGAATGGCAGAATACCTTAACTAGAACCTATTGTAATATTTCAGCATAGAGCATGCAAGATATAAGGAGGCTAAGGCAAGTGATCAATGAAACATGAGCTATGCTACAAAAAGCATACCTTGACAGTGTCATCAGTGAGGTGGGCCTCTGCCACATCACACAACTTCCCGATAATATAAGATGCAGAATATTTTCCATCTGCTGTTCCATATTCCCCCAAAACCCAGCATATTATCTGAACATAAAATGAATCAACATGAAATATCCCAAAACTATAATTTGGAATAGAAAGGACAAGGAAAATAATTACCTGCAGGAACGAAGAAGGAAGCTTTGGCTCTCCGACAATGCGGAGATAGGAATCTACCTGTTTAAGCACAAAAAAAGTGTTTCCTTTAGTAGTAAAAAAAAGTTATTGGCACTGGCAGATCAAGCAGAGAAGACATGGGAAAAGGAGGTTCAATTGTGGCTATATAAAACATTGTTTACATACTCTAGAATAAAGTTGAACATAATAGCACGAATTGAAGCATGAAAGATTGGAAATTTCCTTCAACAGTCAAGTTAGAATCCAGGAACTATTCACTTTGGGCCAGCTAAGTTTCCCAATTCAGCCTATCTCTGTACGGTCATTGGTCAACTAAAGTGAATTTATCAAGCTAAATCAAGGTAAATCCTTTTGTTTTCGAAATTTCAAGAGAACTGGGGGATAAAATTAGAATTGAAGGTGTATTTATCCAAAGTAATCATGTCTCACGTTAAGAAAGTGGCTACAATAAAAGTTTGGCGCTGAGAGTACATACAGCCGATGATCTTAGCTGACTGTCAGCACCTTCATCCTCCTCTCCAAAGCCTTCAGCAATTAGCCGCATCAAATTGTGTGCCACTCTGATGTTGACAAGATCTCCAGCATGCTCAAAGACTTTGTTCATGGTCTGTAAGAAAATAGTAGAGGAAGAAAAGGTTCAGCTCTCAAGAAGCAACAAAAGATGCTTCACAATATTTATGCCAGTACTCATGTAATTACCTGGATGAACCACTGATTGCTAGGCGCAAATTGCTCTGCAAGTTCAACACAACGTGATGCAATTTCTGTCTTGTAATGATGATCAGTTATATTGATCATGTACTCAATCATCCTATCAACAATCACTTCAACATTTGTTGACTTTGTCATCTTATAAAGAAGCTCAAAGGTCTTGCGCTTCAAAGTATCATCTGGGTCCTATTCACAGATTACACAGTGAGTGATAAATTGAGAGTTGTACTGACAAAACACAGTAACAAAAATATGCTAAATCACTGATACAAAGAAATATGTATACCAAGGTTGGACGTAATAAACTGAAAAAATAAAACATTCCTTGTGTTAAGTTCTGAAACTAGAACATGACTACAATAAAATGGCTGTCTTCTTCTCTTGCATCAAGAAACATGTTACAGGGATGAACGCTATGGATGGCAGCAATGTATCACAGAATCAATGTTTATCATACATTTTTAGTGCTTCACATGGCACATCCCTCACCTCTAAGCAATCAATGACAGCCAGCTGGTGCTCTTCTGCAATATCTGGATTTATTTTTATTAGCCGGCCAAGAGCATCAATGCCCATGTACTTAAGATTATGACTATCACTCTGCAATCAATGGAAGGGATGATTAAGTTAGCCTCCAAAGAACACAACATGCCATTTATTTATTTTTTTCCCATAATAAAGATCATGTGCAAACCTTCAGAAACTTTGATGTTGTTTCTGCTGCAGCCTCTAGCATCTTAGGGTTTGGGAAAATGGATGAAATACAGCATATGCATTCATACAGTATAGCATTGCCAATGTTGCTCGCAGTGTCACCCTTCCTGAATATGTCACCCAATACGGTGTACATATGCCCACTTGCTTGTTTATCACCACTACCAAGCACAGCAAGTATCTTCAATAGTTTTATCTGCAGATAACAGAAATGAAATCTAAGGCAGATAGAATGGTGACAACTGACAAGTGAAGGCTTAAACCCATAGAAGAAGCATAACTCGCACTGGCAACCTAGCAACACCTAACAAATAAATCATGTTTAATTTAACTCACATACCTGAATAAACGGTGCGGGCATTTGGTGATAATCATAGGAAGTCGGAAGCCTCCTCTCCGCAACTTGTTTTAGGATGTTAACAAAACTAACAACTAAATCCTTGTACGAATTTGGTTCCTCCAAAATCAGGTCATAGAGGGGGCATAGAGTTGCACCCATCACCCCGGGATCATTATCACAGAGCCTCTGTATAGCAACAAATAAATTCAGAACCTCACTGCTCCGTGCAGAGATCAAGATAAGAAAAGTTATTCTTTTTTTTTAAGATAAGAAAAGTTATTCTATCTTGCAAGAATTTAAGAACATAAGTAAATGTACTGCACATTCCATGCATATTTGGTCCAAATTTGCAACCTTGAGTGACATCCTAAACAAAAGGAATGTGAAAAAGGACATTTCTAAATGCATACTAACACTCATCTTGAACAGAATTGGCAGTAAGGTGCCTTTGAGACAAAATTGTAGCTTATGCGTGATCATTATGAACTATTCAATATCGGTTTCGGTCAGTTATTATACTACAATAAAATATGGATTTAGCACCATAAAAATGAAGGGGAAAAGTGCCAGACCTTCCGGAAGTTGGAGACAAGGTGGGAGACGGAGGAGGGTGATCGCTGGTAGAACCGGTGTAGTGCCATGACGGCCTTCTTCCTCACAGCCTCCTTGGGGTGCGCGAGCAGCTCTACGACCTGGGGCAGCACGGCAGGGATGGCCTCCTCACCGATGAGGCGGCACGCGGCGGTGAGCGCTGCGCAGACGACGAGGTAGTTGTCCGACCTGAGGTCCTTCTGGATGGTGTTGACCACGAGGATGACAAGGTCGTGGCGCTCATCGAGGAAAAGCGCGACGGCGAGGTAGCCGGTTCGTTTGAGCGGGAGCGATTCGTCGTGGGTCATCTTGACGGCATGGATGTGGCCGAAGGAGGCATCGTGGCCGAGCATCTCGGCGTAGACGAGGCGGAGGAGGAGCTCCTTCATCTTGCGGCGTGGCACGTCGGGGTCCGCAAGGCGGCGCTTGAGGTGCTCGAGCTCGCGCGCGATGATGCGGTCCTCCTCCGCCTTGGAGCGCGCCTCGCCAATGGACTTGACGAGGTCGAGGAACTCCTTGGACTGCCCCCACCCGCCCTGTGACCCCATCGCCAGCTCCCGCCCGATCGTCCGCAGCTGCTCCATTGCCGGCGCCCGCTCCGGCTTCCACTGCGGCGCGCGCGTGTGGCTCGACCGCCGCCGGCGACGGCGGAGGGCGTCCGGTTGGAGTGGGGGAGTGGAGAGGTGGAGGAGATCTGGATCGGCGAGTGGGGGACAGCCGGGGAGATGGGTTTGCTTGGAGATCGGGATCGGGATTAGCGACGGACGGGAGGGCCTTCTTTTTTTTCTTTTCTTTTTTCCGTCGTTTTACTGAATTTTTGTTCTGTTTTGCAAGGGAAGTTCGCACAAGTCTTGGCCGTGCTCACTGCAGCTTATTTTAGCTGCAGCTGTGGCTGCAAGAAATCAATTGCTATGGCTAAAAACAGCTGCAGCCACAGCCACTCCTCGATCAGAAGCTGCACGAAAAAATTAAGCCGTGTACTAAACTCTGTTACAAAATAATTCTATAGCTTGATTTTTAATGTTCACACTCTCACTGATATTGATTTACTATATAGGAGTATTTAGTTAAGTGGAAAAAATATCCTTAGATTTGTTATCAAAATCAAAATTACTTAGGGCATTTTTGGTTCCCCTTACTAAATTTTAGCTAGCTAAACTACAGTCACTTAGTAGCTAAAGTTCTAAACACACTGACTAAAAATGAACTAAAATAGTTTAATTCACTAGTCATTCAAAAGTAGCTAAAATAATTTTAGTTGACTAAAATTTAGCGAGGGGAACCAAACAGGGCCTTATTCAATATTTGTGCAAATTTTCACTTATAATGACTAAGATTCAAACATTCTACGGTGAAGTCAAAGTAATTACTAATATTGTAGATTGGATGTCAATAGTAATGCACCAACATGATAATTTGAATTTTTTATAATATATGTTAATTTTGGCATATCTTTTATCCTAATGTAATTACTGATGTTAGGGCTCTAGGTTACCGAAATTGGTGAAAAATGAGACAAAACTTAGAGATGATGGCTTTGAGAGGAGGGAATACTAGCGTCTCAGCGATGTGTAATACTCATTCAGCCTAAATGAAATAATTTTTAGATGACTAAGGTCTCATTTGCTACTATATAGGCCTCTTCTCCATGCTATTCTTGTTAAATGGCCAATGGATTATATCCCTATACGATATATTTATCTCTTTTTACGAGTCACAGAATAAACATGGATATTTGCAAATGTATGTGCGCTCACTAGTCACCTTATGAGAGCACGCACAAACATCCTACTTTATGAGCATCTCCTGAGAAACTGGACTGAGCGGTTATCTCGAGGTTGATGATGGTAGGTTTTATCCTAAATTTGCAGCATGTGTTTTCCAAATGTCGAGACATCAAATTCTCTAACAGTAGATTGTTCATGATTTAAACAAGTTTTTCCTTTATGGTGACTCCAGATATCGAGACATATTCTCCAAAAGCAGATTGCTTTATTACTCCAACAAGTTTTTTTTGGCAATAATGCATTATTTTTTCTTAGAATGGAATCTACAATATTTATATTGTTTTATTGGTTTAAGTTTTTTTATAACAAGCATTACTCTTCTTTGGAGTGGTTCATTAAACTAGTTTCTTTTTGTTACATTTCTCCCTTTTTGTGAGTCTTAGTGTAGACGTAAATGCTTATAGATACCTACACACTCTACCTCTATGGGTCTCTAAAAGATTGAGCTGGTATATCTTGAGATTAGTAAAGTCACTCCAAACGCCTTACTATTGACAAGCACTTAAAACTGGGGATTTTTGCATGCTCAAAAGGTGGTTATCGTGTTAATTGAGACTCCGTCCATGAACAATACAACCACAGTCAAGGCATGTAATAATGACTTTCTTGCTTCCAATGTCCCCAAGCTACTAAGTCAGGCCTTGTTTAGTTCGTGAAAATAAAAGTTTTTGGGTATTGTAACACATTTATAACTATAGCAGTTAGTATCCAATTATAAACTGATTAGGTTTAAAATATTCATTTTGCAAAATACATGTAAATTGTATAGTTATTTGTTTTTTATCTATATTTAATGCTCAATGCATGTGTCCAAACATTCGACGTGATGTGGCGAAAAGTTTTTGAGTGAGAACTAAATAAGGCCTCAAACAATACAACCACAGTAAGGCATCTAATCTAATAATAATAGTGTCTTTCTTGCTTCCAATGTCCCCAAGCTACTTCACTGCAAGTCAATTGACTGAGGTGAGTCTCTCTTCATTCCAAATTGCAAGTCATGTTAGCATTATCATAAATCAAACTTGTCTAACATTAATCAAGTTTATATTAATCTGTTCGTTCTGCAATATCTAATATATACACTGTATACGCTATAATATATCTAATAAATCTAGTTTGATGTTTTCTATAAACTTGATCCACATTTATAAGGTTTAACTTGGAACAAGTCTAAAACTGACTACAGTTTGATTTGGAACAAAGAGAGTAGTAGTGTTTCATTGAGATAATTAGCACAACAAGATGCTACGTCGAAACATGCTCGATGTTTTTACTGGCTACGTGCATGGACAGAATGATTCATCACTCCACAAAAGTAATTCCTCACGTAGAAATCACTTTCTTTCCAATTAATTACAGGCGAATATAAAATTTACACCAAGGGCACAGTGAATGTCATTAGCAAATCACGGTAAGCTCAGTGAATGTCATCATCAAACCGCGGTGAGCTCACATCGCTCCTCTAGGCCCAGCAAGTACATTATAGCTATTAATCTAGCTGCAGAACCTTGTGAACTGTAGTGAGTTTCTGTGAACTGAAGTGAGTTTCCTCGTTTCAAAACTGGCAGTCGTAGACTATCTGATTTTCTTCAGGCGTGCAACGATGGCTGAGCAGCTCCTGAGACAAAACCACCGAGGATATTCTGATCGCACAACATTTCAGTTCAGCAAAAGACTAATCTGCCTCCCCAAGTCCATCGCTGCCATCTCCTCTTTTTGTTATCGGAGCCATACCACGTTTCTTGCCATGGGTTGCTACCTCTGCATTTTTTCTCAACACAGCACCTGGTGAGGGATATGGTCTTTGCTGGAACAAAGGTCCCTGAAATTAAAATTAGAACATAAAAAATGAGGCCTCATAATTCCGAGTATAAAAATAATCAGAGTCTGGTATCTGGATGAATAATAGTATACTATTTCATGTTTGTTTGGAAATCCCATTATTAGTGGCCAAGTGACCTCCACATAATCTTGAGTCCCCCATAACATATCCATATGAGTTACAGAGAGAAAATACAACTTCATGACAGGATACAAAGTTCTTAATATTAGTAATATCCACTGCAGACTGGGATAATACAGAATAAATCTTGCAAAACAAAGAACATACAGCTGCGGTAGTATCTGCTGCTCGTGGTTGAACACCCTTCAAACCAACAACCCTGCAAAAGCAAGAGTGCAGTGCCATTAATACAGGGGCACATAATTTATTATTCATACATTCTGTTGTCAAAGCTAAAATAAGAATAATTAACAGCAAACACCATGAAAGCTTGTGAAAGTCAACTGGATAATAATTGAGAAGGAAGAGAGATGTCATGTACCAGCCACCGCGTGGAGCGTCTGAGTAAGAACTTGGGTCCATTGGGTCAAGCTCATCGTCCTCGGGGCGGTTCCTTTTGCGGTGATCTTTTCTGTTTGGTTTCCCTAAGGGCGGTTTTGAGCTTGATCTGCATGTAAAGGAAACAAATGACAGTTTTCTGCTTAAGTAGCTGAGGCCAGACATAAAGCAGTGTATAGAGCACATGGAAGAAGCACAGCCATTCAGCGATCCCAAATGCTTGTATTATTATACCTGTCCTTAGCTGAAACATTCCCCTGAGTTTTGGGAGCATTGTTACCACTGGCGTGCATCGTATTACTTGTGTAAGATGGATACTGTTGAAAAGGAAGATTTTGAACCCTGCCATGAGTATTTACAAGCAAACAGCTTAGCTATGTTTCTCAATGTTTGTACATTTGGATTTGGTGTTACCAATGATTCATACAAAACATGCAAGATTAGATCTGGTGCTATATTTGCAGCACATCGGTCAATGACAAAATTATGAATAGGTTAGATCACAGAGATCCATCCAAAAGTATACTTATATACAAAATCATGTCATCTATATGAGATTCGAGATAGATAAAATCATAGTCACAAAGTTCCCAGGTCAACAGGGCCGCGAAACGTGGTACGCTACTTTTGAGAGATTTTTACACGTTGGGGTCGAAGATGACCCTGCTTTTATTAACCTATGTACCCAGGTCGGGGACAACGTTCCCAAGTCGAGGGCCAATGCCTTTGACCCCGTTTTATGTGACTACGGATAAAATTAATAAATTATAGATCAAGCTTCACAATAAAACATTTGATCAACTTTAATGGATGAGATTAAACAGATTACCTTGTGCAGTGATTGCAGTATCCCCAAGGCTGGACAAGACCAATCCCCCATCCGCCACAGCCCAGACATCTCTGCATTTGAGAGTTCCAAATATCTGCAGTTTGAGCGACTGGCTCAATTGCAGTGTTGGTGGAAGCTGGAGGTGTAACACTGGTGCTCACAGAAGGAGGTTCCCACTGTGTGGTCTGTGTCTTCGTATTATAATAGTATTTGTGGCCTAAAATAATGCACATGACACATTAGACTGAGGATGGTAATATCACACACGCACACTCTCAGCAAGCAATTAAAAAACACAACAAAGGTCATGAAAAGGTCTCATGTAATTTTATTAAATGTTCTAAAGGATGGCTTGTCCAACTCAGCTTCCTATTTATAGATTAATGTCTGGCCAGTTTCTGGTCTTGCATTTGGAGTTCTGGACATTTCAAAAAGAAAAAATCGAACCTTTGAAAGTTCAGGGCTAATGTACATGAGCCAAGTCTGAGATAAATTAGAATCTTTGGCTCTTCTACCTGTTGATTTGTCAATTGCCTCCTCCCAGTTCTCTGGCAAGGATGGAGAAACTTGATGTTGCATGGTATTCACAACACTGCCAGGGCGATCCCATTGACTAACTCCGGTGCTTTGATTGTAGAAGTAAGGTGCACCAGTTGTCAGGTCCTTTGCTTCAACCTGAATCCAAACAAAACAAATCAGCCTTAGTGCAGAATAACCAGCTCTTGTGCAGCTATACTACAACCCTTCTCTGTTACCTATCCTTTTGGACATGGAAACAATCTCCGGCACACACCCTGAACATTACCTTTTCCAATTATATGTTCACAAAATTACTGAAAGATAATGAAGTGGAAGTATTTTTTGTGACAGATCTAATTATCTCAGTATATATTCAAGGTCAAATCCATAAAAAGGGAGGGCTGCATGCATCCTATGATTGGACAAAGGTAGTAACTATTATCCTCTTATCCTATAAATCACAGTGAAAACAAATAGAAAATTGTTATCAGTTGATGGTACCCCTTGTACTGGTGCACTGTGGACTGGACAAGAAAACATATAATGGCTATTGGCTAAACATTTCAACTGATAACCACGTGACAAAGCAGAAAAATAACCAAAAAAGAAATAAAGTACTTGGGCACAAACTCACCCAACCATGAGGCAACTCTTGCGCAGATTTGTTCTGGCTTTGTTGAGAATCCACCTGTAATTCAGTGGCACGAAATGAATGACATATTAATTAACACAAAAATGCGCTAGATAAAATATCAATTGCACATCAAGCCCTTGTCATATGTGCAAACTAATGGTAAAGACAAAGGGCATCTTTTCTAACATTTTTCAGTATCAACAAATATCCTCAGACAGTATCATCAAATTTCCCACTGTTCTTTGGGATTTATGTAGGCAAGTGCACTTTCAATCAACATTACAGTTTTCATTTGTTCATATGCTAGATAATATCTTTTCATGCCCCTGTAGCATTTTTTTCTTTTCAAACCAAGGATAACCCCATTTACATTCATAAAACAGCAGAAGTTTGTAAAGAACAGAACCAGGGAACAAACGAAGAAGATTACATCTGAAGACTAAGACCAAAAGACCTGACTCAGGCACTCAGACACAACTGCAGGGTAATGATACTTGCCTACGGCTGAATAAAAAGATTGTGCTGGCACTAGATCAAGTTCTCCCAACAACCAGTACTTAGTTTCCACTTTCCCACTTTAGTTTCCAAAGAAATTAGCAACTTACGGTCTGTGTACTCATGTTGTTCTTATTTGCTGTCTCATCTTTGAGAATTCCCCTTGCCCTTAACCTCTGCTTCAAAAAATCAGGGAGATCGTTTGCACATTTTGCTTTATCAGTTTCATCTCTAGGTTTATCTGAAGAAAATAACACTAGTTAGCCCTTATTTATAATACTGGAAGCAACAAGTAATTTAGAGATGTGACATACTCATTTGAGCACTTGGCAAGTTTGCAGCATAATAAGCACCACCTCCTGGTACACCATAGCCATTGCCAATTTCATAATTGCCTGTAAGCATGTTCAATCATCAGGTTTGGGAAACAGATCGTTATGTACTTGAAGAAAAGTAGCAAGTAAACAGCAACTTCATAGCTACGGACTGTGTAACAGAAAATATATATATATATATATATATATATATATATATATATATATATATATATATATATATATATACTAAATGATAACTAAAATGGCTGCAGTTAGCAGAAATATACATAAGTCGTGAGACCAGATTACTAATCTCCATGACTAATGCTCAGTACAGATGCAAAATGAAGATCATCATAGTTGCTTATACATTCTACAAGTGGACAACTAGAAATGGAGGAACTAATTAAAAATAGGTAAAGCATTATCATAGAAAGACAATGACCATTGTTTGGATGAAGTGGCTTCCCCCTTTTGCTTGCCATCTCTGCACGATGATCAGCTGTCATCTTTAGTAAGTGCTCCTAAGAAACCAAGACAACAAAAAATGATTAATCTAATGAAATATGTACACCATAAAGAAGAAAAAGACTCGCGATCAAGATCAATCACCTTCAACGCACTAGGGTCACGGCGGTTCGATAGTAAGTCTTCTCCATATGTTGTAGGTTCACTTGTTGTGTTTGCATGTCTGATTGAAAAAGATGCAACAGCAACATCAAGCAGCTACTAATAACTATAGTACAGAATGGAATGGGACAAAACACACCTTTGATTCTGTATGACTTGCTGGGTCTCAATGTCCTAGTTATCATAAACAACTACCAGATATCAATTAAACGGAAGCATAACTGCAACTCTGAGAACATAATCTGGGGAGATATGAATACCTGTGCGTGAAGAACAGCCTCCTGGACAGCTGACTCAATGTTTGCTGCACTACCACTACTATTGGCACTAGCATTGTCAGGTCTAGTGTCAAATTGTGGATGATAAGACTGCGGATCAGCATCGCATTGTGGTGGGTGACTGGGAGGAGCCTGCGGCCATGTACCAACACCAGGTGGTAGTGGTTGATTCTGAGTGTTGTCCATGATTAAGCAAAAGGTAAACAAGATGCACTCCTAGCTGAACTTCTGGCTTCTGATCTCACAACCTACAACACAAGACAGTCAACTAGCAACATCAGCAAATAACGAGGTTAAAAATACACATTGTTTTTCCCTAAAACCAAATGCAGATATCATCAGGGGCAGACCCAGTAGGCGTAATACATATATAAACTTGTAATTAGATCAGACCCAATACAAAGACCCAAGTAGATTAAGTTAGGGTTCGGGTGCTCAGTTTCGCACAGCAGAAAGGGGAGAGAAGGAGTGCGCATACCGGTTGGGTGGTCGTCGCCGGCGAAGGGACCGGCAAGGCTAGACCTGGGCACCTGACGTAGAACGGCGGCGGCGGCGGTCACCGAGTTTGCGCCACGAGAGCGAGCACGCGCGCGGGGGGTGGAACCGGAGAAGAGAAGGCAACGCGGTGAACCGTGATTCCGTGAACGGAGCACGGTGCTGCTTGCTGGAGCACACCGAAAATCAGGTCTGGAGGTGTGAAGAATGACACTGGGCCGGATCTGGGGCCCAGGCCCTAGTTGCTGGTCAACTTATGTCCCCACATATGATTTCAGCCTTTTAGAGCCCATAAATGAAGGCCCAGTAAGCCAGACCTGCGTCTGTGTTGGGTAAGCTACACTCTCTGCCGCACTGTCGTTGATTGCTGGGCATGTCTGCTTCCTTTGGCCGTGTATTGGGTTTAGCTGTATGCCTGTATACGTGATTATTGGCTGGCTCTGCGTTGAACTATCATAAATTTTGTTACCGTAGATAATCTGAATATCCTTGGCTATTTAAACTTATTTATTTACAGTGCCCAATATCCTCTAAAAGTAACCAGAACAATAGTACAGAAATGTATAATTACTTTCACTGCTAGGCCTTGTTTAGATGCGAATTTTGAATTTCGCTACTGTAGCATTTTCGTTTGTTTGTAGCAAATATTGTCCAATCATAGACTAACTAGGATCAAAAGATTCGTCTCGCGATTTACAGGTAAACTGTGCAATTAGTTTTTATTTTCGTATATATTTAATGTTTCATTCGATGTGACGAAAAATTTTAAAAATAAATTAGTTTTCGGGTGAACTAAACGAGGCCCTAGTGTGCAGAAGGCTGCACCGCGGGCTGCAAGCACAGGCGGTGAAGCCGTGGAGGAGGCGAGGGGAGCGCGGGCCCGCCTGATCATGGCATCGAGTGGCTTCATATTATTACTAATGATTTCTATCTGGTTGACAAACATATGTTGCACGCTGTAAGGTTTAGCTAATCCGGTAGCTTGAGTTGGGCGCGTTTGGTTCTCTTCCGAGGGCAGCCAGGATTGCACGAGCCAGAGCCAGGCCCTAGCAGCCAAGCTGATCGAGCGCGTGCGAGCAGGCTTTTGTTTGGATCATCGTATATATATCCGTGAGTTTGGTCTTGTTGTTTGGTTCCCATGACGCACAGACGCCAGGCACGCGCGTGCTTGCACAACCGTGGCTAGGCTCGATTGGAACAGACGAAAATCTCGTACGTGGAGAGAGACAGGCCCAGCAGCTCCTTTTGCACCGGACCAGCCTGCCGAGAACACGTGTATACACCCAACCAATCATGTGTGGCTTGCATCAGATGAGCTTTGGTTGGCCCTCGTATAAGAACCAAACGCGCCCAAAATTGTGCCTAATCGTCCCATCTCTGAGAGCAAGTATTATAGCAGGGCTGTAAGCCACTAAATGTTGAGGTGGAAAAGAGAGAAGAGTAAAGAGAGTAAAAGCGGGTTGTAAGGCCAGTCTCAATGCATGTTTCATAAGAGTGTCATGCACATTAAATTGTGCGCCACATAAGCAAAATTGCTGACTTGACAAGGTCATTAAATGAAGGAGTTTCATCAGATGAGACAGGAGTTCCATCCCCATAAAACTCATGTGGCTCGGTTACCTAGTTTATAGTCTTGGTAACTGTGTCATGAAACTATGCATTGAGACTGGTCTAAGCTTACAGCCGGCTCAGACACAAAAATCAAGAAAATCTGTGAGACAGACAAGTGTACCATGTATTAATAGTGATGAGCTAACCATTATATGAGTGGACTGCAAGAAGACTGTAAAGAAATCTTACAGTCAGCAGCTGGCTGTATTATAATACTTGCTCTAAAGCAACATATTTTTATCGTCGTGCCCATTGCCTTTCTCTAGTTTATCCTTTTAGGCCTTGAGTTTTCACAAGTGTTTGTTACGGTAATAAAATTAGGGACATCAAAGTTGATTACAGCTAAATATAATTTTTTAATGAAAAAATCGACCATGCGACCGATTTAAGACGGCAATTTGTTTCTATCAACACATCCTACGCCATCGACAAAAGCAATCTCTCATGCATCCTCTTGCATTTCCCCCGTGTGGTTCCATTGTTATGGACAAATGGAAGACAAACCCAGTAGGCAACAATCCACGGCACGTGCATCCCTCCATGCGTGATTGAATTATTGAGCTTGCATTGTTCGCTTATCTCAAAAGTCATGGCTAAAAGTATTTTTCGTTGATTTATTTTGAGAGAAAATACGGTTGAATGATAGTCTCAAGTGAATAGGGTCTAGGCTCTCTTTTACCGTATGTCACGCTCGTCGAGCAACAGTTCATCACGTGAGTAAGAACAGACAGTATGTAAAAAAAGTTCAAAACCTCCAGCGCCATCTACTGACATCGTACTAACACGCATCTGTGTTGCTATGTTATTGACACATTTTTCGGTACACAAGTCTGTGAACGATGACCCTTGTCAGTCGGGGTCAAGACGCATCTGCAATAACTAGTAATTACAGATTTGCCTATAACACGTGCGTCTGAAAGTTTAACCACAGACGCGTGTCGAAGGATGACGTCCTTAGTTTTCGTATTATCACAGACGCATGATATACTACAGACGTACGTATATATTGTAGACATGTCTGTAGTACAGCGATTATCACATACCCGTGTTGTTAAAATACATTTATAGTACAACAATTACCACATACGCTTGTTATTAAAACCGGTCACGTCTCTAGTACAGCGATTATCACAGACGCTTGTTATTAAAAGCCGTCTGTAGTAAAAATCCTTACATCGATTCAAAAAAAAAAATTACAGACTTGATCAATCGGTGCATGTAATAAATCAGCAACAAAAGCAGGCATCATCAGTTAGCACTCAGCCCTCCACAGCATATTCACTACTTGCATGCTAATAAAATACTGTAATCCAGTACAGCAATAATCAGAGCCCGTTGAGAGCTAGCAAGATATGGGAAGATAATGCGGTCACGAGACCCAGCCGCACCACTATTTAAATCCTAACAGATCGACCCCTCTGTCCAGCGGCGAATCAGCGATGCAACAATTATATGCTCACAAAAGTCTTCGAGATGAGGAGCAAGCGTACGTGCGTGATCATCCAGATCGAGGTCCATCAGAGCCGCCAAGCCGCACTCGGACTCGGACGATCTGCCACTGGCGTCTTGCGTGCAGGCTGCTTCCTCCTCCTGTGATGAATCCTGATCGATCCGGTGGCATTCCGATCCCATGCATGGCTAAGATTATCGTCTCTCCAGGATTTTGCTCTAGAGAACGGGGAACCTTAGGCTGCGGATCACTGCACATTTCGTCCTCGTTTTGCCGTCTGACGTGTTCCGGGGGCGTTCTAAAGCTTATCTGCCAACTAAGAGGATACGTTTTTTGGTTTTTGTATGGTCAGATTCGTCTAGGAGTAGTGGTTTTCCATGCTTTGACAAAACGGACGCTCTAAGCTTCTGACAAGCGTGCGATGCGATGGGATGCAAGGGTGGACCAGCAGTTTTTGACCTGGCGCCCAGGCCTGGGAGGTAGGAGAACAGAAGAAGAACCTGAGCCTGCGCAACAACTTTGCCAAGTCAACCAGGCAACTTCCGATGCCGATGCGTGGTGCATGTGGAATCTGCTGGCGCGGTGGCCAATTTGGCCATGCACACGGAGATGCATCAGCAATTCACAGCATCAATATTCAAATAATTCAATGCATGCTACTATTCCATTCCCCCGCGCCCCAAGCCAGCCGCAGAGCCGGGCCGGCCCGACCGCCCAAGTGCGTGCGCTGCTCTGCTCTGCTCTGTTCAGCTCACTGCGTCGAGATCGGAGCCATGCAACTTCACAGCGATAGCGCGTCACTTCACGGCGGCAACAACAATGAGGCCTTGTTTAGTTCCAAACAATTTTGCAAAATTTTTCAGATTTTCCGTCACATCGAATCTTTAAACGCATGCATAAAATATTAAATATAGACGAAAATAAAAACTAATTGCACAGTTTGGTCGGAATTGACGAGACGAATCTTTTAAGCCTAGTTAGTTTATGATTTGACAATATTTGTCAAATACAAACGAAAATACTACAGTGTCGATTTTGCAAAAAAATTTTGGAACTAAACAAGGCCTTAGTTTGTAAAAATTTTCAAGATTCTCCGTCACATCGAATCTTTGGTCGCATGCATGAAGCATTAAATAAAGATAAAAATAAAAACTAATTACACAGTTTACCTGAAAATTATGAAATGAATCTTTTGAGCCTAGTTACTCTGTAATTGGATAATGTTTTTCAAATAAAAACGAAAGTGCTACAGTCCCAAAAAAACCAAAATTTTATGAACTAAACAAGGCCTGAATCATGAGTCCCAAAGCAAAGCAAGCGTCCAAGTGCAGATGGCGTCAGTTGTGACGCTGCCGATTGCCGAAGCCCATGGCAGGACAGTGGAGAAGCGGAGGTGTTTATGATGCCGACGGTCCAGCAGCCTCCAAGCACGCGCGCGTCTGACGTGGATGTGGATCGGTGTATCCAAGCAAAGTGAGCTACTAGTCGTGTCAGCCTGTCAGGACTTGGAATGGCCGTGCACGTGTACGTACTTGTGTTATTATGCCAGGCTGCCGGCACGTCGCGGCCGGCGTCTCGCGGCGGAATCACCGGCCGTGTCTTCTTTCTTCTCGCCGGCGTCGCTCTCCCGTTTCCCGTGCGTCCTCCGGTCCTCCCGCTGCGGCCCACGCTGGCTGGAGCCCACCTGCCCGCATTATCGTCCAGATACGACGACACCTCGCTCCCGCCACGCCGTGGGGCCCAGGTTCACGCCCGCCAGCCCGCTTCCCGTCCTCCTCCTCTTCCGGCCTCCGCACGCATCGCGGCGCGCAGTCAACGGACGCCGTGCCTCCACGTCCCAGCCGGGGACGCTATAATTAGGCCTGCCTGCCCGCGCCTGCTCGCCTCGCCAGAAACTGCAGCCACACCAAAGCCGTTAGCCGTCTTCTCCCTCATCTCCTCTTGTCCGACGCGGGTGGGCCGCGGTCGGGTGAGTGAGTGAGCAGCTTTGCTTCTCCATCTCCCCCATTCTTCCCTTCCCCGGCCCGGCGGCGGTACGTGACCTCGTCGGAAGAACGGCAGGTGTCCGCGCGCGACCTGAGAGCACAGCACCGGGGTTCAGGCAGAAAAGATGGCTGGAGCAGCGGTGGCGGCGGCCAACGGAGGGGCGTGCTGCCACGCTGCCAAGGGGCCCGGGTACGCCACGCCGCTGGAGGCCATGGAGAAGGGACCCAGGGAGAAGCTCGTCTACGTCACCTGCGTCTACAACGGTAAGTGCTTTCTCTGCTTCTAGCATGCGACATGCGTAGACCGTAGGACTGCAGGAGGGATCCTGCACGGACATGTGGGACATACGCTTAGATCTTGGAGGATTAGCCAGGAGTTTATCTCTGTATCTCAATTTAATTCGCAAAGTTTATTTAGCACACGACCAGTGGGGTGTTACTGGTAGCATGGAAAGGGACCCTTTTATATAATTTAGCCTGAAACGGACAAGAATTGTTCTACTAACTTAGATCCCCAATTCTTTTGGAACTCGATTGAATAGGGAATGATACTTTCTGTCGTCATAGTTTAAGACTGTGCTTTGGTCTGTCAAAAGAAAGACTATGCCTGGGTTCAGTTAGTTTGCAAACTTAGCGCGTGTGAACACTACCTGCTCCAAAACGTTTTATGTTCATGACAGGGGTTCACATGGTTTCTCCTTCGGGGAACGTCTATGGATCACACAAACCATGTGAACGCTGCAGAGATTAGATAGATGTTTGCCTTGTTGGGAATTTTGTATTCATGTGGGTTACATACGATTTATGCAGGTACTGGAATTAACAAGCCGGATTACCTTGCGACGGTGGATTTGGATCCCGACTCCCCCACATACTCCCAGGTGATCCACAGGCTCCCGGTCACCCACATCGGCGATGAGCTGCATCACTCTGGATGGAACTCCTGCAGCTCCTGCCACGGCGATCCATCAGCCAAGCGCCGCTTCCTGATCCTACCTTCGCTGTTGTGAGTATCAAATAAGTGTAGTTGGTCTGAATCAAATTGACTGATTCGACTGCTGAGCTCAAGACTGAGAATCTGTGGTGTGGCTTCAATGGTTATTTGCAGGTCAGGTCGTGTGTATGTTGTTGACACAGCGACAGACCCGAGGGCGCCATCCTTGCATAAGGTGGTTGAGTCTGAGGACATTGCTGAGAAGACTGGGCTTGGGTTTCCTCACACGTCCCATTGCCTTGCATCTGGCGACATTATGATTTCTTGCCTTGGGGACAAGGAGGGGAACGCAGCTGGCAATGGCTTCCTGCTGTTAGATTCAGAGTTTAATGTTAAAGGGCGGTAAGTTCTTCTCACAGTTTAGGCCCATTGATGTAGTTCAAGTAATGTGCTCTGAAATAGCTGCAGATGTATGTCAAATGGCTTGACATGTGGAAAACAGACAGATTCATTATGCTGATCTCATTGTCTTGATTATTTGCTAAGTTTTTGCTACATGCAGTTGGGAAAAGCCAGGTCACAGTCCCTTGTTTGGATATGACTTCTGGTACCAGCCTCGCCACAAGACGATGATCAGTTCGTCATGGGGAGCCCCTGCAGCATTCAGGACAGGTTTCAACCTTCAACATGTCCAGGATGGCCTGTACGGAAGGCATCTGCACGTATACGACTGGCCTGGTGGTGAGCTCAAGCAGACACTTGATCTAGGTGACACTGGACTTCTTCCCCTTGAGGTAATATAATATTAAAATGTAGAAACTGCTGCCAGAATAATTTTTGCACTAGTCTATATTTGTACTTTTGAGCTGTCGTTGTTTCACTGTAAATGCTACCAGAATACTATGGTGCTTCCAGAGCCTGTTGTAACACTTCTCTGTTTGTTTGTTTCACCTGCAGGTGAGGTTTTTACATGATCCATCAAAGGACACTGGCTATGTTGGCTGTGCTTTGACAAGCAACATGGTGAGATTTTTCAAGACCGCGGATGGATCATGGAGCCATGAGGTTTGTTCATCTACATGATAAGTTCTTTCCCACCTAATGAGCTTGATCTTCCAACTTGCTTACATACGTATGACTGCGCTTGTAGGTTGCTATCTCTGTGAAACCATTGAAGGTCCGGAACTGGATTCTGCCAGAAATGCCAGGATTGATAACTGATTTCGTTCTCTCTCTTGACGACCGTTATCTGTACTTGGTAAATTGGCTTCATGGCGATATCAGGCAGTACAACATTGAGGATCCTGCAAAACCTTTCTTGGCTGGACAAGTATGGGTTGGTGGTCTTCTTCAAAAGGGCAGTGATGTCGTCTATGTCACTGATGATGGTCAAGAAGAACAGTATAATGTGCCTCAAGTCAAGGTAATCTCCTCTCTTGAAACCTTCTGAAACAAGAAGATTATAATTATTACAGTTAGGGTTTTAGTGGTGGTTAAAGGTGGTTCATTGTGGAGTTACCAAATACCAAACTACATGACATCCATTTCTACAAACTGTGTTTTGCATTGTCACTAGAATAATGGCACACTTGGAATTCTAATGAACCATAATGCTTCCTGAAATAACCAAGATGGAGAAAATATAATGGAATTTTTATTACTCTGATTCACCATATGTTCCTTTGTAATCAGGGTCATCGACTTAGAGGTGGACCGCAGATGATTCAACTGAGCTTGGATGGCAAGAGGATATACGTGACCAACTCACTTTTCAGCCGTTGGGATGAGCAGTTCTTTGGGGATGATTTTGTCAAGAAGGGCTCCCACATGTTGCAGATCGATGTCGACACCGAGAAAGGAGGGCTGGCTATCAACCCCAACTTCTTCGTAGATTTTGGCACCGAGCCTGATGGTCCTGCCCTGGCCCATGAGATGAGATATCCTGGTGGGGACTGCACCTCTGATATATGGATCTGAGGTCAAGGATTTGGGATAACAGGCTGCTGTAGATTCCCGCTGTTGTATGCACTGTAATTAACATGGTATCCGTGCAGTGTTTCATCTTGTATTGTGACTACTGCCAGTGTAATAAGGCATGGTTTCATGAGAACTTTAGATTAATAAAGAAGTCTCGATTCTAAATTTTCTGATTGTCATCGGCTCTGCTGTCTTGCTGTCGTGTTTTCTGAGATTTCTGGTAAAGCAGGCGCTCTCATTCTATTAGGATTCAGGAGTGGGTTGCAGCACCAGAACTAGGAGTATTTTTTTTATCACTATGCACGATTTGACTGATGTTCCCCAACCTCAAGCTTGCGATGATCTACTGCACTGAAATGGAAAAGCTCCTCAACATCCTCAAGCTTGAAGTTTCAAGCAAAAAAAAAAAAAAAATCAAGCTTGTAAAGGTTCTAACGCAGGTAGTGGCTCAAACGCAACGGAGTGCCGGATAACTATGGAACTTTAGATTAATAAAAGAAGTCTCGATTCTAAATGTTCTGATTGTCTATTTATTTTCCAGAAATATAAATTAAAATAGACTTCAAAATTAATAAGAGTATAAACAACAACCAGGATTTAGGGTAAACAAAACTAAGCCAATCTTAAAAGGCCTACGAACAAAATTTCTCTTCGATTTGGTTGGGGTGCGCCAGGCTCGGGCAGCAGTGCAACGCCCGAGCGACACGTGAGGACCCCAGCAGCAAGCTACTGTGATGGGCCCTCCCCCACAAAAAAAAAATTTAATATCGAAGTGGACACATGGCCCACATATCAGATATTAAACTGATAAGAACAGATACTACACTTGATCTTAGCCAAAAGGCCGAGAAAGGTATGAGTTGCTTTGGTGCCCGGGGTCTTGTTTTATACCCTTCCTCTGGCTCCGCTGAGCCAAAGCTACCGAGGTGGGACTAAACTAGAAGCGCGCTCCGCGCAAGCACGCAGCACGCCGCGCGCTCTTTGGTACCAGGCGTCGATGCTACGCAGGCCGCGGTGGAAATAGGCTCGCGAAGGCCCATCAATAGCTAGCCCACCAAAGAATCCCTCGGGCCCAGGAACTCACTCGTCTCGTCTTCCTCCTATATACACTTTGCGTTCGTCTTCGTCAGAGTTTGGGCGGCCATGCTTGATCGATGCGGCCTCCCCGTGCCGCCGTCGACCTGCCGACGCTCCTCTCCCGCCTCCGCGTGTGCAGGTCCGCCTCCCACGCGTTCCAGTGCCACGCCCCTCCTCCTCACCTCGGACCACCTCGCCGTCTCCCCGCTGCGCCTGCTCTCCAACCTCCTCTTCCTCTTCCTCGACCTCGCGTCCGTCCCCGGCGCCGCTGCGCTCGCGGACGCCGGTCTTCGCGCGCCTCCCAGAGCCCGCAACTTAATTTCATTCGCCGATCAATAGACATGGAATCCAGTCCTCTTTCATCATCGAGTCTCAATGAACTCCGCGTCATGTCACGATGCAGCTTTTGATCAGCTTTACTCTGAAACCAACATCTGAACATAGAACCTGACTTCATAGTTAGGAGTACAGCAGGCTTGCATTGCAGCCAAGCACAGAAGCTAGAGGTATGTGCATCGAGAACAACTCTGAACTCTGTGTGGATCTTTTGTTCATTGGAGCAACGCTACTAGCTGTTCTTACAACTGCATGCTGGCAGGAATCCCTCCCTGAATGTCTGAATGTTCTCTGAAACTAGTAGATTTCGCGCATATGGATGGCAGCATATCAGCAAGCACATCGGAATCTCTGTCTCTGCTGAAAAAAAAAAAAGCTGACCTTGAACGCCAGTGGTTTGCAAACCGCAACTTCGCGTTGGCGAATTGCACAATGTGTAAGCATCGTGCATTTCCGTGCCTGCTAATGCGAATAACGTGAGCTAGTGGACTGGGCTTAAATGGCTTGTGGGGCAGAGACGAGCTTGAATGAAATATCTTAAGTCGGCACATGAAAATATCTCTTCTGTGGAAGATTGGAAAATGTTGGGCGATTTTTCTATTTTATCTCTATGATAGGTAGCAGTTTATAATTCACATAAATTTTACACCATATAGGAATATAGGAATGTTAAGGTATCACATAAACTTTACACCATATAGGAATATAGGAATGTTAAGGTAAACCACCTCTGATTTAACGCAATGTAAAATGCAGTGTAAGTTAGGCCTTGTTCAGTTGGCGAAATAAAAAATTTTTTTTGCCACTGTAGCACTTTTCGTTTATTTATGTCAAATATTATCCAATAATAGATTAACTATTCTCACGATTTACAGACAAACTATGTAATTAGTTTTTGTTTTTTATCATATTTAATGCTTTATGTATGTGCCACAAGATTCGATGTGATAGAGAATCTTAAATTTTTTGTTGTTTTTGGGATGAACTAAACAAGGCCTTATTGTGTGGTCTGCAACCTAAAACTCATGAGTTACCAACGACCGATTCAACAATTTTGTGACCTACGCTAGATCCAATATGGTTGAGTTTTCTAAATTGTCCATAGCACGGCAACAAAAAAAATCTTACTGTTTCTTAGGGGCAAAGCCAGATTAAATCATTGTCAGGATTAAGTGACAACACAAAAATATGGCCCCAATTTGATAGAATTTTAGCTTCGGCTTCTTGCGGCTCCTCGTAAGAAGCCATCTCAACAGGCCTATAAAAACTGAGCCGGAAGCCGAAGCTGCTTTTATGTAGACGAAGCGAAGCAGAAAAAAGTGGCTTAATACAAAATTATTACAAATCTACCACCAAAGTTGTTTTTGCCAAACGATTTTCAAAACGGCTCCAATTTCACAAGAGAAGCTGCTTCACGTAACTCAATAAAATGACATGCATTACATATCCATAATAACTTATATAAAATAACAAATGACTATCGTGGCAAAGCACAATGCACTTGGTTGCTTATTAAATTAGTCGGTGGTCTAATACAATTCCCTAGCAGCCATACATCAAAAAATCACTCTTTTTCTTACTTTAAAATTTTGCTAGAATAGGTGAAAGTTCCTTAATCCAATACGAGCAACAATTATTAGACCTTTTCTAGGGTATGCACCTAGGAGGTAAGATTCTAATGAATCTTAACCCTTGATTTTGTCTTTTTAAAATGCTTGCAATAAATAATTAATTTAAATATTTTTCATTTGGAAAAGAGCATCTCAAAAAATCTTAGCCCATAAGTCCCTACTTGTTCTTCCATCCTTTATATTCAACATTTGCCATCTCTCATCCAAGCCATCATGGGCATTCACAAACTCAAGCTAGAGGGGCACAAACGCGGGAAGCCGAAAGGGCGAGTTAGAGCGTTAGACAACTAGAGCAATCAGAGTACATGGGGATCAAATTGGACTACTACTTGCCTTGCAACATGCACTTTTGACTTGATCGTTAACTTATCATTAGATGGGCTATCAAGCTGTCTTAAATATTTTTTTATCGAGGTCACATGGTGAAAAAACATAAGGATAAGCTAGCTTTATCGTCGAGATGGAAATAACCTGATTACCTAAGGATGTGTTTAGATCCAAAATCTTTTTGAATTTGGATATTGTAGCACTTTCGTTTGTATTTAACAATTAGTGTCCTATCGCGGACTAACTAGGCTCAAAAGATTCATCTCGCGATTTATAGATAAACTATGCAATTAGTCATTTTTATTTATATTTAATGTTTCATGTATGCATCCAAAGATTCGATATAACGAGAAATCTTGTAAAATTTTGGTATTTCGAAGCCATCCAAATACGCCCTAAGGTTACTGCAATGTCATTGGGGTCAACCGATCCCAACACCATAACGTAGATTTGCTAATGCTGTTTTTTTTGCAACATAAATATAGTATAGAGTTAGAACCCATTAATTTACCAACAACCTCCACGATGTATGGACTACTTAGATTAAGGAAATATAGTTTCTCAATTATCTACTTGTGGTTAGGTTCTACTTGCTGTCCAAGTTAAACCCATTAATTTACCAACAACCTTCACAGTAAGCAAGGAATTTTTAAGTTAAGGAAATATTTTCTCAATTATCTGCTCATGGAACAAAACATCAACGGAGTGAGCTCAACTTTTGAATTTGAGACATATCAAAATGGGATATCGAGTCTCTTTTCTATAAGTACGAGCTGGGTGCTCGTGGCAATTTGCCCTTGTATCCTGCCAGTGTTTTTTTTTTTTCCCGTGGCGCCTCCAAAGGGTGAGATATTTTGTGCCGAGCTGGCAGGCACATCGCCGTCCTTCCAATCCAAAGCCCAAAGCCGCGAGAGGCAAGGGCGCAACAAAACCCTAGCCGCCTTCCCCCGTCCTTTCTTAAACCCCAAGCCGCGCCGCATTCACTCGCCCCCCCGTTCCGCCGCCTCTCTCTCTCTCCTACCGCATATCCCCCCTCAGGTAAGGTTTCATTCCGCCGCCTTTGTTCCGCTCGATCCGATCTCTTGTCTCAAGTACTGTCAATTGTAGCTGTGGATCTCGTGTTGCGCTTCGGTAGATGGGGCAGTGGGGAAAAGTCCGATCTATCGTCGTAGTCAATTGTCGCGGCGGATCTCGTGTGGCGCTTCGGTTTCTTTGGGGTTGATTCTTATATGGGGCAGTGGGGAATAGTTGAATCATTGGGTTTGGGGTTGATTCTTACATGGGGCAGTGGGGAAAAGTTGAATCATTGGGTTGAGGCAAGCTCGATCCTACGGGCTCCGGTGAGTCGAGTCGTGGCTTGCCCCGCTGCCAGGACTGCGAGGACCGCGTATAGAAGTGCTCCAGCTTGGGGGAGGACCGCGTCTGGGATCACTTTCCCGGACCGCCAGATGACGGCGGCTCCACCGTTTTAGAGGAGCAGCGGTTCAGTCCCTCGATTCGGCTGATCCCTCTCTCGTGAGGCGCCCTCTAGCGGGGCAAGTGGTGGCTCTGCACCCCATTCGTGGTGTGCTGTGCAAAGCCAGCAGCAGATCCTGCTGTTTTAGTATATATAACAATGTATCTTTGTTAGGGAAATGTTTGGGCTGCTGTGAATTTTAGGGTTCCAACTGCAGTATTGTAGTTTTTTCATATTCTGGGGTCGTCGCCAGGAATTAATCAAAGATTCCCGTCCCCTGATGTCTAGGAGGTCTGATTGGTTTAGGTTTGGTCCGCTCTCCATTGATACATGCTAAGGTAGTTGTAGGTGCTATTAGATACGTTCCCTGCAATGATTGAATTAGAAACATATTTTGCAATACTATTTCTGTATCACACATTGTTAAAGTGTCTCGTGCAAGGTTCTAACTGCTGTTAATAGTTGCTTGTGCATGTCCTGCTGATTTTTTTGTTATCTTCCCGTATGTGCAGGTTTAGTGTTAAAAAATGGCGGCCTTCAACAAGCTTGGCAGCCTTCTAAGGCACAGTGCTCTGGCGAGCGGTGTCGCTGCTAGCTCGTCTCCTGCTGTGTTCAATGCTGCTCGGCTCATGTCCACCAAGCTATTCGTTGGTGGTGAGTTTTTGTTGTCCTGTTTCCTCTATACAAGCAACCTATGATACTGTCACTTTTGTTTCATGTTTATTAGTGTTCTTTGGTTAGGTCTTTCATGGGGTGTTGATGACATGAAACTGAGAGAGGCGTTTAGTGGCTTTGGAGATGTTACTGAAGGTCTGTATATACATTTGAATAATGTTATTATGATGTGTTAGTGGCTGGCTGAATAATATCGATTCATTTCCTCAGCTGTTGTGTCGTGGTTCACATTATGTTTTAAAATGGCAAATATTCATGTTGCAGCGCGAGTGATCACGGACAGGGACACTGGGAAGTCAAGAGGATTTGGCTTTGTTAACTACACCAGCAGTGATGCTGCCAATGCAGCTATATCTGGAATGGATGGCAAGGTGAGTCGAACATGTCCCTCATATTGTCTGTTTCAAGTAGGCAAATATAGACCTTGTATGCTCTGTTTCAAGTAGTACCATGCAGAGGAATTCATTTTGATTTGTGCTATAGTATTCCTTGAAGTTTTTATTTGACAAGTTGTGCACTCTTTTATATTGCATTCATGTTACTTGCAGGAAATTGATGGGCGGCCGGTACGTGTCAACATTGCTAACGACAGACCTGCAGGGAACCGCGGTGGAGGTGGCTATGGCGGTGGTGGTTTCGGAGGTGGTGGCTATGGTGGTGGCAACCAAAGCTATGGTGGTGGCTATTAAGCTCATTAACAGTCAAGATATTTGAAATAATGAACTTTAGGACCTGGCATGGGGCTTATGTGAAGCCTTTCATATTTTGATATTTGTGTTATGTTGAACTGTTGGAACTCCTAGATTCATAGACTGTGCCGCAGAGTATTACCTATTGGTTTTGGTTGCTTCGTTAAGTGCAAATGCAAGTCGCATGTATTTCTGTTGAGTGGATACATAATTTGCACACATTACCTTAGCTGCCTGTACTTTGCAATGTGTACATGAGTATTACATTAAGTATTTGCGGTTTGGAATTCGTTTTGTTTTTCAGGTGCTGGAAATTACTCTTGAAAATTTGCTTGGCTACCATGGTTAATGGTTGATCCTGAGTTTTATGGCAACTTCCGTGAGTAAGTGTAGCTACTTTTATGGCAATTTCCGTCATAAAGTAACTAGACTTAAAAATTCGTCTCGCTATTTACAGGCAAACTATGCAATTAGTTTTTATTTTTATCTATATTTAATGCTCTATACATGTGCGGTAAGATTCGATGTGATAAAGAATTTTGAAATTGTCGGTGTTTGTATCTAGAATTTTGCTCAGCACGCCTTAAAAACCGGCCCCGAGGGAGATCTCATGATGCATGCGTCGGCCTTGGGAGATGAGGCGTCACTTTGCACAATTAGGACAGTTTTCTTAACACACGAACCATTAGTCCTCATGGCATGATGGATGAGCATCACAGACATACAAATGCACATGTCCCAGAACATGTCAAAACTACACTAAATATTTGACAGACTTTTGATAATTCCTAGCAACTATTTCAGCCTTCAACAGTCTCTCAGGTTAGATAATTCCCAGCAACTATTTCAGCCTTCACCAGCCTCCCAGGTTGCTAGCGACATTCTGATCTTGGTGGAAGCCCACATCCAGTCCCTCGTCTACAAAAGTCAGGAACCACGTATGCATCTCACCACAAAGCCTTGCCAAGCTCAGCTGTCTCACTCATACTCTCGGTGTTACTCCATGTGAACCTCAGGCCTTGTTTAGTTCAATTTTTTTTTGCAAAATAGGAATAGTATCATATTCATTTGTATTTGACAAATATTATCCAATCATGTACTAACTAGACTCAAAAGATTCGTCTCGTCAATTCCAACCAAACTGTGCAATTAGTTTTTATTTTCGTCTATATTTAATACTTTATGCATACGTCTAAAGATTTGATGTGACGGGGAATTTGAAAAATTTTGCAAGTTTTTTTGGGAACTAAACGAGGCCACTGCACTTTTGCTGAAGCTCCCATGTGTTTGCTTCTTCGACTCCTTGTTTTTTTCCACTGAAGATGCATTTGGCTTGTTGGTGCTCCTTGTCCGAGAGAAGGATCCAGTGGCACCGCGTTCAGCAGCTTGAGGACTTCATCAGTGGCTAATGCAGCGCCCACCCAATGCTTAGTTGATTTCTCAAAGAATTCCTCTTCAGCCCCATTGGTCACCACGGACTCAGCGTTTGTCTTCCACTCGAGTGTATCCTCGTAGACAATCAGGAAAAGATCGACGGATGGAAATGGATTGAAGACCTTTGACGAAGCGCAGATTTCAGAGAACTTGTTGTGGCCAGAAATAAACAAGATATTATCACACCACTTTTCTGCTGAACATATGCACTGGTTTGTTTTCAGATAGGGAAAATATATGTCTCCAAATACCATATATTCCTGATTACAGATTCAGAGACCGCCTCTTGCAGGACGCTAGCTGCAGCAGTTGCTGCTAATTTCGGTAGAAATTATATTATAAACTCAACTCAAGTCACGAACACTACTAAATGGAGACTGAGGCAGTAAACTATAATTGCTTAGGGGTTATTTAGTTGGTGAATTTCTTTTTATAAACTGGCTATTGTAACACTTTCGTTTGTATTTGACAATTATTATCTGATGATGGACTAATTAGACTTAAAAGATTCCCTACAAATTATTGGTAAAATGTATAATTAATTATTTTTTTATCTATATTTAATGCTCTATGCGTGTGCTGCAAAATCCGATGTGACTGAGAATCACTAAACAAGTCAGTTCATCCCCTTCTTACTTATCATTTTTCTTATTTTGTTTTAACCTCATTTCTTACTAGTAGTGTACTATTTTCAGGAACAGAATTGTTCTAACAAATTTGAAAACTAACTCATGATACACCGCCTCAACTAAAATAGGGCGGTTCCTCTAATTTCCGTTAAATTTATATATTCAAACCTAACTTAGAGGTCAGAGCATCTCCAGCTCCCCTCGCAAAAATATTCCTTCCCAAATCCCCGGCGACTCGGCGAGCACCCCTACCCTCTTCGCGGGCTTCATGAATCCGCCGCACCCAGAGCCGGCCCTTCCGCGCCGCCACCACCACCTGGTCCATCTCCACCTCGACCCGCGCCACCACCACCACGTCCACATCCACCTCTGCTGCTGCAACCACCACCACCACCACGGCGTCCACCCGCTCGCTCCCGCGCCGCCGGCCCACCTCCACGACAACCAGCAGCAGCACCCGGCTCCCGTACTATTCCCCAGCACCTACCCGAGCGCGGCGCCCTGGCAGCCGGAGCCGCCCCGCGCCGCCGTAAGAGAGGACGTGGAGGATTTGGATCCCGAGCCGGAGCTGCTGCACGCGGAGGAGGAAGACGAGGAGCCGGTGTTCGTGCTTACGGACGAGTGGGCGGAGTTCTTCGCCAAATCTGAGGCCAAGAGGAGACTGGGTAATTGATCACCACTTCGTCATTCGTCTCTGACTGTCTCTCTGTGCGATGCTTTTGTTCTTTCTGTCTCTTCGTACTTTGCTAATAATAACTACTCAAATGGGTTCAATTTCTTGGTGTCGCCATGTAACCGTGTCGATCAACAGCTAAACAGCAGAAGAAGAAGGGCCGGAAGTGATCTGTCTGGGCCATCAGACGTCTGGCCAGAGTCTGGAGCTCAAACGAAGAATTTGTCAACATATACGCATCGCTTTGCCAGGAGTTCATTATGGTTTTTCTCTTTTATAGAGAGAAATTTTGGGTTCACATTGATCTGAACGATATGCCAGTTCATCATGCCTTTTTCTTCCTTTATATAGAAATTTTGAGTTCACATGATCTTTTTCGTCTTTCATATAGAAATTTTGAGTTCACATGATCTGAAATCTGTGGTGTATCTATTCGAACTCGGAGAAGAAAAAAAGCAATACTACGTCTACCTTCTGTTCTTACCGTACAAGAATCTGCTGCCGTTAGCATTGTCCCCCTTTTCCTTGTGTCATAACGAATTTCTGACAGATGAAACGACTACAGTCATTCGTAATGCACAAGATTTTTTTGGACAATTTATAAGAAATTTAAGAGAAACAGATCTGCAACCACGCAATTACAATCTAAGGCCAGATACATAAATTTAAAGCTTGCCTGATGTTATTTAAAAAAAAGAACAGCATGCCTTAGAAGTTATATACAATCAGCAAGGTCACAGTTCACCGGCAACGGTAACCTAAGGCTCACTAGGAACAGGAATCTTCCCTGATTCCTACATAAATCCAACAGCATCGATAAAATCTCTTTATAAAATCCCAGTGAAGTTTCTGCGTGCGCTCGAGACAGGCACACAGCCTAACCAAAACACAGGAAAAGGCCACGACAAGATTCACAAGAACAATGACCAGAACACCAGCACAACAAACTCTGATGAGGAAACTTTAATGAACCCGAAAAGGTAAATATGGCTAGCAAAATTTCTGGCCGCAATATGTACATTTCAATTATGCTGCATCTCTAACATTATTCCTACACAATGCAAAAATTGGTGATGCTTCCTACTCCAAACATGTTAGCAGTTAGTACTAAAATACAAAATACCTGGATGGTGAGCCACTCATCTATGTTCACAGTACAAATCACTATGCCACATTCCACATTGTTTACAGCACAAAATGTATGAAGCTAAACATGGCTCATCTCCATATGTGAAATTCGCATTGGTGAGCTCGACAGGAAAGGCTTTAGCATCATCTTAAGCTCCACATCCCCTAACTGGCGCAGTACACTATGAAACAATCTGCTTAGCTATGCTGAAACATGTTTTCTCACTACAGGAAAACATGAAATTCAAATGCATTCACTACTGTGCTCGGAGAAAATTAATGAGGCTCAACTGAATCCATGTCAATATTGATCGGCTATTTCCGATGCTTCCTTTTTGTTTCAGTTCTTGGTCGCTTTTCCTCTTCCCATTCCCTCTCGTGCATTCTGCAGTAAAACCAAGTTAGGTTCGTTCGAGAAACAGAACCACAAGCGTAATAAATGGAATTGCTCTTGAAACAAAATTCAAACGTCATTAAATAGTAAATAATGTACACAAGTGCAAGTCAATAGCACCAGAAACCATAATACTACAAAAGTAATTCTTTTATAACTACAAAATAAATTCTTTTATGACTGCAAAAGTATAAGGAAAAAATCTGTCTTACTAATTTGCTGTTATATTTGCCTTTCATTTGCATAAATGTAATGCATTTATTGAAAACGATTCAAACATATGAGGTAGGATCCGATTAATAGTTTCCTTTTGTTACAAAAGGATTGCCACAATTCAAGGGAACTTAACGAGTAAGTAAACCATGCTAGGGGGATTTGCTTTCAAGCCTAGTAACAACAAAGCCAGGGCTTGCCAAAAACACCACCAATCATGCACGACATACATTTACCACCAGACAAGGCCCCACTCGTCATTGTCATAGTAGATGGAACATTGGGCAAATTTTTCTATATGCTAATCATTTGGTGATCTATTATATACCAAAACTACTACAACCAACATTTGGCTAAAGATACATCATTTTAGTCGGAAGTTCATCAAGGTCTCATCACAGCCTAAGCAATCATTTCCATCTTCCACCATAGGACTGTAGCAAGTTTTCAGCAGGGCAATATCAAGACAACTAGGTTGCATTAGATCGTGTATATGTAATTCTAGAGGATCCAGATTAGATAAAGTTTGATGGGATGAAGATGGGGGCATACGAGTATGCAAGATTTTGGATGAAGTGACACAAACATGGTTTGCTAGGTTGGTCTGCAACAGCAAGCACCGGGGCCAAATGACACTATCTTTACTGAATGGTGGCGCCAGGCTAGGCATCAAAGTGGCTACCAATATCACAAGGGTTTCAATTCTCAAGTTGAGTTAGTTGTTTTGGTGGATTTGGAAACACAGAAATGGTTGTGTTTTTTTTTCAAGGGCATTTTGCCGTAGGAGTTTGATAATGGATCGTTCGTCGCAGTTTTTATTCTTTCCGCAACTCTTCTGTACTATAACTTGCCCTATTGGCCTTGTTTGAGACTTCTTAGGGCAGTCCCAACCCAACCCAGTGTCCATGGTAGTTTCTATAACATTGATTGTCTTGCCACGTAAGCGTTTTGCTAATGTGGAAGAACAATTAAAGAGAGGCAGTAATTGTTTCTCCCCTGGGAAAACGTTTCGGCTCAGCCTCCAAAGGACCAAGAAAACACCCATCGTGCGTTGGGGCACCCATGTCATTTCCATCGGTTTCATTTCGCACCGCAGCAGAATCCCGTGCGCTTTTCTCCTGGCCGCTGTTGCCCCCCTCGCCTGAGCCATCCATGAGCGCGCACCATCGTCCTCCCATCGATCCTCTTCTGTGCGCCGTTATCCTGGGCGGAGAGGGCCGGCTCCATCCGACCCTCTTCTGTCCAATTGATCCCAAACCAATGCCCAGCTTTACCAGCATGACCTAGATGTGCTATATTCATCCCCAATTGATCCTGCTCCATCTGCTTCTCATCCTTAATCTCTGCAAGGATGGGTCAATAGGGAAACAGAGGCGTGGAATGAGAGAGATTGAAGAAGTCTTCTAGCTACAGATGACGCACTAGTGCAGCAGGTGCGCCTACCTCTGTTGCCTCTGTCGGTGCTCATATCTCTTCTGGCTCAGTCGCGAAGCATCAAGTGCTACTGCAGCCAGTGGATGATGGTGATGTGCCGCCCAACAGCTCAGAATGGTACGGTTCTGGGTATAATTTTTCACCTTATTCTTATCTGCAGTTGATTATTTGCAGAAGTGTACATTATTGTATGTACCTGCAGAGTATCATGTGCTGATGTGCATAGTTGGTACTTGGTCGCTAGATTTGTCTCATGTGTATAGTTGAGCATCACCTAACTGTTAATATAGGCATGTGAATTTGTATGATGGCTACATGGATGCTAGTTGTTGCTGATCAACTCCTTTTTGTGATGACGCATGTGGTCATTAAATTCTTTTCCATATAGAAACTACTATGGTAACCATGGGATGCGAAGGTTAGTTCCTTATTACCCTCCCTCTCTGGCTCCTTTTCTCTCCCAAACATAGTAACATAATGATGCTGTGCATCCGAGGTCCCATATTGTAACTTTGACTCTTGATTTTTATTGTAATACATTTGCAGACTCTCTGAATCTTAATATCACGCAACTACATTTTCGGATGAATCTATTTATATAAAATTCAAATGCACATATTGACGTCCAAACATTAGTAGGATTCCATAAAATACCACACAAGCCACTTTTTTACGACTGGGGAGAATTGTTTTTTTATTTCTGTGAAGTTCAAATTATTAGTTATTTTTACATAGCCTTATTTGGAAGGAAAAATAACATCCTATAGCGTTGCAGTTTCTGTGTAGAGCATTGGAACTTCTGGGAGAATGTAATCAAAGCTAAGACGTTATGACTTTGATTTTGTCAATGGAATCCAACAAACCAAGAAAACAGAAAAACAAAGAGCAAATCACAAAGCGGAAAAGATATTTGTCAGAAACTGTGCAATGCATATTTGAACAAGAAATTATTCTTTATCAAACTCACTGGTCAGACTCTCGACGACTTGACTTGCTTGCTGTGTCCTTGCCATGCGTCCTAGGAAGGTCATCAGCGTGTGAGGTACGATGTTGTGAAATTAACCCTTTCCTTTCTCTTTCTCGTACGTCAGACAATTGTGAGCTGCCGGATCCATGGGAGGGAGGCTGTGGAGCAGAAGGTGCATATTCCCCGGCTTCTAAAGAAGTCTGGTCTCGCTTGATCTTTCTCCGTTTAGAAGCATTACTAGGGTCACTGTCTTCTTTCAAAGAAGTCCCCTTTTCCCTATCCCTGTCATCTACCTATACAATCAACAAAGGATCTGTGAGTCAAACATGTGTTTCTTAAAGTTAAAGCAACCTTACAAGGCAGCATATGTGAAATTACACCTATAGGATTCTTCCGCTATCAAATGGCAGCTAACAATCATCGAATACAGAACAAATGTAAAATTGTACTGATACAACAAAAAAGAAGAGTACACAGTGGTCACACACCAGATGCAGGACATAAATTGGTAAAGACATCTTTTACCTTGTTTGATAATATATCCCGATCCTCACGCTTTCTATCACGAATATCTTCCTCTCTTCTGTGCTTCCCATCATCCTGAAATGAAGAAGTATTCTCCTCTGACTGCTTCCTTTCTTTCTCATCGCGCCTGGGAGATGACCTTTGAACATGCCTGGAGCTCCCACCCCTTCGGTCACCATCTTCTTCACGTCGGTTGGCACCAACTGATTGGGGTACAAAACTTGCGGGAAGAGGTGGGGGCGGTGGCAAACTTTGCCCTCGGAATCGTTCATCAGAAGAATGTGTCCGGTCCACCGAAGGTTCAGCATATTTAACTTTATTCCTCTCATCCTTATTTCTATCCTCTCTACCTTTTTCAGAGGCTTTATCTGTAACCCTCTCTTGCATCCTTTCAATAGAGCGTTCTCTCCTCTCCGATAATCTATCTGTTGATCTTTCAATGGCATCTTCCCCACGACGCCTTTCAGCTCGATCTAATTTTTCCCTAGGATCTCTGTCATATTTATCATCAGATTTCTCTTTCATTCTGTCTGCCCTACTTAAGTTATGTTCCTCATTAGCACTCTTCTCATGATCCACTGAACGAAACTTATCTCCGCCACGTGAGTCCAAACTCTTTTCCTTGTCTACATGGTGTTCACTCAAATCGGGTTCATTTTCTCCTTTCCTCCGTTTACCTGATCTATCTTGCTCCTCAATCAGAGCAGATCTTTTTTGCTGTCTCACAGTAGAGTCAATCAGATCAATAGACTCACCAGAGGGATTAGCTGCTCCATTATGTGTAACCAACACTGCATTTCTTTGAGAAGATGACGAAACCTTCCGCTGCACTGGATGCAAGTTACCATTGCTAATAGTGGTATTGGTTTCTTGGGCAGCATCAGCTCCATGAGGCATTGCTTCTCTATCAACAGTTGATACTTGTTGATTTACATTCCAGCTAGTAGATTTCCCAGCTTTTGCATCTTCCTTTGCAACATCATTCTTCATTACCTTCCCAGCATTGTGTGCACGCTTTTGTGTTGCTCTTGTCTGTTGCATAAAAGAACTGAAGTAAATTCCAAAAGCTCATGTCCAACACAACATTGCTCACTGATATGCATACAAGCATAATGATTGATGATGTTTATTTGATTGTGAGGCACCTTTAGGAAACTGTACGTCCACGAGGAATTCAATAATTAAATAACGAGTCAAGAAGGTACCCCCCCCTTTTTTTTTTCTTCTTGTTTAGCCCTAGCCAAGTGTTGCCTCAAACTATGAGAACATTTGACTACTAACATCAAACATCAGACTACAACCTAACAAAATCCAACTAGCACAAGACTAAAGCACAAATAGTGTCCATGAAAATATACAGGGCAAAAGTAGGCGCCAATAACCAGATTTTCAAACAAATAACTGAAATCATGACAAAAATATGGAGAGAAGAAATTATCATTCAATCAATTAATATATTTCCACCAAATATAAATTGCCATGGATTCAGGCAGGCAGACTTTTAAAACTCAGCACTATAAGTGCAAGTGAAAACAGGCATATATAGTGATGGGAGTGTTGGCTAAGTATTCTTGTGTTTTCTTTTCTCTTGAATTCAAATAATAAAGTATGATAACCATGCAAAATATAAACTAAAGACATGAAGAACTGACAGATACCTCAGATTCTGAAGTAGGTTTTGTGGAAACTTTAACCCCCTCATCAGACACAGGTTTTGGAGGTTCATCGACTGCACGTACAACCACTGAAGATTTCCCTTGTATGGAGGAAGATGATATTTGAATATCAGATCCATTTGCAGCCACAGAGCTCTTCTTTTGCTGAACGTCAGGCTTCATAGCACCCTCTGACCTTTCATGCCTATTCTCTATAGACTTTGCACGGGCATTTTGATCTTTTGGCATCGACGGATCTGCTGACTGGTTTCCTGTAGGAGATCCAAAGATTAGTGATGCTCAAGCTAATGACAAAACTTACACAAAAAACTTCTAAAGATTCCATTTACCAAGCACAGATCTTGCTGTTGCTGGCTTCAGATCAATGTGTCCCATGCCGAACTCTTCTTCAGATAGCCAAGAACTCTGCACAATAGAGAGCATTGCAGTTGTACATATTGTACACAAATAGATGTCTCCTACAGAAGAAGGGAAAACAATAATTGGAATTATTGTAGAACTAACCTTGCGAGCAGCTAAAGCAGCAGCTACACCAGTGGCTAGAACTTTAAGATCTTCTCTCTCATCCCCTTTTAGTTTAGCCACCTGGTCAAAAAGGTTGGTGAGAAATATACCAGCAGCATAACACAAGGAATAAATTGTAAGGGACTCACCCGTTTCTCAAGATTGACACCACTTTTACGAATCACCGGAAAGACACTAGAAATCTTTGTGAGCACAATAAGGGCATTTCGGATTTCCATGTATTCTTTTGATTCCATGCATTGGTTAAGCGCTTTGGTGATTCTTGAACTCCACTTCCAATGAACCTTTAGAAAATAGAAAAATACAAATTATTAAAAATGGTGAGAACCATTCAATACAGAGAACAGCGAATAACACAATCACATAAGCATCATATACTTCCTGATTTTTCAGATCAACATGGCCAAACATATTGAGGGAATAAGCAAGATACTAAGACATATACTAATATACCAATACTAAAGAGTATTTCAAAATACATAGAATGATAGAACTAATATCATGGATAGTAGAACAGAAGCTCCACTAAGAAAAAGTGGAGTTAAGCATGACCAATTGTACATAGGGAAATAGCAGCTACCAAAACAGACTAATTCCTCAAAAAAAATCTATATAGCCCCCCTGAACAATCATTGTTGGTCTACTTTGCCCCCTAACCTACAAAACAAGGTATTCTACCCCTCACCTATCCAAAACCGTGTAATCGAACCTCTATGTGATTTCAACTGGTGGTCTTGTCACTGGCTTTTATGGTAAAACAATGCTCATGAAAAGCTGAAACTACGGAACTAGATCTGTCAAACAAACGTGCTTGAACCATAGTGGTGCTGACATGTGGGCCTCGGTTGTGCCAGCGAGGCAAAACCACTGATAGAAACTACCTAGGGGTAAGATTAAACGGTTTTGGATAGACGAGCAGATAGAATTCCTGGTTTTGTAGGTTAAGGGGTGAAGTAGACCAACAACAATAGTTCAGGGAGTTATGTAGACCTTTTCCTGATTCCAATGTATACCTCGCACATTCAAATTCTGGGAACTATCATTCTTACTGGATTTAGTAAGCACGATTCCAAAGCCACTTCATATAAATTATTGTGTTCGAAGAATATAACAAAGGTCTGTCATGACCTTTTCTTCATTTATTACATGAGAAATGATAGAATGCACAGGGAAAGAATTTCAAGCAACAGTAAATATAACTTTAAGAACGCATAAAACCTACCCGAACAAACTGACTATAGGATACACGCTGGCTGTTTGGGTATCTGAAGTACACTGCAAAACCTGGTTTGTTTGCACATTCACGCTCATAAACAGACTCATCACTCTGCAGCATGTTCGAGGTAAACAGTTAAGAAGCACTAAAACAATAACTGAGACTCCCATTCTTTACCATGAATACAGCAATGATAAATGTGGTACCCATTGAGGGGGAAATACCTTCCAATAGTAGGCCATCTTCAACGTATCATGAAAAAACCTTCCAAGCCTGCCAGCTTCAAATTCCGTGCAACAGCATATCATTGGCTGTAGGGTTTTACAGACGAGAACATCGATATGATTGACTGTGTTAAAGAAAGGAGTCCCAAGGGAGTGTAGTGTTTGGACAAATGTAGCACAATATACTGCATCTTGCATACTAAAAACACATCGTGGGAATATGCAGCGCTGTAGGAACTCCATGTTGATTTTCATTGCATCCGGACTGGAGCTCAACCACTTATCCTTTTCACGGGCTAACCTTTGGACCACAGATGCAATGTGCTGCTGGTGCTTCTGAGATTCACTGTTCAGTTTGTCGAGTAAATCTTGGATTCTCTCCTTGTCCTTCTTACGTCTTGAAATTGCAATGCTAGAGTTATCTGAGTTGTCCTCCAATTGTTTGAGATTATCATGCAGCTTCTTGATTTCTGTATCGTAACGGTCTTTTGGGAAGTGAAGATCATAGAGTGTTAAGCCCCAGAAAGTAGCATATAAATCTGGTGAAAGACTGTTCCAAGCTTTTGCTGGCAAAATTGACTGGACTGTGTTAAGAAGATCTGACCACCTGTAGCAAAACAGAATTTTCATGTGAGTTGATAACTTAAATTACCACGGACTAATAGTCTGGTAATCTGTGCATTGCAGATCTTCAATAAACACGTACCAAAGCTAATTATCATTGAATCTGAAAGGTAAAAAATCCCAGCCCATTATTAAGCAAAAAAGAAGGCATGAGTGCAACTGTGCATAAAGATCATCCATGCACACATATGCACAGAAAGAGCCTTCAAGTTAAGGTGTAGAACCAACCAGCAGCAGCTCAAAATATTTTTATGAGTAGAATGTCAAAGAAATGCCACTAATATTAAAAAACATGTTAACCAGTGGTAACCTCAACAATGATTGAAAATTAGATTCATAGTTTCAGCGCATAGTAATTCAACATTGAAGCCTTTAAGAAATTGCTAGTTTCCACAAGACATCAGGGATGATAAAGAGACCTCTCGCCTTGGACAAAATAAAAATATATTTTGAATGGGAAAATATGAGGAAAAAATTATGTATTTGTGCTTTGATTGACATTTTGGAAGAAATATATATTTCTTTCAAAACATTCCTTTATTTGCTACTCCTTGTATTCCAAATTATAAGTCGTTCTAGCTTTTCTAGATACATTGTTTTTTATTATGTCTCTAGACATAGTATCTATCAAGAAAAGGCTAGAACTTATAATTTGGAATGGAGGGAGTACTATATTTGTACTTCACCAATATCATGATAGAACACCAGTGTAAGACATCAATTGAGAAGTACAACGGTTGTGAATATTAGATAATGGTGGAGGGACACAGGAACTATTAATCACCTTTGTCCTCAGTATCAATAAACATAAAATGGCAATTCACCTACAATTTTGGGGGTAAAAAATGGAATATAACATTCATAATCCATGCTACAGAATAGATAATTGAAGTGAAGAAATAGAATCAGAAGCGTGAATCATACGGAAGCTACAGGGTGTTCAGGAGTTATACTATACTGGAACCAAATCATCTCCATAAAACCAAAACAAATGTAATGAGAAACATGCATACTCGTCAAAGACAATCAAATTAATCATGGAAGACTTACATGATTGGTTCCTGAGATGAGTCAAGATGTAAGATAAGATCATCAGATGATACAGATTCTCCTTCCTCGTTGTCATCAAGAGGCCAACAAGTGTCACCTCCATTACTACTCTTAAAAAGCCGCATCACTGGGCGGTATATAAGGAAAGCAACCTGGATTTAAAGATAAAGACCACTATGTTACCCATAATGAAGAACAGTACTGAAACAAGTAGCACCACCCACACCCGGACAAAAGGCAACAACAAAGGTCAGCAAAAGAGCAGAGGTGGTAGAAACCAAAATTTACTACCTCTGGCTCAATGTGGTATTTATGGACCAGATCTTGCAAAGGGGGTATTAGTTGAGCATAGGCGGTTGGAGTTACGGCGCTTGAAAGAAACTCAACATACTGAAGAAGTATTCCATGGCATCTATCAAACTGCTCACTGACCATTTTGATATATGTGGCATCTGCATTTATTATGATCCTGGGAATAGAAACGGTTTTATCAAAATTTAAAATTGGTGCATAAAGCTAAAATTAAATATGACAGGATCTATTGCCAACACATGAATTTTCTCTAGGGGGGAGGGGCATAGGCCACACTAAGAGCCAGTTTGCCATATAAAAATACAATTTAACAAAATTATGTCAGCCAATGCTTGATCCCTGCCCTACTCCAGTCTATTATACATGTGTATAGTCCTGTATACGTTGTATTTGGACATGTTGTAACCCAAGCCCCCATTAGGCTATATATATGAAAGGTAACCCCCCCCCCCCCCCACATGTGTATAGTCCTGTATACACATGTCTAATATAGTCATTATTTTGTTTGATGTGTAAATCATTAGTAACCACGCCATTTCATATTTCTGCATCGCCATTTGCATGCTTTGGAACAAACACATGAAACAAAGACAAGATGCCTGATAGTGGCTCCACCAAATTAATCAAAATCTTACTTGGACCGATGCTGAGCAATAAGCAGTAACATAGGAACAGCAAGTTTGGGCCCTTCTTTTGGAAGAAGCGAATCCCTTAGCCTATTTGTGGACTTACTCAACACCTGCCAAAGAATTACATTTTTGGGTAAGGAAATAGTTATATCTTAATATGCTGCTGAGATAGATGAATGTTCCCTCAACCTTATAGTTTCTTGTTGCTCCGAACAGTGAAGCTTGTTGCCGCAAAGTCTCACTTCCTGCCATAGCATCAACCTGTTCCTCTGTCATGTTCTCGGTGTACTGCACATTCGCCATTTGCTGAATGAGCTCCTGCATGACTAATTATGTTAGGCTTCAGCCTCATACGACTCGAAGGCAGAAAGGAAGCTTAAAAAGAACAGCCAAGAGACCTCCAGGACAACAAGTTCAATGCCCACACCCTTCTTCAGTTGATTAACAAGATACTGCAAAAGGTTTTTCAGTTCCACAGCATTATGCTTCTTGCACCTGTAAAAATTGAATTGGATCAAAACAGAGTCAGCGGCAGAATACACTTTATCTTTAATAATTGGGAGCACAATTAAAAATCTGAAAGCTGAATACGAGAACTCTTAATAAATGTAATGAATTTGGAAAGAGTAATCAAGTGCAATGAAGTAATATAAATGTAGGATACCAGAATGTAATAACAGTTTCGGAGTCAAAAGGTACATACAGGTGCCCCCAAAAGGATGCAAGACATTGAAGCCAATCTGAGAGATTAAGTCCATCATCTTTAAGTTTCGCACGACCACCTTGTGCCAAGCGTTCAATGACAATATATTGCAAGATGTCATACTCCAGCTGTAAATGAAGTATACGATTAAACAATGCTGTAAAGAAAACAAATGACAATCCAAAGGCATGTTAAAATAATTGTAGCTGATACAGTAAAAGGGTAGTGCTACATTCATAAATCATGCAATAATTACAAATAAACATAAAAAAATATGCACTACACATAGATAAAATAATAGCTACTACCTGAGTCAAGTACTTAAATGCATCCACAACTGGTGTAATCATATCCCTGTATGCTTCAACCTGCAAATTTTGGCATGTAACTGTAAACAAATCGAAAAAATACACAAGCATATAAGGCATAGCATAGTGCAAACAACCCAAGGTATGACTAAAAATTTTGTTCCAGGGTCACTGAATGTACTCCCTCCATTCCAAATTATAGGATGTTTTGGCCTTTCGAGATACATAGCTTTTGCTATGCACTTTGATATACATTTCGTCTAGATACATAGTAAAAGCAATGTATCTAGAAAAGACAAAAATAATTTGGAACGGATGGAGTAAGTATAAATTTCAACACTAAAGAAAGTGTGGTAATAAATATTACTCCCTCCAGACCAGTCTCTTAGGTACGAGAAGTACAAGGCAGAGTGTTGATCGTTGCGCCAGCCCCCCCCCCCCCCCCCCCCGCCGGGCCCCAAGGGAATATGAACAATGCCCTAACTACAGCATGCAAAAAACCACTTAGGCTTCTGATAGACTGATTAATACCGTGACCTTTGGACTATTCGGTACCTATGTATACCGTATAAACAGGACTTTTTCCAGAACCCACTAATGCCTAAGAAACTGGTTTAGAGGGAGGGGAATCTTTGAGACCCTCTGATGAACTGTCCCTGCACCGCAATTACCCTAACATGACAAAAAAATGATTACTTTGCAGTGCCCACAAGTGCAAGTTTAGTTGAAATTAGGGATAACGGTAGCTAATTTCCTTGTTAGTTTTGTCTAGATTCCACATATTAGAGATAAGTTTCCAAAAGTCAGATATTATCTCTTTGGGATCATGTTCAGACATCCCTACAGAAGGAATAACCGCACTCCCGAATGTAATCAATAACTAATTACAAATAGTGAATGTCTTCAAATCTCTTCTAAACTTCTCACTCCATTCACACCAATTCCAATACCATACCTTTATCGTCATATCTTGTTTTCCTCAGGACAATAATCATCCCATTGTCAGTTGGACCAATTCTCAACAAGGGACAATTACCTAGAGGTGACTTCGCATTAAATGCATAAACATACTCCCATGATGTTTATTAGGCAGATGTACAGGCAGCTTAACGTGTGTGTGGTTGTGTGTGTGTGGGGGGGGGGGGGTGTCTAGTTATGCAGGGCAATAGTGGCATGGTACCAATAGCCAGCTATGCCACTATGGCATGTCAAACAGCATCGCAACAGGAAAGATCATGGCCATTGCTGGATGCCATGCATGGCAACAAGATATTGAACTTCGGAGTTATGTGATTGATTTGAAAAGGCTAAACAGAAGTCATTCAAAAAAACATCAACAGTTGCTGGGAAAGGCATGGTAGTTCAGGTTTCCCAAGGAAATACACTGTTTCGAACTTTGGCTATGCAGCACATGATATTTTCTAACTTAAATCGAATAATTACCAACCCTAAAAAACAGTGAATACATCACACAACTTCTGTTCCACGTACCTGTTGGACAATTGTCCGAAGCACAGTCATGGGATTCGCATGGGCAAGTTTAGCCACCATGCGGCCAAGTGGCTTCAGGTTTTCCTTAGCCAATCGTTTTAGGAGCCTTCTGGTGTCCAGCTGATTAAAAAAGCGATGTGCGTGAATTTAAAACTTGACATGAAGTGATAGATTAGAAAAAACATTAAACAGAATAGAAAGGTAACCTTCGCAGTTTGCCTTGCAGCAAGGACAATTGGGTTTTGTTCGGTCTCCTTCTCCCATTCACCATACAGACGATAGCGGGCCTGGAAACTAAGGATAGTCAAGGTACTAATAAATTGCTAAAAACATGAATACAGCACTACAAAATTATATAATATCACAAACCTCATATGGAAGAAGGGAAAGAACCCCCCATATCTCTATATCAACAGCAGGATTAGCAGGGATAAGCTGCAACGAAGGAAACAAGCACGAACCAAGTGCTTCCTCCATTCGAGATTCTGGTGAAACTACATTTGCTGCACGGGTTGACTCTTTTGATGAGTGGTAGTACGCTTTTAATACTCTGCAAACCTAAAAAGTAAACATGGACAACAGATCACTAAGTACATGATGTTCAACATTTTCACTAGTAGAGTATTGATGTGAAACTGGATACTTGGAAATTCCAAACAAAGAATAACAAAATTGTAACATTTTGCACTGCAAGGCTGCAAAACTTGGTTGTTGATTTGTTATAACTAGGCAACAACAGTGACATTTTGGTTTATCGCAACAAATGGAGGAAATTCTAGTCATGACTTATGACAACAGATGCAATGCAAAGGCTAGTGTGGTGGTTCTGTAAGAATTCCAACACCACAATCAATAATGTGGCATCTGTACACTGAACTAAGCCATCAGTTTGGCAGCAGCAAGTATGCATGATAATGAGCAGTGGTAAAAGATTTAAGTCACCTTTTGAAGTAATTGAGTGTCACGATGAAGATATGGTCCACAAGCCGTGAGCATTTGGAAAAACTCCTTTGGCAGATCAAATGAACTTAAAGACAGAGCAGATGTGCCTGTCTGGTCAGCATCATTTCTAGGAGGCAAGTAATAATACAGGTGACAACCTATATGATAGGCTGAAGACATTGTCTTTTCAATCATTCTGCACAAAGGAAAAATAAAGGAAAATATATGCTAAACTGCATAAACCCAAGAAATATAATCATTGGAATCATTGGAACAAAAGAAATACAACAAACCTAAATAATCCATCACAGATTTCAATGTGCTCAACAGGATTTAGGTGCGCAAGACGCTCAAAGAGTAGATGTGCATGATACCTAGGAAAGAACAGAGGGAATCAATCAGTAATATTTACAACAATAATAAAGCATTTTTCTTCCAATCAACTCACAGTAATATTTACAACAATAATAAAGTAGTTTTGTTCCAATCAAAGTCAATCTAGACTAAAAAGTGCTTTTAAATATCTTATTATCTTCACAGTATGATTATACAACAATTATGTTTACAAAATGCACAAAAATACTGGAGCGTCTACAACAGAAATGTGATTGCCGAATAAAACAGCAAAAATACATCTAGATTTATTTAATTTAATCATAGATCAAGTAAAAAAACAATGGAACATATGTATATTACCAGTCATGCACAGAGAGAAAACCAAGAAGAAGCCCAAGTTTCTGGTTCTTCTCCATCTCAGGGGCTCGCTCCCCAACTATATCATTTTCCATCTCCAATGCTGTATACATATCGATAGTGATTTCTTGTTTCTCGTCATCCATAAGGTCCTTTCCAGTAGCAGCAAGGTTGATTTTGCCAATTTTATTAGCCTGAAGTCAAGAAAAAAAAAGTAAGCTCATTAGTCATAGCTTCAATGTCCTATATTACTTAAAAAAATCAATACGGACACATCGTTAATGCAAGATCAAATTCACATGCGGAGGTAGAAATTGTTCTGGTCAAGAAACAAAAACTAAAGTTCTTTCTATTTTCCATTATGACAAAAGGGGAAAATAGTGTACATAGTTACTAGCCAACATGTAACATAACCATGTAGTACCACATGATGGTTGTACATAGGACTTTTAGTTCAAGAAAATTCTAAACTTTTCCCTCCCTCAACCTTCTTTCCTTTTTGCCACTCCCTTTCATGCTACTCTCCTTGGCCAGTTACAAACTTATAAGGAATACCAACCTCATCAATTCTTCTTGAAATGAAAGAATCAAAATGCTCAAACGCCTCATCATCATTTGGAAGCAAGTGAGAATAGCTGGAGAGAGAAAAAAAATTGGTCATGACACATCCCATTTGAGAAACAAATAGATCCAGCACCAATCAAATATATAGAACATAGAAACAAACACAGAGACGGCAATCAGTGAAATCATATATTCATATGAGTTCCCTTTGGTTCTTGCACAACTTGAGGAAAATGAAATGACAGAACTCTAATAATACTGAAAACAGTGATAAAATTGGGAAACTAGGAAGTGGCCACCATGGTACAGAGAAAAGATTGAAGAAAGAACAAAGTTTTTTTTGTTGGTTACACCTTGAGAAAACCAGAGCTAGAAAACCTCACAGCATAATAATAATAAAAAAAAAGATCAGATAATCGTTTAAATTACAGATTTATAATGATCTATACGATGACTGTTAGCCATCATGAATTGTCCATGGATGAGAGGGCTATTAGGAACATACACATTATCAAGGTCAATGAATCCAGATTTGATCAATAAAGCTGCTGTTCTGAAAAGCCCAGATGGAACAGGGCTGTTCACATCCAATCGTTGATAGTACTGGAATTTGAACCCCAAAATTTGAGCAGCATGGGACTGTAATAGAGGAAATCATAAGACATTGAGAAAACACTGCATTAATTATGACAAAAATCATGTAAGATGTGGTAAAAAAAACTGAAAGTATGCATAAATTATGAGACTACTATTATTGGATACTGGTTCTAATAGAACAAATACCTTTGGAAAAAGAGGTATGAGCTGATGAAAGATGTTACTATCTTGATAAAGTTCAAAGCATTCCAACACCTGGCAGACAAGAATAACAGAATTACACAACTTCAACAACACACTCTCCTACATTTAATAAGTGGCATAGCAAACGAAGACTCACAATATCAAATACACGATTTGGGTCCAGATCAAAATGGCCAATCAATGACTGTCACAAAATAAACAATTTGTTATTACACGGTACTGGTAAAAAGGCTAACAATATAGCGCAGAGGGAATTAAGGCCTACAGACAACCTTTATAATGCTGATCGTAACCGAAGAAGAATTCTGGCAAGCCAGATCTGAACCAACTTGACAAAGGAGTGTCACCTGAATGATCCACACACACAGATGGGTAGGGTAAGAAACCGATAAACTTTAGTAAGCATCACAAAAGAACCTTACGAAACTATAGGAGAACATGATTGGCAGAAATCGCAGACAGTGGCAAGGTACAATCATTTAGGTAATTTTCAAAGTACAAATCCATATACAGATAGAGAATGTGGTATTCCGAAGCATAGCACGCTTAGCATTTCTTTCCAAAATGACTACATTGGAGAATATGTCATCTAGAATAAAGCTAACACGTTTCTAACAGTTGCTTTGGGAATTATAAACTCATAACTTCCAGCTATATCGATATTAACTTACAATCCTTAGCATCAATATGAGTTTATTACTTCAATGGACACACATTGAACAATGCACTTCAGCACTTGTTGGCTACTCCCTCTATTCCAATTTATAAGACGTTTTAGCTTTTCTATGTAGATAGCTTTTGTTATGCACTTAGATATACACAGTCTTTTTTTGCAAGATATACACTATGTACAGATACATAGGAAAAGCAATGCATATAAAAAGCCAAAACATCTTATAATTTGGAACAGAAGGAGTACTAATTAATCTAAATGTTCAGGTCATTGGTAGGTTGATAAACCTCAGGCATCTCTAAGAAATTCTAGGGGGAAATGTAATAGCTGATACTTTAGCAAATTTTGACCCCATCCTAAGAAACTACTTCTTACTCCAGTATATGGATTGTCATAGCTTCTCAATGTCCCCTCCTTACCCTATGGTTGTGACAAGGTGCAACAGCAGAGGCCACAAGAGTGATCAGACCAGTCACGACATTTTAGGTGCAACATGTGCTGTGGCAAAGTTCGATCAGGCTTGTACAAGAGCCAAGCATGCACTTTCAGACAAGGACAAAAGCCAGATGGACAAGGCAGTATGGCAGACAAACCATCAACTACGATTCAAGGAACAGGATTATGGTTATCTTTATTCATAGCAAAGCACGGGCATTCAATTATTAAACTAGTCAGTTAAGCATCCCAGTGTATATTTTAGCCCTAATAGAAAGAAAACAGATTCTTGGACCTCTTTCTGCGGTAACATTGTTTCCACGCTCATGTCACGTCAAGGTACCACAGAAAAAAGAACCGCAAAAATCCAATCCAATTTTTCATAATCGATTAGTTAACATGGAGATTAAGAAGGGCATCATTCAATGTTTTACAGGGATGGCCCAATCAAGCTGAATATATGCTACTGCTCCAAAATTACCACAAGAACAAAAAAAGGAACACAAAATCAGGACAAGTAGATATACATACCAACTTGGCATAGCCCTCACTTTCCTCCCGTAAGAGGTTGAATTTAGTTTGCTGGTAAAGAAGCCGTGTGTTGACCCTAACCTGTTACGGATTATTTAAATCAAATATTAATCGACCATATATAGTTAATGTTAAAAGAAAAAAATAAATCAGCAAATAACATGAGGCAAAAGTAGAATCATGACAATGGGGGAAAGGTTAGGAGGTGAAAGTGTTTGAGAAAAAATAAGGATATTATGAATATATCATGGTAAATATGAGTTTTTGTAACAAAGTTTATCAATGTGTGGCCACAATAAAATGTCCACATAAAACGCCGTGACTCAAGGCGTATGACAGATTGACAAATCAGCACATCATGCGTACCTCCTTGGATTTTAAATCCTGTCCTTTCAGCTTACTCTGTTCAACCTCCCAAAGGAAATCTTCCTTCAAGTCCATGGGTGGAGGAAATAGAAACCATGTATCAGTTTTATCTTAAAATGATGCCAACAGAGATATAGTCACTAGCACAAGGAATAAAAAAACTCACTTCACATCGCTCTTGCAGAAGCCTAGGCACAGTAATCGAGGACTCCAGAAATGACTTAGTCTGCAAAGATGAGTATTCAAAAAGAAATAAGTGAGCAGTCCCATTTTTAAATCAAAAGGAAAGTAGACAGCTCAGGAGTATGAATTGTTTCATTTGCTTTAGAAGTCATGCCTAGCTTATTACCATTTTAACAAGACGGCTGCGATATTCACCAGAGATTGTAATCTGCATGTTGAAGTAAGTTAGCCTGGCTAAACACTGTTAGAGAAATGCCACTAAACCAAAACACAAGGAGAAAAAAACTTATCCAAAAAAAAAGCACAGGTGCCAAAGTTCATATCAGGTAAAAGCAGTGAATCATGGGTCAAAGTCTAATAACCCAATTGCAGCAGATAAATAACAAAGCAACAGAGGCAAGAAGACATTTATATGATGGGAAATGGTAAGCGACACAGTGAATGATATCATTTGCATTTATACAGCGTCATCTCTAATGTCCACCATTTAGTTCAAAGAAATGCATCGAAACGGAACTTCTTAGAGACACCTTGAGGCTAATCTATTTTTTTGGTAATCGGTATGCACCCAGAACAGTTCAACTTTGGATAAATCATGCCTAAAAGGACATCTAGCGCCACGTAAACAGAAATTAAAAGATATGCATGAACTTTTGACCCTTAATAAGCTTCCTTATGTGAACAAGCTTTCTCCAGTTACCATAGAAGCTCATTTTTTTAAACGAGAATTAACTCTGCTTTTAAGAAAGCAACACCATAGAAGCTCATCAAAGGTCTGCACATGATCGCTTGGCGAAAACGTTATCTACTGCTAGTAAAATGAACATTCATGTGTACAAGGCTGCTGACTAGGTCATGTCATAATAGATTCGCCTGAAAAAAAATATCTGATTCATTTCTGGTCAACCAAAAAATGGTACCTAAGTACTAACCTAGAACAGAATCAATTGAATTTGTTTATGTTACAACTTCAGCTGAAACCTTTTATCGCAACAACACTCACAGTGCATGAAACAATAGTAAAGTGGTAGCCTAATATCAGCCCAGAGCAAACACATCCTCTCCAATTTCACTGCAAAGCTGTTCAAAGCACCAAACAATCCAGCTAAATTGTCGATCCAGCTAAAGCAATACACACAATACAAAGTGACCAATTCAGTTCAGTCCATGCACTCATAGCTAGTGCCACCAAAAGGAAGGATAGAAAGTTAGCTAAACAAACACACAACAGAAACCACGAACAAACTTGCTAGCCACAACACTATAATCAGACCCAGTTGCATATACTCACATCCTGTCCTAGGTGAGCAATGATATCAGCTAGCACGGAGCCGAGCTCCTCCTCCCGCCGTGCCTCCTCCATGAACACCACCGACTCCACCGCCACCCGGCTCTTCTGCGGCGGCAAGTCGCCCAGCACCTGCGCAGCCCAACCCACCCAGTCAGTACACAAGTACCAGGGCGGAGGAAAACCTAATCACGGAGCAGCCCGAACTGTCGGAAGCTTACGATCGCCCAGCAGAGCTCGTAGAGGAAGCGCGCCATGGGCACCGGATCAGGGAGGCGGGAGGCGCCGGCGGACTGGCCCTTCCATTCGCGAAGGCACTCCTCCGTGATGTGCTTGTAGTTGGGCGCCTGAAGAGGGGGCGACATGGCGGCGGCGGCAGTGTTGGTTTGAGTGAGGGTTTTGGGGATTAGGGTTTCATGGGAGCTGCCGAGGTCAGAGAAAGAGGAGCAGGACCGGGGGTGGTGGCGATGAGGAGAGGGAGGAAGACGGGGACGGCGGAGGCGCGGTGTGTGCGAGAACGCGATGCGTGTGCTTCCGGGGATTTTTTTTTTTTTTTGAAAAAGGCCTTGTTTACTTTAAAAAAAATTACAAAATAGAAATAATAGCAATTTCGTTTGTATTTGATAAATATTGTCCAATTATGAACTAACTAGATTCAAAAGATTAATTTTGTCAATTCCGACCGAACTGTGCAATTAGTTTTTATTTTCATCTATATTTAATACTCCATGCATACGTCTAAAGATTCGATGTGATGGGGAATCTGAAAAAAAAAATTGTAAATTTTTTGGGAAACTAAACAAGACCAAAGCGTGCTTCCGTTTTTGTCCTTGTGCCTGAGAACACGGGAAATGGGAGGTGTCCGTCAAGGCGGAAGCGGAGCAAGAACGCGGTAGGCAAGGCCACGGCTCCCGTTCTACAGTATCTAAGGGCGAAAAGGATCTTTGTCAATTGAAACCCAACAAAGCACCCGAACAACCGTATGTATCTGCCTCCGTTTGTCGAATGAGGCCTTCAACTTTCATAGATTTCGATTGCTTCTAGAATTCCTGCAACCATAACTTCACCATCTTGATCTTGTCGTCCAAAAACATGGCATCTTCCCTTTTCAACAATACTCTCCATTTATGTAAAAAGGTATTTTTTGTATAAACTTTCATTAGAACTCCCCAGAAAAAGCCTTTTTCAATATTCATTTTATTTCTGACAATATATATAATTTGATTTGGTAATTGTGAAACCTTAAGGGAAGTCAATCATATAAAAACATCTAAGCATTAGGAATCCTATTCCAATCTAGTCCTTTTTTGAAACTAGTCCAAACCATCCTAGCCATAATACAATGAAGAAGATGTGATCCATAAAAAAAGTTTATATAACCCTCTCAATTATACATGATACTACTTAACTCCCTAAACTATAAAACCAGGTTTTCTACCCTCTGAATTTTACAAAATCAGTCAAATAAACCCCTCAAGTGGTTTTGGACGGTAGTTTTGTTACAATGACGATGGTTTTGTTATTTTTATTTATTTATTTTTTTGCTGAATTTTTTAAAAGCACAGTAATTCATAGAAATATTATAAAATAAAAAATCTAATTTTGTTAGACTCTATATGAGTAGATCTACACAACGAACATATAACATGGTATGCTTTAGTACAATTTTTTTTGTAGCTTTAGACATATGAATTATTCCAATTAATTAAGCATAGATCTAAAGCCACAGTAAAAAGTTTGTACTAAAGCATACCATATTATATGTTCACTATATTGATCTACTCATGTGGAGTCCAATAAAGTTGGACTTTTTATTTTATAATTTTCCTAGATTTACTATGATTTTTTAAATATTTGCGAAAATAAATAAAAAAGAAAAAGACAAAACCACTATCCAAAACCGCCTGAGGGGGTTATTTGACCGGTTTTAAAGTTTAGGGGTAGAAAATTCAGTTTTATAGTTCAAGGGTTGAAGTAGTTCATCTTATATAGTTAATTAAAGGGTTATGTAGACTTTTTCGTGTGATCTATGGTTTCTTCCCTCCCATACACAGACATTTTTTTTTTACCCATACACCAGTTCGCAATTTATCTTGGATGGCCATCCACATAAAGATTCTGATTTCCAAAAGAGCCTTATTTTTCCACAACCTTTTCATTCATTTGTTGGAAAATGCCCCTAAAGAGAAGTTGTCGATACATGAATCTGCTAGTTGAGAAGTTATCAGATTTTTCAAACACCCGTTCCTAAGTACTCATCTAAACCATCAGGTAGTACAGAAATATCATCTAGAATAGTCATCGGTCTTTCCCATTCCCAAATAATCCTCGCCCTCCAATTTAAAATGTTCTTTTGGCCTAGATTTTTTGTTCAATAAACCACTTCCTAGGGGAGGATTCATTCGACAAGTACTACTATGTACGTGCAATACGACCTGTGACTTTGTAAATGCATTGCCTCGGATGCCTCTCCCGTTTCAAACATTTAAAATGTAGCCCATTTGCCTAGATGTAGGTCTTGTTTACATGCATCTAAAAATCTAAAATTTTACAAGATTTTCTATCACATCGAATCTTACGGCACATGCATGAAACATTAAATATAGATAAAAAAGATAACTAATTACACAGTTTACCTGTAAATCACGAGACGAATCTTTTAAACCTAGTTATTCCATGATCGGATAATGTTTGTCAAATAAAAACGAAAATGTTACAGTGTCAAAATCCAAAAAGTTTTTGATGTAAACAAGGCCGTAATAGTACATTCTGCTGCAATTTGCGAAGCATATTTTTCTCTTCCAATTGCACCGTTGCATTGCAGGATCGCGTGCAATGCAATTTCACTTTGCAACATGTTTACAACAGCCTATCACTGGCTCGCTGGGACGGTGAGGCGGCCAGATAAGATGAGTGTGAGCATATCTAAAGCTTTAGCGAATTGACTTGACATTTGTTATTGTTTTTAAATTTCTATAACAAAATGCAAAGAATAAAAATAGGTTATCTCTAAGGGAATTGGCATTTGGATTTGACAAAGGATAAAAATAGGAGGTCACCAGGCGCGCGCTTTCCTTGCGCCTGACTTTGCTCGCGCGATCGGGTTTGCAAAATCGTCCACAGCTTAACATTTTTGTCAAGTTTGCTCCCTCATTTGCCAAGTTGCTCAAATTGCAAACTCCAAATGCAAAACCGTTGGATACCTCTTTTGGAGCTTTTTGGCAAATTACTCAAATACAAACCTCAAATGCAAAACCCTTGGAGATGCTCTTAAATGGCTACTTCGAGCCCATTCGCTTGTCTTATAAGCCATATTTTTTTGTTAGTCAACAATAGTTTTTCTTATAATAAGGCCTTGTTTAGTTCACCAAAAAACTAAAAACTTTTTAAGATTCGTTATCACATTAAATCTTGCGGCATATGTATGGAGCATTAAATATAGATGAAAATAAAAACTAATTGTACAATTTGTCTATAAATCACGAGACGAATCATTTAAATTAGTTACTTCATAATTGAATAATGTTTGTCAAATAAAAATAAAAATACTATAATATCAAAATCCAAAAACTTTTTAAAACTAAATAAGGCTTAAATCAGCGAATAATACTTCCAACTGTAACTTTACAGAGCAGCAAGAGATCTGGTGCGCATGATACCTGCATGGGCCGAATCCATCTCGCTTTGCTGGTGTCAGGGCACTCCCAATGCAAGACTCTATCACAGAGTCCAAGACAATTAATTACATATTATTTATAGTATTTTGCTGATGTGGCACCATATTTATTGAAGAAAGAGGTAGAAAAAATAAGACTCCAAGTCTTATTTAGACTCCAAGTCCACATTGTTCGAGGTAATAAATAACTTTAGACTCCATGATAGAGTCTGCATTGTGAGTGCCCTCAGTGCATCGGTCCCCCTCGGGGGCTCTGCCGCTGCAATCTTTCTCCAAAACAATCGTCGGTATCACGAAATTTTAAAATTCTCCATGACATTAAATATTGTGGCACATACACGAAGTATTAAGTATAAATAAAAAGAAACGTATGCTACGGAAACCAACTTTCTGTATAAAACTATAGAAACTCCCACGTGGATCGTTAGATCTAGATTTGATGGATATAACTAATGTGATAGAGATTAGCAATTAACCCCTCCCACTCATCCCTCCCTAATCTCTCCTTTTGCAAATCAAACCCCAGAAGCCCTCCCGTGGAATTACAGTAGCACGTGTGTGTTGTTGGTCTACAGAAGAAAATCAGCAAGCAGCTCTCAAATGAGTTCACGTAATTAGCTTTGTCATGCTTCTAGGAATTACTCAAGCAATCTTTTGAATATTGAGATAAAGTACTAATTTCACTTCTTCCATGAATTAGCTTTGTCAAACTAGATGCTTTTATCTCTTATTGGTCCATAGCTTTGATCTTGCATTAGCAAATTACCTCTGACCGGCCGAACAATATGTTGGCACATGACGTTTCCACGGGAGGGCTTTTGGGGTTTAATTTGCAAAAAGAGAAATTAGGGAGGGATGAGTGGGAGGGGTTAATTGCTAATCTCTAACACATTAGCCATATCCATCGGATCTAGATCTAACGATCCACGTGCGAGTTTCCATAGTTTTCACGGGAAGCTGGTTTCCGTAGCATACACTCCTTAGATAAAAAAATAACTAATTATACATTTTACTTGTAATTTGCGAGACAATTCTTTTGAACCTAGTTAGTCTATGATTAGACAATAATTTTCAAATAAAAGCAAAAATGTTATAGTAGTGAAATTTAAAAATTTATGTGAACTAAATATAATGTTTTCCTAAACGCTAAACGGTAAACAGTCGGTCACCTGCCGTTTAGCCATTATTCGGGATAAACAGTCCATTAAACGGGCTAAACGGTCAATTAAACGGACTAAACAGATGATTAAATGGAAACGGTGTATCATTGTGTAGCGTTTACACGGTGTTTAAACGGTCTAAACGGCGAACAATGACTAAATAAGGCCTCACTAGTGGACGGCAATGACATCAACAGATCAAGGCATGCAGACTCCAAGCTCGATTAGATATGTTAGGCTTTGTTTAGTTCTAAATTTTTTTAGGAGATCGATACTGTAGCACTTTCGTTTGTATTTGGCAAGTATTGTCCAATCATAGACTAACTAGGCTCAAAAGATTCGTCTCGTCAATTCCAACAAAACCGTGCAATTAATTTTTATTTTCATCTATATTTAATACTATATGCACATGTCTAGAGATTCGATGTGACGAGAATCTGAAAAATTTTGCAATTTTTTTTGAACTAAACAAGGCCTTAGACATTCAGTTCAAATTATTTCGTGCAACTAAAACCATCTCGTTGGACTGTTGGAGTACAACTGAACGCTTGTGTTTGTAATCAAATTTGAATTCTACGTAAACCCTGCGTTCATGAGAGAGCATCTAAGCAGAACCATTAATTTATGACTTATTTAGTTCACCCCAAAATTTTAAAAAACTTTTCAAGATTTTTCATCATATCAAATCTTGCAGTATATGTATGAAATATTAAATATAGATAAAAATAGCTAATTACATAATTTATCTGTAATCCATAGTTGAACAATAATTATTAAATATAAACAAAATTGTTATAGTGTTAAAATTTAAAACTTTTTGATCTAAACCAGGCATTAATCTGCCAAAGAACCCTAACTGCCAATGTCATGGTCTTATCATTACAGCGTACAGGCATGTTACGCCGGAGGCAGACGTGACTGATCGCGTGACCGGAGACGCATGCACCCGTCCACGGTCCCACCGCTCAGCGGCGCGGGGTGCCGCGCGTGGTCCCACTTGTCACGGTCACTCGCCGTTACAACCTGTCGGTGCGCGGAGCGGACAGGCTCTTTCCCCTACTTCCCACCCGAAAACCAAACCACAGCTCGCTGCGCCACTCCCTAATTAAGGCCCCACTAATGCCACCTCCTCTCCGCTAACCTCCAAATCACAGGCTCACCTACACGTGGGACCCTAATAAGGAGGTCCCACACGTCATCGGGCTTGCGTCGTTTACTAGGAGTGGCTGATCCCCGCCGCAGGAGGTGTCAGTGCGGTCAGCAGCTTTAATACGAACGGCCTCCCTCCCGATGGGGGAAGAAAACGAAACAGAACGGCCAGTGGAAGCCGCCGTGCCGAGGCGGACGGACACGGTCGGAGGAATGCGGCGACGAGTGGCGTTGCCGCCGCTGTAACGTTAGCTAGCTAGCCGCTCTGCTCGGAGGGAGGAGGCCAATGGGGGTGTGGAGGGAGGGCGCGGGGTGGTGCTTCTGCTCCGGCGGTGGCGGCGACGACGGGGGTAGGTCGGAGCGGGTCAAGGCGGCGATCTTCTCCGCCAGGGCCTCCGCGCTGGCGGCGGTCCGTGCGCAGGGGCATCATGGCAGCGGGCTCCTGATCCACCGGAACCTGCTGCTCACCACGCACGGCAACCTGCCCTCTGCGGCCGCTGCCGAGGACGCCGACGCGCTGCTCGGTCACGGCCACCTCGCCGCGCGGCTCGAGCCGCACAGGTAACATGACATCAATGCTCGTTCCTGCTGCCGTCTGGATCACCGCGCTCTTTTTTCCCCTGTTCCTGCTTGCGCGTCTGTGGGAGCGCGGGGGGCTCTGGCTATGGAAAATTTTTTTACAGTGATTGCAGTGTGATTAGCCTGAGATCTGCCTGCGGCCGAGCAGGCATGACCGGTCGCTGCCGAGCGGGGCCCCACGCTGTGGCATTCCGCATTCGTCGGATTTGTCGGTGGTGGTGGGCGAGCTGTTGCTGGAGCTCATGATTAGCCCTAATGTGGCTGATTGGGAAAGGGAATTGCTTCTCGACCGTGGGGTTTCTGTTGGGTAGTTAGCAGTAGCAATAGTTGATGTAATGATGGTGGCATGAGTTATATGGGTGCTTACTAGCTGGGCACTGTAAATGGTGCCTTTTGGTTGTGGGAATCGGCGTTGGTAGTTTGGAGGGTTGCGTAGATCTTTCTTGTTTTTTTTCCCCTGAATGCAGTACTGGCCTAAAGTTTCTTTTTTCCCCTTTCCTTGCAAAGGCTTTTATGAGTTATGACACCCACAGGCAATAAGTGGTTCATGATGAAAGAAGCAGCAATCCTGGGTAAAAGTTCAAAGTGCCCTGGTTTTCCCATTTTATGTCATCTCAGATGAACTTTGCTGCTCAGTCAGAAAATTATCTGAAAAGTAGTAGCACATTGTGATTGCTATATTTATATTATATACTGTTATTGTTTTTGTTTTTTTACTTTGAAAATGAATTCTTCAGCCTTTGATATTTGTTGATTCTGAATCCAGTGTTACGGTCTCTCTGAAATGATTGTTTTTTGTGCAGATTTTTCATCACCAGCTCGATTCTTGATCTTACAATAGTTGGTCTTGATTATACAGAGGGTGACTCGACCCAACAGGGTCAGCAACTTCACTATTTGAAAACAAGCTGCAAACCAAGCCTAGATCATGGAAGTGCTGTGTACCTGCTCGGGCATACAGGGAAAAAAGAACTGGTGATTGGTGAGGGGAAGGTAGTTATTGGCACAGACAACCTCATAAAATTCTCAGCCGATGGGGTGACATGGTGCCCTGGGTCTGCTGGTTTTGATGCCCAAGGGAACCTAGCTTTCATGATCTGTGATCCAATGAAGCTGGCCTCTTCTCCCACTGCAAGATCGTCCTCGGCATCCTCATCCTCATCACATTCATGGAAGAAGGATCACCCAATGCAATTTGGGATTCCCATATCTGTAGTTTGCGATTGGTTGTATCAGCACTGGCAGGGCAGCTTGGACGAGGTTAGCAAGCCAAAGTTACCCCTTGTTCGGCTGATGTCCAGCAGGAGTGATCACTCGAGCACCTCGTTCACTCGCCGTCATGTGTTCAAGCCTGACGATGAGAATGATGATGCATCCGTTTGTTCAAAGCCTAAACATCAGCAGGCATCAGGAAGCACAGCCACTGCAAGGATTTCACATGAAGCAAATCCTATAGTTGATCTACGCACAAGCAGTGAGCAGGGTATTGCGACTCCAGAAATATATGAATCACCAAGGCAAAATTCTTGTCAGGATCAGAAGAACGCTGCTGCACCAATTCAACTCTTGGACACCAACTTCCCACCGAGGGTTCCAAAGACTATCTTTCTACCACTGCCTCTGAAGCAAATGCTTTCTGATGAGAACAATGTTGAAAAGTCCAAGCCAAAAAATAGGTCGAAAGACAATGGCTTCCCATCAGGGCTGATATGGCACCGTAATAGAGAGGCTGAGTGTAGGGACCCTCCAGTAGCTCTTCGGCATATGGATTGTAGCAGTGAAGGACAGTCGAGCTCGTCACCTGCTGAGATACTGGAGTATGGAGGTCAAGACCAGTACAGCAGCGAGGAGGAAACGATGTACTCAGCTGAAACCATGGAAAGCAGGAACATTCCAAGCCCCAGGGAGAAACATGTGGGGAGGAGCCAGAGCTGTGTCACCTACAGAAGGTGGAGCTCTCCAAGGACCTCATCAGTGCAGAATGGAACCTTGCGAAAGCAGCATACACTGATCCCTGTGCGGAAGACACACTCGCAGAACACGGCTCTGCCACAGAGGAGTCATGACTACTTAAGCCCAACAGTCTCCTCAGCCATGAAGAAGAGGAACTCCATGGAACAGCAGCAGCCCGCAAAGCCTCGACGGAGCACTGTCCAGTCTTCTCCAAAATGGATGTTTTGATGGTTCTATCTATATCTAGTTTTGTGGTGGAAACAATGGAGCAAGCAAATGCCTACTCGGTGAAAACCTACTGCTCCTATGTTTCCTACTCAAAACTTACCTGTAAGTCGATGCTCTCTTCCCTCGGTTCTCTACTTCTCTCTCTGGAATCCTGTGTGCAGAATGGCATGGATAAATAAAGAGAAACGAAAAGGAAAAGA